>NC_132895.1:16882042-17589542 GCF_030463535.1 Salminus brasiliensis
CCCTTAAAGAGCAGTAGTTCGGCGGTGGTTCTTCTTTTTGTGTGTTTGATGCCTTTAAGTTTTTTTGTTTTGTTTTTTTTTTGTTTTTGTTTTCATTTTCTACCCATCAGATTTACACCATTAATTATTGTTCCTTTTTCAAAGCTGGAACCCCTCTGTCTATTTATCAACAATTGTGGATAATGACTGTGAAATTTAAGAAGGCATTTCATTCTTACAAAACCACTGATTTCTCAAGATTATGTGCTACAGAACAAATATATTTAATATACCATTCATAATGACTAGAGAACCTACAGGTCTCAACATGTTGGTTGGTTGACATGTTGACTAAACATGTCTGGATACAAGGAAGTAAATTTATTAGCTTGCCGCCTGCTTCAGTTTCAGTTTATGTATCTTAACAATGAATTGGATGTTATTCACATTACAGGCAATTGTACAGCAAATGTGATTTGTTGGCCTCATATTCAGTTTTCTAACCTGTTTAGTCATGTCCAGTTCCTTCCTTGTAACTAGGACCTGGGTTTATATATTTTAATCTTCATAGAAGCCTGTGCTTGTGCGATCACAGCGACTCTTGCAAACATTCCGATGTTTGTGATTATTAATACATAATTGGAAAATGCTCAAAGTTCAATTAAATTGCAACGTATATTGTTTGAAAATATCCAGCAGATTCAGTAGGTTTGCACTTTCCCTGATTGCCTGTTGCTTATTGAACCTTTGAGTATTGTTTTTCAGTTTAGTTAAATTTTAGTTCCACATTTCATTTAAAACACACCCAAGCAGCTCCAGAAGAAAAAAAAAAGAATTTTTGTTAAAGTCCAGGCATGAACATAAACAAAAACATTGCTATTAAACAAATTACAAAAAACTGTGTATGTTCCAAAAATATAACTGAAGCATAGAGGCTAACAACATCAGAAACTAGCAACATTTAAACAGATGTAGGCCACCAGTAGACCAGTAGTTACATATTATTGCTGTTTATAGATAGAATTGCATTTATTTATAGAAATTCTTAAGTGAGGAAGGGAATGTTAATCTTTACAACATGTAAACAAAAGCATGTAAAGCACTCTTGGCCCTCTAACATAAATTGGCACAGTTCTAGATATTCTAAATACTGAATTGTAAAATACCTGGGGCTGAATATCTACTGAAATCTTTATACCAATTTATCGATTTTCCAAAAGGCCTCATCTCCCTAGCACAACTTTATTCCCTTGCACTCTGTGTTCCGAGGACATCTTGTCATTGTTGTGTGGCGTCAGCCTCTAGTGTTCACACACAGCTCTAAATGGAGAGGTGGGTCTGGTTGTGGAATAATAGACATCACTGTTTTCCCGCCTGCTCAAGGGTTTCAGCTGTTATCCAAGACGTCCCCTAAAGCCATGAGTGCTCTTTTGATCAGGGGAGCCACTAGTTACACATGCTCACTTCAGGCCGAAGCTTAACAACTCCAGACGTATTCATGCCAAATGGGTGTTAGCAAGAGGGGGCTGTTGTTGCTATTAGAACACTGACACTGCTCTCAGAACACGCTGTCATCTTCTTATGAATTAGCGGCTTTTGTGAAGTGCTGTTTAGAAAGCAGACACAGGAGAACAGAGAGCATTTGAATGTGGCTAACATCACATTAGTGACTATTCTTTTAATTAGTACAAGCTCTAGTGTGATTTCCATTGAAGGGTTATGCCAAGTGTGAGTTTCCTTCGGCAGAGATTTCTCAGTGCAGAGAAGCAAAACAGCATAACTCTCTTAGACAGCGGTGGCAGTGCTGTGGGGGATCGTCTTCTGTGTTTTATATGTTACAGAAATGGCAAAGTAATAGGTGTGCCATAGTGAGAGTGTGATTAGTGATGACTATATCAATGCTGGTGTCCTACGCCTACATACTTTGCCATAATGCCATAATGCCATAAACATCCATTTAACAAACAATTTACACATGGAATAAAATAAATAGAAGCAAAGGTAAAATCAGCTTAAACAAGATACACTAAATGGACAAAAGTTTTCAGACATCTAGTCATTCATTGTTTCTTCTGAAATCAAAAAAGTGTATAAAAAATGTTTATGCTACTTTTGTTGGAGCCACTGTCCCTACTGTCCAGGAAAGGTTTTAAACTAAATTGTGGAGCACTGTTGTAAAGATTTGATTGCAGAATGTTGGATTAACAACCCCCCTCCCTTTTTCCAACTCCCTGAATCCCAAAAGTTTTGGATGGAGCACCAATCATACTTCCAGTATACACAGTTCCATTGCTCCACAGCTCAGTGCTGGGAGGCTTTATACCCCTCTAGCCCAGGCCTGGCATTAGGTATGAGGCCAACAGATTTATGTTCATCTACTCCAGAGAGTCCTATTCTATTGGCAATACTTTTCTACGGGGACTAGACAAACTGTGTGCATGTAGGCATTTGCACAGCTGTGTTGGCATGCTACTAAGATGCAACTTAAAGTGGCTACATGCATTCATCAGAAGGGGTCTCTGCATAAAGTTTGGACATTTAGGCATAAAGTGTATATCAGGTTTGTAAGCCCATTGTCCAGTCTAATCTCTTTACAGAGAGAACTGACCAGAACTGAAGTGCATCAGGTCAAATCTGCAAGGACAAAGGCCTGCACATGTATAACAGGCACTGATGAGAATAGCTTTGACTGGTTTATATCGACAGCACAATCTGCACACTGTAATTGTGTAGTACTTGCACTGACTGTTTGATAGTCTTTTTAGAACTCCTCAGCACATCAGCAATATTCTGCACACTAAAAAAATGGGAATTAGACAGGCCTAAGGCTCTGGTTGTGCACTAAATATGTGTTAGGACTATGTGTCTGAAATTCCTGGGGAAGTCTGATGGATTTTAAGGACAGTAAGGATGCATGGGTTCATAAACTTCACTAATACAAACTAAAATATTAGGCTGATACTAAGATACTACTAAGATACTAATATTATGACATTTATCTTTAGCAATACTGCTGAATATGCTGAGTAGGGGTGGACAATATGTGGTATTTCATTGAAATGGATACATTTTGTTACCATGATACAATCACGCATACCTTTGAGATCATCAGTACAGTAAAGACCACTGTGTATAAGAGCATCAGACAAATGTATTGTTTGATATAATGTATAATGTATATAATGTATAATGGCAAAAAGCAGTTAGTATTGGTAGGGACCAACAGTATTGGTATTAGATGTGATCAAATGTAAGTTTGTGTGTGTGTGGAAGACTTCCTTCATCTGATCTGGACACTCATTTTAACCTTCATGAACAATCCAGGAAAAGTGAAGCCATTGTGATGAGCCTGATGGTTAATGCCAGTGTAGTCCAATTTACAATCAGAAAAGCGTTCCAATTTAGGGAAGCACATCATTACTTGTAGCACTTAAGACAGAGGTACCAAGAGAATGCATTTGATAATGAGCAGAAAATTGGAAACGGACAAGCGTGATAACTAAATCCAAACGAGAAAGAAGAAAAGAGCAGAGTCTGTTCTCGTAGAGGGAGGAAAGGGATAAGGTTTAGCCCATAAAGCGAGAAAGAGCAATGAAACAGAAGAGATGGATGAATGGGACGAGAGAGAGAGAGAGAGAGAGAGAGAGAGAGAGAGAGAGAGAGAGAGAGAGAGAGAGAGACAGAATGGAAAAGGGCAGAGAATCTGAACAAAATGTGTAAGGTGGGCACAGCAGCACAGCAAGGAAATTCCTTGCATGCCGAGAGTGAATAGCAGAGGTTAAGCAGTTAGTGCTTAGCAGTTAGAGGCAGGGTAAGGTAGAGAGAGAGAGAGATAGAGAGAGAGAGATAGAGAGAGAGACGTGCAGCAAAATGTCAGCAAAAGGGAGGGGTGGGGGGGCACCGTGAGAAAGAGAGAGAGAGAGAGAGAGAGAGAGAGAGAGAGAGAGAGAGAGAGAGAGGTGTTCACGGCAGTGAAGGATGCTTCCATACACACACACTCTCTCTGGCAGTCTCTCTGGAGGTAGTGGAATAGTGACGGTGCAGATTTAGCAGCTACAGCCTGTAGTGTGATGGTAGTACTGTAGTGTGATGGTAGTGTGTGATACTGTTGGGTAATGTAAGCGGACAGCCTGAGATTAAGTCTACACCTGGGACACCAGGGGGGCTGAGGGATGTCTGAGTTGAGGTCCAGAGTGCGCTGCAGGAGAGCGGGCATCCGGGCAGCCGCTGCTCTCATCGGACTCCTCCACCGCTCCCGCAGACAGAGAGAGAGAGAGAGACTGCGAGCCAGGGACGGCCAGTGGTGGGTGAGCCTGCTGTTGGGGTTTACTGCATGTACATGTGATGTGGAGGTAGTGCTGGACGATACCGATCATATTCCATATCACAGTATTTCCCTAATATATCTCCATATGATATTTTACTAAGTCACTGAGTGCTGCTACTCTGCGCTAGGAAGGAATAGCTTATAACCTGACATAGCTTTTTGTGATTGGGCTGTTTTGTTTGGTTTCGCTGCTAAAGTATTACATATAAGTGAACCTCTTAGATTACTGTTTTTTACACTTACAGGAAAGAAACTTTTATTAATTTAGTTTATTAGAATTTTGACCTGTAATTTAAAACTGAAATCTGAATCTTTAGCAGACTACATAAATTGTATTGTATTAAACTGTATTTATTATCTACATATTTTTTTACAAGTATACCCTTGTATATTGTGCTAAATGCAAGCAAATGTGTCAGTAGTTTGTCCCTTAGTTTACCTAAATTTGCCAGTAATTGTGTTGATGTAATTAAGCCATAACATTAAAAACACCCGCCTAATATTGTTTAGGTCTCCTTTATCACGCCAAAACAAATCTGACCTTTCAAGGCATGGACTCCACCAGACCTCTGAAGGTGTCCTGGGGTTTCTGGCACCAAGACATTAGCAGCAGATCATTTAAGTCCTGTGAGGTCTCTTAAGTTGTAAGGTGGGGCCTCTATAAATCGCATTAGTGAGCCTTGGGCAGCCATGACCCTGGTGCCGGTTCACCGGTTGTCGTTTCTTTGACCACTTTTGGTGGGTAATGTAGGTAATGTACTGGAAACACCCTACAAGACCTGCCTGATGGAGGTCTTTGAGATGCTCTGACCCAGTCGTCTAGCCATCACAACCTGGCTCTTGTCAAAGTGTCTCAGATTGTTATGCTTGACCCATTTTCCTGCAGCCAACACACACATCAACGTTTAAGAACTGACTGTTCATTTACTACC
This sequence comes from Salminus brasiliensis, assembly GCF_030463535.1. Taxonomy (NCBI): domain Eukaryota; kingdom Metazoa; phylum Chordata; class Actinopteri; order Characiformes; family Bryconidae; genus Salminus; species Salminus brasiliensis. The sequence continues at coordinate 16,887,281 of NC_132895.1, forward strand.
TAATATGTAAAGCCTACCCTTTGACAGGCACCACTGGAATAAAATAATCAGTGGTATTCACTTCTCCTGTCGGCGGTTATAATGTTATGGCTGATCGGTGTGGAAGTGTTCTAAACAAGTGTGTGAGATCACCTGTTCTGCCTCTACCTCTGGTGGAAAAGCTATCATTCTTAGGCATTGCTTTGCATGGCATGACTGAAGTGTAAACTACTGTCCTCCTCGCTTGTTGGCAACATTCTCTTTCTACTGTACACCTACGTTCGTTCACAAGCCTCTGAGTGTTATTTTATGTAGCCTAAGGGTATTTGCGTGCCCATCCAATCTGAAACCACCTTCAATCACAATTGTAAGTGTTCCTTTCACTTGCAGAATTGGAAGTTTACATTGATTTCTGCCTCCAAATACAGTCCCTCCATCTGCTGTTTGTGCTTCAGTATTACCTTCAGCCTTGCTCGTTTATTCTGTAATTCTCCCTCGCTCCCGCCACTTTCTTTGTTTATCTATTGATTTTCTCTGCCTCTCTGTCCATCACTGCTGGAGCAAAAGCTGTGTTATCATCAGGGACTTAGACTAAGAGGTAGTAGAACTGTGTGCTGTAATGTAGTTAAAACTGTATTCAGGCCCTGAACCTACAGACATACATATGAAAGACTGTACTGTATCTGATCTAATCTAATGCCCCTTATCGAGGTCTAAAAGAGATACTTTTATGGCGTTAACTATTCAATTTAAGAGGAAATTACAATCAGATTTTCTAAAGGAAATTGTTGGCAGGCTTCAGTTGAATCCCAACACATCAGTGAATTTCACTTTAAAGGGTCCATATTCAGACTGTTTTTGTTACTGTGGCTTTAAGACAAGTTGGATGCTCGGTATTGTGCCTCGTTTAACAAGCAGTTCAGAAACTTATAACATCACTGGGAATGTCAGGAGAATAAATGTTGTTGGCTGATCAGCTGAATACTAAATGTGTTGTTGGTTTTTGTGACATCACGGCTTGGAAGCCTGCAGCTTGGGAACTGGGAAGTTTCCAAGTTTCCTACTACCTCAAACATCACACATCTGGTGGTTTGGGTCGACTGAGCACAAAGACGGACCAATCACAATGTAAATTACTCACTCTGTCTCGCTTGTGCCAGCAAGCATGATATAGCCAGAAACACACCCCGATTTCCAGTATATTGTATATGCTTTGCGGGCTCCAGAGCCTTGATCAATGTGCGGGAGAATCCCGCAAATCACAGGAGAGATGGGATGTCTGCATTAAGCTGTAATCCGTTAGTTAGCAAGTTAGCCATTAGCAAGTATGCCATGCTAAGTTTAACTAAAGCTAAAGCCATCTGACTATGGTGAGTGCAAATGACAGCTAGAGAAGCTAGAAGACCTGCTTGCTTCTTTCAAATCAGCAAAAGTGTTTTCCTCTTTGGGAGGATTGTGCTTAAGCTTTGAGTGTGTATGGGCAGTGGTGGCTCAGTGGTTAGTGCACTAGGGTACTGATGACATAGTTGTGGGTTTAATACCTGGGGCAAGGTCCTTCACCATCCCTGCTCCCCCCGGCACCGCAGTGATGGCTGCCCAGGCACCACTTTAGGCGCATGTGTTCACTGTGAATATGATTGTCTTCTCTTGTCTAAATATTTGTGCAAATATTTGCAACTGCCTGTTCATAATGAATAAAAAGAAACCTAGCCTTATGCGTATTATTGCTTTTTTTCCCCATTATACCGAACTCATTATACCAATTCATGAAGTCCAAACTGTGGTGTGATTGAGCCATGACTTCTGTCTATTGTTGGCTAGCATGAGCAGTGTGTTATAAATATTATATTAACTCTCAGGAGTTACAGTTATAGCCAGCAGTAACAAAAGCATGGTGAAATTTAATATTCATTATTGCTTATTTTTAGCTCACTGTGCAGATTCTCAACTTTCAATCGATATTGCTTTTGTGTTCATAAGCAGAAAAGAAGAAAAATAATCGTCCTTTACATACACCATATGGACAAAAGTATTGGGACACCAGCCAATTGTTTCTTCTGAAATCAAAGGTATTAAAAAAGCGTTTATCCTGCTTTTGGTGGAGTAACTGTCTCTACTGTCCTGGGAATGGTTGTTACCACCACACCTCATCCCCAACTCCCCAAAATAATGAATGGAGCACCATCACTCCAGAGAACACTGTTCTACAGTTTCACTCTAAAGAGACAAGACAAGCTGTGTGTGTGTGTATTTACACATCTGTGTCAGCAATGGGTGCAACTTAAAGTAGCTGAATGCATTCATTAGAAGGGATGTCCAGAAATAACGTACAGGTTAAAAAAACAGGCTTGGTTTCATGAAGAACCATTTTGAGAAAGAGAAGTCTGTGTGAACAAACCTTTAAAAGGTTTAAAGAAGTGGGTGTACATGTTCTTTACCAATTTAAAGGTTCTTCTTGCTCACATCTCTTTTATAAAAATAGTTCATTATGAAACCAAAATTAGTTATTTTGTGACATTACCTAAGCAACCTTTATTTTGCACTTTATTTTTTAGAGTGTATGGGGAATTAATCATGTAATTATACTGAAATAAATAAAAGAATAACTGCTGACCTTTAAGAATAATCAGTATATTTTAATTTTGATAGAAAAAACAAAAACAAAAATGTGGTTCCAGACTCAAGCATCTTGAAAACACAGCAGTGTTGTATTTGGTATTTTCTACAGCATGTACACAGTGTTTGAAAGTGTTGTGGAGGTCCCATGTCCACACGATTGCACAGCTCTGGAGCCTACCTTGAGGTTTGATAAAGCTGGGTGAGATATCTATGATTACCTCGGCAACAGAATGGAGTAGGATGAAATAAAAAATGTCAAAACCTGAATTTCCCCTAATCTGTATCTTTCTGGGGCATTAGAGATAGGGGATTATGACACAGCATGTACGGGTTTAAGGGAAAATCTTTGGCTGGCTTAAGCTGTTAAAATTGGATAAGCGAAGGTTTATGTTTTGTGAGGTACTAGCGCATTAATATCATACTTTCATGGCTCTGGTAATAAATGTACTGGTATGCATGGTTTATATATATATATATATATATATATATATATATATATATATATATATATATATGTGTGTGTGTGTGTGTGTGTATCATCACTGACTGTGTTTGGGTTTACTAAATATTTCATCAGTAATGTCTGAGAGTAGAGAATTATAGCATCTCTTCTCTATATTAAATTTAATATATGATATGGCACTGACTTCCTAATAAGAACTAGAGGCATGTCCTATGATGGATCCGCGGAATCTATTCATAAGCTCTACAGAGAGCTTATGAGGGATTGGATGGATATTTTTAGTCGTATTCATCTCACTCTCTCTGTCTGTCTCTCTTTTTCTCTCTCTCTCTCTCTCAAACACACACACACTCACACAGACACACACGTACACACACACACAAACACCCGTTTTGCCCTACCTTGCAAAAGGTGCAAAGCTGAGGAAAATGAATGTAAATCAGGTCGAGACTTTCCTAAACTTGGCCCTCTCAAGAGCTCTGTCCAGATAATAGATGACCTAATGAGGTCCATCTCTTTTTGATGAATTTTATGATGAAGTGCAGCGAGTTCATTTCACAGAGAGAGAGAGAGAGAGAGTTTGGGTGGGTCATGGGCTGGGTCTCAAGCTGTTTACCATATGGACAGTTCATGAACAGAAAATAACACAAGCTTTTTCTTTAGCAAATTTACAGAGAGCTGTGCTGTTTTCTGCCTTCACAGAGTAAACAACGCAAGCTTGATATCGTTGCTTCTTTCGTTTTGCACTAGAGCTACAAGACTAATGTAGCTAACAAGTAATGGAAGCAAACTAGCAATTATCAGCATGTAAACCACACCGAAACAATCAGTGTAGAGTTGCTAAATAAGCTTAAATGAAACTTGCCAGCGCAGTTTCTGACATCATACCCCTTGGCCCATTTCTATTGATTATACTATTTTATACAGTGTGGAGTGTGTGATGATTTAGGTGTGCAATCTACATGATGCTAGTTGGCTAAGTATACACATTCACTACTTGTTAGCTACAGAACATTTGCCTTGTAGCCTCTTCACTGCAAATCTAAAGACCCAAGCTTTGGAAACCAAACATTTGGGGGTAGGAGAAGCACTTCGGAGCTAACATTCACTTTGAGGTGAAAGATTTCCTCTGCATGCACCTCTTTATTGCTTCAGTCACAGCTCCTGGTGTAAGGTACAGTGCTATTTTAGCTGAGATGGTATATAATGATGATGATGATGATGATGATGATGATGTATTACAGGAAGCAGGAGTTGCTGACCATCTCCAATGTTCCTCTGGCAGACAGCCCACCATCTCCCCCAAGAACAGCCCCACCCGCCATGAAGGTAAGCAGAGGCACTCCAGGTCTACTGACTCACTACCTTCACAACAAACTGCATGCTGGGTAGCGGCAGCCAGGTGAAGACAAAATGAACGTATTTATCTCCCTTTGAGATTCTGCTTCTCTGTATTTCTCGCAGGTCTACAAAAGTTAGCATGTTTGTGCTGAACATTTAGAAGGACATTCAAAGACGATTTCAGATTTAAAGAGTTCCATAAAGAGTGCTGACCTGTCGACAGCAGTTCAGTTAGTGTCCATTAACTTTGCACTTTTCCTTAAATTGCACCATTAATGAAGACATTACTATTATATCCTTCAGCCCTGAAAAAAAAAATGGAAGAAGATGCAGAAGTAGTGTCCTGCTTGCTCAGTGGACCATGGCCCAGCCAGTCCCTAGTGATGTGCACCTCAGAATTCTCAGAAATAAAAAGTGCTTTTAAATACGATTACTTCAATGAAACACTCCAGAACAAAAATGCAGATAGCCTATCATATACTGTATGTCCAAATGTTTGTGGACACCCCTTCTAATGAAAGTATTCAACGATCTTTAAGATCCTGTTTACATCTGGTCACATCATGTGACTAGTATCTGAATTGCATACTGTTAAGATTTTAACCACGTGTTTAAGCTCAGTAGTCAAATTCCTCGACAACGTGCTTTTGCATTGCGTGGTCATTATTACTGGTGTTTCGGTGTTACTAGGAGGGGTTTTGGTTATCGAATGCATCGGTGAGATGGATGCGCTGTGTGCTGTTATAACATGTGGCCGAAATGCAACTCAGACCACCTCCTAAAGTTTTAAGTGCGTCTTGGTTGTGTTTACATTTTTTATGGCGTGGTCTTCTCTAGAAATGATCCTGATACTCATAACACATCAAATGACCCTATGTAAATGGGGTTTAAGTTGCACACACTGCTTGCAGAGTTTGCCTAGTAGTCCCTGTAGAGAAGTATTGTCAATAGAATAAGTTAAACAGCCTAATTCCAGGCGTGGGCTAGAGGGGTATTAAGCCCCCCAGCACTGAGCTGTGGAGCAGTGGAACTGTGTTCTCTGGAATAATGAATCCATCTAAAACATTTAGGATGAGTCGGGGAGTTGGGGATGAGGTGGGGTGGGGTGGTGATCATCCAACATTCTTACCTCGCTAACGCTGTAGTTGCTGAATGCGATCGAATCAGCAGTGCTCCTGAAATCAGTATAAAGCCTTTCTTGGACAGTGGAGACAGTTGCTCTAACAAAAGCAGGATTTCCTTTTTTATATTACCCATGATTTCAGAAGAAACAATGAATAAGCAGGGGTCCCAATATTTATGTCTGTAGTGCATCCTAGTTTAAGAGTCAAATCATCTGTGTGAACAGTAACTTTTTTAGTAATGATGTATAGTATAGTAAAGCTGGATATGCTTGTTCACTCAAACAAAAAATAATCAAATGTCACATATAATTGAATTTAATGAAAAATACATTAATGGGTACTTTATTCTCTATTTATTCGTTTTTTTTAATTGTGTTAAGAGTGGTTCCAAACTCACGAGAATTCACAATTCTTGAGGAAATGTAAAATGTTTTTCTACACAAATTTAAAACAAATTAGCTTCCCAGATGCATAATTTCTTATGTAATGTGTTCCCTTGCCATAGAACCAGCATTTCCAAGATTTCCAAGGATTCCACCAGTCTTGAGAGAGCTCATGCCCATTATAATTCACAATCTTAACTACTCTACATTACTAACTTTGTGCACTCCCACACTGTAGAATGACAACTTTACAGTTGATGCACAGCTCCACATCCAGAGTTTCCAATGATGAAACACTGGTACACTTTGACTGACCTCAATCTCAATTTGGCACATCAGGTGAAATGCTTAAATAGACACACACAAATTCTAGCTGGAATATCTCATGAGACTAGTATGATCCTTACCTGACAGAACTGATGCTGTTCTTAAGGCAACAGTAGTAGACAAGTATTAGAAAAAAACACTATTCATGTGATAAATTTTTTTATCTGATGAGCTTATCTCACCATGTATAGCTATATCTACCAACCCAGAGTATGTAATGGGCTTATTTTTTTTCCCACAGACTGCACAGTTTTTCGACTCACTGGAAAAGATGGAGGTAAGAATGCAAATGTCTTAATTTTTGGGCCAGTTTGCAAAGAAAAATCTTGCAATCATGGCGCTGAGACATCACAGCTTTTTATACATTTGCAAACGTGAATTCTGAACATTGTCTCAAAGCCTCAGAAAATGCTCTTAAGTTCTCATCCTGACTTTCATGCCCCATGACCTCTTGAAAGCTGACCTTTTGACCTTGACCCATAGCAGGTGTCAGAGGTGGATGAGATGAGGCCAGGCCCACAGAGAGTGAAGGTCTGCAGAGCATGAGTTACAAGCCCAGGGCTACACTTCAGATCAAAGGTTGCTTTAGTGGTGTGAAGACGCTGTCACTGGTTTTCAACGGTTTACAAATGACTCATGTGCATTACACTTGAGCTTTACTGCTGTAGCCAATTATCAACTGTTCCCTTATTACTGTGTTTGGAAAAAAAGTACCTCAACTCAGCCTCCTAAACACACTAATGCAGCCCTGAAGTGTCCCTTTGGCTAGTATGTGTCCCTTCACTCGCTCATATCCATTTATGACCCAAAGTCATCTCCAGTTGTGCACAATCGTGGTTTATGATTAACAAAAGAACTGTTTGGGATTTTTCATCATCAGTCTGTAGTTATGTTGTTGTGTTTGTCCATTCATTTTCTCTTATGTGTGCATGTATGTGTTAGTGTGTCTGGCTCACTTCTTACTTGTGTCTATGTTTTACTCTGGCATCAGAAGGTGTGTGAGAGTGGGGGTTCTGTTAGAATGTATCTTTAACACTGGGTTTATTTCTTTAGGATGACTATATTCCATACCCAAGTATAGAGCAGGTAGGGCAGAATCACAACATGCCTAGACTGAATCATATCTAAACCTTTACCCCCACGCTGAAGTACTAAGTACTGTTTATGTTCTGCTGGTAGGTGCTGCAGCAAGGCGCACCGTACCCTCAGGTGATCTTGCCACAGTTTGGAGGTTACTGGATAGAAGACTGTGAAGCCCCAGCTATCACCCCAAACTCATGGGAGAACACTTGCTATTACGAGGAGGATGGAGAGGGGGTCAATCCTGGTGGCGAGTTTGGATACCGGCTAGAGAGTAACTACGCCATCCGAGCCTACCGCAAGCACTTTCTGGGCAGAGTAAGAACCACATTGATCTGTCGTCTTAAAACCTCAATGTAATAAAGGTGTATTACAGTTTTTCAATCCTTTTGCATCTGTAGAATATGGATAGTTATCACAGACAATGGTTTCCACACATGTCCCTGAACCTTCTGACTCCCCTACCCTTGTATGCTTGTTTGCCTTACACTCTCACAAATAAAAGTGCTACCAATGGTTCTTTGAGTGATACACAGAATAGAAGTCACTAATAGATTTGTGTATTTTGGTGAGTGCTGCAACCTGAGTGACACACATACAGCATAAAACGAGGAGAAAGCGAGTGTCTGAGGAAAGTTGGCATACTCTAAAAAAAAAAGGGAAAAGCGGAGCGCCAAAAAAGCTTTTAAACCAGAATGGAGAAAAGGTTTATTCATCCCACAGTATGTCTCATATGCTTTGAGACCAGGGTGATTATTAAAAGCAGTAAAGTCAAGCAGTACTTTGAGACTTTGAGTTATTAAGCACTTTATTTTAGGACACACATTTTTCCATAGCATGTTTTATTCTTTAATTTTTCATTAAATAAGAAAATAACATTTAGATTTAGAGGATTTATTCAGTAAATATTGCTGAAATATCTTTAATTGTAATTGTACAAAGTAATTGAAACTGATTGTGACATTCAATTGTTGACTACATGACTACTATTGACAAATATTTTTCTTTTCTTTTTAAATTTTAAGTGAAATCCCCTCCCGTAAAAACATATCATTACAAATCATAAAATGAATAAAGAAAATTTAATTCAAGAGGAGGCTCTGTGAACTATTAAAAGGTTTTCACATCTACGGATCTCTTTCTTTGCTTCTTTCTGAAGCCACAAGGAGTTCAACGAGAGCACAATTTCCTTTGCTATGTCTGGATGGGAAAAATTACCCACCCTCTCCCCCATCACAGCACAGTGTTAGTCAACACATAAGCATAACTGAATTGGCAGTTAGTGTTGCCTTCCAAATGCGCTCAGCTGTTCAGTTGGCGTTGCAGTAGCAGCGGTTTGAGAAGAACCAGTAGTTGGCTTCACAAGCTATGTTCAGTGAGAGCTTTGGCATTGGACAAGATTAAGGGGGGGGGGGTATCTGGGTAAAAATAATAATAATAATAATAATAATAATAATAACCCTTAATAATAAGTATATATATATATATATATATATATATATATAGAGAGAGAGAGAGAGAGAGCCTTGATTCCAACTGTAAACACCCAATCTACACACCACTGTGTCTGTTCAGGTGTCATAATCATTTTGCACTGATTACACTTTCACAGATTATACTCTACCCTCATTTCGTGCTTGCCGACAGACAATGGACAATCAACAGACAAGCAATCACTGATTGTTCAGCAATGAAAAATGAGGCCTGTGCAACATTGTGCAACATGCAGCAAGCACATAGTCCCTCAGCAAATATATTTAATGGAGATATGATGTCAACTAATTAATTTTACAGCAGACCCCTGGGAGCTGGGCTATTAGGGCAGACATTAGAGCAACTCATCCTGATGAGAATGACTGTGAAACGCTCACACCTATCACCCTTCCACAGGAACACCTCAACTTCTACTGCACAGCCAGTAACCATGGCAACCTCATACTGTCCCTCCGCCAAGAGGAGACAAAGGATCAGGAGTATCTGCACATCATATTGAGGTAATAACACCTCTTGGACACATTCCATACAGCAGAGTGCATCACGTCCTACACATTTGCAGATGATTGCCTCTTTTTTTATTCAATTCTATGGATTTTTCTCTCTCTCCTCCTCTCAGGACACCATCAAAGACTATTTATGACAGGATTTCTCTCACAGGTCTGACCGAGCTCCCCAGTGTCCCTCAGTCAGCCAAGGTGATGATGCCTCTGTGGAGGACTGTCATTTCTCGTTACTGATCTCTGAGGCTATAATGACTTTTGAGCATTTTCTACACTGTGCCATTTCTTTTTTAAGTCATCCATTTCACTCACTTTCATGCTAGTACTTACCTACATAACTTAGTTTAGCGATAGTTTTGCAAATGTATGCAATTTTGCCATAATTCCAAATGCAGATAATTAGCCACAATATGTGCAAATATGATTTTTACTTTGGTCTGAGCTCCATGTACTTGTTTCAGATTTTATTTGCTGTTGTTCTCTGTTCCTTCAGTTGCTTTGTGAAGATATTGTTGGCCTTAGATTCAGTCCTGTTTTGTACCCAAGGGTAAGCCTGCACAACAAGGACTTATTATTATTATTATTATTACAGCATTACATTTCTATTTAAAGGCCTATAATTATTTTTACTCATTCATATTATTTAAATGTCCTTGAGCTCTATTTGTACATGTTAGTAAAAGGAAGTGGTAGAATTTCTTGCTAATTCTAGAGAAAGAGAGCTCTGGCCAAATATCTAATGCAGAAAATAGTCTTATTTTAATAGAACATATTAATTGTCTTGTGATGGAATTGTAATAAACACATTAATAAAATAAAAAAAATATTTTACTGTGATTTGATTACATGATCTCAGTTGGGACAGGACAAGAAATAACAGCTGAAAAATTCTTACTTCACAGGGGTCTCAGTTAATAGTGAGCTACGATGAGCATGAGGTTAACAACACCTTCAAGTTTGGTGTCATTTACCAGAAGTTTGGTCAGGTGGGTGGGAATAAAGCATTCCATTTAGGATCCCACACACAATGTAAATACAGGAATTCATATTTGAGGAAATACAAAAGGTGTTCATCATTATGTAATTCTGTTATTAATGTTATACTTATTTTTATACTTCAAATTTCTGCAGACTTCAGAAGAGGAGCTGTTTGGGAATAGCGAAGAGACTCCAGCCTTCACAGAATTCCTCCAGGTGCTGGGAGACTGTGTAGAGCTTCAGAATTTTAAGGGGTGCGTTAAACGAGTTACATTTTAAACTCAAAAACTCCACTGTGATAAATGTTCAAAAAATAGAGAAGCAAGAGCTTTGCATTACTCTACTACATATGGTGTCACTGTAAAGCATCTAGTGTCTATTTGCAGCACATACTACATACACATACATTCATTGTAATTCATTTTGGACCATTTCTTGGTTCATTCTTCATTAAATGTTCACAGAGTATAAACAACAGATGCTGTTTTCAAATGTTTCAGAATCAGACATGTGAAAAGTAATTGCCCCCTTAGCTACTAAATCAACCAGTTAGCCAATGTCCATTGACAAGTGGAGTGGCCAACTTACCAGAACTTCAGCAAGAGTGCATTGAGCAAATCAACGATCAGTCGACAATCGACCATTAGTTGGACCATTTTCTGAAACATTTAAATTGGGAAGGGGCAGATACTTTTTACTGCACTGTATATTGCTCTAAATAATATGGCAAGACAAATTCCAGGTACGCACTGGTAGAAGAAAATGTTTCAGAAAATGTATCACCTGGTCACTTCACGTGACTGGTATCTGAATCGCATCCTGATAAAATTTTAGCCACATGCATTTACACTAGGTAGTCAGACTGACATACGATTGCAATGTGGGACAGAATCTGCAAATTCGCTTGTTTGGTGGCAAATATTACTCGTATTTCGATTGTACTGGGAGGCTTTTGGTTTTGATTTATATCTGTTTTAATTGCGCCTTGGCTGTGTTTACATTTTTATGTGTCTTGACCTTCTCCAGATATACTCCTGATACTCAAGGCGGATGAAGTGACCAGGTGTAAACAGGTTCTCTGATTGTAATGAATAAGCCAAACCTTTGCTGAGTGCTCTTTCTCTTCCTCTGCTAGGTTCCGAGGTGGTCTAGATGTGTGCCATGGACAGACAGGCTCTCAGTCAGTTTACACTGTTTTTAGAGAACAGGAGCTGATGTTCCATGTCTCTACCAAGCTGCCCTACACAGAAGGAGACACACAACAGGTACAGATTTAGCATGGAAGGTAGCATGCAGCGAGCTTGGGGATCACACCTACAGGTCTAGCCATCTGCTACTACTCGCCACACTCATTTACCAGAACACTCATGCTACACTGCGCTTGCCTTAACTGCAGAGTGAGCTGTTAGGCTTGTTAATACAGAGATGCTTCTTTAAGGTAAATCATCTGTGATGACCTGTGACTAAATTGTATTCCTCACACATAGCTTCAAAGGAAGAGACACATAGGAAATGACATCGTGGCAGCAGTTTTCCAGGAGGAGGCCACGCCATTTGTGCCCGACATGATTGCCTCAAATTTCCTTCATGCCTATATCCTGGTCCAAGTGGAGAATCCTGGTACAGAAAACACCACATACAAGGTAGGAAACTGCTTTACATCAGGGCTCATTAAAATAAGGATATATAGGCTATTAAACGGAACTGACGTACTGTAGCTAATGTAGCCACTTTCATACCCATACCGAATTATGGCTTTACAGCATATCTTTCTGTTGGTTAAATGTGGATTACAGGTGTCTGTCACAGCGCGAGACGATGTACCACAATTTGGCCCTCCCCTCCCGAACCCTCCAGTTTTCAAAAAGGTAAATAAGGACGCATACTCAGCTGTTCTGATGATTTTATGCCAGCATCATTTCTGAATGCTGTTTACCTTGTCACTGCATTTGCTGTCTCACTGTGTCCAACCACAGGGTCCAGAATTTCGAGAGTTTCTGCTGACCAAGCTGATCAATGCAGAGCTGGCTTGCTATCGGTCAGACCGATTTGCCAAGCTTGAGGTAGGCATAAAAAGGACAATAGCTTTGTATTTTTGAGCTAACGTTGGCTATCTACAGTTGGTATGAAATTTCTGCATGGATGTTTTTACCTGAATGACTTTGTTACTGTGTGTGTAGGCGTGTGTGCATGCATTTGTATATATTTCACCAATATGCATTTGCTTGTGTGTGTGTGTGTGTGTGTGTGTGTGTGTGTGTGTGTGTGTATGTTCCTTAGGAGAGAACACGAGCAGCATTGCTGGATAACCTCCATAATGAGTTGCACAGGCAGACTCAGGCCATGCTGGGTCATCCGCTCGGTAGTGAGGAGGAGCGCATGGAGAATGGAGGACATGGAGGAATACTGGAATCTATTAAGGTGCATATTCAAACAAGGTCATTTCATTTAACCCCTTAAAACTGAATGCTTATTATTTACTTATTAATATTAAGGATTCCTTTGACATAAAGTCTATGAATTGTTCAGTAACCACTATGAATTAATCAGTAAACATTATGAATTATTCAGTAACCACTATGAAATATTCAGTAAATATTATAAATCAATCAGTGACCATTATGAATTATTCCATGACCATTATGAATTATTCAGTAACCACTATGAATTACTCTGTAACTATTAGAATTTATTCAGTAACTATTTTAAATTATTTAGTAACCACTATGAATTACACAGTAACTACTATGTATTGTTTACCTACTATTAATTACTCTTTAACTATTATAATTTATCCAGTAACTATTATGCATTTTCTGAACTACTGAACTTTGAATTATGCAGTAATCACTATAATTATTTTGTAACCACTCTGGATTACTTTGTAACTATAAAAAATATTCTGTAACTATTCATTATTTAGTAACCACTATGACTTACTCTGTAACTATTATAATTTAAATTAGCTGAATTATTATTGAATTATTTTGTATTATTATATGTATTAATCAGTTACCACTTTAAATTACACAGTTACTACTATTAATTATTTAGGAACCCCTATGAATTACTCTGCAACTATAATAACTGAGTAAATTGCACATAATCTACTATTAATTCTTCAGATATTTCTATGAATAATTTACTATTATGAATTATGTGGTAATTAGTATGGATTCATATTTATTATTTAGTAACAACGATTTACCTATTTTGTATGTTACGCTTTAAAATAATGTTTTATATATATATAGAGACAACTCAAGAAAATAAGAAGTCATCAGATCTTTAGTGTTTAAGGGGTTAAAACAGTCATCATGGTCTTTCAGGTCTCTGTCAGGCTTAACCAGGGAAACTGTGCTTCTGGTATTCTCAGCTGTTTTGTGTTGTACTTGACAAACTGCATCAGTTCAGTTCTGAAAGAAAAGTGACAGAGGTTTCCTCCTCTTTCCCTCGGTCACTCTCTCAGCGGGCAATGCGTGTGCGCAGTCACTCCATGGACACGATGGTGGGCTCTCAAAAACACAGCCGCTCCTCCGCAGGGGGAGGGGGAGTGCCCACCAGTCTGAGTGGAGCGGGCCTCACCCATAGCAGCGCTGAGTGCAATAAAACCTCGGTGAGCACCACATGCCAAAGATCTTAGCACAGTCATACACACATGGAGAAGAAGGAAGTGATTTATCATTGTGAGGGATGGGACAGTTGGACAGTTTTGGATATTCAGGATATCAGTGACCACAATAATGATGTTTATTTTTTAAATAAGGCCACATTCACAAGGGCATTTTGTTACAAAACATTTATTTATTTATTTATTCATTCATTTATTTATTTGGAATCATGAGAAACTCTATCAAATGCTTGTAAGTGAAAACAGCTGCTGTTCTTTTTAGAAAAAGGAAATGAAAGGATTCACCAGGAGCTGTCCTAATTAGAGTCAGGCTAACCCTAGTGGTATAAATCATGTTTGGTGCACTGTAGACTTTTATTCAAATTAAAACATTATTTCTTTGTTTTATTATACCATTTTTTTCAAATATTGTTTGGTTTTCAGGGCTCTCAGCCCTGCATAAAAGCAGTGTATTTTTCTTTATCTCTTAGCTGTTATAACTGCTTATGCACAAATGCACAGTTCTTGTTCTTGTTCTCGAACTTGGCCGTTGTCATGAGTTGAAGATGGTGCTGTCAGCCAATTAGCAATTCTAACACATCATTTTCCTGCCATTATTGCATGGTCAGACACATTAATTCACAACTTGTGTCACTGGCTCTACTTTTGCTGCTGTTCATGAATCATGAAGCAGATGGCGAAGCAAATTAAATTCCAAATAAATTAATATGCTCAAATGGCTCTCTCATCTCCATGATCCTAATAGATCTTTAGAATTGGACTATAGAGCCCTGAATGTGTTTGATAAGTAGTTGGTGTAGTTTAGTAAATAAAGTAAGACTGTTGTTCGATTCGCCACCAAGTAAGAGTCTTTGGGCAAGACTCCTAACAATACAATAATCACATGATAAAACTGTCACTCCGGATAACAGCATCTGCCCAATCCCTTCAGTGTAACCAGATGTTAGCTTAGCAGTGCTCCTCCATAGATGTGTATTTTCAACAGACACCAAAATGTGCTTGTGAAAATGGCCTTAACATGATATGATTAAAAAATGTTTTAAAATACTACCACTGATATCATATCTATAGATTATATGCCACAAAAATACAATTTACATAAATATGAAATCATCACCATCAATACTACTGTTTACTGTTCATATTGCAGAGGAACTGTAGCAATAGGTTACAGTAATGTTTTTACTGTATACACATACATGATATACAGTACTGTGCAAATGTTTAAGACCTAAGCACACAATTTAAAACCATTTATCTTATCAGTAAGATTGTCATAGCTAGTAAAAGCACCTTATAACATTAACCTTTTAACAATCACACTAAGAAACACATTTGCAGCCAGTCAGCTGACTTCCCAATTAGGGTAATTCTAGGCATGAACTAGTACATATTACAGAACAGTCACTGTAATACAATATAACAAAAATATAATGAATTAAGTAAACTTTGCTAAATAAAACATAGATAAATGTTACCATCCCTTCAATTACCACTTCATATACTTGTACCTTGTCCTTTGTACAAGTATATGAAGTGGTAACTGAAGCGATGGTAACATTTATTTATGTTTTATTTAGCAAAGTTTACTTAATTCATTATATTTTTGTTCTATTGTATTACAGTGACTGTTTTGTAATACATATTAGTTCATGCCTAAAATTACCCTAACTGGGCAAGTCAACTGACTGGCTGCAAATGTGTTTCTTAGTGTGATCAGTACTAGCATATGATGTATACAGCTACCTACCTATCTAGATAGCTGTAGCTATAGCCTAGCTATCAAATGCACTGTGTTCTCTGACGGTAAAACACATACAAAATTCACACAATTCAGTCTAGCAAGAGAAATGGAAATATAAGCTTGTGCAATGTTTAGGTTGAGCTAACATTATGATCAAATGTTTTCCCCCTAACTGGGCAACTCAACTGAGTGATCACATGTGCTTTTCAGGGTAATACAGAGATACATTTCATTGTCACATTTCGTGCCATTCAACAAAAATATAATTGGTAAGGGGGCATATAACATAAGATTCAGTATTTTTCCATGTAACTTGAGGTAAATGTCTGAAGAGCCACATTACAGAAATACTATTCTGTGTTTTTCTCAGCTTTTAGACAATGATATCCTTCTATGACATTACCACCCAGTGGATCTTATCAGCATTACACACTCTATTCAATGAGGGGAATATGGTGAAACAGCCAAGTTAATCATCAAGTGAATCAAAGGTCTACACTGCCTGTTCATGAGTTAACATAGTCCCAACATATTATGCCAGTAAATTGATATTTTGTAAGCTAGTCTGAAGAAGATTTGGTTCAGGATTAGTTGTGGTAGAACAAAAACACCTGCACAGTACTGTATTATTAAACTGGAAACTCATTTTTCTCTTTCTTAGTGTGTATTCTCAAACACATGCATGGTTTTGTAAGATTGACTATGCCGCTGCCTTTCGTGTTGTTCGTCTCTTAGTCCCCATCATCATCTACCACTAAGTCTCCTCTGAAGAGTCCAGTGAAGAGGCGCTCGGGACTCTTCCCCCGACTGCACACTAGCATGGATGGGCAGTCCGAACGCTCAACGCGAAGGTCAGACTTACAAAAACACTTCAGAAAGAGTCACTACCTCAGTCCTCACACTGTCTCTTTTTGGAAAGTGTTTGTAATTCCTACACCTAGTCAAAATCTAGAATGTAGTCAGGGAATGTTTTTTCTCATGCTATCTCAAACAGGTGCACTGACAAATGGCTGTATACAAACAAAGTTTCACATATTTTGTGAGAAAGAAAACTGCTGAGTCACTGGCTATGTTATCTTCACATTACTCTAGCATGCTGTGTGATCAGAGGAGTCTGGACAGCGGTCATCTCTCGCAGGAGGTGAGGTCTGAGACGTCCTCAAACCCCAGTTCTCCAGAGATCTGCCTGAGTAAAGACAGGTACTGTCACACTCTCACACATGCACTGTCCTAGACTCCTACCGGTGTGTATAATTTATGGTAGAGTTTCCCGCAGTGTTAGGTGGATAATATGTCAAACAGTTTCAGTACTGTGTCAAAAGGCTTCTGAGAAAGTAAAATTGATCTGAAAAGCAAATTCTATCAAATTAAATCCAACATGAGATGAACAACAACACACAACAGAGTCCTCTGTGTCATTTTTTATTGAACAAAAACTAGGCCAGAATTCAGAAGCAGTGTGTGAAGGAATTAAGAGGGTAGGTAGCAGCTGGGTGCTGCTAATCAAATGCCCTTGATTAATTGAGCATTAGAACCTCCATAAAAGCAGACATTTTAGCAGTTTGCTGGTCTGGAGCATTCTGTCTGAATGTGTGTTAATACAGTGCCAAGGAGGACAGACATCAGAAATCAGCTTAGAGAAGCAATTGTTGCTGCCCATCAATCTGGGAAGAGTTAGATGGCCATTTTCAAACAATTTGAGGTGTATCATTCTACAGTGAGAGAGATTATTCACAAGTAAAACATATTCAAGACAGTTGCCAATCTTCCCAGGAGTGGACATCCCAACAAATTCATCCCAAGGTCAAAGCGTGCAATACTCAGAGAAACCCTGCAAAGAACCCTAAGAGCTACATCTTAGACTATACAGTTTAAATTCATGATAGTACAATTAATAATAGACTGAACAATTAGCTTGTTTGAGAGGGATTGCATCTTCTCTGTGGCAACACAGTTTAAACTTCTTAACACAGCTACAAGACTTCTGGAACAATGTCCTTTGAACAGACAAGACCAAAGTGGAGATGTGTAGCCATACGGCACAGCGCCAAACACTGCATATCTACATAAACACCTCATACCATCTGTCAAGCACAGTGGTGGAGGAGTGATGATTTTGGGCTTGTGTTGCAGCCACAGAAACCAACCTGGGCACGTGGCAGTCATTAAGTCAACCATTAACTCCTCTGTATACCAAATTTCTGTAGAGTCAAATGTGAGACCATCTATCCAACATCTAAAGCTGGCCCGAAATATGTAAACATATTTGCATACAAAATAATAATAATTTCACAATATAGCATAAATCTCTCTATTTTTCTTTTTCACCAGGCCAACTCTGAAGCTAAAGGACTGCAGTGGAAGGCCAGTTATTTCTCGCTCATCCTCCAGCACTAGTAGTTTCAGCAGCGCTGCTGGAGACACAGACACACTGGAGGAAGGAGACCCTGTAAGTGTGTGGGTGTGGGCGTGAGCAGAGTTTACATCAGCTGGTTGACGTTGGAAATAGAAACTCTGCATGAGACTGTGACACATGGCACATTTTAAACAGATACTTATTCCGTACAGCCGTTATCAGGATCTTCATGGAAGAGCAATGGTAGAACAGAAAAGGCTGGGGTTTTTTTTTAAGGTGTTGATAAACAATGTGTCATTTTTCTTTTTATCTCTAGAACAATCTCCAAGTTTCCCCTACTTTCTCACCTGTGGGTAGTTCCTCTCTGGGTGTGGAAGGTCAGAGTGTTGGAACTCCTGTTATTATGTGCCGCAGTCCCACAGGTAATGAATTGCATGAATGAAAGGCTATACAGTATAAATAGACAGACCAATCAGCCATAAGATTAAGACCACTGACAGGTAAAGTGAGTAACATAGCTCTTTATAATGCCATTTGGCCAAGATATACATATTACACAGCAAGCAAACAGTCAGTTCTTAAGGTTTATGTGTTGAAAGCAAGAAGTGTAAGAACCTGAGCCACCTTGACAAGACCTAAATTATGATGGCTAGACAACTGGCTCAGAACATCTCCAAAACATCAGGCATGTCTTCTGTTTTTCTTCTGGAATGCAGTGGATGGTACCTACCAAAAGTGGTCAAATGAAGGGACAACACTACAAACATTCATGGTTCCCAAGGCTCATTAATGTGTGTGTGGGGCGAAGGCCAGCTCACCTGGTCTGATCCCACAGAAGAGCTACTTCAGCACAAACTGCTAAAGAAGTTAAAATTAGCTATGACAGAAAGGTGTCAGAACACACAGTACATTACAACTTCCAATGTAGCCACAGACCGATTAAGGCGCCCATGTATGCCTTGTATGCCACCGAAATGTGCGCCTAAAATGGGCATGTAAGCATCAGAACTACACCATTAAGTGATGGAAGAAGGTGTCTTGGTCTGAAGAATCACTTTTTTTAAACCACGTGGACATCAGAGTGCGACACTTAACTGGTGATCGAGTGCTCTTGGATGCACTGTGGGAGGAAGGCAAGCCAGAGGAGGCCAGTGTGATCCTTTCGGGGATCCATGTGGATGTTGCTTACAGACATACCTCCTAACTCAACACTGTTGAGGCCCAACTACACCCCCTCATGGCAGCAGTATTCCATAATGGCATTGGCTTTTGTCAGGTGGTTAATGTACCCTGCCATGATGCAAAGAATTGTTCAGGAATGGTTTGAGTGACATGACAAAGTTCCAGATGTTTAATTTTTCCCAGGTCTGAATATACTTTGTGTTCATCCAAAATCAAAACAGTGTGATGTAGCCAGTGTGTTTCAGATCCCTTGTTTTCACAGTGTGTAGTTTCCTTTATATGAAATACAAACATAACCTAATCTAAAAACGATTTGCTCTCTCACATCCAATAGATTTCAAGAACAGGAATTCCCCCAGATCCAATCTGAAGTTCCGCTTCGATAAACTGAGCAACACAACAGCTGTAAGATATTATTTTGAGTCTGCTATGTGTGTATGTGTGTGTGTATCTCTGTGCTTCTGTGAATGTATCACTGGCTTTTGTTTTTTGTTTTTTTCTCTAATACACACAATTAATGCAAACAGTGTGTTTTATCAGTATATAACACATTGCTTGGTCATGCACTGTTTTTTTTATGTAAAAGACTTTCTTGCATTTCCATGCATTCTTCACTCCCGTACAAAGATCATGCACAGTAGTTGGCTTTTCCACACATTTCCCAGCATCAGATTCTCAATGGACAATTTAGTGATTGTACTGCTGTGGTATCAGCTATATAGCCTCTTCCTGGTGAGTGATGTGTAGTATTACATTCAATAGAGAATCATTTGCATTCAATTTAGTTGCATTAATTGCATTCAATTTAGTTGCATTTAATAGGAATTCCATCGAATGTTAGCTGAATGTCAGGTGAGCATCTACAAGGCACTGAAAATCCATATTTAATACCAATTCTTAGTCACTAATAATATAAAATGTAATGGTAGAAGATCGGTATGGTTACAAATTTGCAAACATACAAACATTACAAAAAAAATGGTGTATTGATGACTGTTAAAAGTACTGATTTAAGAATTTCAGTGAGAGAACCTAATGGGAGAAGTACTAGTGGGAGGACTGGTATCAGATTAGCACAGAAGGCCAGATGTATGTACAAGCATAGCACAACATGTGCATCTGAATACTGTGTATAGCCCCTCATACTAATGGCATGCTCATGAGGAGCAGGGCTAAAAATCAAATGGCAGAGAGATACCAGTCTAAATACATTAAGTGCATTCTACAGGGGGTTAATTATACTGTGGCATCCTGTACATCCTAAAAGAAATGAAATAATGTTATACTGATGTGTTCAGGCTTGTGCCTTCATCTAGCCACTGTGTCTGTACACATTGCTTAAGTAACACTCCTGGCAGAGGCAAATTCAGGCAGAGACAAATCCTTGCAAAACCAATCACCACGAGTTGCTCAAACATTAATAAATCAAGCTGTGTATTTCTGCTGTGCTTGGCAGGGGCATTAGTGAAACGACAGTGAAGAGAGACCAGGAGCACTGTGTGAAGTCACATCAGACACTGGCTGTGGAATTACACCACAACGCACTGAGGAGGAAGGACACTGGAGATGAAAATATTTCGAACGCATCGGATGAATCTTAGGCAGCGTTTGTTTGTTGTGAACTGAACACACTTTAAACACACAAACTACACACCGTGCTTCACATTTGGAACATTACCCTACTTCAGACCCTGTTGATGTGGAACATTATGCCTATGCCTTTCTCTTACAACAAAAAGGCTTTTGATAAGTTCCTAAAAGGATGGTGTTCAAGCTTTTTATAGCAATAGATCTATTTTGTAGACAGTGAACAGTGATAGTCATGCAAATTAGGATAAAAGCATTATATATTTTATTCCAAAGCACAAAACATCCCCCCTCACATCTCCTCATTTATCTGCAGCCATTGTTCAGATTGTGCACATTTGTCACATTTTATGCTGGTGGTAGGCAAGCCAGCGACAAACTGCCTCTGCCAAATTCAGGGGACTGAGATGAGAAAATGACTTTGTTTTTTCCTCACAACTATTTTTATGCTTAGTAAAGGGCATGCAATCAGATTCAAAGAGATGAAGTACATTGTAGTACATTACTCAGTTACATCTGTGTGAATTAAAAAAAAATATAGAAATGGATATTAATGTATGGCATTAACACAAACAAATGGGGTTCTGAAGATAATAAGAATACTTAAAGCCACAGTAAGAATTGGAGGGGGGCTGTTTTTTATTAAAGTGAGGCATACAGTACTGTGCAAAGGTTTTAGGCACCTGTGAACATTAGAAGTAAATTGACTAAGTTTATATACTCAATAAAACACTAATAAATACAAATAGCATTCATACATCACTGTGTTCATTAAAACATCTCCAAAGCTCTCCTCATAGGAGTCTAGTAAACAGTTATCATACAGCACCTGATTTGGCAAATCAGTGCTTCATGATGTGAAAAAAACTTAAACTGTATTTATGTTTACTTGCATCTGTGTGTGATCTAAGGTATTTCTACAAGTAACATCACCCTTATTGCCAAGGGAAATTGTTCAAATTATGTAATAATCTAATTATGTGCCTAAAACTTCTGCACCGTGCTGTAAGTTTGTTTTCCAGTTCACAAATGTTTTCTAGCCACGTTAAACCACTGAACTTTACCGTTTTAAAGGATTCAATCTTTGATCCATCACCTCAAATAACTACAGTGAAGTGGAATTTAAAGCTATTAGTTAAGGCATTTTCCAGCTTTTGCACATAGTGGCTCCAAAGAGATTAACTTCACTCAGTTAACCCAGTAAAATGGTACTGCGCTGACTACAGGCACTGACCTTCTCACACCTCTCATAGTATTTATTCTAGTTCCACAAGCGCTATGTTTGATGTGAAACAAATCTGAGCACAGTATTTCTTTGTGTCTACACAAATAAAAGCAGAAATGCCATAAATCACTGAAGAGTAGCTGTTTCTGAATAGTGTCTTTTTAACTGCTGGTGCCATTCAAACATGAGTTACTACGTGACGCTTGTTTGGCCTCATCACTATGAATTGACCAAATCTGATTTAACACCCATGTATGTCATTCTTACCTGAGGATGCCTTGTTGCAGCTTGTTTGAACATCTACCTTCATTCACAGACATAACATTCCAGAAGCTGCACAACCCTTCACATCGTCTGTGAAATCCACCTGGCTGCATCTCGTCAACCAACCTGCAACTGCAGTGCATCAGACCAAGGGTTTTAATATTACTTGCATTTTTGGCTGTACTATGTAATATTGTTAACTTGAAGTAGCCACTGTTTCCACTATGCTGATTCATAATTCCATGCCTGAACTTGCTGTACAAATGTAGGATGAAATGACCTGTATGTATAATTATTGTGTACATTGGTTTACGCAGGACTAAGGGATCAGAATATGGCCAAACAGACTTTAAAACTGCACATGTTTATAAACAGCTCTAATGTGTAACACTGTTTTAGAGAGAAAATGAATGTCTGTAAATTCTCTGGGAAAGTTGTATAGAGAAATATTTTGGTTTCTTGTGGTCTAAATGATTCCTCAGATGTATTAATTTATTTCACTATGATTGTTCTGCTACATGTTTAGATGTATCTTTATGACTGCTGATTTTTCCTGAATAAAAATTGTATTTTGCACATGTTTTGATTTTTGTTTTCCATGAAACCACAAAATTTGTATGGAGGTATACCCAAGGCAAAACTAGGTTGTTTAATGCATATGGGGTCTAGATGGGACCTATGCAAGATTAGGGTGGGCTATAACAATGAGGCCCATTTGGGAAGCCCAACTGGGTCCCAGTAAAAACACATGTACAAACAGACTCAGAGCCCATGCCCACCTGGAACCCACCTAGACCACGTTCCATCCATGTGAGCCCCACATGAGCATGTTGGTTTGGTTGTCTTTGCAGAAAAAAACATTTTATGAATGAAACAGATAAAAGAAACAAACACTCCCTTGTAAAATAGTAAAGTAGTGACGGATTGGATTTTCACTGAGCTTCTAGCTTTTGACCTCGAAGTACCACAAGAACACCACCTTACTAACGGAGCCCCTAAAGTCTCAAAAACGAACATATAGAGACTGAACAGGTTCCCTCGATTTAACAAATCGTTCCCTCGATTTAACAATTCAAGGGAACAACGTTCAAGGGAACGATTTATTACATTGTGAGAATTGTAAGTCTCTACCTTCATACTGTACTTTAAAAGCTCCACTATGCTGGATGAGCCCAAGCTAATTTTAGTGGCTACTTTCATTTCTTCTTATTTTATTGAAGTGAAAATGCACGGGTGTTGTTTTAGGCTATCCCGCTCACCTTTGATTGAGAATAAGTCTTTTCAGAATGAAGGCAGTCTTCACTCGTGTAAAGAGGGCGGGTTATAACCCTCTGCCCTCCATCTAACAAGTGGTCTCTCCATCTGGCTGCTACAGTTCAATGCTGGTGCGCTAGGAGCTTGTGCTGGCCTGCTCTGTGTCCGCTAGCCGCGTTAGCTGCTGTTCACTCCACTGTGTTCAGTGAGAGAGAGCCTCTAGCGCTGAGCTCCCGTTGTTAGCTGGATGTCATGGCGGCTGTTCGCAGTTTGCGGGTGTCCGTGAAACCTGAAAGCGCCTCGGACCGCTCGGACTCGGATTCAGACTCGGATTCCGATCGAAATGCCCGAGAAGCGGAGCCCATGGAGGTGGAGGAAGGGGAGCTCGAGTTTGAGTCGATCCCCGTTCGCCGAAGTTTGAAAGAACTGCTGCCGGTAAGTTTAGCTAAGCTAGAGCTGCCTCGGTCAGTCCGCGGTGTGTCCTGCGGAAGGAGTCCGCTGGAGGTCGCAGCTCGGCCGCTATAGTCACTACAGGAGGAGCAGCAGCAGCAGCAGCGACCTCAGCTAGCCTTAACTCTGCACTAGCACGTCCACTGTCAAATACTGGGTGTCATGCGTTACACAGTTTGACAGTGTTTCAGTCAAAACCTAAATGCCTCATTCACAGAAGTAAAGGTTGTCGCGCTTAGGCGGTGATGTGCAACACATTGTTGGATAATTATCACGAGATTTCCCGTTAAAGCACCGGCCCCAAGTTTCGTTGCTAGTGCTAACAGTGCTAACGTTACCTAACCAGTAGTAAACAACCGTGCTAGCCAATATAGCTAAGCTGTGAGCAGCCGTTTAGACGTAGCTAGCAGTAGCATTAGCTTTAGCTAAGCAGCTAGGATAGCTAGCTGGGGTTTAATTGATTGGGTTTTGTTTTTAGAGAAAACAATACATTGACTTTAGTTGGTTGTTCTGGTTGAGTGCAGTTATACAATGCCATGTTCACATTTTGCGTTGTTTGTATCTGTTTTATACGGTTACCTATCGGTTACATTAGCTAGCTGCTAGTTGGCTAGCTAACTAGCTAGCTAGCATAGCTACTCTTTCTTGGAGTGTTTGGGCTCCAGTAGCCAAAGCTTTAGTCAGTTAGCTAAGTTGTTACTGTGTAGTAGTTACTGCTTTCAGTTTTTTTCTTGACCTGCTCTCTTTTGCTTTTCTTGCTTATTACATAAATTTACTGCACTGCATGAAGTAACATGGCACTCTATAAAGTGCATGAAATCTGTTCGTGTGAGGAAATATGCGTCTTTGCCTCCAGCACTTACAGAGATAAACTGATTGACCTGTAACGCCTCTTTCTCCACACACAACAGCCCTGACCTCCAGTGAAGGTAGCCAGTTAACCCACGCAGTTTTCTGCGATGGGAACGGGGCTAAAGAGACAGGTGGTCAGTAGTGAGGACACCATTTTAGTAAGAGATCTGGCCAGATCCTTAAAGCCACCTTTATCAGTAAACACTGAACACTACGTTCAGACCTTAAGTCTGCTTTTCATTAATGACAGTTTTTATTTGTGCTTTATAATAAGGCTTTTTTTTTTAATTGTTTTTCTAATGTTTGAATTAAGGCAATATGGGGTACTGTGTAGATGGTTGGCACTAGCTATATAGCTGTATGGTTCCTAAAGCTGGCTGAGTTGGTTACTACTATGCTGTGCTTTCCTCAGGACACAAGCCGACGGTATGAAAACAAGGCTGGCACATTTATCACTGGGATTGATGTAACGTCCAAGGTACGTCTCTGCTGTTTCTGTTAACAAATTGGAAACTTCTTTCATTTTGTTTGTCGTTTATGTTCTTGAACATTGTCATTGATTCAGGAGGCAATTGAAAAGAAGGAAAAGAGAGCGCGGCGCTTCCACTTCCGTGCAGAGGATAGTCTTGCTCAGAGAAATGTGGTTCTGGACAGAGATCTGATCAAAAAAGGTAAGTGGTCTACCTAAGCAAGGCCTTAGTAATCAGAATCAGATTTATTGGCCAAGTATGTTCACACACACAAGGAATTTGTTCCGGCTGCTAGTGACGCTCTAGTGTTAATATACAGCTACATATAATTTACAGACAATATACGGAGAACAATGGTATACACATTATACACAGACTTTGCAAGGACATTTCTATACGGTGTGCTTTACAGTGTTATTCACAGAAATGCCCTTCTTACTGAATATAGTCAATCCTAAAGTAATCTTTCAACATTCAGGGTCAAGATTCTTCATTGAAAGGAAAATATTGTCCAGGAAAAGACTTAATCTCTGCTTAGGAATTCAATCAATAGTGTAAAACATTCATAAAAGAGTAGAGAATGTTGCTGCAACAAAGGGAGAATGAATTGTTGTTAATGTCCTTAATTCTAGTGACTAAACACTAGATGAGATGGTGCCTACAAACTTTGGATATTTTGGATTTCTTTCACTGGAGAAGCTTCATTCAAAAAATAATGTAGTCCCAGACAAGCCTAATCCCTATCCTGAAAAGGGAACTGTCATTAACTGTTTTTAATTATTTACACATTGTTTTTATAGGTAAGATGTGAAAGTAATAAGGCTTGTGTCTTGGGCTGCTCTAAAAGACTTTAATTAACTGTAATTGTCTTGTTCAACCTTTAGCTATCCCAAAGATACGACTGGAAGCCTTGCACATGACTGGTGTGGATGACATGAGCACCCAGGATGTGTTTGGCTATTTTAAAGAATATCCTCCAGCCCACATTGAGTGGATTGATGACACATCCTGTAAGTTCAGTGATATTATTTAGCCCGTTAATTCTATCTTCTGTTATATATGTATCTTTATTCTGTAATTGTTATGAATGCTCAGACACCGTGCTAAACAGGAGTAATCATACACATTTCGCTTTGTTTTTTTGTTTTCAGGCAATGTAGTTTGGTTGGATGACATAACTTCAACGCGAGCTCTTATTAACATGAGCCGAATGCCTGACAAAGAGGTGTCTGACACTGCCGTCTCCAAAAGTACTGACCTTCCAATCCAGGAAGAGAGAGGTTAGTCCTGTCAGTCTTTTAAACTGTGAAAATGTTCTTAACATATAATACTTGTGTAATGTCACCTGTTCCCCAGAACATTTGGACAGTTTTAATTTTATCTGTGGTTTTACAGCTGACCGAACTCGTGGCTCTGATGATGAGGAAGAAGAAGGCGAGGTTGACGATGACGTTGTGGTGGTTAAAGCTGATAAGAGCAGCGATGACAGTGATGGGAAAGCCAGTGAAAGTGAGGAGGAGACAGAGAAAAAAACAACACAAGAAAACTCTGAGGTAAAAAAAAATGTATAATCACTTATACAGTTCTCTTTCAGTCTTTTCTTTTGCTAACATTAGGATTTTTCGGGGGGGTTGATGGATTTTGTTCTCTCTGGCCCTCAGACAGACCTGCTCACTCAGGCAGAGTGTGATTCGCTGCTTCAGAATGACCTGCGGCCCACAACCAAATCCTTCAAAGGCAACAAGCTGTTCCTGCGCTTTTCTACCCAGGGTGAGAGAACACATTAGCCCTGTAGTGCCAGCTGCTTTATAAGTGGTGATAAAGCTTTAACTTTTTAAAAATACAATCAATCTTAACATTATAACAACTTTTCAAATAGATAAATAAAACAAAGATGGTCTAAAATAACATTTATACATACATTTAAGAGATTAAATTGTTTTAATACTGGATTCCATTAGAAGTTCATTATTGGCGGTGACAGTTAATTGTTTATACCTTTATTGATATGAATATGCTTTCAACAGATGACAAAAAGGAGTTGGGTGCAGCAAGGCGGAGTCGGTACTACATGAAATATGGCAATCCAAACTATGGAGGCATGAAAGGCATCTTAAGTAATTCTTGGTAAGAGAACTCAAGCCAGTCAGCATTCATGTTATTTAAACGAAAATAAGTCAGCAGTAAAATTGATATGCTGACATTTTGTGCATGCACAAATTATGTATTGGATTTGTCTGTGAAATTCAGACTTTGTTTTGTGCTGTAATTTGAATAAGATGTCTTACATTTGCTTTCATTTACATCTGCAGGAAACGTAGGTATCATACACGAAGAATACAGCGTGATGTTTTAAAGACTAAAAAGACCTTAATTGGAGACAGTATGGGGCACACACCACCCTACACACACAGACATTCAGGTATGAAAAATCATATTTGGAGATGGCTATGCAAGTTTTGACAGATTTTTGACTGATTTTGTTGGACACTATTTGTCAATCCCACAATGTAGACAGAAGCATCTGTAGCATCACTAACTGAAATCCTAACTTCCAATAACAGCTGATCTGGTGAATCTGCCAGAGGAGCCAATAGAAGAAGAGGAGGAAGAAGAGGAGGATAGGGAAGAAGATATGGATGCAGATGACAGAGTTGTTGAGTATCGAGAGCGAGGAGACAAGGAGCGGGGTCCACGGATTGGGGAAGGGGGGCTGCGCGGTCGATTAGGAGGCTCGTCCTCTGCATCTTCAGATTCAGATGAAATGGACTATGATCTAGAGCTGAAGATGATCTCGACACCTTCACCTAAAAAAAGCATGAAAATGACCATGTATGCTGATGAGGTTGAAAGCAACCTTAAGACTCTCCGGTAAGTAAATAATGTGGTAATGATTTAGAGGATGTAGGTTTTCAGAACAGATGTAGATAGAAGTTTATTACTGGTGTAGTTATCTAAGTAATTTACTCTATCATAAAATACTCTCTTGATGAATGTTTGTTGTTGTTTTTGTTTGTAAATAATTGCGATCTACCAGACCTTTTGGTGTTCGTCTGTCAAACTATTGCTTTTTCTGTTTTAAGAAAATGTGACACTTTGTTTTTCCATCCCAGAAACTCCATTCGTAGTGACTCTGGCTCATCCAGTAGCAGTGTACGAAGCCGCATTGGTAGTGGTGCTCCCAAATCTACCTCTGAGAAAGTTACAGATGTCAGGCAGTTGCTTGAGGAGAAAAGGCAGGGCCTCTCTCACCAGAGAACACGCCCCCCTGTGGTCTCCAGTGGAAAGACAGGTTAGATAGATGATTGTTCACTCAAGTTCTCACTCACTTATTTAGGAAGTAAACGACTAAAGCAACACATTACCCACTTTTAATTTTAAATGCTAATGTAGTGCTGTTGGTTATCTTGTTTTTTGAGCGCTGATCTGGCATGTTCTTAACACTGCAGATGTGAGACAGAGGTTGGGGAAGAGGCCACACTCTCCAGACAGACAACGCTCTGTCTCTCCTGTCCCCCAGAGAAACACAGCCCCTCGTAGAGAACCTCTGACTGACGTTCACAGCAGACTCGGGGTGACTAAACAAGAATCACGAGGCCTCTATTCAGAATCGTCCAAAGACAAAAAGTCAGGTAAGGCAAAAATAATCAGGTTATGTAGCTCTTATGTTCACAACTTTTTGCTTTGCCTTTCTGATGTATGTGTTCCCTCTTTTTCTGCATCTGCTTGCGTGTATTTTAGGTGGTTTGTGGAGCCGATTGGGACCATCCAAAGATGGTGAAGGTGATCGCAAACTTTCTAGCCGAATAGGAAGTAGTACTTCCTTCTCGCGGGGCATCCGTCAGCGGGATGAAGCGGACTCTGATGGAGTCGACGATTCTGGCGATGAAGACGATTCTCAGCTACAAAAGATGTGGGGAGCCATGATCAAGCAGAAAGAGCAGCAGTCCAGCAAAATGAAGAAAAGCAGACTAGACAACCTCCCCTCGCTGCAGATCGAGATCAGCCGAGACAGCAGCAACGGCTCCGACAGTGACTCCTGAGGAAAAAAACAAGGGACTTAAACGAGAGGATTGGTTGATGAGGGAGAGAAGTTTGGGAATAAAAATGTGTTGCCGACCCTTAAAACCTAGATATCTTCACTTTCCGGACCCAGTCTGGACTTGGAACCCGGGCACGTATTCTCATTCTCTCTCTTCTCTCTCTCTCCTTCCTTTCTCCTCTCAGTCTTCCCTCACCCACCACCACAAAAAAGAGAGGGAATACTGGAGTGTGTCTTTGTTTAAAGGGTCAATAAAGAAGCACCCTTTTTTTTTTTTTCTTTTTTTTTTTTTATCTTTTTCTTTCAAAAGAAAATGTTGTGATTGGTTGTGGTATCTTTACACATTTTCAGGGCCCATATGCATTTTATGATAATGCACCAAGACAAAATCAACCGTAGGTTTCATGACTTGGTATAGGACTGAAAAATAAACAAGCAGTGTAATCAAATGTCTATAGACAGTACTGTTTTGTGGTAAATTATCCTGTCAGTGAGAACAGTCAGTTTTCTGATGAGGGCGGATTGCTAATTATAGAAAGTGTCACTGGTTTATTGATGTGGGAGAAAATGCTAGAGGCTTCTGCATCTTACTCTCCTGATGGAAGCCATGTTTAAAAATGCATTGGACTCTCACTGATCAGTACTGCATATGGTGCACAATACTGTAGCTAATCGATATTATGGTCATTTCCCTATAAAGGAGTGACATACATTCCCAGTAATGTGGTCAGTGAGTTCAACATGCAAGAAAAGTATATTGTATGTGAAAATAAACATTTTTTACATAATCCAAGATGTACTGTTCATCTCTTGATTTTGACTTCTATGTGCAGAGAAGGCAGAAAAACTTAACCATTTAAAACCAGGGGTGGGGTTTTGAAGTGCTAACAGTTCAGCTCATATTTGTGAGGAATGAAATGTACTGCTTTTACATTTATATTTAGTTTCTTTTTTGGTGACAGCACCTGACCTGCTTTGCAATTGGTCCAACTTTTAAGGTTTAAGGATGTTTTTTTGTCTAGCACATAACAGCACTTCAGTTCTTTTAGATGGTGGATGTATAAAAAAAATAATCGTCAATTCTAATCCTTTTGTGTTTTTTTTTTTTTTTTTTTTTTTTTTTTTTTTTGCTCTAAGGAATCACAATTTGAAAAGCTTAATCATTAGTATAAATATATTTCATAAGTATCACAGCACTAAGAATTTGCACTGCATGGCTTATTCAATATTGTTTTATTTATTGGTTTATTTTATACATAATTAAATTAAATTAAATGACATTACATTAAATGTTATATATTACACTGTGGTAACAAATACGATTTTAGTATGGGTTTAGGGTTTTACAGTCAGTGTTCATGTATGCAGTGTATCTCGCGGTAACAAGGGACTTTTATTTTGAAGCGGGGTGTTCAAACTAAAAGTCCTTGCTAAATATTAACCGGAGGTTGGTGTATGACCATCCCCTTCACCTTCTACTAGCAACGCTTTTTAGCCGCCACTGCCTGTAGTTGTTAAATAAGTACTAAAAAAAATAGTGGCCACTTTATTTATGTTTGGTATTGAATGTCAACTAAACGCGGTTTAGTGGTATTGTGCTCGTTGAAATTCTAGTAGGTGTCCACACAAGTAGCTAGCTAGCGCTAGCTATCGAGCTTGTTAGCAGTAGGGTCTCGAACTCCGTGCTAAATAGAGATAATTCAACTTTAAGTTGATTTCCCCCTCTCAGAGAATCGTTATCTAACATAATGTGTAGTTAAACGGCTCATTACTGTATTACGAGGTGCTTTATACCAGTTAATCGTATTTTAACCTGTTGCCAATTCGGGAGTGAGGTTAGCACTAGTAGTATGTAGTCAGTAAGAGTCGCTGTCAGGATGCTACAGGGGCCGTACGGAGCTCTTGACCGTGATAAACTGCTCATCCGTCTGCCTTTCACATTGTTTGCTGTTGTAACTGTCTGTCTGCCGCTGGTTGGACTTCTCACCTGCATCACAGTTTCACTTCTGTATCACTACAATGAAGCGACCTACACCCACTGCCAGGTGTGTATGCTGACTATAGCCACCCTTTTATCTTCTAGTCACGTTAGTGAGTGACGTCATTGCTTTCATGTATGTGTAGTTGTTCAGAGACGAGGTCTAAAATGTGTAAATGTGAATTCTGGTTTTGGGAGCCATCCACGTACTGTGAGTTTCACCCTGCTCATATATATATATATATATATATATATATATATATATATATATATATATATATATATATATATAGAGAGAGAGAGAGAGAGAGAGAGAGTGAGTATAGTTCCATCCAATACCTCTGGGATGAGTGGAGTTGGAACTCCAACATCAATACCTGACCTCTCAAATGCTCCTGTGACTGAATGCAATGGGATCCTAACAGCAGTGATGTAAAGCTAGCTAGCTAAATCCAGTGTACCATAGTTCAAAAAGGGGACGAAAGAAGTGGTTGAGGCGGTGTCTACAAACCTTTGCACCTATGTAGTGTGTCAGTGACAGCAGTCATGGTTTACCCAGTTATTCATCATAAATGTCAGCTATTCCTGTATCAGCATTAAACTATCCCCATCTCTAAAGTACTGTGTGTTCACTGTTCCGCAGGTTTACAACTACCTCCCGTCCATCAGCGCAGCCATTAGCCTCACGCCAGAACGCTACATCTGGCGTTTTTGCATCGGCCTGCACTCTGCCCCTCGCTTCCTGGTGGCGGCCGCTTACTTCAGCTTCTACCGAGGGCGTGTCCCCAGGCAGCTCAAGGACCAGCTGCTGAGCCTCCTCACTTTCCTCTGTGCTCTGAGTGAAAATGTGGGACTGCTGGTGCTTACCTATGTCTGCTCTACTGAAACATACAGTGAGTGTTTACTAAATACATGTAAATGGAATCCACAGTCCACAGTCACAGCCTCAAAAAGATCACTACTGAGGTGAAAATGCTTATAATTCACAGTACTTTCTAATTGTACCTAAAAGTTATATATAACAAATTACTTAATAATACTGTGTGCCTTTATTGACAGATATACATGTACAGTACAATGAAATTCTTAGCCCAGGTTAGAAAGCCAGGGTAACGAGACCTGAGTAAACAGCCCTGCAGCACAGAGGTTAAGGGCCCAACAGTGGCAGTTTTGGGACCTGGGTAACAAACACACAACCCTGTGATCAACAACCCAGTGCTTAAACCACTGAGCCAGCCATTTTTCTTTAATGACAGTATGCACTCGTGCCAACACCTACTATGTAGATCAGATTCAGAGTAATCTGAACGTAAGCTTTAATGGACAAGACTAAATTAAATATCTGACCTTTTTGATTTACTGTTTTTATGGTCTCTTACTGTTTTATCTCAAATTTGCTTAAATTAAAACAGTGACCTGCAAAATCTTCAGTATTTTTTCATTTTACTTATTACTTGTAAGCTTTATTTGTTGAAAAACATAAAACACTGTAACTTACATGCACATACAAGCAGGACACATTGGCAAAACAGTGTCACAGTACATTTTAAAGGGCTCATATCCTCCATTTGTGTTTTAATACATTTCTCCATGATTATTTACCTATATTATCCCTTATGAAACTGTCTGTTTTACTGTGTCTTTAAGACTGATGAAAATGACCTTTGTTCTGATTGGCTACCCTGTATTATGCCATATTAAAAGCAGTTAACGCTGATAGACTCTTAATAAATTCAGCGTGAATCAGCAGTGTTGGTTACTGACTTAATGTGCGATATGGTAAAGTCGCAAGAAAATCATTGCTGGTCACTGATGTATGATGTGGTCAGTGCACTTTATTATTCTCTGGTCTTCTTCAGTTCACACAGTTTACACACATAGTATTTGTGTCATGTGAGTGTAAAGACACAGTTGGCTGATGGAGTTGCCGTTTTGGTTGGTCCCCAGGTTTACACAAGAATGGCTTCATATTGTTCATTGCGAGCTCTCTGCTCCACATGATGTGCACCTGCAGACTGTGGCATGTGATTACGAAGGATTCTGGCAGCCCTGAGGTAATGTAACCTTCTGCAGCCTTACGCTTGTGTTTGTGCAGTTGCACTTTGTGCCCTGTGTGATCAGCAGAGGGCACTATTTTCACAGCCCACCCCTCTCTTAGAGTCTTTATCTACTGCAAGATCTGTGCAAATATGCCTTGCCCTCATCTGCTTCTAATCTACCCTGACAATGGTGTCACTACCACAGCCGAATACAGTACAACACACCCGGTCATTATAGTAAACCAAATTAAAATTGGTTTAAAAATGGCAGAATTGGTAGATTTTAATGAAATGTTTTAGTATCTCCCTAGTGTTGCACGCCTTGCTAGTGCTAGGGGGAGATTTATATGGGTGGGTTAATTGGCAGTACCAAATTTGGGGGGAAAAAGAAAAAATCAAACGGAAAAACAAAAATGAAGTCCTCAGAAATCCTCTTCAGATCTCTCCAAAACTGAAAGTCACTAGAAATGAAATATTAATATAGACTTAAAATAAAAACTTAAGCTCTGTATTCTGTGTTCATAATCACTGGCATGTTTGCCAATCCATAATGGATTGTTGTAAATTTAGACTCTGAGAACACGAAAGTCATGGCTTCTTATGTTTATATCCCATACTTACACTTATTGTACTGTGTGTGTTGCATCTGTTTAATGTTTTAATGCTAGCGCTTTGATCGCGTGATCGCACACTTCACTGTGATAATGAGAGGTGTAACTATATATGTGAACTGGGAGTGGATGTGTTGGAGACCGCAGTGGCTCTTTATTTTAAGGCTGTGAAAGTGCACTTGCAGCGCATGTAATGTTCAGGGTGGAAGGGAAGTGGTTTAGATAGACTGAGCTTTTACAGAACCTGTCACCAGCTGCTTGCACCACAATAAGTTGCAGAGGAGAAGTGGTGAAACATTTAACGATTTTCTGTGCCCTCCTGGTCTTTCTGAGGCTAGCTTCTCTCTCTTTCTCTAATGGCATCTCTCAATTTCCTTCTCTTTGTCCTGTCTCTGAAACAGGAGATGACATCATGCCGCTATAAGATCCGCCTCTTCCTCTTCAACATCGGCCTGTGTTTACTTGCTGGCTACTTCTTCATGCGCCACAATAAGTATTGTGAACCAGGAAGTGAGTTCAACATCTTAGCTGCCTGTTCTGGGTATCATTCACAAAAAAACCCACCCCTGTGTAAAAGTTGCTGATCTCCAAGCTTTAGGCTGAGGACCTCTGTAGAGGTTATGGACATAAATGTCATGGCAATATTGGACATTTAATGAAACAGAGGCAGAATATACACTATATGGACAAATGTTTTGGGACACCTGTTCATTCATCATTTATCCTGCTCTTGTTAAAGCAACTATCCCTACTGTCCTGTGAGCTGTATACCCCCCTAACCCATACTCTGCCAGTAGGGACCAGAAACCTATTCTCCACAGTACTCCTCTACAGGAACTAGACAAGCTGTGTGTGCATTTGCACATCTGTGTCAGCAATGGGTGCAGCTTAAAGTAGCTGAATGCTTTAATTACAAGGGGTGTCCACAAACATTTGAACATAAAGTGTATCTTTAATCAGGAAAAAACATCATTTGATGCAACACAGGGCCAAAATTATACATACAGCACATACCAACCCAACTTTAAGCATAGTCCTCAGATTTTCCTCATAGTGCTGAGGTCAGGACTTTGGGAAGGCCATTCAAAAAGCTTAATGCTAGCCTTTTTTATTCATTCCACAACCACAGCTGATGTATGTTTGGGATTATTATCCTGCTGAAACCCAACTGTAGCCCTCCCTCTTCATTATTCCAAACACTTTGCAATGTACCAGTTCCACTGGCAGCAAAACAGCCCCAGTGCGGAACAGTGCTCAGTAGTGGATACAGTATTTTTGAGGCTGAATGATTTCAGTTCATGGCAGGCCTGTGTCTTGGTGGTTCTTGGGTTGTTTCAGACCTTCCAAGCAAATTTCCTTTCAGCTGAGGGTGACCGTGTGGGTCTTCATCCAGACCTTGGCAAAGTCGCTACAACTCTACAATGCTTCAAGAGACATTGCTGACTTCTCAGACTTTCACTCCTTAAACTTCGCTCCCATTGTATTGTGGGTTGGTCTGTCCAACAAAATGCTTTTTGTGAGCACAGAAAAGCCACCTGCTGTAGCCAGTCATGATCACTCCCAGGAAATTATAATGCCCTGGCCACTGACTAAATATGTATATCGTATGTGTAATTTTGACCCTGTGTTTTCAGAAAACCTCAGCCTTCAAAACCTCAAAAATCAGCCTTATAAAAAGAACAGTTGTAGGAAATCACTGATTCTGCCGTGATAAGAATGAAAAGACTCTTTAGTAAAAGCAATGTTTGATCACTAAAATCATGGCACACAAAGAACCATCAGAATGACTAAACAGTTATTTGGGTTGGTAAAAAACATTTGCTAGATGGTTCTATATAACACAGAACGACTAGAACAACTACACTCTTTTTGTAACCATTGTTTCGAGAAGAGTGTAGCTGGTAATACGTTCAAATTTGATCTGTATGTTGCAAGAAAGGAGCTTGTAGCTCGGCTTATTTCATAAGGATCCTTTTTCCTAACCAAGCTGCTTGAGTAGTTTTGCTGGTCATGTATTGCTTAAGTTTTTGGGTTGTTTTATTTTGTATTAGGCAGAGTTTTAGAACTGGCTCATCTAGCAACACTTCAGCCTACAGTGTTGAGGCTCCACAGCTTTGTGGGGCTTAAAGCATATACAGAAACTGCTACACATGGCAGGCTGGTTTCGGGTATTGTATCATGTTTTTAGCAACAACATTAGGAGGTTACACCCCTGGCACACTATATTACAGTGCTTCCTGTGGGTCATTTCAGCATGGCCTACTGTGATTAGCCTATTGTGCTTTGTAATTCTTAGTTATTCCACACCTGTTCAGAAGCTGATTCTGATCATTTTCTTTTTCTTTCTCTTCTTAGTTTACACATTATTCGCTTTGTGTGAGTACCTGGTTGTGCTCTCCAACATGGCCTTTCATATGACTGCCTTCTGGGACTTTGGAAGTAAGGAGATTATGGTGGCAACGCCGTCTGAGGGAAAGCGCATCTGACTGTGAAAAAAAACTATTCTTATCATGGGAACCAAAGGAACTAAATGCCCTGAAAGGCTACGAGACATTGTGATAAAGTGTGTGTGTGTACACATCTTGGAGATGGTGTGTGTACAAGTAACCCTGGTTAAGTATTTAATATTGACTGTATCAGTGATGTACTGTATTTACAGTGGTATTTGTGATACTTCTGCACAGATTGATAAGATGTTTTACCTGAGGTGGTTATAAGTCTTAGGAAAACATTTACCTGATTGTTTAACTTATGTGTTCTAACTGCTCATAACTGCAAAAATCAGTTTTCTGAACATCTCAATGCATGGCTGTGGTCTGGATTCCAGCCGTCACAGTTTCTGTAGTGAGGTCTGGGTGTAATGAGTAGACTTTAGTGGGATCTACTTCTGGATCTTGGTACCCCCCCATACACACATACAAAGACACATTCATATTGAAAATACTCTTCTGTGAGTAATAAATATAGTTTTTTTTTTCTTTAATTAAAAATTTAGACAGTTCCGTTGGTAAAGCCGTCTCTTCTGCCTTCAAGGAGAGGAATAGTTTTGGAAATACAAGCCCATCAGAAACGTGTTGACCACAGATAATAGCGATATTTGGATCCTTAACTTATACCAAGTCTGTTTTTTAGTAATTGTGTACAAACACAACAAGCCTGGTGCTGCTGAAATTGTTTAATTAATAATTAAAAGGATTTCTTAAATAAATATACTTTGTTTTATTTCAGCAAATACGAAGAGCTAGAAAACATCCGCTTAATGCATTTTGTAGTACCACATATTTGTGAGTTCATCTCAGGTCTAATTTAACCACAAGTTGCACCACGACAGTGGATTGTATTTTCTGGATTGTGTTTTAGTATCTTGCCAATAGTGAGGTTTAATAAGCACAACCAGGAATAGGAGGAGGAGGTTTTTTTTTATTTATCGGCAGTTTAAACAGAATACAGATTTTGCTGAGAAACACTATAGCTCTTACAGTTTAGTAGACGAAAATTACATGGGCAATTTTTTCCTTATATTAGTTCTGATCAACGTGGTTTGCTTTTGAAGACTCTTTTTATACATGGATATTAATAGACAGATCAGCCATAGTTTACTGTGTAATTGTTGGTGGTCTTTGTGTACTGAACTTGATATAAATAAATTTCTATATTGCAAAACGCTCATGAACTTGCAGTTAACCAGGTAATAGTGCTCTTAACAGTAGAGCTAAGCAATAGCATTCTTAGTATAGAATTGCTTAATATATAGCATAGAATATATTATATATAAAATATAGAATTCACAAATAGTGAATTTCAAATGTCTTTAACAGCAGTTTACCAATATGGAAATCTGCTGTGGCAGTCTATAGATTACAAATGTATATCACATATTATAATATATGCAATTCCCTTATATTTGACTTAGCTAAAACATTAATACCCTAACCTTCATATTTCTACAATTTGTCCACTTTTTCAGCTCTACCAATCCTATAGGAGCACTTTGTAGTTCTACAATTACACACTGTAGTCGACCTATTTCTCTGCATACTTCATATTTAGCCTCCTTTCACCCTGTTCTTAATGGTCTGGACCCCACAGGACCACCACAGAGCAGGTATTATTTGGGTGATGGGTCATTCTCAGCACTGCAGTGACACTGACATGGTGATGGCTTGTGTTAGTGTGTGTTGCGCTGGTGCGGGTGGATCAGACAGCAGTTTGAGCTGCTGGAGTTTTTAAACACTGTCCACTCTGTTGGTAGACTATTCTCAGTCCAGCAGTGACGCTGAGGTGTGTACAACCGCCTAACAAGTCACCACTATGTCACTGCAGTGCTGAGAATGACCCAAATAATACCTGCAGCCTTGTGGGGTCCTGAGCATTAAAGAACAGGGTAAAAGTAGGTTAACAAAGTATGTGGAGAAACAGATGGACTACAGTCTGTAATTGTAGAACTACAGACTTCTCCTATATGGTAAGTGAAGCTGATCAAATGGACAATGAGTGTAGAAACAAGGAGGTGGTTTTAATATTGTTAATATGGTAATATTCGTGATTTCCGTATGTGTAACATACAAACATCACCATGTCGCCAAACATGGTGAAGAGGAACACTAGCCTTGTTCATTTTCACTGTGTTTACCCACTGTCTGCTTATTACAGGATTAGAGTAAATAAGCTTTGGTCTTTGAGCTCTTCCACAGAGCAGGTAAACAAATGAATGAAGCTGTCTGCACAAAGCAGCCCTGTTATCACATGAGAAACAAATGGAAGTACCGAAAGCTCATTTCACTGTCAAATAAGTGCGGTCAGTCGGATACTGAAAACTTCACTATGAGGGACGTTCTCAACCTTACAAGGACGGCAGGAGTGTAGATTTGTGTTGTTTTAAAGGAAATTAAATGAAGCCCCTAAGTAAAACAGACAGATGTCCTATCCTGATCTCTGACTAGGACATTTGTGGAAGACAGTGCAAAGAACTGGGCAGAAAATATGAGTGATCATGGGGAGAAGGAAAAGTGGGACAATGAGGCTGGAGTGCCAAACAGTAGGCTGTTTATTTACTCGTGAAAAATGGAGCGAGACAGAGAGAGAGAGGGAGGAAGTGGACATACAGAAGTGCTCTGTGGGGAAATTCCTTCACTGGTTAATTCCCACAAATGAGCATTGACCAGTTTTGAACTTCAAACACCGAAAGACCTGATAAGATTAATTCGGTGACTGCAACACTGTTAAAGCAAGTGCAGGTTTCAGTAAGCCTTTATTTTGATGGTGCACTTGATGCTGCAGATGTTTGCTTTGTCTTTCAGGATGATTGTTCAGTACTTCTCAGTTTTCATTTTCAACCCCCCTGATAAAATGCCTGGAAAAGGAACAGTCTAGCTGGTTGACCATCTTAGCTCCATCTTAGCTTAGCTCTTAGACCATCAAAGACCAGCTTAGACCATCTGGAATTTTCAGCAGGGCCTAAACACTCTAAACCTAATCCTAACCCTAACCTTAACACTGTTAATGATAATTCATAGCACTATTGTTAGCTATTTGAGTGCAAGGGATTCAGACTGGGATGAGAGATTAGATATTAGAGCGTATGTGTGTGTGTGTGTGTGTGAACACACATGCATCCCCATCCCACTACTCTGCTCCGTTGAGGGTTGTCAGTAACAGTCAGATAGGAAAATCGTTAGCAGCGGGTGGATCTATTTAAATATGCCAGCATTGCTGCTTCCTCTTTGAGTCTGCAGACTCATCTGCGGGACAATGCTGTCACTGCACTGCGTGACTCAGTGGAAAACCATGAATGGAAGAAACTCTTTTTTTCAGACAAATATTTGGACATAGTGTATGAACCTTTCAATACGTTAAACATGCTTTTTGATTTCATATTATATACAAACCGGATTCCAAAAAAGTTGGGACACTAAACAAATTGTGAATAAAAACTGAATGCAATGATGTGGAGATGGCAAATGTCAATATTTTATTCGTAATAGAACATAGATGACAGATCAAAAGTTTAATCTGAGTAAATGTAACATTTTAAAGGAGAAATATGTTGATTCAAAATTTCATGGCATCAACAAATCCCAAAAAAGTTGGGACAAGTAGCAATAAGTGGCTGGAAAAAGGAAATTGAGCATATAACGAACAGCTGGAAGACCAATTAACACTAATTAGGTCAATTGACAACATGATTGGGTATAAAAAGAGCTTCTCAGAGTGTCAGTGTCTCTCTGAAGCCAAGATGGTATGAGGATCACCAATTCCACCATTGTTGCGCAGAAAGATAGTGCAGCAATACCAGAATGGTGTCACCCAGCGTAAAATAGCAAAGACTTTTAGGTTATCATCATCAACCGTGCTTAACATCATCAAAAGATTCAGAGAATCTGGAACAATCACTGTGCGTAAGGGTCAAGGCCGTAAAACTCTACTGGATGCTCGTGATCTTAAACGCCCTTAAACGTCACTGCACCTCAAACAGGAATGCCACTGTCAAGGAAATAACAGAATGGGCTCAGGAATACTTCCAGAAATCATTGTCAGTGAACACAATCCACCGTGCCTTCCGCCGTTGCCAGCTGAAACTCTACAGTGCAAAGAGGAAGCCATTTCTAAGCAAGCTCCACAAGCTCAGACGTTTGCACTGGGCCAGGGGTCTTTTAAAATGGAGTGTGCAAAATGGAAGACTGTCCTGTGGTCAGATGAGTCACAATTTGAAGTTCTTTATGGAACACTGGGACGCCATGTCATCCGGACCAGAGAGGACAAGGATAACCCAAGTTGTTATCAACGCTCTGTTCAGAAGCCTGCATCACTGATGGTATGGGGTTGCATGAGTGCTTGTGGCATGGGCAGCTTGCATGTCTGGAAAGGCACCATTAATGCAGAGAACTATGTTCAGGTTCTAGAACAACATATGCTCCCATCTAGACGTCATCTCTTTCAAATGCCAGATCACATTCTGCAGCAATCACATCATGGCTACGTAGGAGAAGGATCCGGGTACTGAAATGGCCAGCCTGCAGTCCAGATCTTTCACCTATAGAGAACATTTGGCGCATCACAAAGAGGAAGGTGCAACAAAGAAGGCCCAAGACGATTGAACAGTTAGAGGCCTGTATTAGACATGAATGGAAGAGCATTCCTATTTCTAAACTTGAGAAACTGGTCTCCTCTGTACCCAGACGTCTGTTGAGTGTTGTAAGAAGAAGGGGGGATGCCACACAATGGTAAAAATGGCCTTGTCCCAACTTTTTTGGGATTTGTTGACGCCATGAAATTTTGAATCAACATATTTCTCCTTTAAAATGTTACATTTACTCAGATTAAACTTTTGATCTGTCATCTATGTTCTATTACGAATGAAATATTGACATTTGCCATCTCCACATCATTGCATTCAGTTTTTATTCACAATTTGTTTAGTGTCCCAACTTTTTTGGAATCCGGTTTGTAAGAGAGAGATATATATATATATATATATATATATAAAATCATTAAAAAAATACAATTATTTAAAAACTATTAAAAATAGAAAACATATATTCTCAGTATTATCTTTACAGATTTTTTTTTTCAATCTATTACAGATTAAAAGATTTCAACCACTACTGAAGTATTAACTATTAATAAAATAACAATAAAATATCCATAATTAAATAATTTTATTAGGCCTGTGGTAAAAGTAACTTCAGGGTTGCCTTCATTTTAGAAACCGTGACACCAAAGCTGTGTTTATTTTATTTGCATTAAAACACATTTTAAACAGGAGTTCAGGTAAATAAATTACAAACAATAAAATGTAATCAACATTAAAGCTTCATTAAAAACAAAGTGGAAGAAATGAAAGCTAACATGACAGGGTGTTCAATTCTCAGAGTAAACGTCCCATCAAAAACAAACCGAGGCTTGCCTGGGCGTGGAGCTGTGGTGGAAGGCGAGGGGATCGGGAAGGAAGTGTGTGGAAACATAAACCCTTCCCTGCTCTGTTTCCAGGAGGAAGATTGCTTCCCGTGGAACGCCATAACATGCTGCGGTTAGAGCCTAAGGAAAAGTCTGGCTTTTCTTAGCTGTAAAAGCTGGGTTGTTTATCAGTGACACAGTGACGACAGAGCAGTTTACCCTGCGTCCGGCTGCATTGGATTGGGGCCCCTTTGTCTTCAGTGCTCCACAGAATTCAGGAGCAGTTACTGTGGTGTAAAAGCTTATTGTGGAACCACATGTTGTATTTGGCATACACAGCACACAGGCCATAACTGTGTAACTGCATCATACTGTTTAGCAGCTTCAGGCAAATCGGTCCATGCTTTCAACTGGGATTCATCTTTATAAGCACAGGTAGAGAAGTATGCTTCAGTTAAGAGTCATGTGGAATCAAACTGCATTCGTCACCATTTCAATCAATCCATTTGAACATGGTACCTACGCAGAGCAACATCACAGCATTTATTATTAAAATAAAAAATTAAAAACCTTCCTAATTGCCACACGGCTAAACTGAAAATCCCCTCAAATTCCATTATTTACTTTATAACAAACATCGTTTCTAAGGCAAGCGGATATTTGGCCATTTAGCACGGAACCAGAGCTGGACACAGTGTAAAATGTTTTAACGGAGCAGACATACTGAACCAGGTTCAGCAGAAACGACTATTTTAAAAACAAAGGTGCTTCCAAGGGTTCTTTGAGCGATGCCATAAAATAACCACTTTTGGCTCCATAAAGAATCAGGTTTGTAAGGGTGAGTAACCTTTTAAAAGGTCTACAAAAGCTTCACTTGATGCACACCAATTTAAAGATTCCCCACATTCACATTCTCTCATCTCTATTACAAACATGGCTCTTTATGGAAGCACTCCGAAGCACCCTTTTACTAAATTAAAATAATGGGTTGAAAATAATGGCTTTTTTTAGTACAGTCATTTTAGAAAAAGGCCTCGTAGTAAAGTTGAATAAAGGCTTTGGGGATGTGGGTTCTCACCTCAAATTCATAGACACAGCTCAAGCAATGAACAGATGTCAGTAACCTGAGGAAATATGCATAAACACTACAGTTAATACATGACTCCAAAACCTTCCAATGCTTTAAATTAAAGGTGCCAAGATGCTTCTTTAGAGCAATGCCTTAGAAAAACATATCACCATCAAGATCTTTAAATTGATGTCTTGATTGAGCAGTTTATATTTCCACACAATGTAACGCTTCTAAACTTTGTAAACTTTGTACACACATTAGGATGCACGCGTGGCTTCTATAAGTGTACAGTAATGACATGAGCTAATTCCGAATCAGTCATCAAATGCTGAAAGCGAGCGCTGAATGCTCTAATTCTGGCTGCTTTACAGCTGAACTCCACCCAGGCTTGTGGGGAAACAGTGAGTGTGTAAAACAGAGCGTGATGCGAGCTGGAGCCTCTGCTTCCTGAATGGACTGCCAAGATGCTGTTTTCCGCACCATAAGGAAGTAGTGTGGTCAATGCAAAACTGAAGGTTCCATACAGAAACTGGTGAAGCCACTGACGCAGACACGAGCAAGCTGAAATCTGAACTCCATCTCCAGGCTCCAAGCAAAATGAACACAGGCTAAACATGCATGTTCTTCAAGAGATGCACTCCCATAGCTGAACAAGCACTTTGAGACACCCTGAAGCGTTAGCATATAAATACTAGAATAAACTAAGTAAAATCTCAGATCCCTGTTTTGATTAAAGCAAACACCTGCATAGTATTGTTAAGGCTTCATTCATTAAAGCTGCTAGAACCTGTGCTTTATACACATAATTTTTTTGCTCTGTATTTCTCAGATATGTTTCAAAACAAGTCATAAGACCCTTTATGAGGTCATAAAAATCCACAGGAATCACCTACTCTCTCAAAAAATATCACAATATGATTCTGTATTGCAAAGTATGTGCTGCAAATTGCCCTGACATCTCTGTATGTGTCTGTATGGCGTTCTATCTGTCTGGGATAAAATATAATATATGGGCTTTTTAAAATAAAAAGTACATTCCTTTTGCCTTGCGAGATTACTCGATTTGTGCAGTACATGTCATCGCTATAATAAGAAAACCTCAAGTAACTCAATTCTTTTCTTTTTTTATAATATGATTTAAAACACCAGCATCAATTTACGTTATATTTTATAATAAATGAACCAACAAATAGCTCCTAATTACTTGAAATAAAACCTCTTAAAAGCAACACTATGGAAA
The DNA here is from genome assembly GCF_030463535.1 of Salminus brasiliensis. Taxonomy (NCBI): domain Eukaryota; kingdom Metazoa; phylum Chordata; class Actinopteri; order Characiformes; family Bryconidae; genus Salminus; species Salminus brasiliensis. The sequence continues at coordinate 16,931,465 of NC_132895.1, forward strand.
ATTTCCATTTCTTGCTCCTGGGCTGTCCCTTAAGTCAGGAAGTGTAAGTGCTGTGCTGTGAGCCATCCCTAAAGGATTTTTATGTACAAGCTGAGAGACACAACGAATCGGTAGAGTAATCTTACAGGATATTACACAAATATGACTCCGGTTATGCAGTTCTTACAAGAGTTTTCCCTCCTGCTTCTCCAAAGTTAATTACTGCAGTGTGCTGAGCCTGGAGTAGCAACGATAGCAGCGCTATACTCCCTGTTATGAGTCAGTGGACCATCACAATGATTTTAAAGCTGTTATTTTACTGTAAAAGTGCTACATAGTGTTGCTTTAAACCGGTGGTTCCAAACCCTGGTCCTGGAAACTTTACTGTTTTCCCTGCTCTCAACACACCCGATCCAACTAATCAGCTAAATAAGCCCATCCTGAGGTTAAGTGGGTGAGTTATAGCAGGAAAACACTTGAAGGTATAAGACAGGAGGTACTCCAGGACCAGGGTTGGGAAACAAATTTTAGGTGAAGAACAAAGTTGTCATTTAAAAGTTATTTTAAGAGGTTTTCTTACAACAGAGACAATATGTTTTCACAACACTTTGGCTCTTGGTCATCGCTGGCTAAGCTCTTTCATACATTTCCTATCATTGCATTACCATATAAATCTCTGTGTAATTCAAAATAAGGCTATACGCTCTCTCTCATCCCGTTCTCAGAGGAGTACACAGGGTTTTTTGGTCGCAGGTTGCTGGGGGTTGAGGAAGGCGCGAACAGCCTCTGCGAACACGTCCTTGATGCCATCCTGGTTGAGTGCCGAGCACTCCATGTACTTGATGGCGTGGATCTGCCGAGCCAACGCCTGGCCCTGCTGCACCGTGATGGGCGCCTGGTTTTGCTCCTTCAGCTTCTTTTGCAGCTCAGGGTCGTTGCGGAGGTCGCTCTTGGTGCCCACCAGCAGGATAGGCACATTGGGGCAGTGGTGTGTGACCTCGGGATGCCACTTGTGCTTTACGTTCTCGTAGGAGGGCGGGCTGGAGATGGAGAAGCAGATGACGAAGACGTTGGTCTGCGGGTAGGAGAGCGTGCGCAGGCGGTCATACTCTTCCTGACCTGCCGTGTCCCACAGGTTCAGACTGATGGCCCGGCCATCCACAGTCACCTGCGAGCTATAGTTGTCGAAGACGGTGGGGATGTACTCTTTGGGGAAGGCTCCGGTGGTGTAAGAGATGAGCAGGCATGTCTTTCCCACCGCGCCATCGCCCACCACCACACACTTAATGCTCTGCATGCTGGGAGGGGACGGAGCACTCCTTTCTTCAACAAGCTGACAGAGGGAGGAAGAAGATGCAGCATGTTACTCTCAGAGAATCATTAATGATGCCACATGTAATGATTAGTCAACTAGTGCTGTCAATTACTCAAAAACTTTATTACTTTATACTTTAAATAACTTTAACATTATTTCTAGGGGTGGGCAATATGACAATATTTTATCATATTGTGATCAATTTTGTTGTGATATACAATTTACTTTTCTGAGCATATCGTGGCTATAATACCAAACCCTAAAATGTACCAAACAAAACATCTCGGTCACACAAAAACTTGTGTATCCAATTTTGTATATAAAAACAGTGTCGTCATAAGGCAGGAAAATAAATTGGACATGTAATGACTTGATTAGTTACTTGGTGGACTAAACCGAGTAATAGTCCATAGAATTAGTGCTTTTTTTTTTGTTGCTATAAGTAGTATTATCATTTAGGCCCAACATACTGTTATTATCTTTTTATTTATATTATATTATATTTATATAATTTTATATTATATTTAACTGTTATATTTATATTGCTGTTCTTTATCACTTATAATAGTGTTATATTGGCTGGAAAAAAATATTCAATGTTCTGAATGCATTTTGCCATTTTTTACATTCTTTATTTCTAACTTTATTTATATAAGCAATTGTGCTGGCTAGAGATTCAACTTCTTTGTTTATATTGCCATATGTTTATTCTATTCTGTTTATCTATTCGGTTTATCTTATCTCTACGTTTTTTTTATTAAGAAATGGCCCTACAGATGAATCAGTTATAGAAATAAACTATAGATAGGCATAACCAAGAGGAAGCAAGATGATAAGAATGTGAGCGTGGATAGATAAACCAATGGATAGACACGCAGATGCATGGGATTACTTGTATTTCATGTATCAGACCGACAGGCAGGATAGCAATAAGGAAAGGTAATGATCAACTTAATATTTGTGTTTATGCAAATGTGCAAGGTCACTGATGTCATTTGTCTCTTTATGAAACAATGTTTTGAATATATGGTTTGACCAAACCAGTTCCTCTCACTTCCCCTTACTGTACCATGTATTGTACTATCAGATAGCTGAAATGCAGACGTTTCACAAAGCTAGTATAAAAATAATGACCAGAACACCATAAAGTCTTCCAGTATAAGACTAAGCCCAGTCTGGTTTCCTTATTTGGCCTCTATCTTGCTGATGCAGTTCTATTAGTATAACCACAGTGCAAAAGCACCGTTTCACAGAATCTCCTTCACTGCCATATGACCGATATTTGAAAGGAAGTAACACAGCGTTCTAGATACCGCTTACACATTTTGTATGTTAGAAGAAGATTTAAGAGTGTGGCCGCACCCGAGCCCACCAATCTAAGATGAACTCAACATCATTTTCTATACTTTCTACCAGGGAAGGCATATTGGGAGGGGGGTGTTGCTGACAGGTGTGCTAAAAATGTATTAATTGAGTTTTTTGGCAAATTTGTTATGGACTGTTATAATGGCCCAGTGTTCTATCTTTTCATGGGGCATCCTTGCAATGTTAAAAATAAAGGTGCTACATTGAGTTCTTTAAGTAATACCATAGAAGAACCATTTTTGTAATTTAAAAAAATGTGTGCAAAGATTTAAAGGTTTAAAGGAATTAATGTAAAGGATCTTCACGCTCACATCCTTTACAGAAATTGTTCTTCTGGTTCTTTTATTGTATCCCTCACAAATTGTTTATTACACCATGATTTTTGAGATTCTACATTAACCTTTTTAACCAGAAGAACCTGCATGTTGGCCCACACTTCCATCCCTCACTTTTATAACCTCATAACTTACATAGTAGCTACTAAATAATGAGTAGTATCTTCTAAATAAATAGTAAGCAATATGTCTGCAGTTTGAAAGGTTAGCGTGTTCATGACAGAAACAGAAACAATAGTTGAATCTTGCTTAGTTTTGGAGTTACAATAGTTCAGAAGATTGCTTTAATGCAAAAACACTGTCTTTCTGCCTACCCCACCCTGTTCTTTTACTCTTTTTTTCTTTCTTGTTCTGAGTGCTGGAGTCCAGCAGATAATTGACCACGGGAAAATGAAGCAAGACTGTCTCTGCCCAATCTCCAGGGACACGGGGGTGGGGGGTGGATAGAGAAAGAGCGAGAGTGCAGTTCAGAGCCCAGCCCTCGTCTGTAAGGCATTAGCCAGTGGAGGTAGCAGGCCAAGAGCTTAGCCAAACAACATTGTCAGCCAGCCTGAACCTCTTCCACCTCCTCCTCCACACCCTCCTCCTGTCACTCACTTTCTACTGACCAGAGCCGCAGCTGCCTGCTGAGACTGAGTAGGCTGGGAATGATGATATGAGCCGGGCAGGGAAGAGGGTTTGGCCAAGACGCTGATTAAAACACAAATACACATGAAGCCCCGAGAAGTTCAATCAACCAAACATGTTTTGACTTCTTTGATCTCATTTAACGAAATGTAGGCATGGCAAGTTTACCACATCTTTTACAATTGTACATTTTGACCAGGGCGTTGCTTAGTAACAGGAAATATGAGGTCACAATGCCTGTTGTCAGAATAAGACAGGGGAGTGAATGAGAGCAGGATCTGTATGAAAAACAAGAAGAGAAGAAAGCATGTCTACACTGTTAACAATGAAGGTGCCACAGCTGCCACAGCTTGGAGTGATACCATAGAAGAACCATTGACGGTTCTATAGAGAAGCATGTTTGTAATACAGATGTGTTCAGAAGGTTCTATAAGCCCTTAAAGGGTTCTCTTTACACTCACACATCTCTACTAAATATGCTGCCTTGTGGAACCAACAGTGGTTCTTCTAGGTTATTGCTAAAAAGAACTATTTGGAGCATCTTTATTTCTTAAGGCGTATGAATAGTAAAATCTAAACATCTAAGCACCTAAAAAGCTTCCAATTATTTTATATACACATATATAAGTATATTTATGCGCTATAACTATATGGAGCTCATTTGAAAGCTCTGGGTGTGGTAAATTAGGGCCATATGTTAAGCGGACACATTTTTACAGCGTGTACCTAAAGAGAAAAAGAGAAGTAAAGTAGACTGCGATTGTCTTTGAAAAGAAATAAAAACTGGAAGTGTCTGCTAAAAACGTACATGTCCTTAACCACTTCTTCACTAAAGCCCACATGCTGAGTGTGCTCGAACCTTAACAAATGCTTTATGATGAGCTACTGCATTACAGGCTTACTGCTGCTAATGCATTACAGTTATCAGAAGTTATGGAATAAAGTGAGATGAGTAAAATGGCTAAAGTTCTGGTTCAAGTGATTAAAAAAAAAAAAAGTCTTGCTTTGGTTGCTTATTGTTTCGAATGAACAGTCATGTGTGAATTAAAAGTGTGTAAATGGTTGACTGACATGAATACAGTCTGAAAAAGAAAAAAAAAAAAGTGGCAAACTGTCATTGAGGTGGTGGTACCCTCAACCTTGCAACCTTATTTCTCTGCAGTTGCATTGCATTGCATTGACTTTCCAGCAGAACATTGTGTATCTTTGAGGTACCTTAAGAACATCTACATCGCAGCTGTACACTCTTAAGTGTACAAACGTGCTGCTGAAGGTTCTTGAATGCAATGCCATAGAAAAAAAAAAAAAAAAAAAAAAAAAAAAAAAAAACACTTTTGGTTCCACCTTTAAATGGGTAAAGAAGCTTTACGTCAAGAGACGCTTCTTTAAGCCTTCACACAAAAGCGGTTCCTTATTGAACCAAACGTGGTTCTTCTATGGTATCAGTCAAAGAACCTTCTACAGCACCTTCATGTTTAGGAGTGAACAGGGTGTGTTTTTCTTCGTCACACAGTGGAAATTCTAAATTTACAGGTTCCCGAACTACCACATTTTAAAAAGTCCCTTCTGATCGGTCACAGTTCCTGCAGTTACTCTAAACTGTTTTGTAATTCCTGAACTCTTAAGGCTAACTTAGGGTATACGGTAAGAGGAAGGCTTAATAAGGAACTTGCTTTAGTATCGACCCCCTGGTGTGAGAAACTGCTGAGCAAAGAATGTTCTGCTTAGTTTTTTTTTATATTCCCTTTTCGCACTAGTTCACACAGTAGGCCGGTCATAACCCTGCAGCACTGTACTGTGGAAAAGCAAAGCAGACTGTGGTAAAAATAGATGGTAGGTCTTATAGATTGCATAAGATGGAACGGATGAATGGACTTTACAGAGTTATGACAGCGATACACACACACACGAGAACACACACATCACTTTTAGAATGAGGATGTTAACGGTTCCACTTTTCCTCGTGAAAAAGCAAGAGTCTGTCTGTCTTGTTTGTTTGTTTGTTTGTGTATAGTCTGATACTGTGATTAGAACCCTGTGATTGGTGGAGCGCTCCACACTTGGTGGTAGGACAAAATAACAGAAACACAGGAAAGCTGAGTTAGCAGAAGTGGCCCAATTCATTAGAAAGCAGGCTAGAGCTGTTCACATCGAAGCTGCCTTGTCATGATAAGCCCCCCTCCGAGAAATAGGAAACCGGTGGGTGAGTCTATGGGAGTGGCAGATGTTTGACTATGGACTGAATGCACTAAGGGAAGGAAATCTGATGATGGAGTCTCTGGAGATGTTAATATGGATACAATATAGCCACCGACGCTGGATTTGGCTTCTTATTCGGCAGCTTCTTGTTGGAATTTTCCGTTCCACCTTAAATGGTGCAGCAGTTGCATTCTGCCGCCTTGGGCGGCAGAATGCAACTGCTGCACCATTTAAGGTGGAACGGAAAATTCCAAAACAAGAACATAAAGTCAAGCAAAATCAACAAAATGAATTAAAAAACTGTACCCATTACGTACCAAGCCTCACATGCATATCTGCTCCATGCCTTTTGCTATACAAAACGAGCCAGAAGTCCCCACCCGTGTCTAAAACATGGCTTTCCCGCAACATTAGCTACTAAAATCCGAAGCATTTATTTAGCTTAAATTAGCTAAATAGCTAAATGAATGAGCGAGGCTTACCGAACATGCTCTTTCTGTAGACTGGTGATTTCCAAACGCGGGCAGCGGGTCTCCTCTCCGAAAACACTCTTACACTCGTCTGCTGTCTGCTGTGTGGATGTGGTTATTGAACTATGTAGGAAGTGAGTGCACCCCTAAGAGAGGAAGTATGGCTTAACGGCATATTTGAGGAAGTTTGCTGAAGTGAAGCTATGAAAATGTCCATGTGGGCGTTAAAAATGAGTGTTGAGCTTTGGGAATTCCCGCGGCTCTTATGCGCGCGCGGTTCGGCCCACGCAGAGAGGCTCGCGACGATAAGCTGCATTAAGTGTATTACAGGGCAGCACGAGCAGCCTTATGTTTTTCACACCATCACTCCTACTGAAGGTCCGCTTTCCCGGCAGAGGACTTTGCATAAAATCCAGGTTTGCTGTGTGGTCTTAAAAGTGACAGACAGTGACGATTTTAGAGGAAAGTTTCACCTATTAAAAAAAAAGAATTAATTAATTAATTAAAAAATAAATAATAATATAACTTTTTTTTCTGGTACTCTACTTCCCACCCCCAGTGCCCACATTTTCTAAAGTTTATGCACCAAAAATAAAAAAATCCTTATTTATTTATCCTAGCACGTATTAAGACTAATACGTGCTATTTAAATGACCTCAGTTCTGATTGGCTGCCTAAAGCAGTGTGGGTGGACACACTTCTCACAACCTCAGCTGGAATGCATGTGAATACATATCGAGCATCCCTAACATTAAAACCACAGACGTGAATAACATTGATTATCTGGTTACAGTGGCACATGTCAAGAGGTGGGATATAAACCGTGTCCAAATGTTTGCGGACACGCCTTGTAAGGAATGCGTTTAGCCACTTTAGGTTGAACCTATTGCTGACACAGATGTGCAGATACGCATACAGGCAGCCTAGTCTTCTAGACGTCTAGTCCATGTAGTGAAGTTTTGCCAATAGAATAGGACTCTTTGGAGCATATGCACATGAACCTATTGGCATCATGTCTAATGTCTAATGCCAGGCATGGGCTAGAGGGGTATAAAGCCATCCAGCATTTAGCTGTGGCGCAGTGGAACTTTGTTCTCTCACTAATGCTCTTGTCGTTGAATGCAATCAAATCCTAACAGCAATGCTCCAAAATCTTGTAGAAAGCTTTCCCTGGACAGATAGGTAGATAGGCAGAGACAGTTACTCCAACAGAAGCAGGATAAACGTCTTTTTAAAGATCCTTGATTTTGGAAGCAGCAAAAAAAGAGCAAGTGTCCCAATACTTTTGTCCAGATAGAGTGTTAGGCAGTAAATGAACAGTCGGTTCTTGAAATTGATGTGTTGAAAGCAGGACAAGTGGGCATGCATAAGGATCTAAGCCACTTTGATAAGGGCCAGATTGTGATGGTTAGACGACCATGTAAGAAAGGGCAACCGGTGAATCGGCAACAGGGTCACATGAGCGCCACCATATTGGTGTAACAGAGTGCATGAGGACAATGTTATCCTAAAATATGGGCACATAAAGCAGTGTCCCATACGTGTACACCTGTTTCTGTTGAGTGGGTTTTATATTTAATACTAATATAAACATTAAGAGGGAACATTGAATTTAGGCACTCCAACAAAATCACATCATCATTGTGTTTAACAGCTGCTGACATCCACTGTTGGCAAACATTTGTGCACAGAATACCTGAGATTGTTGGCATTCAGCTGCATATTTCTACAACAGTGGCAAAGTCACACATTTCCACTTTTATTGCAGAAGGGATGCTTTGTTTCATACTATGCCACAGAAAGCAGACGATGAGCTTATTTTATTGGTACAGCGTTCCCAGGCTGTTATTGGCTAACGTTTGTTCTCAGAAGTCTAGGGGAGCACATAAGAAAGAAAGACTCGATAGTTGAATGAACTGTCAAACAGTACGCAGAGGTTCAGCAGAAGAGTAATTATATGATGTGCTTCATCATGGTCACATAAGCAAACTGCTAATGCCTGACAATTTGGCAAACTAGCTGCTCTAGCAGCACTCTTCATAAGCTAGAACTTGTCTGTCTGGCCTGGAGTCTTGGCATTACATCTTACAGGGAGCACTTTAAGAGAAAGGCTTGGTCCAGTTTTACACACGGCACATCTTAAAACAGCTGGCACACCTCCCGGCTGCCGGGTACCGGCTGGCACACCAGCTGGCACACTTCCCAGCTGCCAGGTGTTGGTTGGCACCTCAGACAGCACATCCTAAAGCAGCTGGAACTTCAGCTGACACATCCTAAGCAACCAGAATGTCTTAAAACAGCTGGCACACCAACTGGCACATTTTCCAGCAGTCGGCAAACTATTCGGCACACCATTCGGCACATCCTAAGGCAGCCAGCACACCACCCAACTAATGTTGATTCAAAATCTTGATTCTAGGGTACATTTCAGCAGTGCTGGACTCTCTACATGAGTTCATGAGCAGAGTCCTGGTTCATTTAGTTTTGCTAGTTCTGAAGTTCATCTAGCTTCTTATTTAGAACACATACTGGTTGCTTGTTAAGAATCCCCTGGTAAATGTGTTCCCAGTTTATGGCCCAGTAAGATCAATTATTCACTGTTGTTGTTTAGGAACGTTTTTAGATCAAGATTTATTTTAATATTTTTTTTCTCTGACATTACTGTTGTATTTATAAACCCAAAACGAGCTGTAAATTTAGCTGAAATTAAGATATCACACTCTCCGAGGACTGATATTATAGTTCGTTAACCTAATTTACATATCGTCGCTGTCAGAAAAATGTCAGCTTTACAGGAGAAGGAAAAAACCTTAACCTTCAATGTAAGTCAAAGTAAAAATATCATTTTGTGGCATTTCTGTTCATCCGTTCATCATGTAATTATTGAATGGCACACGTACACACAGCGTACAGCAACTACCAGAGCCACATTACGTAAAAACATGAGATAACCGGCTTGGATATGAGGAATTTACGCACGGAGCTGAGTTGCACTTACACCAACCTAAAAAAGAAATCAAGCAAGTATCTATAACCGATCTCCTCCGCACTAAGAATGTCGTATCACCCTTTCTGCGCGCTGTTTGTGTTAAAGTTAGAGTCTCAATGGCGCGATGATGACTCCTTTAATAAACAGACTGACTGCGTGTGTCAGTTATACAGGGATAGGGGTAGATAGGGAACCTTGTTACACTGAGATGTCATTAGTGCACTTTATAGTCTAGATCTAAGATCCGTTTAAATAAAACTAACAGCAGTTTTATTTTCTGCTGTACCCTGAATTATCCATGGTTAAAGGTTTAGATCCATTCCATCCAATCAGATTAACAAATTGTAAATTAATCGACGTTTCGATGTTATTTAAATTACACACACACACACACACACACACACACACACACAAAAAAAAAAAAATATATATATATATATATATATATATGGATATGAGGAATTTACGCACGGAGCTGAGTTGCACTTACACCAACTTAAAAAAGAAATCAAGCAAGTATCTATAACCGATCTCCTTCGCGCTAAGAATGTCGTATCACCCTTTCTGCGCGCTGTTTGTGTTAAAGTTATAGTCTCTCTCTATATATATATATATATATATATATATATATATATATATATATAATCTAAGTGCTTTCTAGTGTGTTTACGCATCGCTACCTATCTGGTGCGCTTTTACGCGTCTGGTGCGCTTTTACGCGTCTGGTGCGCTTTTACGCGTCTGGTGCGCTTTTGCAGGTAAGCAATACAATGGAAAACGTTACCTGCTGCATATCAGCTGCGTTAGGACAACTATTAACAATTCTGTACTCTTCACAGCTCTCACAATGTTTCTGTCACCAGCTGTGGATGTTTTCTTTGGCTCCTTTCTTGATTGTTTTCCTTCCCTCTTTTCTCAGCTTTGACAATGGCCTACTTTTCCCCTCTGTTGATCCTCTGTTGTTTTATTCTTTTTTAAACAACAATTGGGAGAGTTCACAGAGTTCACAAATCCAGGACTCAAACTAAGAGTAGACTTTTTAACAGTCATACCTGGGCAACCTTAAACAGTCACATGTTTTGATATCGTTGTTCTCGTAGGTAAGATAGATTGGTGCCATGTTCCAAGTTGTTTTACGCATTTAAATCTAAAAATCATATAAAATGTTAAATTCTCATATTCATCACACCAGTACACCAGTACTAGGTCAGCATAAACCAGCTGATCTACATAGATTGAAACTAAAACATTAAACATTAGACACATGCCTAAATGTTGACACTGTTTACTTTTCTTAGCCAGCCTCTTTCTGTTGCAGTGTAATACTTTTTGTTCTTGCTTTGTCTTAACATGCTGTATCTCATGCTTACATATGTGTGCTGGCTGCTTTTGGACATGCCAGTTGGTGTGTTGTTGCTTTATGATGTGCCAGTTAGTGTGCTGGGTGCTGTGAGATATGCCGTTTAAGGATGTGCTCATTGGTGTGCCAGCTGCTGTAAGCCAATTTGTGTGGCAGCTGCTTTAAGATGTGCTGGTTGGTGAACTGGCTGCTTTAGGAGGTGCTGGTTGGTGAACTGGCTGCTTTAGGAGGTGCTGGTTGGTGAACTGGCTGCTTTAGGAGATGTTGGTTGGTGAACTGGCTGCTTTAGGAGATGTTGGTTGGTGAACTGGCTGCTTTAGGAGGTGCTGGTTGGTGAACTGGCTGCTTTAGGAGGTGCTGGTTGGTTAACTGGCTGCTTTAGGAGGTGCTGGTTGGTGAACTGGCTGCTTTAGGAGGTGCTGGTTGGTGAACTGGCTGCTTTAGGAGGTGCTGGTTGGTGAACTGGCTGCTTTAGGAGGTGCTGGTTGGTGAACTGGCTGCTTTAGGAGATGTTGGTTGGTGAACTGGCTGCTTTAGGAGGTGCTGGTTGGTGAACTGGCTGCTTTAGGAGGTGCTGGTTGGTGAACTGGCTGCTTTAGGAGGTGCTGGTTGGTGAACTGGCTGCTTTAGGAGGTGCTGGTTGGTGAACTGGCTGCTTTAGGAGGTGCTGGTTGGTGATCTGGCTGCTTTAGGAGGTGCTGAATGGTGCTGATGTACCAATATGCGTGCTGGCTGCTGTAAGGTGGGGGACAGGTGTGCTGCTACTTTAAGATGTTGATATGATGGGTGATGTTAGATGTGCCGGTTGGTGTGCCGGCTGCTGTACAATGTTGGTTATAGAATGTCAAAAACCCTAATAAGATCACATCACCAGCTCGCCTTTCAGTGACCAGTTACTTATCAGGACAGTTCATTGAGATTCAGGACGGTCAGGATATGTCCAGGACAGTCTCTTTGCTGACAAACGTCACAGCCTGTGTTAACACTCCTCCAGAAAGCGTCAGCCGCGTGGTTGTTTTTACCGCGAGGTGGCGGCATTGCTCCATTAACTGAGAAATGTGCCAATAAGCGATCCAGGTATTAGTCGAAGGCAAAAAACAGTACTGTCTTCGATAACGGTGGGCAGCGGATACAGAGAGACTCAGCCATGTGTTTCACAGTCGTGCTCGATCTCTAACACGGAGCTCGAAAGCTGAGTGAAGACCCTTCACGCTCTGAGCAGCAGGACCTCGATTTGCTTCAGCAGAAATCCGGAAGACTGCTGTGTGTCGTCTGGAGAGAAGTGAGGGCGGAGGGGATGGACGTGTTTTACTGAACTCGCCTGTTCGGACATCGGTGGGTTATTCTGGAAACTATGAGGAGGTGATAGAAAAAGTTAGTCTTCTCCACGGAGCTGAATTAACTGCTGTTTTAAACTTTAATATGAAGATTTGAGCTGCTATGCAGAAGTATCAGCAGCATCCGGGTTTAAAGTTTCCAGCCGAGTCAGTCTCATCCTCGACGTAATCTGGTCCTCAGTGGAGCTCCGCTCATTCTGACCTGAACCCCCTGTTAGGTACCCCGGTCCTCCTGCTACCTCTGGAAGTTTTACGTTTTTACAGGTAAAGTTTTTTATTTATTTATTTATTTACGTCGGAAAGATGGTTTAGTTTAGCTTAAACGTCGATAACCTGTTGATGTCCGTCGGTGAGGTGTTGTATTTATGTGATCTCTGAGCTGGTCTGAGCATGTTTTTCCGAATAGAGCAAACCATGTGATTTTATCATATTTATTATATATATATATATATATGGTCACATGTGACTGCTGGGCAATAAATAAATAAATTCATACATATGGTGTTATAGTGTTATAGTAGTTGTTGGAGGTGAATGGGTTACTGAGTAACCTAATGGAGATTTCATAGATGCATTCCGGCTGGCAGCAAGCCTATATTTTGTAATGGCCTTCATGAGAGCTACATGATGATTTTCTACTAATGTGAAACTTTTAATCCAGTTTTAATCATTTAGAGTTATCGGTTACCTGTTTGTCACCAGGTTCAAGGCATTGGTCTCATATTGCTCATCAGCTGTAACTTCCCAGAATAGTGAAGAGAGACCTTTAGTGGTTTTTAATATTTCTTCCTGTTTCTGTCTTAAGGTCAGCATGGACTCAATAGGCCTTGCATGTGTGAGCATCGCCTGCCTTTGTCTCTTGTGGAGGACTGCAGCAGATCAGCCAATACTTACAGACCACCTACGTTCACACAGCGGGCTGTCAGGTAAGAGATTGGCAACTGCAGGTTTTGTAGTACTGTGTTAAAAATAGGCTACAAAATACGATCAATACCATGAAATGGCTGCAAGAAGGTATAGAGGGTAGGCACTGATGTCACGCTCACGCTGGATCATGGCCACTTTAGTCGGAATGAGTGGCAAAACGTTGTGCAACGTGGCTGCGTTTATTAGGGAAAATGGTCAAACGGGGAATAAAACAGGCGATTATCTGCTCAAGTTAAAGGCAGTTGGACTCAACAGTGGTCAACATCCAAATTTCCAATGATCATGGACATAGATGTGTAGCCAGGAACATGTTTAGAGGAGAAACCCCCCATATCTGAGCGCACAAGGTCAGGTGAATGATCTCAGGAGTGTTTTCGGCTGTTTTCAGGTTTGCTTCTCTTTCTATTCAAACCTAGCATGTCGCTAAACTCGCAACTACGGTGGTCTCGTTTTTTCCCCTCACTTGTTTTCATAGCTAAACATCAAACAGAGCTCCCACACATGTCGGTGCCTTGATTCCAGTTATCTCTGCAAATTGCAGCAATCAAAACATTAGGAACCTCCAAACTTTCAAACTGAAGAACCTCCACACGTCGCTCAAGGATCTAATTGTTTTAACAGTGTACAACTCGCACACGATTACTCAGGGCTATAAACTTCCTTATGTGTTTTAGCGACACACCCCATAAAAGCCAACAGTTGACCTGGGAAGTAGTTTGGCTGAGATGAAAATGCATTAACAATCTATGGCTACTACAAGTTATGAAAAAAAAGTATCCTTTACATAAATGTTCTTACTATGCTTAGATTATTACAAGCCCGGCAGTGGGCCGTGTTAACGTCATAGTAGTGCTGTTGAGTGTCAGCACACTAATAATCAATGCACTTGAAGAGAGCTAAAGAGGAACAACTATTCTTGTACTTTGATATAAATTGCATTGTATTGTATATTAAATATAGTCTCCACCATTTTCTGTACTGGGAATATAAGGACACAGGATCTTGTGGCACAAAGGTGACGCAAAAATGGAGCCAATCAACGAATCCGTATGTCATTAAGCCCTCCTACCGAACAGTTCTGTGGCCTCAAGTACGGTTAGCAATCCGCACCGAACCATGTCCGTGTGAAAAGCCACCGGAACAATTACCTGCCGTGCTCAGAACCGTTCTACCCTGCTGTGGAAAAGCGGCCTTTGTTTGTTTCCAGTTTAGCGAGCCAGAGCTGATTATAAACACCAGACATTTTTTCCCGAACCTTGAACCTTCCTAGTAGAAATCCAAGACTTTTCAGCACTGCCCATTGAAATCACTAAACTGTAGAAGTTGACAGCCCCATAAATGCAGTGTAACACTTTTGATGTCATGTAGTGACTATGGCACAGTTTAATGGTCTGTAACATATAATAACTTGGGCAGCCTTATACTCAACACAAGCCCCCAACCCCTTATCAAGCATCAGACTAAGACAGTTAATATCATCCCTGTGCCAAGTTTCCTCTCTGTGCTCCATACAGGAGTATGAAAACCTCTTGTGCTTATTTTCTAATTTTAACCTTCCGTTTACATTTGAAAATACCTTTAAATAAAAGCCTAATTCTTTTGCTAACAGTCTGCTGCTTCAGAAACGCAGGACTTCATGCTGCACAGGCCTGTTGAGTAAAAGGCCGATCGGGTAATGGGGTAGAGAGAGACCGTGTTAATGTCCACTGGAATGCACAAAGCAAACTTTTCCTTTTTAAGGAATTCTGTTAGCCAGTCTTTAGCCGGCTTTGAAGCATAAGGTTGCGCGGCTAACTCAATGTTATCTGTTAAGTTGAAAAATAAACATCTTTTAATAGAGGGTAATTTAACTAAAGTTTAATGCAAAGTCTATGGCTCAGATGTTTCGGCTTATTTACGCTCTTATCTGTTCACCCAAAACTGTAGGATCATGTAATGTTGGTCATGTCTGCTGGTCCATTAACCTTGTGGTGCTTGTGTTCACTGTATGTATTATTGTGACAGTGATGTATGAGGTTGTGATCTATATGGTTCTATCTGATGAAAGGCCTTCTGAGACCCATAGGCCCAGCAGCTGATCTCAACCATATGTTAGTGTTTACTGGGGCACTCTGAGAATGTCCCCTGCCTTTACTGTAAAGCCCAACCCTGTGTATTGTATGCGTATGATTATGATCTAAAGATTACTTAATGATTAATGATTACGTGGTGGCTCAGCAGTTAGAGCGCTGGGATATCGATAACAGGGTTGTGGGTTCGAGTCCCGGGCTCAGCAAGCTGCCACTGTTGGGCCCTTGAGCAAGGCCATTTACCCTCTCTGCTCCCCGGGCGCTGGCGTTGGCTGCCCACCGCTCTGGGTGTGTGTGTGTACTCACTGCCCCTAACACATGTGTGTGTGTGAGTGTGTGTTCACTACCAGATGGGTTAAATGTGGAGGACACATTTACGTGCAAATACGTGCACCTTTACCTTTTCAATTCAAGCATGTCAGAGTGGGACACGTTTTCAGACCCAGATGCAGGAAGATTACATGATGCAGAGCAGTCCACCCCAAAAACTGCACTTTCCAAGAGACCACCGTGAATGCTCCAAAATGAGTCCAGTCTTTTACACTGGAAGTTAAGAAAGTTTTTACTTCCTATAATGAAGCTATGGTTTTGGAGATACAAGGTTTTTGCGAGAAAGCAAATAGAATTCATGAGCTGCGTTCCAAAGCTATGGTTTATCGGCCACTATGTCATAGAAAGACCCTTTCTATACAACCTAGAAATGCAGCCTGTATTTAGAGCAATTTCGAGGAAGCAACTGATGTAACCTTCCTGGCCCTTGGTTACCCACAGTTCACGTAAAATTCTAGGAGAAACCAAACACTACCCCAAAAAACAGCAGAAAGTAAAGCCTCTGGAGCAGAGTTTGTTTTAAAATGTTAGTTATTATATTTATAATTATTAATCCATTAAGAAATGAAAATCAAGAGGCATAGTGTATGGGGCTCCAAGTTTCGCGCCACCATTGCAAGAGGCGGGGCATTCATGGTCACGCCACCGCACTGCCTTGCTACAGTGTTCCATTTGTTTGAACAATGAACTACTAAGAAGGGGTCTTCGTAGGACAGTCCTACGGTGGTCCCGCCCTGCCTCGGCTGCAACCTAAGCTTTGGAACGCAGCTATGGTTTCTGTGATGTCATGAAAGCCAACACATTTACATATCTTCCTAGTCATCCTACAGCAGTTCAGCCACGCCCCCTCTCACACTGAAGGTCTATCCTGGACTGCTTTGTAAATGAGGCACAATACAGGGCATCCAATCAGAATAGTGACCATTTAAGCATATCAGTCTCTATTCACTGATAGTCAAAATCAGCAAACTGATGCTGGAGCAGATAAGCATGAACCTACTGGCACCATGCCAAATGTCAGGCATGGGCTAGAGGGGTATAAAGCCCCCCAATATTGAGCGGTGGAGTGAAGGTGTTCCATTCAATACTTATGGGATGAGTTGGGGAGTTAGGGATTAGTTGGGATGGTGATCTTGTAGTTACATGCAATCAAATCCTCACAGCAGTGCTCCAAAATCTAGAAAGTCTTCCCTGGACAACAGAGACAGTTTCAAAAGCAGGATAAATGTTTTGTTTTTTTTTTGTATCCATTTTTGTAAACATTAGTAGTTTATTTCGTTTCATTTTGAAACAAAGAATAAACAGTTGTCCCAATACTTTTGTCCATATAGTGTACATCTGCCCTATCAGCCCATTCACAATACGGAGCAGCCAGTTGGCACAGAGATCACTAACATATCACCACTGTCGGATGAAACCCTCATATGTCCAAAATAGCAGCTTTGCAGGAGAAGGAAAGAAACCATGAAGAATTTTGGAGCATTTCTATTGGTCCATATATCAGGAAATTTTGTTACAATGTAACAAACAACTGCCAGATTCAATTTACTTTTGGTCTCCATAACAGCAAACATGGAGATAGGAGGGTTTTGCATGACAGTGATGACATTTCAACGGTGCAAAAACAACCTGTTTAGTTCTAAGGAATTAAGAGAAGTTAGAAAATGGTAAAAATGTAAAAAGTAAAAATGAGTTGCTTTTGTTATATAAACCCTCATATTAGGATAAGGGTTCCTTAAAGCGCAGTATACATATTCTGGAGCCTTATATTTGCACTAAACCTTTATCACAAAGATTACTAAGCAATCGCTTACGCCCCACAGTCCCAGATGTCAGCTACAGTATTGAAAACGTTTCACCATAAGAGAGGAAGTGGTTTGGAATCCTGTGCTGCTTATTTTACATTGCACACACTTTGTGGAGCAGTGCTCTGGTTATTTCAGTGCTAACTGTGTGAAGGTTTATAGAGGTTCTTGTTTACTTTGTGCCTTCATTATGGTCCATAAAGACCTGTTTGCACACACTAACATTGACTGATGAGGGATCCGCTAGTACTGAGCCTTACTCTCAAACTGAATTCTCCCAAATGTCAATATAATGTAATCACATGTTAGCTTGTGAATATTGACATAAGCTGTTCATAAATATTCGAGTATTGCTCTTTGTATACCTTAGTCTCCATGTCGGTTGCCTACAGGGCTATGGCGAGAGCAGATTCTCAGTTCGGTGGCTTGGTTGCCTTAGCTGTGTTGACTTGAGCAGCATAGGGAACTTGGGAACTATAGGGTACACAGCTCCCATAGAGTTTTTACAACTTCTAGCTGTTGTAGGAAGCTGCCATTCTAGTAGGTTCATTATTGCTGCCAGAGCTGTCTCTTTCTCTCATAGATACTTCCACAGTGGTGCTCTTAGTCATCGTTACATGGAGATTTTTCCCCACCACCACTTTAGTGCCACTTTGATAAGCAACAGTCATGCCGTCAGACAGCAGTCTTCAGACAAACACTTTTATAAGGCATTATCACAGACACTATCCTCAGAGGAACAAACAATCATCCTGCAAGTCCCACGCTAATGCTGGATTCACTCAGTGCTAACAAAAGCAGAAGAAGGGTACAGCAACATTAACAATGGTGTGCAGTTTTTATGGGGCAATACCAACCTCATATGACCCCACAGAGTACGCTTCATCAAAGACTACGCACGAGAGGAGAGCTGTTCAGGGCCTTGTTCAAATAATAATGTGGATACCTTATTTGGCTTGCCTGTATGTTGTTCTTTTCTTCGCCAGTGCCTCGCCGCTGGAGGGGCGTGTCAGTCTACAATGCAGGACTCATGAGGAACATGTCAGTTATGGAGTCGTAAATTTAAAGAAATGTTAAATTAATTATCTCTAATTCTCTGTTTTACTGTTTTAAGATAACTGATTAAACTATATTTCGCTATAAATATGGAGAATAGCTATTAGCGATAAGCTTTGGAGATTCTCAACCATGGTGTGCAGACAGAACTACACATATAGGCACATACCGGTTGTGCACGGACAACAGCTTTTTTGCTTTTGCCTGATTGGTCAGAGTGGCGAGTCTGCCCTGTGTAATTTGCATAAAGTTGAAGCCAGCTCAACTTTTATCGCCAAGCCATGATTTATGTGCATGCATCCTGCTACTACCCATTGAAAATGAAGGGGCAATAAGAGCAAATGTTCAGATGACTACTTCAGGCACACTGGATATGTATCCTAACGTGCCAAAGAATGCATTTGTTGAGTATTTTTAGTTGTTGCTTGTAACAGTAGTAAATATGTGAACATTTGGTTGGGGAGAAAAATGCTGAAACACAATGTTTTAGGCCTATTTACAACCCTGTTATTTTGCCTCAGACTGAAACACTCAAATTTTCCTTTTATGGACGGCTCAGATAAAAAAATGTATCATAGTAATCTTGTAATTATTCCCAAATCTTACCAGACAGTACTGCTGTTTTGTTGTAGCCTCTCAGTGCATTCAGCAATCTGGAGAGCTGGTTATCTTTAAGCCTTGCTAAAACTCTCTGCCTGGATTTGGCTTTCTCAAGGCTTACCTGTAAATGTATAAGCCAGCGTTTCCCTTTTGACATGTGTTTAGCTTCAGTTTGGTTCAAAGATGTAAGAAGTGTTTCAGCCTAAACTTTTTTTTCCTGTATTTTGAGGCAGTATACGAGGTACTCAGTCAGATTTTAGAAGTCTGTTTTATTATAAAGTATTAAAAATGGCAAATTGTCATTATGACTGTTTTTAGTAAATTAACCATACATTACATGAACCTCTAGGGGTAAAATAGGGTATGAGCAGAGCTGGGCAATATTTTAACATATCGTGATGATTTTTGTTATTTTGATAACAGTATGCTTTTCTAAGCAGATGGAGGATACTGTTTGTGCTTAATAAACACTGATCAGCTGCAGGTTTCATTACAAACAGTGTAATTAGACTGGTATAATTAGGTGAAGTGCAGCAGATGTTGAATAAAAATCACTCTGTTCAGTACGGTGGAGGATCTGAATAGTAGCTTTTAAGAATCTGCCACTACTGGTGTTTTTAGTCTGTGATTACATGTATTGTACTAAATATTGAATATCGTGAAAACAGTAATTAAATATCGTGATATAGTATTTTTACCATATCGCCCAGCCCTAGCTATGAGAACTTTAACCAACAACAGTAGAGTGTTTTTAACGTATATAAATTTTTAATTGTTTAAAAATAGGCATTTTCCTTATTGACTGGTGGACCTGTCAGTATCAAAGCATTATATTTGTACATATACAGTTTATACAAAGTTAATGTTAACAAATAGCAGCAAATAACAGCCAGTGTTTCTCTTGTCACAGAGGAGAAACTGAATGAGTCTTGCGAGCTTACGTGCCTGAGTTTGTCCAGCTGGGTCAGAGGACAGTGCTAAAGGGACTCATTAAAGCTTCATCCTCTGGGTTGTGAAGTGCCCTGACAGTTGTGGTTGTGAGCTTAGTGGTTTTGCAAGTGCACTGTTGCTTCTCTTTTCTTGCATGCAGTACGTTCTCGTGGCTCCACAAGCTCCAGCTGTTTCTTAAGATGTTTTTAAAAGGCCCTGCTTTTCATTGCCACCATCTCTACTCCTGATTGCTCTTTTCTCTCTTGCTCTGTTGTCTCTCAGTCTTATCTTTCTGGACGCACTCCAGTCTGAGGCAGCGGAAATTGTGCTGTAATTGTGGAGATGGATTTTTTTATATTCCGTGTTCCGGTGAAAAGCATTAACTTATCCCTCATGCAACAAAAGCAACTACTGGTGTATATTGCTGACAGCACAATATGGACAGAATACTAGTATTATGATCATATTACTATGTGTTGTAATTGCAGTATGTATTGCAGAAAATACACATACATTGATGACTCATGAAATGTGATTAGCAAAATGCCTTGGGATTTGTTAGAGGCTGATTTGCATTTTGCAGTGTTGCAATCAGTCCTAGAAAATGCATGGTCTAGGTATTTCTGGTATAATTTCATGATGAAAGGACCAATAGAAATACACCAAAAGGACTTGGCTTTTTTCTATTTTTTCTTTTACAATATAGCTCAACACATAACTATCAATCACACAACAACCTATGTATATAGCTGTCCTATTAAGTTATCTTAAAAATGCTTGCATGTACACACATAGACCTTGTGCAGAAAACATTTTGGTCATCATCAGTCTCAACCTTCACACATGTAAAATATGTGAAACATAGAACAAAACATTTTTGCCAGACTGTTTAAAACATGGTTCTTCATTGTCTATTCTAGCTTATCAAATCTCTTAAAAACAAATGATCATATATAATATATGTGATACCTGTTGTATGAAAATCCCTCACCCACTCTTTAACATCTGTTTTGCTGAAGCTCATTTGTAAATTTAACTTGCTGTTCTGAATCAGAGCCCATGGGATCTCTTAGTTTCAGTGCTAATGGAAGCAGGTTGTGACACACTGCTCATAATGCACTCTTACTCTAAAAGATCTTTACGGTCTGTGTTCCAACACATCACTGTTTATTTAGAAGGGTTTTTTTTAGTGCAGTTTTGTTTTTTTCCACTGTTGGGTTTGGAGTTTGGTGGGATTTTTTTGGAAGACGCCGAATCAAAGTGTTTAATATAATTAAAAACAGTCACAACTAGGGATACCCCTTCCCACACCCTTGCCCCACACAAACCAAATTCCCTGCAGTTAAATTAGCATTTTAAGGGGAGAGTTTGGTGGAAAATGACGTCAACATGATCTATTTCTTGCCCCAGATGCAGACGATCAGCTAAGACATGTTCAGTGTCTGCTTTTTGCTTCTTTAGTTGGGAATGGAAAATGGTTGGCTAATGTTAACAACAACAGCAGGAGAAAAAAAATCTTAACTTATCAATAAAGTCAATGTAAAAATAATTTCATGTCATGTTGGAGTCTATTGGTCCATTCGCTTGAAGTATTGATACAATGCAAAGAGTCTACATCAGATTCAAATTCAGTCAAAAACTGAAAACCAGCACAAACTTGTTTTAAATCATAAATATGATGGTCAACCAGCACCAGACTATATAAACCAGCATTTGTTCTGTTTTTCAAAACTGCTATGCTGGTCAACCAGCACCACCATGCTAGCATAAATAAGTACCTAAAAATTTGTTTTGCAAATCAATATGGTTTAGAAGACTGTATGAATTGCGTCTACAAAAAGTTCTCCATGCACACAATATGGACAAAAGTATTGGGACACTTGCTCATTCATTGTTTCATCTGAAATCAAGGCTGCTTTTGCACTGTTTTTGAACTGTCTGTGCTGTCCACATAAGGCTTTCTTCTAGATTTTGGAGGATTGTTGTGAGGATTTGATTGCATTTAGCCACAAGAGCATCAGTGAGGTCAGGGTGTTGGATGATCACCACCCCATCTGATCTTCAACTCCCCAGCTTTTCCCAAAAGTATTGGATGGAGCTCCAACATACTAGAGAACACAGTTCCACTGCTCCACAGCTCAGTGCTGAGGGGCCTTATAAACCTCTAGCCCCCACCTGGTATTAGCCTATAGGTAACGTTTATGTGCTCCAGAGAGTCCAATAAACTTTGTGTGTGCATTTGCACATCTGTTTCAGCAATGGGTGCAACTTAAAGTAGCTGGGTGAAACTAGGTGTCCACAAAGATTTTAAAATTTTTGTAGTTGAATGCTGGGCTAGTCATTTGAGAAACCAGAACCACTATGACCGTGGCTCAATGTTTAAATTCAAAGTGGAATAGTACTACAAGGTGGGACACAGTGAGAATGATAATAGAGTTCTAATTTTAGCTTAAACCTTAAACAAGGTCTGACCATAACTTTTTTGTTACTAAACCGTCTCTTTAAAAAATATTTACGTAGCTTTTTAATAGGTGTTTGAATCAACTAAATAAAGAGTCTAGTGTGTGTTAGCAACTGTAGCCTTGCATTTTATTTATTTATTATTATTATTTTGTAAAGTAAAGATTTGTCAGCAGATGTCAGATATCTGTATTTGTCAGACTGACCTACTGCATATGGGCTAAGTGATAAATCCTGTTCATTTGATGATTAGGGGAACTATTCTTTTAAGGCCAGATGGATTCCGTTTAATCATCCCTTCCATTTACTCCATTTATTTTGTCAGGACATGCTTCTTTTTTATGGCATGTTAAGACAAAATTTAGTTAAGTGCGATTAAGTGCAAATGTGAATAAATTGTCACCGTGCACCATGAACAGTGCTTTGTCTCCATGGTCTGATATCCCAGATCAGATGTGTTTTGGGTGTTTAAAAAGCTTGGGTGTATACTGTGTGCCTGCAGTGGTTTTAGGGGGTTGTTTACTTTGCCAGGCACTGTGCGGCCTTGAGCTTGTATACAGTTCTGATCAAGCTTTGAAGATTATTTGAGTTGTCATAAGTTTGTATATATATATATATATATATAGAGAGAGAGAGAGATATAGATAGATAGATAGATAGATAGATAAATCTTTGGTTACCATCACGTCAAATATCTGTAGTATAACTGGAACAGTTTGATATTTGCAACTAAATGGACTGCTGCTTTAATGTCCGTGTGAATAGCGCAGGTGTATGATGAGTATTTTGAGCTGCAGTGGCAATTGTGGTTGTGTGTTCAGTGGTTTTTCAAGCGCATTGTTATTTTTACTTTCATGCAGTTAAAGCAGTTCAGCAAATGCGGACATATTCATGCTGATCTGCTCTTCTGTACTTTTGAATAACTACCTTTTGCATTGTGTGTCCCATCATGATTTCAGTAGCCCAGCGGCTATGTTGTAGTTAATGTCTATAAATAGAGCGAAATGTCACTATCTGGTTCTTAGGGGCTCCATCACTAGGTGCATTAACTGGGTTTTAGAGCTATCCCTTTACAATAGCCTCTGTCACTGGACTCCACAGGCCAAGCTGTTAGAGCTATTTTTACAATGGGGCTTTAGTAGGCTTTCTGTTTCTTTATAATTGGCAGGATACAGTAAAGTAACAGAAGATTCTTAAGGATGTTGGTAGTAGAGTAAACCACTTACTAATAAAGATGTTAATTGCACCTGTAGGCTCAAAAGATCAGGTGTAAACCGTTTTAAACAAGTGTTTTTATTTGTGTCTTTATTAAGCTGTATTGATTTAGGCATTTAGGCTTTCAGCATTTTAAGTCAAGCCAAGACATTGTACCTGAGAGAAGTTCTACTCAAACGAATCTGACACTGAGTTGAAATAGTGTCATTGGGTTGGTAAATAGTTTTTCAGCTCATGTCCGAGACTTACAGCCATGTTGTCTGCTATCATCATTATAGGATGTCTCAAATCAAAAGACTCCTGGTTTTAAAAGTTAAAGAAAACATGAACACAAAACTGGCTGCCACTAGTTGCTCAAACATTTTGTACGAGCCTTTATCAGATGAAGATACTTTGAAGGAGAAGAGCATTTAGTGCACAGTTTTGTATATAACAAGCAGATCAAATGCGTCCGATTTGAGTCTGAAACTGGAACAAAAGGCTTAATGCGTTGGGCCTACAGTGTTGTTCCAAATCTGAATGTCCATTTATCATAAACTGGAAGGGCTTTGTTGTTGTTTTTTTTGTTGTGTGAAAGTTTGAGCCTTCCTGGTTAAAATATGGGGTTGTAAATAGTTATGCGAGTAATAGGTGATAAAGAGTTTGGGTGTCTTGCATGGTCAGTATGTAGAAACAACTCTTTTTGTCAAGTATCGCAGCTTTTTCAAGCCAGCCAGGAGTCCGTTAATTCTTGTGTTGGGAATGTATACCCATACATCCTTGCACTGATCTTTTGAGGCCTATCCATTGAATCATATTTCGGTTAAAAGACTGTGAGGGCCATGGAGAACCTTCAGCTTGTATCTCTTGAGGTAGTCCATTGAATGAGAATGTTTTCTCTTTGTCTTCATGCCTTTTGGAGAGCAGTTCATCTTCTACTCTAACTATTCACAGTAACATCCATTTTGACCAGGGGTGCCGGAACGTTTGTAAACTGTTGCTTTTAAGATATAAAGATATTTAGCCAAGACATTCGTGGCTCCTTAGGAATGTGTTCTGATAATAAATCTGAGCTTATGTAACTTATATTTATGGTTTGCTTGTTTGTGTCATATCTTGCATATCTTGAGCTTGCTTTTCAACGGAGAATGTTTGAAATGTATGACCTCTACAGTCCTAAATTTGTTGAAATGTTTTAAAAACAAACTCCAAATGTCCTGACGTCTAATTTATTTAATCTTAACTTTCCTTCCTTTTCTGCTCTCTCTCTTTCTCCCTCAGAGCTGTGTGAGATCGGTGAAGTCCTGTGTCAGGATGAGAATGCTGTGCTGAGTTTCGAGGCCCTTCGTAGCATCCACAAAGACATGGATGATGATGCGGATGGCAGTGTGGACGTAACCGAGACGGATGAGGTGAGGGCTGATGCTTTTCAGATGTTTGCATGTACTGTATTCTCTGACAGAAGAAAACTCTGCACATCATCTTTTATGAACTTGCTGTGCCTGAAGATCAAAGTCTCCTAAGCCCTTTCTCAGTGTTTGTTCAACTAACCAGATCTGAAAGTTACTGACGATCATGTTTAGCATGTTTTTGCATCAACATCTGTGTCTAAAGCACTGTTGAATCACTTTGTGTAAGCAGAGGATTGGCTGTGTAATATGTAGACTAGTTTCTATGGGATATAAGTATGTGTGTAATTTCCCACTATTCCCCACAGATAGCCTGTTCTGAAATGTCCTTGCATGGATCTTCTCGTCACTGTCATGCAACTGACCCCAACTGACACTCAGTTCTAGAATAACAACACGGCGTACAGCTGTTTCCATTAGTAGACTTCATAATTATGTTACTGTGCAGTCAATATGACAAGGACCAGTGTCACTGTGGGAGCTCCACATTCAGACGATTACAAAAGGGACTTTACTGTACTATCCAGCTGTAGTAGAGCTTGAGTTATGCAAGACTTAAACAACGACTTGGATATTACTGCTGCTATCCAACATGAGCATTTACACACATGGTCACTTATATAAGCCAAACCAGAAATCTCACCCTCTGAGAACTGACCAGCTGTGTGATATTCTGTACACTGCATTTTAAGTAAACTGTCTAATCACTAACTGACCACTGACCATCTACCCAAGGTTATAGAGACTGATCAGCTGGGTTCTTGTCAAAAGCTTAAGCATATTGTGGGTAAATAGCAACAACATTTGTCCTGCTCCTAAAAGAGCAGTTCAGGGAAGAATCTCATTCACACAGTTCTTTCATTATGTCAAATGTAGTCAGCCAAAACATTTGTGCTTTTTTGTCTAATAGTTTTAGATGGGAGGTATGGGGAAATGCACAATGATAGAGACAGCTGAAGTTGTGCTGTCATGTTTGGCACTCCGGGCCATACATTTTCTTCTGTGTACTTTTGTCCCCTGTACAACACTGGATCCTCTTACGAGGTAATTTAAGAACAGTAATACTAATTTTGCTACTTGAAAGCTAATGTGTATTAGTTAGACGTTAGTAAGCTGTACCAAAGTAGAGCAAGCTGAAGTGCTAATATCTCTTTGTGGTGCGTCATCCTTCTTCGTGGATGACACCCAAAGGTTTCAAAAGAGGTGAAAAAACACTTTCAGTCAGGTCATGTTGATCAGTGTAGCCTGAGTGCAGGGCTTGTCAAAGCAAGCTAAGAACAGGAAGCTTCTGTGTGTTTCAGTTAGTATTAGATGTGGAACAGATAACTGCATCATACATCTACATTACTACCTTCTGAAAATTTCAGCTCATCATCATCTCTGCTGGTCACTGGTTTCATATGGTCTGAGCTCTTCCTTGATGGTTGAGTTGGTTGAAAAACTGGTCATCCAGGTGAAAACTAAAAAGGACTACAAAATGAGGCATGACTTCAGTGGTCTATTGGAATCATATAAGTGTAGAGATTTTTCTATAATTAAAAAATTATCAGATAGATTTAGATTTATTTTTGTATTGTAAGCTTATAGAAATTAAGCTAATCCATATAGACTTATATATGTACATTATAGCATTAGTCTGACACTTAACCAGAGCGACTTACATTTAAATCATGTTACACAGGTAGGTGAACAAAGCATTAGGAGCCCATGGAATGCAGTGTTGTTACTAATTACAATTCATTAATCATACATACATTCATGTTTATGTATCAGCAAATATGTACAGTTGTATGTAAAATATTGTGCACCCCTGTTTAAATGATATGTTTTGTTGGTTTTCTAAGTAAAAATAATTAAATGTGGCCTTAGCAAAGTTTAGAGCACAAATTCAATATTTTTGCTGAAATTAACATTAAAATACATTTCTCCAGTGTGTTAAATTAAGCAAATAAACATTAGATGTGCATTTGCATGTGCAGAAGTGTATTTTCTGTAAAGGGTATCCTTACCTATTTACACTTGGAATAACAAAACAAACAACAAAACTTTTACATACAACTGTACATGAAAAATATCACATATGCATCACCTCACAGTTTCCATATTTTGTGCAGCACTTTTATATTATTTCGTATCATTTTTCAGATTTATATTTATATTTTATTCATCCTGTCTTTTATTTTGATTACCTATGTGACCAGACAGTCAGGTGCAGGTGTTGACAGTGGTGTTTGTTAGCTCTACTGTGTTCTGATAGTTGCTGGGCTCACTGATGCACCCTCAGTATCCGGTTAGTGGTGTAAAGTCTTTTTTCTGCCTCCATATTGAGGAATGCTATTTTTATGTGGTATATATGTGGTGGGGGAACCATGATTTCAGCACTGGCTTCAGTGGAGCTGTGCAGCCGTGAATAAGGTTGTAGTTGCCATCTGATGGTTGAATGAGGAACTGCAGGGTCCTGTGATATAGATCACCAGCTTTTAAGATCGGCGAAATTATATTGATATTCAGCCAGTACAGATACATAGCTGATCGATCCTTCCTTCTCTGTTTGATTTATTGCAAGGCTAATGTAGCTAAATAAACATAGCACAAAAAGTAAGAAAATTTTAGTTTGGTAGATTATTTCTTTGTTGTAACAGTGCTTCTCAGCAGTAAATCTTATACCAATGGAAAGCCTGTTATGTGTGATGGTGTGGGGCGGCATCTCCCTCACTGGACAAATGAGGCTTGTCATTATTGGAGGCAATCTCAATGCAGAGAGACATCGAGATGAAATTCTGCAACCAGTGACAAGCCCATATCTCCACAGTCTGGGGCCGAACTCTATCCTCCAAAATACATCCAGAATTTGGGAGTGGAAAGGATGGAATGGCGTTCTGTTCCTGCCAGAATGAGAATATACAGCTGTTGTGGCTGTGTATTGTTCTTCCACACGCTGCTGAGGCTTCTGTTTGTTACATGAATAAATTATTAAATTGCCAATATGTCTTCAAACTTCAATCATCCAATCAACCAAATGAGTGACAGAATAAGCTGTTCGGCATTGGCAGAGAGGATTTGGCCAATTTTTAATGGGCGCAACCCACATAATCGTCTCTGCAGCTCATCCCACAAAGGCATGTTCCTTACAAATGTGGCACCATTTGTACCACCAAGTTTAGTTTAGACCTGCCAATTAGAATGATCAGTTAATGTGATCTTCAATAGATTAATGTAGTTTTCTGTATAAGCTAGTGATGTGTAGAAGATTGGTCAAAATTATGTTACGTAAACAAATAGCAGTGTTTTGCCTGATTGACTACATTATGGTTAAAGGGAGATTACATTTGATTTATAACACATAATAATTCAGTCCTTTTCCTGCTCGTTCAGAAAATCACAATGTAGTATGTAACCACATAAGAGAGTATTTCACTCCAGCTCTGAGTTTCTCTATGCATTTCTGGATGGATATGCCCTGTGCTTGGTCAAGGACTGTGCTGGGAGATCCAGAGCTTTTTTGGTAATGGTCACGTAAGCACGGTATATTAAGAGCATTTGATCTTCTGCCAGAAAGAGCATAATGTCAGTACGTTACCCTTTTCCCTCTGCTCAACAATTCAGCATTAGTAGTGCATGCCTAGTGTGTGATCTACTGTTTTGCGTGATGTTTTCCACTGAGCTCTGTGTTAGTAATACATTTAAGAGCTGCAAACACAAACAAGCTGTTTTTACAGTTTCCTGGCTCTGGTTGTCATGAGCTCTTGTGAGTGGGAGTCAGTTAAGCCCACCAGTCCCAGTGGGACTCTCTAGGACCACAGCAGTGGGATATAAAATAACTGAACCAAAACCAAGCTTGTTTACTTTTTTGTTTTTTCAGTCAGAAAAAATGTCATTCAGTACAACCAATGTTATCTGAACAAAATCTCCAGATTAAGGGTCTGTTTCTCCTGCAGTTTCTCAGAGAGGATCTCAACTATCATGACCCCAAGGCAAAACACAAGACTTTCCACGGAGCTGACCTGCTGATCACTGTGGAGGACATGTGGAACACCTGGAGGGCCTCAGAAGGTCATATAGATACATGTACACATACAGAAAACTAGGCACAAATGTTGCAAGGCACACACAGAGGCTATTTTTTGAAGGTTTCTTAAATCATGTGCTAAGGAGTCCTTCAAAAACACAACTAATCCCAAGAAAGCTGTGGAACTTCTCATTGTGCGTCTGCACATAGTAGTTGGTTTACACTTTCCCCAGCAGTACGTCCTGTGCTTATTACCTTTCGTATAGATGAATTGACGATGTTGGCTCTGATACAGGGGGCTGTGTGTGGGCTGGGATGTTCCTGGAGCCTGGTGGGTGGAGCACTAGGACATGTTGACAGATTGTAATCCCTCTGGACTGTTTAGGCACAAACATATTTGCCTTTCAGTTATCAGAGTGAATGTCAGGTCACAGCTTTTGGCATGTGTTTCTTTTATATCCCACTGAAATAAGGGAGAATACAAATATTTCATTGTGTAGTGTTTAAAGGATTTGACACCATAAAGCCGTCACAAGCCGTCGCGAGCCCAAAAAAGCTTAGTGTGAAACAGTTGGTAGATTTTCTGAAGATAATGTAGACAATCAACTTCAGTCTAAATGTTTCTTTTAGTGTATAACTGGAGCGTGGGAAAGGTGGAAGATTGGCTCATCAACTATGTGGATCTGCCTCAATATGCAGACTCCTTTAGGAAGAATGAAATCAGTGGAAAGACCTTGCCCAGGTAAGAGAACATACACACCTGCACCAGACATCTTAACATTCTGTAGGTGCTTCCACTGCATCTTTTTCATTGTCGAGATCATTGGGACAATGTTTTTGTATTCACCAAAAATTCTGCCATTCACTGATGCTTTCTTATTTGGGATTTGTTGAATTTATGAGGACAGAAAAAAATTCCTATAAATATATTTTTATT
Organism: Salminus brasiliensis; assembly: GCF_030463535.1. Taxonomy (NCBI): domain Eukaryota; kingdom Metazoa; phylum Chordata; class Actinopteri; order Characiformes; family Bryconidae; genus Salminus; species Salminus brasiliensis. Next base: position 16,961,167 of record NC_132895.1, read on the forward strand.
AATGAGGCCCACTGCACAGTTTCAACTAGGTATGTCACAAAACCAGAAATGTAGTAGTTGGTACCAGTAACACTTAATTTCTTTTAAGAAATTAATTGTGATACCAATTTTAATAGCAATATAAAAAAGACTAACTTAGTTGACTCTTGGGACCAATTATGCAGAATCCTTTCTTAGTTGAATGTACCTTTATTCACCTAAAATTAGAAAGTGTTTATAGGAGACTCTTAAATAAGCTACTCAAAAATAATATAATTTGAGATGCACATATTAACAGAATTCAGTGTGTATTCTTTATTAATCATCTCTTATTCATGTATTTATTAGTGTTATCTGGACTCAGGACTTTATTCAGAAATTTTAATTCTCTGTGAGCAGCCTCCCCCTTTTTTTTTCTTAAATGACAGACCAGCCGTGACAGTAAGGTCATCGCCTCTCCCTCCACGGTCTTGTGTCTTTGTTTGTTACAGGCAGACACCTCGTGCTGAGCAGTTCAGCTCTTATCTCTCTCTATTGCTCAAAAACGTCAGAAACAGTCAGTTCACTGTTTGGCCATATGTCTCTGTGTGTGATGCCCTGCGGCCCCCCTCTTACTCACGCTACTTTGAGCAAACAAGTATAACCGACACCTTCAAGTTTTATCAAGTACAAGCAAGTACCATCACATTTTTAGAATTTTGATATCTACTTGTTACCAATGGATCGGTTCTTAAGACATCTCTAGTTTCAACTAATCCCTGCCTCGACTCTCAATTCAGCTCATGAGCTGATTGTCAAGTCCTTCACAAGCTAAATCTGGTGTGTTTAGGCAAAGAACAGTTGACACTGTGCAAGCCAGTGGATCCCCAGGTGCCGGATTAAGAAACACTTCACTATATAATTCACTTTAGACCTCCAGACGTTGAACTGACGTGTTATGTTCCCAAATGAAGTATGGCATTCAGCCTGGAGTGAATGTTTTTTAAACAGTACTCTCTGCTGCTGTTGCAGGCTGGCCGTGAAGAATGCCACCCTGACGCTGTCCATGCTGAAGATCCTGGACCGCAGTCATGCTCAGAAACTTCAGCTCAAAGCTCTGGAAACGGTGCTGTTTGGCCCGCCGGGTAAGAACCCCACTACATCTGTTATCTAATGTTTTGTGTGTAGATTTTCCAAACACACAATGTCCAAAAGGTTGTAGTTGCTTTTCAAAAATGTTGTTGTTGCTAGTATCAAAAGTTGTTCCATTTTTGCTGCAGTAAGGCCTGGGAAGGCTGTACACTAGATGTTTTGATGATTTAAGTCATAAGAGCAAGATCATGGTGATGATTGGTTGAGTTGTTCTGGATCAAACGCCACATCTAGAAGGTATTAGGCAGAGCTCCATCAGTCCAGAGAATGCAGTTCTACTGCTTTACAGCCCAATGCTGTGTTCCTCTGTTAGATCTTTATTATATAGCCTGTAACTGCCTATAGTGTGACATGGCATTCATGGTGTAGGAATTCGTAAAGGTCCTCCGGATTGTTTGAGTGAAGGAGATTTGCCAAGTTAAGTCAGATTCTATTTCTGTGTGCAGAGAAAATACACTCACTGATGTTTTTACACGTGAGTGAATATTTTTGGTCTGCAATTTTGAAAATAGCTCGGCGGCGCAGAGGGAGGGAGTGGAGCGGGTGATGGCACGCTTCACTGCCATTACAAGCTTCACCGATGCACCAGCACAGCACAGCTGGCTAAACGCACTAAACGAGGGGTGGAGGGAGAGAGATGATCAGTGACCGAGAGAGAGCTGCGGGTTGGAGGGCATGGAGGGGGCCCTGTTAGATGTGGTCGAGTAGTTACTTAAAGTAGCTAAATACATTCATTAGAAATGGTGTCCACAAACCTTTGGATATAGTGTACATCAACAAACGTGCATACAGTTAGTATCTGTGTTGAGACTGTGTTGTGTTGCTCTAATGAGCTGAGGGGCAGTAAACAGTGTATTGTATTATAAACACACTATTGTTGGTGTGTGTACAGGCTTTATTCTTAGGAGTGTCTCAGAAGTCTAAAAGCACTCTGTTGGTTGAACATTTTGCAAAGGATTAAATTACTAAGTGAAACTCCAAACTGTGTTCCGGTTGGATAAAAGGTTAGGGCTTGGACAGTGATTTGTTGAGGTTTAAGGTAGGCAACAGGCCTGACCAGAAATATGTAAATAAGCAGGGAGCTCATTTATGTGTGCTAACCATTTTCCCCTAGTGGCAGTATCTTTTTGCAGGCTTGTGGTCACCAGTTACTTTGTATCATGTATATTAGATATATAAAGTTGAAAATGTATGTGAACTCTTTGGAATTACCTGGATTTCTGCATTGATTACTAATTAAATGTGGTTTGAGAATTGTGACTTGTAGTTATCTAAGTCTCAGTTATGAACAAAAAAACACACAAATCATTGTTTTCAACCATTCCTTAGCTGATTTACTTGTGTGTGTTGGGTCATTGTCATTGAAGTCAGGGACTGCTTCCCCTACTTTTTACGCCTTTTAATTCATTGTTCCCTCAATGATTGCAAGGCTTGAGGCAGCAAAGAAGCCCTATGCCATGATGCTCCCTTCACCATGCTTGACAGTTGGAATGAGGTTTTGGTGTTGGTGTGCAGTGTTCTTTTTCCTCCAATGTTGTGGATTTTTGCTAAAAGGTTACACTCTTGCTTAATCTTTGTGTAGTTTATGCAACTTGAAGTCAACAATATTTATTTTTATATTTTTATTTATTTATTACAGCAACAGCTGCCTTTGTAGTGTCCTTCCATGAACACCAATCTTGTTCTTGTTTTTTCTTTTCCTAATAGTGGGTTTTGTTTGTTTGCCTCTGTAGATCTTTAGTGGTTACACTTGGGTTCGTTCTTGCTTCTTTCAGGATTCTTGGAGTGATCTCAACAAGACACACACTGGGAGAGTAACAACAGTCTTGAATCGTCTTATTTTGTTGACAGTTTGTCTGTTTGTAGATTGATGTACACCCACATCTTTAGCAATGCTTTTGGATCATTTTCTAGCTTTATGTTGTTTGCACTGAGGCATGGTTCACACTAACCAGTCTTTCTTCCAGAAAAGAACAGATTTGAGTGTAACCAGGATTTGTATGCCTTTGTTTATTGCGCAAATCACCTGTGAAACCCACACTTCTAATCTCATCTCCTTAATTGAATTGCCCATTAGCTCTCGGAGGAGTCATTAGGTTCGCTTCCTTTTGTAAATTGTACTTTGGATGTTTACTGTCAGCCTGCAACTGCTCAATTTAAGTAGTTAAGTAGTCAATTTAAACTAGGTTCGGTTCTGGTTGACCACTGCTGTTTTAGAATATTTTGCCGTATAACTTCAACTGGACCGTATCCATACTTTCCTGATATACAGTAGGTATGATTTTTGCAGATCTGCACAGGTGTTATCGAACATCACATTTGCAGAAGTCTATTGTTGTCTTTAACACTTTAAAAAAACAGAGGAACCAGTGAAATAAGGGGTGTCCAGGGGGCGTTGCAAAGCTTTTGGCTCCTCCTCTGTCTGTGTACAGACATAAACCCCACTGTAGAGGCCTGCTTTGTTGCCATACTCAAGATGCTTCTGTTAACTGCTCCACTGTGTCTGTCTATAACAAAATTTTTGTATATTCAAAAATCAGGTTCCCAAAGACCTATTTTGTAGTATTTCATTTAAACCCTGGGACCATGCTAAAAGAAGGTCCATTTTAAGCGCTCACGTACATACCCAAAGAACTAAAGTTTACTTTACCAGAAGCAGCTAAATTAAAAATGAAACCCTAGGAGGATCAGAGCATGAATGACATACCCAGTACATGCCTCATCTTGGCAAGTGTCCAATTGTACCCTCAGAGAAAGCAGCTGGTTGAGAGGGGGGTATAGGCTTAGGTTTTTTTGATCTGATATCAGGGGTCTTGTGCTCTTGGACAGGACATAGACAGTTAGCTTGAAGCCGGAAATAGAATGTGCTAATCTGTCCATCTAAAGCCCTCCCTTGCACAGACTCAGGAAAAGCCACAGTATACAGAGATGGAAGAGACCACCATGACTGTGTAATTGCATAATTTCAAATAATGCTATTATATTCAAGAGCTTGAAGAAACATACAGAGAGGACTGTCACTTTTGAATATATTAATGATGGACTAAACACTGCAAAGCATATACAGCTGCAGTCAGTCGTTTAAATATGATGCTTGTGTCCATGGTGGATTTGTAAATACTATTCAAATCAATACAGTTCAGTTCAAATTTACAGCGCTTTTCAAAACAAATTTTGCCCCTTTTGGGCAAGCCAGTAGCAACAGTGGCAAAGAAAACCTCCCTCAGATCGAGAAGAAGGAACCTTGAGAGGAACCAAGACTCAAAAAGTCTGCTATATAAAATTAGTTTTTGGTTGTTTAATTTCCTCAGTCCGAGGTACAGTAAAGTATTAGTGAACGTGAAAAAGGACTGTTTAGAATTAATTTGTGATTTATTACATATGTAGTAAATGCAACCGCATCATGCTACTAGAGGGGATAATAAAGAAGATTTAGCAGCAGATATATATATCGTGTATTTTATGCATCAAATACTTATTCATGCCATTTTTGTCTGTAAAATACTTCACAGAATGATTACTGGCAGTGGTGATGTGCTTTCAATCTAGCCTTCAGTGCTGCCTCCCTGTTTAATATGTGCTCACAGGTTCAAGTCAAAGACTTGAAATAAAGACAAATGCTTGTATTCACAACCTCTGTCACAAGTTCTGTCAGTATTTGAGTCACATCTGAGAGAGAGCATTACTGAGATTTAGAGAGCTGTAGCAGTATCAATAGTCCAAAGTGAAAGTGATTTTTTTATTAATGCCATGTAAAGAGGCCTGATTTGATTAATCAACCTTGAAGCTGCAAGTTTGTTTTACTGTAGGAACAGTTGTCAGAACTATGTATAATCCAGTGGTACATTTATAGTATAGATGTTAGGACACTAAACATTAAGCCAGTCTGTTTAATCTAACGCTTTCCTTTAACAGCGAGCAAGCACAGCCACCTGAAGGACGCTGTGCTGGTGCTATCCATAGTGATCGGTGTGGCAGGGTGCTGGTTTGCCTACATCCAGAATCGCAACTCAAAGGACCACATGAGCAAAATGATGAAGGACCTTGAGGGCCTGCAGAGAGCGGAGCAGAGCCTGCTTGACATGCAGCAGAAGTGAGTGTCCCTCTAAGGGCTGACTTGTTACCACTGTTTGTATTTATGATCAAATATGAATTGAAGTCTTGTTTAAAGCTGCATTATGATAGTTTGGGATTTGGAAAACATGTAATTGCCCTCTCTGCTGGAAATAGTGCAAGCAATGGGGATGTCCAGTGGATCAGGGCTGATCTAGGTATTTTTTTGGCCTTTAACATACAGATCCAGTTCCAATCCTTACTTTTGTTGTAGCAGAGTGCACTTCTGGGGTCCTCTAGGGTCCATTATCAACATGTTTCTTAGCTGCCACAAGGTAGAACTTCTCATTTTTTTGTCATTATTTTAGTGAACAAAACAAAAAAGGGCTTTATTTGAAGTGAAAACTGTGGTTCATCACTCAAAGAACCACTAAAAAAAACTTGATAATGAAGTTGTATTGGTTGTATGGTTGTATTTCTGTCAGTAGTCAGTGAGAGTTAGAAGAGAGAGAGAGAGAGAGAGAGAAGGTGAAAAGTCATGTATGCAATGGAGAAGCAGCAAACGTACCACAATGAGCCAAATTTTAAGGGACCATTACAACTTCATGTAAGCTTGCTTGCAGTTTGCCCCTCCTGTCTCTCCAGTTCCTCCTGCAGAATAGACTATATAGACTAATATTTAGCAGCAGCAAAGACCGTATGCAGATTTTTTTTTTCTGTACAGTCTTTAGTAATACCCTTTCTTTTGTTTTAGAGGCAGCTTTACTGATTGAACTGTGCAGAACGTAATCATCTGAGCAATGACATCAGAACATGTGCATTAAGTGCCTGAGAAAAACTGGCAGGAAAAACAGTGCCACGGCCCGGTCCTTGTCTGTGTTTACACTAAGCTTCAGTCAGTCTTTATGAGACTCTTATCAGCAGCTCATTACTCCACCCCATCTCTATCTGTTTGGCTAAAACAACATGGAGAAAGCCGATCAGCCGATCATCAAAAACATGCTGTGCTGACAACAAGGAGTTAACATTGGAAATGCTTTTCAAAAGATGATAAAGGTACATGCAGAATTGGTGACTGTTCACCTATACAAGTGTGTAAACTGTGTATATCTGTGTAATGCACTGAACTGTTTGAGTGACGGACACACAATGAGGTGAGTTGAGTAAGATAAAGCTTTGGATGAACTTCCTTCAGAGAAATATAGCAATACTGTTTAGCTGCAGGTAACGATGCTAGCTAACTAACACAGGTAGTGACTGATGAACAAATTTGAAAACAAAAAACTATTGGATAGTGAATACACTCAACTATTCTCACAGCAGCCAATCATTACGAGACGAATTATAAGGGTTTATAATTTCTCTATGAAGAAGCTACATTTCGTAGTGGGCAGCACCACACATCAGGGTACAATGCTAACACACGAAGCCTCAGACAAGGAAGTTCCTCCACTTTGTAAAGTGTGTGTGTAGCATGATTAGACAATAATTCTCTCGGAAAAAGTGATTTTAAAGGGCTGCTTTGTGTTCATGGCTGGGAATGAAAGGCAGATCTAAAGGGGAAGAAAATGTTTCCAGGGATGATTGTGTTCACCACCTCTTAAACCGCTAGAGGCTGCGTTTCTTGAGTTTTGCCTAATGCCCCCATTTTTTTTATAGCTAGTTAATAAATGTGTCTTTGTCAAAATAACAATTTATGTAAGACTAATTTTCTATTAGTTTGGCTAATTTGATGTGTGTGTTTGTGTGCATGATATACGGGTGGGAGTAAGTTTGGCCTGTATGGAATCTGAGTGGTGTAGAGGGTGTCCTTCGGTACCTCTCTCTGCTAGACAGAGAGCCGCTTTCAGAATGCGTCATAAGCGCACCCCTGTGATGCAGTGAAATGTCGTGGCATTAGTTGCTGCCTTTCGCTGCCTCTAGGCACCTGCCAAAAACTTGGAAACACACACCAAAAATTCACATTACAGAGTACCCTGACCTCAAGGGATCAAGCAGAACACTATCTAGTATTTCTGGGTCACCTTTCTCTCAGTACACTATCTCACAAGTACATCTGAATTCCTCTGGGAGTGGATGTGTATGTCTGGCTATTACTAATAAGATTAAACACCCAAGGTCCCACATGCTTCACGCTTACCACACAGCTGCACTCGTTGGCCCCAGTTCATTGCAAAGCAGTGTGAAATGTACTACAGTGTAAATACAGCGTATTTAAAACATGGAGGTTGTTTAAGACACGTTCCTGGTCCTGTGAAAGCTGCTTCATTTCCTTGCAGTCACGCTAAGTCTACTGAGCTGATAGAGGCAGCGGATTCTGGCTGGCCGATGGAAGACTGCTTCAAAAGTCCTTAAATGGCAAAAAGGACGAACAGCTCTGCAGTGAATCCGCTCTGTTTGTCTCAGACAATCGTGCAGTCTTCAGATTTTACTGCTGGTGGTGTCCAGCTGAAGGCCATGGCAGTTCCTGAGCGCAGGGCCAGGCTAAACCTTTCATCACAGGTCACAGGTCCTTCAAAAACCTATGATTCCAGCAGGTCTTTTCTCCGGAATGCTCTAATTTGAACATGTGTCCTTATAGGGTACAGCCCATATCCACCACACTGCATACTGTACAATCTCAGTTCCGCCTGCAGCACTTGTTTTCCTGTCAGCCATTTTCTTTTATTTTAGCTGACCTTCTGTTTCTGAGAAAGCAATGCCACAAAAATGATTAGTAGTATAGTAGTAATGATTATGACTGTGATTATATTCCATCAGTCATTTGTAAACTAATCTACCAGCTATTTTGGTGATTAATCAAGTAATACATTTTTTATTAAGGCGAAGCAACAAAAATGGACATGGAAAGAAAAATATCCAAAGTAATAATCAACTTTAAATATAATAATAAATAAATAAGTGTACTGAGTGCAAAAGGTTTTTGTAAAGAATTCCAGGTTTTACCGGGTCATGTTGTACTCAGTGTTTGCTAGTTGAAGAGATTGTACCTTGGATATTCTATATCCTTTCTCCCAAGCGCTTCCCTTGGCTTGGCTTTATCAAGTCTTACCATTCATTAAATAAATAAATAAATAAATAGCTATCATTTTTGACTGTATGTGTTTAGCTCCAGCTTGGTGGTCAGCTGGTCAGAAATGGTAAGTCCTGGTTTATGTAGCAACCCGTATTCCCATAACTAGCAGAGTCTGGCGATGATGTGCTGCTTTCTGGTGTTACAATTATCAAACAACCCATATTCTCTTGCATGATGCAGCGTCATAGCTTTAGTTTTCAAAATACTTTCAATGCCAGTGGGCTGGGTTTATGTACATTTTGGGGGGCGTATAATATAATAAGTCAAGACATTAATGTAATAGTTTGGGGGATTTAAAATTGGCCTATTTTCCAGCTCTGTTTGGTTATAGAAGATTTTCCTTTGAAAAAGAACATAACAGCGTTTGAGATTTATGGTATGTCACTTCCATGTTCCAAACTCTCATTATTTAACTGTGTCAAGGTGAATACAGTTTTCCATTCTGGGGCACCTCTACAGTTTGTCCCACACACTAACATGTGAAATGTTTGTACAGCTTTTTTTAAACTCAAAAACGGATCCAATCGTAGCCAACTGTGGCTGCGTTCCAGCACCCAGATTCCACGCGTGGTATGTAGGCTGAATGAACGTGCAAGTTTGGGCCAGAACTAAATCCATAGCTCATTTGCTTCCTGGGAGGTTTTAAATTGAATTGAATACTAATTGATTCATTTATTAGAGATACTGAGACCTGTGCCCTAATATATATAAGACGCAACGTCCATCGCAAAATATGTCCGCTTTTATTTTCCCTTTAACCTGGAGCCATAGTTATATATGTATATGTGTCACTGGAAAGTAGTTCATGGCTAGTTCCATTGAACTAGTTGGACGCTGGTATGGCATGTCTCTCTCTGTCCTTTAGAGTAAGTCCTGTTTGGAACGAAGCGCTGGCTGCTCACACGCACCCTGACCTTCACCCAGTCAAACTGCTGCTAGGAAGCTTTTGTGGTTTGTGTGAATTCACTGGGTCGACTGGTCGCTCGCTCTCTGTTCTGCCAGCTGTCTTTCGTTCTTCTCTCTTTCTATTCCCTCAACACACATCCACCTCCCCTCTCGCTCTCTCGCTGTCCCTTTAAGTGTAATACTTGGCCTTGTCTACGGCCATATCGGTGTCAGTTTGATTTATACCTCACTTCCTGTTCTCTGTGTGACTGCATCAGTGCTGTGAGATGGCTGCTGTAGAACAGCTCTCATGATTTTTTTATTTTTTTTAAAGTTTGTTTTCCCACTTTACTGTCGCATGCTCACTCTCCCTTTCTAGTCCAATTCATGTGTGAAGCAAATGAGCTGGTAGTCTTCCAGGTTTCACAGATATTTATAACAGGTCTGATTAGTTTGAAGGCTATTAATGGCTCACTCGAAAGCAGGAGTGATGAAACCGCTGTTTTTGCAAAACCCACTGCTCGGATGTGGCTAGAGACTCACCCTTCCATGTCCAGGCTCTGGTGTTTTGTTAGTGCTAGGAGTTAAACCACTGAGTTGCTGCAGTGAACAAGTCACCTTTTGTTTAGACAAAGCTCATCTGCTCTCTTTCACATCCTAACCGTGAGGTGAGAAGAGGAAAGCTTGTGGAGTATGTTTACTATATATCTTGCAGCACTCATAATGCAAAACCTCACAACTGTTCGTTGACAACTGTGCATTCTCTGCTACAGCCCTTGCTAAAGCTGCCCCCTGCTGGTACTCTTCAGTACAGCATGCGTTCACTGTTCAGTCTGCCATAAAATTAATATGAGGGCGATCATATGCTGGGCATGCTCATAATGAAAGTGTTTTGTGTAGACTTTATAAGGCTTTATATTAGTGTAATATATCAGTCTAATGTTTCTGATTTTATTACAATGAAAGCTTATTATTATTATTATTAGTAGTAGTAGTAGTAGTAGTAATTGTATTAATTATTTTTATTGTTGTCATTATTGTTTCTGTTATCATACCCTATATGTAATTTGTGGACGTCCCTTCTAATGAATGCATTCAGCTACTTTAAGTTGCACCCATTGCTGTCACAGATGTGCAAATGCACACACACACAGCTTGTCTAGTCCCTGTAGAAAAGTATTGCCAATAGAACAGGACTCTGTTAAAGATCAACATAACCCTATTGGCTCAATGCCTAATGCCAGTTGTGGGCTAGAAGTTTATAAAACTCCAATTTAACTGTGGAGCAGTGTTCTGTGGAATGATGTTCGGATTAGTTAGGGAGTTGGGAATGAGGTGGGGTATTGGTCATTCACTGTCCATCCTCACTAACGCTCTTGTCAAGAATATCCTTGATTGTGGAAGAAACAATAAATGAGCAGGTGTCCCAAAACTTTTGTCTATGTAGCGTAGAATAGAAAAAATACTTTTCTTCCAGTATCAACTTATCCCAATCCTCAATAAATGCCCTATGTTGATGGTAAAAGAGAGGATAATTAACAGCCATGTGTGTAACTTGTTCTGATCTTGTATATGTGTGTGAAGGCTGCAGATAGCACAGGACGAGCACCGCTCAGTAGAAGTGGAGAAGGTGAATCTGGAGCAGAAGTTGAGAGATGAGATAGATGCAGCCAAGCAGGAGGCTTACAGGCTGCGGGAACTGCGGGAAGGCACTGAGAATGAACTAAGCCGCCAGAAGTACGCAGAAGAGGAGCTGGAGCAGGTAGCACCCATAAGTGTACACACACACACACACACACACACACACACACAGGTTTGTATTTTTGTCAGGGCATGAATTCATACATGCAGATGTTCTATATTTATTTTATATATTATTAGTAGTTAAATATTTCACTGTCACATGAAAACCTTATCTCCATGTCACTTCAGTTCTTACTTTTTGACATCTTTTAAATCTGGCAGTCGTTCTTTACAGTGTTTTTTTGCTGTTGAAAGTTATGAAGGTTTTTTTTTTTTGGTAAAGTTGTCATTTTGCAGATACAAGGTGTTTGCTTAACAGCAATGGTATGTTATTCTACCTGGACAGTCTAGTTGGTATCACCAAACTAATCACTGAGGTTTTACTGGGTATTGTGTAGTGTTAGGTTAGTGTTACATGCTAGATATAGCGCTTGTTAGTTACATTTATATAGTTAACATATTTAATCTTGCTGAAGTTGGGTTCCTATGTGAGTTGTACAGCTCAGCAGAGTTATAGCTACAATTTCTGTTGTTTTGTTTTTTTCTTGTTCTAAAAAACATAAATTGGCTGCTGTTTCAGTTTAGTACCCCAAACTGTGTATAGATTTATGCATCATCTTCCTGTACATGGTGAACTTGTACACAGATATGGTTTATCTTTACAGGAAAAGGACTGGGGGGTGGGTGGCATTTTCTCAATTTGTTCCCTAGCTATAAGAATTTTAGGTTAGTATAAGCCTAAACCTAAACATAGTCCTGGTCTTTACTTTAGTAACAAAAAAGATTTTTTCCCTTTCAGATAAAAATTATATAGTGTAGCACTAAGACCTATTTTGTTTGCCCTCACTTTTTAGGTTAGTACTGTTTTTTTACTTTTCTCAAATAAAATCTAATTTGACATCATAAACACACACACACTTGCATGAAAACACTAATTTCAGAAGAAAGAATGAATGATCCAATGAGACCAATGAGAATTGGTGTCCCAATACTTTTGACTATATATTGTTTTATGAACTAGCATTTAACCCTGAATTTTATTCTCATATGTGTGTGCATGCACATGTGTGTGTGTGTGTGTGTGTCATAGGTACGTACAGCTCTAAAGAAGGCAGAGAAAGAGCTAGAGTCGAGGAGGTCCTGGAGTCCTCCCGAACCTCTGCAGAAGTGGCTGCAGCTTACACACGAGGTGGAGGTACAATACTACAACATAAAGAAACAGTGTGCTGAGAGACAGCTGCTGATGGCTAAAGAAGGGGTGAGCCACATCACACATTCACACACCATATAATCTGTACATTTAATGGCATATTTTTCCACACAGAGAAAGGGATTGTTTCAAGCACAGGTGTAAAACATGGATGTTTTGTGACTGTAGGCAGAGAAGATCAAGAAGAAGAGAGGCACACTCTTTGGAACGTTCCACGTGGCTCACAGCTCCTCACTGGACGATGTTGATCACAAAATTTTGTCAGCCAAGTGAGTGGATGATGAGAGCATTCTGGCCAGATGTATTCCAGAGCACAAAACACAGAGCGAAGCAAAACTGATTTGTTTAGCAAAACTTTTGTGTTTATGGGTGTTTTGTAAAGAAACATAAGAACTCCCTTTCAGCAATGCATTTGCATATTTGCGTGGGGTATGTTTCTGAGCTATGATGATTTCCTGGTGCAAGAATTGCATCTGTTTTGTCCTTACAGTTTTCTCACCTTTGTTTTTTTCTGTATAATGTTAGAAATCCGGCAAGGCAGATTCAGGAGTCAGGAGACTAGATCTTTACCGTTTGAGTTTATTTACGTGCTGACAGAAAATCATACCGGGGCACAGCTTAGTTGATCATGGTCAGTCTAGTCTAGTCAGACCATATCCAGTCCATTTCAGGCCAGTCTGAACCAGTCCAACCCAGCCTAGTTTGATCCAACCCAGCCTAATTGAATCCAGTCTGATCTATTCCAGTCTGGTTAGGGATATTTCGAGAGGACCTTATATACATTGGGAACTGTGGGAGGGGAAAGGATGATAAAGAAGAGGAATTTAGGGAGGGGTATGTGAGGGATGAAGGTGAGGGTGAAGAAGGGGAGTTTAAGGAGGAGTAGGAGGGGGATGAAGTTAAGGGGGGTTGATGATCATCACACAACAAAGGTAGTAATGTTAGAAAGGGGCATATTTTCTCTCATTAAGAAAATAGGGCTACACAACATGGAAAGACAATACTCACATAAAATTGTTGGCTATCATGATGCCAAAGTGCTAAACATTTAAACAATTTAAATAGTAATAGTAATATTAATTACTGTCTCTGATTTTTTTTGTTTTTGTTTTGCTGTGTGATTAAACAGAAATCTAACTTAATTCATAGACCCTGTTCACATTTATCCATATATTTTTGAAAATATAGGTTTTTCTCTTTGTCTCTATTAGCATTTTTGAAAATCTCTCTGTCCACTAAAGAATTCAGGAATGACCCTAAAATCCATGTGTGAACACCTCACAAAGTTTGATTTAAAATTCCTGTTGTGGCATCCATTAACTGTGTTTTTATTGTAACTATGATGATAATATGACTGATTCTGCAGCCTAAATAAGAAAGTATAAGAAGAGCTTTCACTTGCATTGACCAGTGCTTTTCCTCTTCACAGACAGGCTCTGGGTGAGGTGACGGCGGCTCTGAGGGAGAAGCTGTATCGCTGGCAGCAGATTGAGTCTTTGACAGGTTTGGCCATTGTGAATAACCCGGGCATGTCCTCTCTGGCCTCCGCACTCAACCTGGACCCTGCCTTCCTGGGCATCCGCCCAGCAACCCCTCAGAACCTGCTGCTGTCTGACGACCTGGACGACATGGACGAGGACATACTGTCTCCTGGAACCCTGCGCTGTAAGTGTGTAGCGCACACCTACATTTACACCATTTTTTAAAGAAATAGAAATAGTAGAAAATTGCATTTACACACTTTCCTTCTATGTGTGTGTGTGCAAGCACTCATGTAGGGGACATGCACGGGTGTGTGTATATGTGTGCATATATGTGTTGCTATGGCCTTCACTGTCCAACTGACCAATAGATCATCAAATATCTGTAGATAGACTATCTGTAGCAAGACTGCCCAAGAATCCCACTGAACTGGAGAAGCGTTTTGAGGTTTTTAGTGGTCATATTGTGTCAAATGTTTAAAAAATAAAAAATCATCCACACGAGAATGCAGAAATGGCCCTAAAACCCTTGCATGAACATGCAGCCCAGCAGGAACCCTCACAAGGTTGGATGTCAAACTTCTCTTGAAGCAGCGTAATGCTCAAAACAGACCTAAATACAGCACAGAGTACATTGTCTAACAACAACAAAGATTTTCTCACTGTGTTCAAACAGCAGGGCAACAGTTAGTCAAACAATTTAGAGAAGCCTTTGAATCAAGAATTGAAAGACTCATTTACAAGCTGGGTTACTTTCAAAAGGGAGTTTTACTAATCACTTTAATCGTACAGAGTGGTCAAACTTTCATTATGTTGTTTTGAAAGAGTAAAAAAAAGAAAAAGAAATATGCTTGATTTGTAGCCACTGTATATCCAGTATATAAACAAATTTTATTTAATGTTTTGTTTTTTTGGAATCTTACACCTCAAAACCAGTAAGCATCTAGCAACTGCATGTCCAAATCACACTTGCCAAATAGACTTAATTGGTTCTCAAGCAAAAGTAGGAGTATAGTACTACATTACAGTAGTAGTAGAAATCTTACACACTGAAGCTGTTTAGTTTTATTATTAGCTGTGTTTTACAGCATCAGAACCCATGTTGTAAAACTCCCTTTTGAAAGTAACCCAGCTTGTAAATGAGTCTTTCAATTCTTGATTCAAAGGCTTCTCTAAATTGTTTGACTAACTGTTGCCCTGCTGTTTGAACACAGTGAGAAAATCTTTGTTGTTGTTAGACTTCAGAGAGTACTTGGACGAATAGTTCTATGGTCGCCTTATTGTATTGTGTTTAGTAATGTCTAAGCTTGGAGGTATCTTTTGTATTATTAGTCTATTCTAACTAGCTAAGGCTTTTTCTTGGGTAAATAGCAAAGCACTTTGGAAGTCGCTCTGGATAAGAGCGTCTGCCAAATGCCGTAAATGTAAATGTAAATGTATTTAAGATTACTTACTAACTACTCAACAAGAAACAAATATATGAAGAGCTCAGCCACATGTTGGCTGATCAACTGTATTTTGTGTAAGAGGAAAGTGTGTAAATGAGATTTTTTGCTGAACTGTTTTTTGTATAGTGTAGCACTACATGTTCAGATCACTACATGCTCAATCAGGACGTGTTTTCCTTGGTCAGGACTGAACTGCAGTTGCATGATTGAAATAGTTGGGCCTTTGGTAACCAAGTCTATAATAAGCCTTGGGGACGTTTGGTCTTTATAAAGCTATATTCTCACTGACTGATGTCTGCAGATGCCGCCTGGCAGATGGACCGGCGGGTGAGCGACCTTTGGCCTGTGGCCTCTGAGAGCCAATCCCTGTGGAAGCATTCTGGTTGGCATTGCCCTATTTATTTTCTGTGATAGTTCTTGCAACTTCCTCTCTATCCCTCCTGCTGCCCTTTTATTGACTTTCTTTTTTGTGTGCCTCTGTGGAAATTGCACTACTAACCCATGAGCAGGCAGGAGGATATTGGGGTATTTGATCTTTTTTTTTTTTTCATTACATTTAGGAAGTGTCCTGAAGTGCAGTTTTTGTGAGGTCACTGTCAAGTTTCACATGGCACATAGCCTTGAGCTTGAGGCCATACTATTTCTTTCACTTAATAAAAAAAAAGATCACCTCCACTCAGGGCCATTAAAATATTACATTGAATCCAGATGTTCTTCCATCAAGGGTACTATCAAGGGAAAAAAGTTAGTTTTCACTTTAAATAAAATAAGACTGTGAGGCACTGACCCCAGGGGCTGCACTCAGGACAACTCATAATAACACCCACAAAAGGTCAGCATCCACAGAATCAGTGATCCTTTTTCCTTCATGAGATTAGCTCTGACAGAAACTAATAAAGAAAACCCTTTTCCTCTTTTAAGCTGCCCTTAGCGTGTTTGGATCATATCCACTAACTCTGCAGGTGCCTTTTATGCTCCACAGTTGTACACACAGTACTGGGTAGTCAGTCTTTCTATCCAGTACGAAAGCTACCTTTTCCTTTTTCCATAATAACTAATCCATAGCTAAAGCAGCAGCAGTTCACTGGGGACAGTGGGACTCTATTCCGCTTCTGAAACGCAATGTACAAAAATAAACCCTCACATGTTTGTCTTTGCTCATCTGTGCATCTTCAACATCCTCTGAATTCTGCACTGGACCAGTGTGTGTGTTTCAGTGTTGTGTTGTGGTGTTGCTAATAGATTACACTGTCTTTCTCTTGCACACAGCTCGTGGCACTTCCTGTTCGTCGTCAGTTTTCTTCCTGTAACCTTTCTGGTTTCACTCACAAACCGCAATTATCATTGTTTTTTCTGGGCTATTCTCGCCTACTCTTCTCGGCTGCTCATCTCTGCTGCTCTTTTCAGATATGTCTCTAGCCGTGTATCTTAAAATGTATGGCTGGTAAGTGTTGACGTATCGTCCGGTTTATGTAAAACTTATGAATGCTACAGGGAACCACTGACATTCCTTGAACCTATGACTTTGGAATAACTCCTCATTTTGCTTTGTTTCCCATGTGTTTCCTGTTTAAAGATGTTTAGAAACGGTGCGTCTTGTGTTTAAGAGGCTACAAAGAGTTTATAGGGCCCATATCCTACATTCTTCTTATGTTTAATGTTGTTGCTTTTGTTTCATCATTTATTTTTACACACTTTTCAAACTTCTCCTAGCCTTTATATTTAAACTGTCTTTTTCTGTTACTGTGCCTTTAAGACATAGATATAAGATATAAGATAAAGAAGCTCTGTTCTCCTGCATTGGGTTTTAATATGCAATATGAATGGGTGGGGCTAAACTGCGGTAGGCTGAATGTCCAAATGTTTGTGGACAGCCCTTCTAATGAATTCATTCAGCTACTTGCACCTATTGCTGACACAGATATGGAAATGTGCACACACACAGCTTGTCTAGTCCCTGTAGGGAAGTATTACCAATAAAATAGAACTCTGGAGCAGGTAAACCTGCTAGAAGGGGTATAAAGCCCCTCAGTCTATATACACAAAACCTATGCTCAAATTTGCTGTGTTTGTTAACACACACTAAGTGGACAGAAGAAACTCCCCATCACATGCCAAAAGTATTGGATGGAGCACAGTCATTCCAGAAAACACAGTTCCACTGCTCAATGCTGTATGGACTGGGGAGTGAACGATGAGATCTTAAGCTAAAGTGATATGGGCCCTTTAAACTGTGCTTTACTGACTGTATATTTGATATGGCAAGTTTATAAATTACCAAAATTACTACAGTCAGACATCACTAACATCTACAGTAATAGTAGGTTCTCCTCCAAGCTTGTTGGGACAGCAGCAGTATGAAAAGATGCGGCGGTGCCTAATATCAGCTGATTGTATTGACCAAACCATTTATTGATCACGCCCTACAGAATTGTCCTTTAATAACCTGTTTCTGTGTGTTGTTCTCTACAGCTCCCAGTATGATGTCCCTGCGGCCGCGGCTCGGAGACCCCTCGCTGACTCTCAGCTCTCAGAGGTTGGTAGAGGGGGGTCAGGCTGAAGTGGGACCCCAGAGTGCACCTCGGGCCCCCAGCCGCCCGTACGCACGCCAGGCTCGCAGCCATTCCATAGGCCACCTGGAGTTCCGGCCCATGCCCTCTCTCTCCTCCTCTCTCTCTCATCCTTCCATCATCTGCACTCCTGCTCCTCCTCTCCTGCAGCCACTCTCCTCTTCCTCTGGCTCTCGTTTCTCTGGCCTGCCCTACCACTCATCATATTGCCCATCTGTGGAGGCAGTGTCTGGCTTGCCTCCAGCTGGCTTTAGTGCTACGCGCGCCCGCCAAAGAGCCAGCAGCATCGGGTACCTCACGCTCTCCTAACGCTGTGAGGGTGGAGCTAACCACTTGTGCTGATTAATGGCTTAATTATTTAGAATTATTAAAGTGATTTATTTCAGTGTCTAGGATTGGCATTCGAGACATTCTAAGCAAAAGCATTAGGTTTAAAGAACAGCTCTGTCCGTGTTTTGCCCACAAATGCATTCTCAAAATCTCTTTCATCCTTATCTTGAAGTTTTTGCACCCGACTAAAGTGTTGTATGTGGTTAGAATATCATCAGAACATTTAGATGTGTAACAGGATGAAGAAAACCAGAATGCACATTTTCAGGTTTGTGGTAGACACAGGGCATTTGTTAATCCAGGACATTTTGCCCCCAAATATTCTCAGCATCGCTGACAACACCAGTCTTCAGGTGTCAGAGACGGCTATATTGGGTATGAGCGAAGGCCTTTGGACCAGTAAGCAGGGTTTAGGGTCCTCTATATGCTCTGGGTGTGGAACTGCTACCACAAAATTCTGTATTAATAGGGTAGCAGTTAACCCAGCATTAATTTCACAAGCACAAGTTCCACCCAGAAACCTTAAGCTATAAATTGGATTTGCATGGTATTGTGGGAATTGTAGTGGATTTATGGTTGGTGTAGCACAAAGGAAAGCACCACTACCTGCCAGTAAGCTACCACATCATGTGGGAGACTGGGGTTTGATTCCCGGTCTGTGTGGCTATGCTGTGCTACACCAATAAGAGTCCTTGGGCCAGACTCCTAACACTACATTGGCCCTCAACCTCTGTAATACGAGTAACCTTGAAAGTCGCTCTGGAGAAGAGCGTCAGCTAAATGCTGTAAATGTAAATGTAAATTTGTGAGCATCACTAAGGTGTAAGCAATTTTTGTTGGCTCTAAGATTTCAACCAAGCTGTGAGGTCCAAATCTGTATTCTCAATAGGTTCATAGTACATGTTTCTGTGCTTGGCAGAATAAAGTGTAAACACCATTAAGAAAGCTTAACCCTGCTACTACTCTATTTGCAGCATTACTTATTTTATTATAAATGTGCCTTTATCCATTCTGTATGCTTAATTCCCTCACTTGTGCTTTCCCTATGGCTTTGGATTGGGACTTTTCTCAAACCTTGGTTGCTTGCTTGTAGAGACTGTCAGAGCTTCATACCACTTGCCTATATTGTCCTTACTCTGCCTCTTTTTAGGCAAATAAACTGAAACTGTTTGGTTGTTACATGAATAAACTACTGAATGTTTGCATGTGTTCCGAATGTTAGCATTAGGAGCATGCCTAAATCCTTCTGAAGTTCCCTTTTCTTTTCCTTGTCCCTCCAGGGATCTAAACCGGTCTGACTCTGACTCCTCACTATCTCTGTCCCAGTATGGTGAGGGTCAGCGTCCGTCCCATCCTCTGGGTAGCAGGTCAATGTTCTCCAATCCTAATGGGGCAGGAGGCAGTTTGGGGGACAGCCCGCTGTTCCAGAAGAAGCTGTTCAGCATGGAGAAGTGTGCAAGCCTGGGGGAGATTCACACTCAGTCTTCCGGCCTGACGTCAGCCGAGTCCACTCGTTCACTCAGCCCCACCAGCAACGACGCAGACGGGTCATTAGTGGTAACGAGCAGTGTACTCTGTCCACAGCTCCACAGCAAGAGGAGCCCAGGGGACGAGGACAGTGGCTCAACTGGAGAAGACGCTGAGACCTCCAGCTCCAGCCGCAAGAAACACACCTTCCCCAGAATCTTCAACAAGCATAAGCATAAGAAATAATTGGGGCAGGCCAAGCCCTGGCCTAGAAAGGGTTAGAAAGTGCTTCTAGAAGCTTCACCACAGTATAGGAGTAAAAACCGTAATACATGAAGTGTACAGTCACATGTGGACGGACTATATCCTTTAAAAGACATCGGTACTGTCTATATAGGTCTAAGGGAGCATCTACTGTATGATTTTTACAAATATATAGATTTTATTTTTTGGTTTATTGAGTGATTGTTGGCTGATGGGAACAGACAGGTTAGTGTGTGGATGTGTGATCTTGTGTAAAAGTATTTATTGTGCAGATTAGAGGAACATGTTGGTATCTCCATTTTAAACAATTTTACATTTTTCTTTCTATTTTCATACAAGTTTCTTGTGCTTTGATATATAATTCTTTCTCTCATGAATTAAAACAGCAGAACAGCAGCTAATTCAGCTTAAACAACATGATAACTTGTAAAGGCAACCTACCGTGACCTGTTACAGATTTACGAGCATACCAGATACAGACAGATGGATCTTTTCAGTGTTGATCAATTTTTATTAAATGCATGAACACATATGCCTCACAAATGTACCTGATGTTGCTTACTTTCCCACACCTGGCTCCTTATTGTATCCAGACACAGCACTGACAGGTTTTATTAGGCCTATAACAGTATTTGGCCAAAGACCCCGGCCATCTAGTGGCATCACTGGACTTTCCATTAAGCGATTTGCTTCCTGATATTCAACCTGTATACTTTTTTTGTTCATGGGCTTGTAGACCCATTTGAACATATACTCCCCGGACAAAAAATTGCATGTTTAAGGTGGTGCTAACTGCAGGGTCCAGCAGATGGCGTTGCATGATGATAATCAAGCTGTGACAGAATTTATAGATTTAGAAGAGGTGGTACAGTGCAGTAAATGTCTGGTTGGGTGTGTGGAAAATGGGTTGGAAAGCAGATGTTAATGATTGGCAAAAAGGAGTGACTGCATTTGGGCTTGCCAAAGGCCGGTGTGTAAATGAAGGAGCTGAATTTGCAGGTGCATCAAAGCTCACGGTCATACAGATCTACCAGCAGTGGCAAATATTCCAGTCTACAGGAAATTCTCATCATTTTTGAGCAGAAATGGGCTAAGGCCTCTTGCATGCAACTCTGCTCCATATGTTGATGGTATGCAGTTCTCTGTGGAGTGTTGTTTCAGAAATTGAATGACCTGCTTTGACTTCTAAAAGTAATTTTGCCTGAAAATGAAGCGATTTTCATTCACAAGCTGGGAAAAACATCAGCAGTTCCTGTCCATCAGTTGAATCTTTTTGGCCACAGTTCTCACAAGAATTTCCTGTTGACTGTCGACTTTTGCCACTGCTGGTAGTATGACTGTAGACCTCGATACACCTGCAAATTCTGCTACATAATCATTCCTCTTTGTCATGCCTGCTTTGCGACCCATTTTCCACACTAACAAGACATTCACTGCACTGTAGCACATCCTCTCAATCTATGAATCCTGTCACACAGCCTACCTTATACAAACCCATCTGCAGGAGCCTGAAGTTAGTACCACCTTTTGTTCAGGGAGCTTGTTTTCATTTTGGTTATCCTTCCCAAACATAAGTGTTGGGTCAAATACCTTTAAAATTGCTCATGTGTTTACCCCACCCTCCCAGCCAGTCATTCATGTACTTCCACCCCTGTAGTCCGGCTTGCCGGAGCAAGTTGAGTCTTGTTCATTCCACGTGACCTTCTTTTTTACACACACTCTGGAGGCATTCTGTCCTCCAATCTGAAACTTCTCAGTACTACTGGTCGTTAATTTCTCTGTTCTGCTTAAGCAACATTACAAAGTTGTACAAAGTGTAATTCAGAGATGTCTTAAAGGGGTCATTCAAAGTGGTTGGGTGTTAAATGCTCCATTATAGAGAAATGTATCAAGTCACAATTGTTTACAGTGGTGGTGATAGGAACCAGACATCTGAAGTGTTTAAAGCTACATCACAGAAAGCTGTTACATGAAATGGGTGCGATGTCGCCTGATGCCTTTTCTACGTTTTTGTTTTTCTTCAGAATAGATTCTAAAAACATTGGTAATAAATTAATTAAATTAGTATTCTTTAAAAAAATGTTCTTCACGTTATGAGAGCCTTGAGAGACTTCTACACTGTTAGAGTTCAGTAGGCAAGCCTCCAAAACAATCAATTAAAACAGAATTACTGCTTAATTATAATTATATATAATTAGTGTGTAATTTATTTTAAGATGAACTGTTAGATAGACTGTTCTTAAAGTGCTGTTAGCTGCCTAGAGAAGTTTTTTTTTTCCGATGTCATGCCATAGTAGTGCTGGGCAACATGACCTTAAATTAATATAACACAATTAATATAACATTTAACCTGGATTACTCTGCTTTCCAGATGCACAGTCGTGTGATTACACGTGTGGTAGTATGTTAGGGAACAGTACTAATAGAATTCATAGAATTTTAAACAGAACAAAACAAATAATCAACATGGGTGATGTTCTGACTGTCTGTTTTGATTAACTGCCCAGTCCTATGCCAGTGGTCAGAATGAATTTTATTAGTTTGGTTTGATTCTGTTTTTCCTGCATTGCTTTTGATTGATTTTGACTGCATAATGGTTAAAACTGTTTGATAAGCTGTAAAATGCAGAATAAAGACCACATTTTAAACAGTTACATAAGAAAATAACAGTGTCTTAAGATAATCTTCACAAAATAAGACTTTCTTATTATACTATATATATTATATAATATTTTAGATTTTATTTTTAAGAATTGCATTAAAGAACAATTGGCAACAAAGATTCTGACTTTAACCAGTATTTTCTGTTTTAATTTTGAGACTTTAGGTTAGGACTTCTCTGATAAACACTACTGAGCAAATTATTGGGAAGATACTGGTGAAGGAGGCCCATTGTTATGAACTTAAGATTATCTTAAGATTTTTTTAAGGTATTTCTTCGGAAATCCAGCCCCTGGTTCCTATCAGCTCCACATGAAAGAAATCTCAAAGTGTTACTCTACAATGCAGAAGATCATATTAAAATCCTTGAAATTCATTTATTTACATTTCAACAAGTAAATCACATCAGTGAAATTCCCATGACAATCAAACAATGCAGGAATCCAGTTGCTGCCCAAAAGTAGTGTCATTTTCATTGGACATAGCAACTCGTCTTCTGGTACTAAAAATTAAACTATCTTGACTGAGGTTTTTACAGTTACGCCATTCATTACACCCACTGGAGTGAAAGAATCTGTGCATAAGTACCAGCAGAATGGTTTAATCAGCGCTCAGCACACACTGCAGCAGTACATACAACATAGTCTGAGGGTTTGTTTGCATCTGGACTGATGCTCATCTGAGTTTGGAGTGGAGATGTAAATCCAGAGTGCTTTTCAAAGCAAAAGTCTTCAGTAAGCTGCCAGCAAATCCAAGTTTAGAGATGTTACCATGGAGCCCAGAGTAAACATACAGTATCTCTCCTTCTTCGTGGAAAGAAGCCGTTGCACACTGTGGTTCTGCAGTTGGCGTTTCCAATCACAAAAGCATTAAAGCAGTCTTTTGAGCGCCCGTTTGTAATTAAAAAAAACTAGATCATATATTCATGGATAAATAGGAGGGAGAAATACACAGAATGAAAATAAACGTTTTACGTCTTCATGGGCGATAAACCATAAAGACAGTCAAGTAATAATGATGAAATGAAGTTTGACTAAACTAAACAATGGTTTTGCTCGCTTACACCCACTTTTATCCACTGACATCCAGACAAAATCAAACACAATAAAATAAAATACATAATCATAAATATGATGTGTTGGAGGACTAGTTCAACAATTGTCGTTCTGAAGAATCCCCATTGGGGAAGACCTTATTACTCTCCAGATGCTGGCTGTGGGCGAAAGCTTCAATCAGACATTTTAAGAACAGAAGACCACAAAGCAGGATGTCTCCATTAACCAGATAACTGGAACCCAAAGTTGAGGTGTGTCCAAAAGGGATGGGCCTCAGCTCTTGTCCTATTGGATAGGTTTGAGTTTAGGTTTACATTATCAGGCTAAAGTGAGAAATCCTTCTTTGTGGAACAGCCCCAGAACAATGGGCCTCATCCACCAAGCATTCTTAAGAGAAAATGTCTTCTTAAAATCCACTTACACAATTTTCATGAGTTTCACAAGTTCATCACAAAGATGAACTTAGGATGTTTTCACACTAGCATTTTTATTCCAGTGGCCTGGTTCCTTTTGTTTCATGACTCTTTTTCACATGACTACTTGTTTGCAGGTGTACCTGCAGGGTATAATGCCATGACTCCAGAAAGCACTGTTCACCTCTTGAGTGTCTGTATCCATGTAAATTGAGGAAAGGTAATAAAAAAAATTAACCTATGTGCATGATGAGACCCTCCCCCAAACCAAGCCCAGAATCAGCCCTGGGGGCAAACGTGTGTATTTGGCACAAGTGTGAAAATGCCCCTATTTGGGATTTGTTCTATTTACAAAACAATGGGATTTGCAGAGCATTTTTAGGAAGATTTTGGTGAATGAGGCCCCATATCCCTGAAAAACAAATCATATTAGAAATACTTATTTACAGTTCCCTTAAACTGAACTCCTCTGATTACCACAAGGAAATTTAAGGACGGCACTGTTTAGGCACTAAACAACAGATATTGCAGTTCGTATGGAGTCTGATTTTCTTTAGTATGCTCTCAGGACAGGTGTGTTATAAACTCTTTGCCCCGTTTAAGAACATTTATTTTCCAAACAAACAGTGTGTGCAGATATTTAATGCAAAGATGTGTTTTAATTACACAACTTGTGTAAAATGTATATAAACACATCATTGCTTAGAGTGCAATCCCTGCGGCAGTGTGAGCTTTCGTCCCATGGTCATGATATAGGGAGAGTTTTCTACACTTGTAGTTCCCCCTCCTGAAAGAGGGTGCAGTAGAAGAGGGCAGTGTTATGCCTCACTACTCTCCCAGGTCATGGCAGTAAAGTCCACCTCAGTCAGGTTGACGGTGTAGGGTCCCTCTATTCTCTCTGGTTCCACATGCTGCTCCTGAGTGCTGCTGTTCAGGTTGTTGACCCTCCAGGAATTGAGTGGCCGGATGGCTTTCTGAAAGCGCTGAGAGAGCAGACACAGGGAGTCAATGCACACATTCTAAACAGATCCCCGTCTTTCGTTTCTGTATCTAGATATGGCGCCTACTCTGAAACAGGAGGGTTGTGGGTAAACCATGATTAGCTAGGTGATTGAGTGGCAACATAAGTTCATCATCACAAGTTAAACAACTCACATCTTTCAGTGTTCCAGTCTCCCTGCTGACGGCTACAGTGGCCCAAATTGGGATCTGGAGGCAGCAAAAAGCTCCCATACACACCCCCAGCGCCTTGCCCCACAGCGGATACACATACTGGCCGTACACAAGTGAGGTCCTATACATCTCAATGAAGATGTAGGTCAGGATGAACTAGATGAGGAAAAAAACAAACAAAAAAAGGATTCTGAATGGACGCTGCCAGAGAAACACATGAAACCATTCAGAAGAAGACACAGAGTCACATTAACACTATAAATGATTTACAACACTGGAGCCTGGTGTTCATTTCAGTATCAGTCAGAAGCACTCATTTATTCATGATAGGTTCTGACCTCTATATGACCTCTGCAGATATTTGCAAACAAATGAACAAACTGAAGACAAGAACTACGTTCTACACTACACTCTTAAAAACAAAGGTGCCACAACTGGTTCTTTGAGGGATGCCTCAGAAGAACCATTTCAAAAACCTTCAGATCTACTACAGTAGTACATCGTCCATTTTTTGGAGTGTCCAAATCGTAAAGTGGAATTTGGAGGTGATTTTGAGGGCACAACAATCTCCCACAATGCACTTGTACGATATAGTAAACATTGTATCTAACTACATCTGCTGAATGTGAATGAAAATGCATTGTGAGACTTGAGCTGCGAACTGGAGCTGATGACACTTGCTCTTATAAGCAGAAGATAGTTTAGAGCAACTGCACTGCATTAATATCAAATATTTTCTCATGTATTTCATTAAAAAGAGGCTTATGTTTCTAAGCTACATAATGGTTAAAGATTATATTCCATGAACAGCACAGTGCTTTTACTGATTCAGAATTCAGTTCATGTGTGTACGGAGCTTTAAACATGGCTCAGCCACTCACAAGTTTGTTTTTGCACCCAATGCTGATGCCTGATAGGGAAGTGTCTGAATTCACTGGTGGTTCTACCACTACTTAGTGAACTAAATTGTCTCTCCTTGTATAGCGCAAAACTAATGTGGGAGTAGGGATCCATTCCAGTCACAACCAGGGCCTATGGGTCCTTTTTTTTACTCTAACTGCATACTTTTCATATTACTTTCACAATAGTTACTGAAAAAATGATTGAGTAGTACATGCTAATTAATAAATCTGTCGGAAGTGTGAATTTTAAACTTTCAATCAATACCACTTTTGCATACCGAGATCAAACATGCCTTTGAGTTAAAGTGATTTCAATTTGTAGTAGTTACAACTGCTACAATATATAGCAGTTACTGAATAACACATCTAGAGCAGGGCTGTATATTGTGATGTACAGGGCTGTATATTGTGATGTACAGGGCTGTATTGTAATACAATATGTATCACAATACAGGGGTACAACTTAATATATATTGCAATACTGTATATTATGATTTTATATCACATTTTAGGGAAACTGTCTTTGTATAAAAACACACCATCATATGCATTAAATCTGAGTAAGAAAAACATTTACTTTTATGCAATCAAAACAGCGTGATCTGAAGACTAACTGAAAGTAATAACTAAATAATATGAATTCAAGAGAATAACAAAACTGTGATCATTTATATTCACATGACACCAAACCTAGGTCAAACCACACTGACCAGCATCCTTTAGACAGATCTATGCCTTTTACTGTGGTAACACAAATGTGATATGGGAATTAAATGGTTACATGACACCAAATGCATGAAGTGAGTTTACTGTAAAGAGATAAACCATCCATAATGTGCTCACCAGTAACAAGAAAGGTGTGAAGAATACCCAGCATGCTTTGAAGTACAGCAGCACCTTGGTGCACCAGGGTGGACAGCGACAAATCATGTCCACTATGTCCTGGCAGAACTGGTTCACCCCTGTGTTACACAAATCACATGCAAATAGTTATTAGCACTCATCTGAGCATATTCACCTACGCTGCAAGCGTGACTCAAAACAACCTGTACAGAGAGAATACAGTTACATAGACACCTACAGACACAAACTGATATGGATATGAGAAATGCAAAAAGTAAATCTAGAACCCACATCTGTGTCAAAATGTGGAAGTTTTAATACTGACCAGCTGAACTATCAATGCACTGTGAAGATCCTCTTAAAGGTGCACTAATATGCAAAACTGTATTTCTCTTGGCACAGCTGAATAATGAGGCTTTAGACACTGTTGTCCAGCATAAATTAAATAGGACTGTAAAACAGGCCAATTCAAAAAAACTTAAAACATCAGTCATTTATCATCTCTTATCTCCAACGAACACTTCCTCAAAAACAAACTGGACTACCTCGGCTGAACAACGTGCTAGGCCTTAAAGCTAATCTGGATACATGCTTTTCAGCTGGCTAACTGCATATTGCACCATGAGGACAATAAGATAACAGTAACACTATCCAGTAATGATTAAGAAATATTCCATAAGCTTAGGTTTTCATGAGCACACCATAAAAAAAGGAATTCAGTATTTAATTCATAGGCAAAATAGCAGGGTTGTAAATAGGATTGTAGGATCCTAATAGGACTGCTGGGCCTTTTTTCCACCCCTACTTACATATATATTTTAAAAAATCTTTTGTTTCTTTACTTGGTTGAGTTCAGTATGATGCTCATTCTCTTTTTAAGAATCTCTGTTTCAGAAAAATGCTTTTGGGAAACCCAGTTCTGGACTGAAACTGTAACAAAATTGCTTCCACATTTCCAAAAAAGAATGGCAAAAAAGTGCTGGCAATATTTGTCATGTCAGAATGAGATGAAAAGGAGTTGGGGATGCACACCATAAAAGAATGAGATGCCCAGACACATGAAGAGAGTGATAATGATGAGACCAAAACTGGTGCTGAATGAGTCAATGAGGGTGAACCAGTATATCCCTCCCTGTTAGAAAACAGACATGAACAGACACAAGAACTGTTAGAAAACACACACACAAACATTTTTCTATGACAGCAATGGTATGTAGAGTGTATCTTGTAAAGTAGATAACAGATAAGATAATCCTTTATTAGTCCCACAGTGGGGAAATACTCAGTGTCACAGCAGAAAAGATAGCAAGACACTCAGATGCAAAACGTAGATAAATTACCACTATTTACAATATAAATAATAGAAGTAAAAAAAAATTACAAATAATTGCAAATTGACGCTTAATTGTACATGGGGGGGGTATTTCATAATTGTTAGAAATTAATTGTACATGTGGGGTATGAGGAATAGTATTTCCCTCCATTCCTCACAAATAAACCTAAAAGAAGAGTCAGCTACTCACATTAGTAACCAGCAACAGGCCCATCAAGTAGAATCCAAAGCAGAGTAGGCCCAGGAATAGAGTCTTGTGCTTCATATTGGACCTCAGCTGAGGAAACTCATCCAGCACTGCTGTGGTAATGCCTTCCATGTTACCAAACTGTGGGGGTTAGAGAAAGCAGCATGTAACAAAAAGTTTTTTACTCTTCCTGTAAAGTTTCCATTTTGTAGATACAAGGTTTCTGCAAGACAGGCAGCATCGGTATGCATGTCTATATATGCAGGAAGTTGCATCATGATGTGGTATAGTAGCTGTGGGTCCGTAGCATGCTATGAAGTAAGGCAGGATGTATGAAGACATTTCCCACTTCATTTGGTCAACAAGGTTTATCAACAAGAATGTCATGATACCTAGCTGGCACACCTTGACACAACTAATACAATTTATCAGTAGTCTTAATATAGAAGGAAAAATACAATAAAAAAATAAAAATAATGAATATGTGTCTTACTAGTGTGTCCACACCCAGCATGAAGAGCATCAGGAAAAACAGAATGGCCCAGAAAACTGAACCAGGAAGGAGAGCCAAGGCCTCTGGGTATGCTACAAAGGCCAAGCCTGGACCTGAGAGTGCAGCAAAAACACGATTCATTCAGCTCATCGTTTTTTATGGGATTCAGCAGATCATGTTTTAGTCGATTCACTTGGGGGAATGAGGAGGAGTGTCTGCTGATTTGATTAAGCAGACATGCTGGACTAGATTTACCTGTGTCTGCCACTTCTTCCACACGCACACCCTTCCTCCAGGCCATATGACCCAAGATGGAGAAGATTGCAAAGCCTGCAAAGAAGCTGGTGGCACAGTTGCCTATGGTGATCACCAGGGTGTCCCTAGCACACAAAATTAGTTTTTTTAGAACTACTGTTTAGACAAAAATTAGATACAATTGCAAATTATTATTATAAAAAAAACCTAACCTGATGACATTATTGTCAAATTTATTGTAGGATGCCATAGACAAAAGACCTCCGACTCCAATTCCTAATGAGTAGAAGATCTGTGATGCTGCATCGTTCCACACCTACATAAACCCAGTCACACCACATTACAAATCTGTGCAGATATTGAGAGAAAAGCTCAACAAACAGTTCAGGCATCTACACAAACAAATAACACAAACAATGCAGAAGTCATAGACTGACAGTGCCGCTGGTACCTGTGCATTAGCCAGTCGTCCCCAGACTGGAGTGAGATAAAAAGCTACGCCCTGGAGAGAGCCCTCCAGAGTGGCCCCTCTGATGATCAGAACTATCAGCACAAAGTAGGGGAAGGTGGCCGTCACATACACAACCTGAAAGCAGAGAAAATAGGAGAAATTGGAACTTCTTTATATTTACCAGGTAATTACCCAAAATAACAAGTTAAAACCAACTCCAAATGTTTATGAGGAGCTAATAAATGTTACATTTATTAAATGAACGTCTGAAAGTCGGTTCCTTAAGTTTTGCACTTGAGCTACTAGGCCAATAAGTAAATTTGAAGTAATACAGGTTTTTATCTACCAATTAGCATAGTGGAAATATTATACCTATATCATTACACACTTACATAAGCTTACATCAAGCAGATATGCTTATCAATGCTGTTGCACAAAAACCTTGTATCTCCAAAATGGCAACTTTACAGTAGATTAAAAGATTTTATGCCAGGTCATTTAGGATTTCTATAGTCCATTCGTCACAAAGCTTCCAATATATATTGGAAGTTGTACAGGAATTACTGTCCTTAGTATGACCCAAAGATTCTGTATGGAAGAGCATTCTACTTGTTGGTAAACACCAAAAATATAACCTTTATCCAGACTTCTCACATTCAGCTACGCCATTTGTATCCTGCCTGAACTGGACCTCACCTTGCCTGAGCTCCGAATGCCCTTAAGCATGCAGAGGAATATGATGACCCAGGCAGCTAGCAAACACAGAGCCAGTTGCCACCTCACCGGACCAGGGTCATTCAAGCCTGTACTATGCGACACCCCCAAGACACGCTCACTGTAAAACACACACACACGCACACACACACACATACATAAAAAGTCAGACAGGAACCAATGCACACCACACAGTGTAAAGAATTTCAAAGAATTTCACCACAGTTATTTTCAACCAGGTTTTCAGCAGCTTATGAGTGTGTAGAGGTCTGTGGCCAATATGCTCTTCTTCCACTTCAATCAAAGAACAATTATTTGTATCACAGCTAGACTGTGTGCCTAATATCATCTAAGCACTTTAGTTAAGGAAAGGCACATGATAACATACAACATATATGGACAAAAGTATTGAGACACACCTCTTAATCACTAATTTCAGTTTTTTTATTTAGTCTCATTGCCATAGATGTATAAACACACATTAGAAAGAATGAGTGGTTCTACAGAGCTAACTGAATTCCAACGTGGAACTGTAATAGGAGGCCACCATTGTCAGTTGGTGAAATTTCTTCTCTCCTAGATATTCCACATCACCTGTAAGTGGTATTATTGAAATGTCAAACCACATCAACTCAGCCATGAAGTGGCAGACCACAATTTACAGAGCAGGGTTGCAGAGTGCTGAGACGCATAGTGCATAAAAGTTGCCAACGCTGCTGTTAAAGCTGCATGGGGGGGCCAACTCCATATTAATGCCTATGGATTTAGAATGGGATGTTATCAAAGCTTCTGTAGCGAAATGGGTCCCAATACTTTTGTCCACATAGTGTAGTCTATACTGTGCTCATATTTTGAATGAGTTAGAGCTAGATTGCTTACTTCCAGAAGAACTCAGATGGACTCAGCGTACCATTGGTGTTGTTCTGTGGATCGAACAGAGAAAGTCCATTTAGGGAACATAAATATGGTACAGTAGTACTGTATGTTTAAAACCTCACTTCAAACAAGCTCTCATATATGTATTTATTAGGCTATTTAAACAGATATACCACTGCATATACTGAATTCTCATGAGAGCTGACATGCGTCTTATGTTCTTATACATGATTAGCAGTAACATAACACTTACCTGACACAGCTTTGCATTAGCAATAGCATCACAGGACCATGGCAGTGGGCTCTGGAAGGAACTACCCAGGTAATAAAAGGTCCAAGCAATGATAACATTGTAGTAGAGGCACACTAATGTGGACACACACAGCATCCCTATGCCAATCCCTGGATAAAGCACAGGAAGGACAGGTAAAGAGACATTTGGGTCTTGTTTCATTCCTGCAAGCAGCTGAAGAGACCCCTGGTAATTTATATTCTACTTTAATTATACTGTACAATATTCTATTTTAAATATAATTGTACAATGATGATAAACCAGACTTGTTCCAGTACTAAAATCTGATTGGCCAAGCCACCCTCAAAGCCTATATCCTCAATATACAGAAAGATAACTGCACTCATTAACTGAATTCAATAAACCCACAAGCCCTATTGTTGTGTAGGGCTTGTGTTTGTACAGCAATGTAAATCTTTAAACAAATAGCCTTGATTCTTTAATCAACTAAATTCATGTGTGTGGTACCTTTGAGCAGTGGGCAGCATTTCCAGACAGTGATGGGTCCTGCGGCGCCATACTGGCCCAAACTTAGCTCCATGAGAAAGAGTGGCATGCCCGTAAAGAACAGCATGATGAAGTACGGGATGAGAAACACACCTGCAGCACCACAAAAAACATCACTGTCACTCACTGGCTGCCTGCAGATTGATCAGCCATCAACAGACCACCTTTCATTAGGAGGATAACAGTGATAAACAGTGATAAAAAGATATACAATGATATCTAATATCACCAGCAAGTCATTACATTATGTTTTCAAAAAATATAAACTGATCCCCCTTTGTTAATTTTTTCAGAGAATTCGAGGTCATGTATACTGACCAAAAGTCTTCATGAGTATTGCATACAGTTACCAAGTGTAGTATCACAATACCTGATACCAAACAATACTGTGGTAAAAAAATGTAAAAATGCTTATCATTGATTACGCCTAGTCTGGACTAAATTGCAATTGGTGGATCAGTGATGAATTACAGTGTTTGATGTTTTTTTAATGCAATTTGACTTTATGAATATAAAAGTTGAACTGAATTGTTTGCCAAATAGTAGTTCTGAAAATTACTGAACATTCGATACTTTGCCTAACTCTATTCTTTACAATTGTCCATACAATTGTTTTTCTTTTTTCAGCAACATTGCTGAAAATCTCTGCGTCCACACAGCAAAGCAAACACAGCCCTAACACAGCCCAAAAACCTTTTGAAAAAGTTTTGAAAACACCAAAAATTTAAGAAAAGAAAAAGTATGGTTTCAAAAAAGATCCGGATAGGTGTGGCCAGGTCCTTATACATGTCTAAGCCAATCGGTCAATTGAGTCAATTTGGCATGCATTTGATTAGCCTACAGGCAGAATTCAACATCAACACAGCGTTAGCTTATTCAAACAAAGAACAGAATTAATCAACAGTGGTTCATTATTTTCCCACAACATGCTAAAACAAAAAAAACATGTTCAATTCATCAAATACAAATGTATTGAGTTACGGTGTTCTCTTGCACAGACAGTATTTATAAACACCACAAGCTATAAATGAGGAAGCGGTGTTCTTCGTCATCACTTTAATATAGTACCTGTGTTTCAGGCTGTGGGCAATTGAAGGAACGTGTATTTTTTCCAGTCCGTCAAATTTGATTTTGTTCCCCATGCCACTGAAACACTGAACAAATCTAAAAAAAAACTGACTAGCAGGAACATCTCTATTACATCTGAGTCACTCACGTGCAGACCACACCCAAGCTCTCCAAGTTGGTTCTGAAAGGATTACGACAATGGGCGTGGCTGGGGGGCGTGAATGAATGAGTGTGTGCAGCTGACTGTAGTTTTGGTATCTGCTTACAGACGCCAGAGGCTGACACTGTGCTACTATAGTTTCAAATCTGGCATTCCACTGGTACAGCATGTAGCAGCCCCTGAGATCTTGAGTGGAAGACTCAGAACATAATATGAGGTTCTTGACCACAATCCACATTCTGCGTGACATAAATCCCACACTAGAAAGAAAATGCTGTTGTTTTTTCACAAGGTATACCCACACTAGGCTTTTTCAACTTCAACAAACACACCCTAACCAGAGTTTAATATGGATTACCTACAACCACCGCCATGCAAACAACCTCATTTATAGATGCTAGCCAACCTGACAGGAGCAAATTGCTCTCTTGTTCATGATAAGATGATACCACTCAGATCCCTTTTTTTATAGATCAATATTATACTGCTATTTCTCATTTATAACACTTGACTGTTCAGAATGCATTTTCAGTGAGCTCCCTTAACATGTAGATGTCTTTTGTAATATTGCTGCAAAAGCCAATATCATGATAAGGATTAACGGACATATTGTGCAGACCTAGTTTGAGAGTGCCAGTGATATTTGATTTTACACTACATCTAAAAGTGGCGAGTATAATAATATATTATTGTTATTGTGATAAAATATGGTTTAACCTTAAATCCTTAATTTGGCTTAAATGGTCAATCAATTTATTACACACTTCTAATATCAAGGAATAGCCCCAC
The DNA here is from genome assembly GCF_030463535.1 of Salminus brasiliensis. NCBI lineage: Eukaryota > Metazoa > Chordata > Actinopteri > Characiformes > Bryconidae > Salminus > Salminus brasiliensis. The sequence goes on from NC_132895.1 coordinate 16,994,976, forward strand.
AGAAGTTCCTTTAGTTACTGAATAATATGCCTTAGTATGTAATAAGCTTTGGCGTGTTAAGGAGTTGTATACACATTAAAATAGCATGATACATATCATGCATTGTAAACACGTCTTTATGTATCGTGATTTTTCCCATAACACACACCTCTCACAACTTCACCCTATGTCAACTTTTATATAGTGGTCGCACTGCCTTGCTGCTTTACTTTGTGCTTTCTTTCAAAAATCTATACAGACTGATGAAATAATATCTCTCTTTCTGTTCAGATGCAAAGTCCATCCCTCCTGATTATAACTCACCTCCACCATTCCGGTAACAAAGGTAAGGGAACCTCCAGACGTTTCCCAGGCCGACACAGTAGCCGATGCAGGAGAGCAGAAACTCATACTTGCCGCCCCACTGCTCCCTGGGAAGCTGGGGGTCTGCTGAAGGAGCAGGAGAGGGTGTGTGAGACACAGCACCGGGTGCACTGTTGTGAGAAACACTGAAGCCATTCAGCTGTGCTGGACTCTACCAAAGAGAGAACATGAATTCAGTCAGACACAATTCTACATCAACAAGTGGATGTGTACATCTCTGACCTCATAACAATGTAATAACATCTCTTTAGGAAATCATTCACTGCCTGATGAAATCTCTAAATATAATTAGTCTTAATAAAACACCACAAACTAGAATTTAATCAAAAATAGAGCTTGCTTTTTTAACTAACCTCTTATCTCCTCTTACTTTTACTTGAGACACTCGAATCAACTATTGTTTACTAGGCCTGCATCTCCATTGAAAAGTTATCTCACACACAAAGAACCTTATTTGAAGTCAGTCTTTAACTGCAGCTGTTGAATTCAATTTACATCAAATAAATATAATTGAGATTACACAACACTACTGTTATTATAACTGACATGGGTATGAACTGTAAAGCAGTGTTCTGGATGCGAAGAACAACAGTAACTTGACCACTAACCATTTATCTTCTCTCATAAAAGAAGGCCACTGAATACCAGTTCCAACAGAACTGCCAAATGTCCTGAAAACACTGGCTTTGGAGTGAATTAGGTGAACATTAGCAAACAATAGAGGAATAGGGAAGCAGAGCATGTTGTGTTTGATTCAGCTCTCTAATGAAAAGGGAAGTCATTCAGGTTTCCAGATGACCATGATATTGTTTCTTTGCACAATGGCTGGCAGGAGGACACTTACCAGAGCTACACGATTAAATACAGGTATCACACATATCCACACCACTGGTCTCTTTATTTACTCTAGGGTTTAATAAAAGTGGCAAACATAGAAACAATACAATAGAAAAAATAACAACATCATATGTCTTATTTATAGTGTAATTAAAAAAAGTGATGTATAATGTTGTAAAAGAGGTGTTGAGGATTCTGGGGGAAATCTTACAGAAGAAATGTGACAAGTGTAAACTATAGGCTCACAAAACTCAAGGGTGGGATTTTTTGTTCACAACTGTTTAAATGCTAGTATAGATTTTTAATTCTGATATTCAATATATATGTATGTATTTAAACAGCTGTATTAGGTTAAGTAGCCTGTTAATTTGGACTGATAGACTGATTTGTCTATTTAATAAATACCTAATTCGCTCTAACGTTACTGACGGTACTTACTTTCAAGTCAGTTGCATTAGGAGCTACTTATAAAAGTATTTGGAGATTTTAAAGATTGGAGATTTTCTTTTTTGTATTTTTCCAGGAATGAGGTCGAACAGGTTAAGTTACTTCGACATCCAGTCGCCCTTATACAAGTCAAACAAGCCTAGCAAATGTCGTCAAGCTATTGCTGACTGCCCTAGACGATTTCACACTTCTAAACATTTCCTTCATAGTTTAAAAAATGAAAACACAATAAAAAAAAATACAAATCCGACCCGTGTAAACGGTGTTGTGTCTTGGTCGGCTCACCTCCGTGCTAAGCTCGGTGTTTCCAGGTGGAGCTTTAGCCTCCTCCACACTCGGCATCTCCCCGGGGGCAGAAGCGTTCGAGCTTTTCTTCTGATGCTCGTTACATGGTTCCGGTAAAGGTTTCATCGAGACGACCGGACAGCCTCAAAAACACACGCCAGTACAGGAAGCCGCTTGGTTAACACGAAGAATTAGACAATAAGAAAAGTTACATTACGCTCCAGAAAAGCCACAGCAGTCCCCAAAAGCAGCGGCAGCGCAGGTGTACTTCACTTCGCCATGTTGTTCTGGAGGAGGGGAGGAGAGTGAGCAAGGGGAGGCTCTCCTCTCCTCACCTATCAGCCACTCCTCCTCCACAGCAGCATTCTGTCTGTCTATCTGTCTGTCTGTCTGTCTCTCTGTCTCTCTGTTTCTCTGTCTCTTCATCAGTTAGTCTGTCTCTCTGTCTATCTATCGATCTGTCTGTATCTCAGTCTATGTATTGGGTCTGTCTATCTGTATGTCTGTCTGTCTGTCTGTCTCGTTGTATCTTTATCTGTCTGTCTGTCTCTCTGTTTCTCTGTCTCTGTTTATCTGTCTCTTCATCAGTCAGTCAGTCTGTCTCTCTGTCTATCTATCGATCTGTCTGTATCTCAGTCTATGTATTGGGTCTGTCTATCTGTATGTCTGTCTGTCTGTCTCGTTGTATCTTTATCTGTCTGTCTGTCTCTCTGTTTCTCTGTCTCTGTTTATCTGTCTCTTCATCAGTCAGTCTGTCTCTCTGTCTATCTATCGATCTGTCTGTATCTCAGTCTATGTATTGGGTCTGTCTATCTGTATGTCTGTCGGTGTGTCGGTCTATCTGACTGTCTATCTATGTCTCAACCAAGAAACTTAAAAAAATGTATTCAATTCAGATTTTTTATTCCGCATTTCCTTTCTGCCATAAAACACGTAACTGACTCAAGGCCAAATGTGTATGCTGCTGGTCTTCTGTTACTGACTGTGTTGCAGAGCTTTTTGCTCTCGTTTCCACAGGAAATCACACTGCAATGACAGGAAATTGCTTTTTCGCTAGTAAGAAGTGAAGACCATGAGAGATCACCTCATTCTGAAAACATGTGAACCCTTTTCATAGAGCCTTGCTTTTGTCAGTATCTCAGTTTAGGGCTATATTTGGACTCTAGTCTACTCACACTACATTGGTTATTAGTGAACAGGGAAGTACTTCTGTATAAGTCACTCTGGATAAGGGTGGCTGCTAAATTCCGTAAATGTAAATGTATATGTCCTCATTGTCAATATAAAGGTTTATTTTTGTCTATATGAAACTCATTCAGTTCTGATTGTTTTGGCTGTTGAGTTGTGTGTCTGTAGTGAACATAAGCCCCTGCGTGAAGCTTCAGTCCGTACTTTTCCTCTGTGTGTTTTGTTGTTTCCAGGAGATGCTCAGACAGGCTCCTCCTCCTCCTCCTCCTGTGAGAAGGGCTGTGTCTGTGTGTGTGTGTGTGTGTGTGTGTGGCTCTGTGTGTGTGGCTCTGTGGGAGTGGCCTCAGGTCCTCCAACCACAAAGGAGGAAGAAGCGTTAAAAGGGAAGGGGAAGAGGTGTCGGCTGTGCCATTATTAATGCGCCCTACTCAGACAATGTTCTGATCCAGAAACACCACCAGTCTCATATCCTTCTTTATATATTTCAAAAAACAGAAATATACATCTGAATATTTTACCATCAGACCCCTGACTGGGCACAGACTGATCCAAACTTAAAATGTGTGATAACATTTAAAGAATAAATGTTTCGAAGACTCGTGTTGATCCATGTGTAAAGATAATTAATTGGTACATTAAGATATTTGTTCAGTAAATGATACATGGATAAATGTAAAACCTTTGGGTGTGTTTTTTATGAAAAAATATTTGGAAATATATACTTTTTTAAGTATATACTTTAACTCACCTTTTTAAAGTATTTTGTTAAGGGTATCGATCAGGGGAATAAAGTGCTTGTGGAATAAATATCGGACAGAGCTGTGAAACCTAATGCAGTGTATATGTAACGTGACAGTGATGCGCATGCGCATCTAGACCGGCCTTCTTCTGATTGGTCGTCGCTGTTGTACATGAAGCGTTTCTGGCGCGGTTTGAAGACTTTCGCGCTTTATTTCTTGCTTCAGCTCGTCGACAGTGGACAACAGGCCCACATTATTCATTAGCCAAACAATACCTCTATTACGATCATCAGTTTTGTACCAGTTTGGCACTTTCTTTCAACAGAAGTAAACATGCACGTCATCAAGCGTGGTGAGTTTGTGTTTCTGTGCCTTATTTGGATGGTCTGAGTAGCAGTGTTTATTAGTCCTGCAGATGTAGACGGCTAGTTAATGTGTCTAATATACCTAACATACGAGCCTTTCTAAACTTTACGGTGGACATTAGTGAGCTAGATAACGTTGCTTTGAGAGGAAATGATTATAAAGCCCCTGTAGCATGCAGTACAGACTGACTCTGCTGAACGCTAGCTAGCTAGCACTGTGTTCCTAGCTAGCTTTCTGACATTTGATACGACTAACTACGCTCAGGATCTATGTTTACTGTTGTGGTATTCCGACAACTGGTTGAAATTATGAGTATAATTAGATAGCTAGCTAGCTAACTCATCAGCCAGGTTGGCTAGCTAGCTAGCTAACGTTATGTGAAATTATCAGTGAAGGAAGCTAGCTAGCTCGTTAGCCCAATATCACATCCAGAATAATGTCTCAATTTATTGACCGTTCAGCTGCACAGCTTATAAAACTGTTGTGGTTTTAAATCATTATTTGAAGATGATGATGATGATGATGATGATAGTTTTGAGAGGAGAGTTCATACAGCTCATGTTTAGCTCACAGTCTCTACTTGCTGCTTTACCCCCATTGTTGTCAGTGTCGTTCGCGCCAAATAGTCAGTTCAGCAAGTGTGGACCACTGGCTGCAAGACGTTTGGCAAGAGCTAATTGTGTACTTTGTTAATCATGACACTTCTTAAATCCCGAATTTACTTAAAGATGTTCTTTGCGTCTGTTTCCTTTGTTTTTAAGCTGTTTTCCCTTTTTGCCTTACAGTTGCTTGTGTGATTGACGTTAGGGAGCCTCCATTTACAAAAACTAGGTCAAATGAAGAGACCCACTGTTGTATTAGTTTACTATTAGTTTTTCAAAAGTTAATGTAACTTTTAGCTTTTAAAGTTATTAGAATATGCACCACAGACTACTTATTAAACCATCACATAAGTGATTTTTTTTTCTTTTTCCTTTTTTTGTGTCTATGATGAACCCTTGCCAAAGTTAAGTGCCCTTTTATGAATTGTTTTGTTTGTATATTATGTTTATTAAAAAAAAAAAAAAAAAAATATTCTTTTGCAGATGGACGCCAGGAGCGTGTTATGTTTGACAAAATTACCTCACGTATTCAGAAGCTCTGCTATGGACTCAACTCTGACTTTGTTGATCCTGTATGTATAGTTTCATCTTTTGACTGATAACCATGTTGCAGATTTATTTGTTTATGAATCTTTCTGATAAGTTACACCATCACTACAGTATGTTGACACCTGTTGTGGCTGTAGGCTTCAAAATCTCTTCAGTTTAATGGCTGTTTTTCATTTAAAATCTGTTTACAATATTTGTTTTTTGACTAGTCGCATGTGTGCTGTTATGTTTCCAGACTCAGATCACAATGAAGGTGATCCAGGGCCTGTACAGCGGCGTAACCACTGTAGAGCTGGACACTCTGGCTGCGGAGACTGCTGCCACCCTCACCACCAAACACCCTGACTATGCCATCTTGGCAGCTCGCATTGCAGTCTCCAACCTGCACAAGGAGACCAAGAAGGTTTTTAGTGGTAAGTAAGCTAAATAACTTGGTCATTGGATTGATCTGATTCTCCATGACTTGAAAAAAGGTATGGTCCTAACTTTTTTTTTTTTTCTTTTTTTTTTGTTTCCTTTTTCCAGATGTTATGGAAGACCTCTACAATTATGTGAATCCACTGAATGGACGACACTCACCAATGATTTCCAAGGAGACCCTTGACCTTATCTTGGCTAATAAGGATGTAAGAAGGATGACTAATTTGTTGTTTCTCTTTATTTAACAACATTAGAGTCTGAAACTCCGTCTTTCTCTCTTCCTTCCACAGCGCCTCAATTCAGCCATCATCTTTGACAGGGACTTCTCTTACAACTTCTTTGGGTTCAAGGTAGATTGAGTCTGTAATATTATTCCTGGTGCATCAGCTGTGCATGTAATCAGAAATAAATATTTGTAATTTTACAAATGACCACTACTGAAAAGTGTCCTCTCTGTTTAGACCCTGGAGCGGTCCTATTTGCTTAAGATTGATGGAAAAGGTAAGTGATATTTAAAAAAAAAAAAAAGTTTCCATAATTCCTAAATACTTCTGAATACAAGCCACATCAAATGTTTATTCCTCACATTGCCTTTTTGCATGTGTTTTTAGTGGCAGAAAGGCCTCAGCACATGCTAATGAGGGTAGCAGTTGGGATCCATAAGGAGGATATTGCTGCTGCCATTGAGACCTACAACCTGCTGTCTGAGAAGTGGTTCACTCATGCTTCTCCTACACTCTTCAATGCAGGCACTAATAGGCCTCAGCTCTCCAGGTATACACCAGAGGGAGACATTGCTGTTTCCAAGACATGTTAATACTTGTCTGCATTACAGAGTTTGAACAGAAGAGGGCAGTTCAGTAAAAGAAACCAAAGCCTGGGTTTTAGTAAATTAAAGTTGTCATGATATTGTTTGTCATTTAGCCTTATTGACCCTGAGCTGCAGTACTTGGATGAGGGGACTTAAATATCTGGTGAACCTGAACAATCCATACCTGTGATTGGGTACTTGAGTAACTTGTTTGTTTAACCTCTGCTTGTTGGTTTCCAGCTGTTTTCTGCTTTCTATGCGGGATGACAGCATTGATGGGATCTATGACACATTAAAGCAGTGTGCCCTGATTTCTAAATCTGCGGGAGGCATTGGAGTTGCAGTAAGCTGCATTAGAGCTACAGGCAGCTACATTGCAGGAGTAAGTCAGAATTTCTCAATTTCTCGCACAGCAGGAAAATGAAAAGCTCAACTAACATTTTATTTATTTTTTTTTTAATTAAATGTTCCTCTCAGACAAATGGCAATTCAAACGGACTGGTTCCTATGCTTCGCGTCTACAACAACACAGCTCGCTATGTTGACCAGGGAGGAAACAAGGTGAGAGATGCACACATTGTGTTGTGAGCTAATTTGCTGTTTACCTGAGTGTTGGACACATTTTAATCCATCTTCACTTGACTTTTCTCAGAGACCTGGAGCGTTTGCCATGTACCTGGAGCCATGGCATTTTGACATCTTTGACTTCCTGGAGCTGAAGAAGAACACGGGTAAAGAAGAGCAGAGGGCCAGAGACCTGTTTTATGCTCTCTGGATCCCTGACCTCTTCATGAAAAGAGTGGAGACCAATGCTGTAAGTTCTGCACTTCAGGGAATTAACTTTTAGATCTGTAAATGTGTGTTTTATTAAAGAACAGGGTATAAGATAAGAGAGTCCTTTATTAGTCCCGCAGTGGGGAAATTCACAGTGTGACAGTAGAAAGGGATAGCAAGACACTCAGTTACAAAAATTTAGATAAATAATTTACACTATATACACAATATAAATAAGAATTAAAAAAGCAATAAACAATATTATTTACAGCAAAAGACTCTTAATTGCACATGGGGGGGGGGGGGTATTGCACATAGTATTCCCTGAACATGTATGTGTAGTTAAGTGTGTGCGTATGTGGTCCGCTGGGAGCAGTGCTGGTTGTGCAGTCTGACGGCAGCAGGAAGGAAGGACCTGCAATACCGCTCCTTCACATACTTTGGGTGAAGCAACCTGTCGCCAAAGGAGCTGCCCAGTGCTGCCAGAGTCTCATGCATGGGGTGGGAGCTGTTCTCCAGCATGGATGCCAGCTTGGTTGTCATCCTCCTGTCTCCCAACACCTCCACTGGGTCTAAGAAGCACCCCAGGACAGAGCCGGCCCTCTTTATGAGTTTGTCCAGTCTCTTCTTATCTGCCGTCGAGATGCTACTGCCCCACCAGACCACTCCATAGAAGATGGCAGATGCCACCACTGTGTCGAAGAACGTCCTCAGGAGCACTCCCTGCACTCCAAAGGACCTCAATCTCCTCAGCAGGTAGAGTCTGCTCTGGCCTTTCTTGTAGAGTGCAGCAGTGTTGACTGACCAGTCCAGTTTGTTGTTCAGATGAACACCCAGGTATTTATAAGAGTCCACACTCTCGATGTTCATACCCCGGATGTTCACTGATGGAGGGGGGTGTCTGCACCTGCGGAAATCCACTACAAGTTCTTTGGTCTTTCCAGCGTTTATCTGCAGATGGTTCTGCAGACACCAGTCCACAAAGTCCTGAATAAGTTCTCTGTACTCGCTGTCCTCCTCATTGGATATGAGGCCGACGATCGCTGAGTCAACAGAGAACTTCTGGAGGTGACAGGTCGGTGAGCTGTACATGAAGTCAGCAGTGTACAGGGTGAAGAGGAACGGTGCCAAGATCGTTCCTTGAGGGGCTCCTGTGCTGCTGACCACCAAGTCAGAGACACAGTCCCGTGCCCTCACATACTGTGGTCGGTTGGTGAGGTAGTCCAGTATCCAGTTTGACAGGTGACTGTCCACTCCACAATGTCCCAACTTGTCCTTTAGAAGCCCTGGCTGTATGGTGTTAAAAGCACTGGAGAAATCGAAGAAGGTGATCCTCACAGTGCTGCCGGGCTTCTCCAGGTGAGAAAGAGCTCTATGTGTACAACTCATGAATTCATTATATGAATTAATAATTTTGCCCCTTTCAGGAATGGTCCCTTATGTGCCCAAATGACTGTCCAGGTCTGGATGAGTGCTGGGGTGAAGAGTTTGAAAAACTCTACACTAGGTAAAATGCTCTTTTGTGACTTATGGCTCATCAACAAGGTCTGTTGCATATTAAAGGGTCATATTCCTCATTTGAATTATTTGTTGAAATGCATCTTAAGAATGGGCCCTGCTGCTTGCTTTGTGGTTCTACAACCTTCTGATCTCTTAACATCTCAACAAATGTTTGTTTTTGCAGGTATGAGCAAGAGGGCAAGGCAAAGCGTGTAGTGAAGGCCCAGCAGCTTTGGTATGCTATTATTGAGTCGCAGACAGAGACTGGTACTCCTTACATGCTTTACAAGGATGCCTGTAATCGAAAGAGCAACCACCAGAATCTTGGCACCATTAAATGCAGCAACCTTTGCACAGAGATTGTGGAGTACACAAGCAAGGATGAGGTGAGATTTCACTTTACTTTTACTTTTTATTTATTTATTATTATCTATATTTTCAAAATAAATGTTAAGGGACTTTCTTTTACTTCTATGTAGAACTTTTAATCTTATTTTCCTGCTTTACATTTTGCAGGTGGCTGTGTGCAATCTGGCATCTATCGCTCTTAACATGTATGTCACACCTGAGAGAACATTTGATTTCCAGAAGTTAGCATCTGTTACAAAGGTCATAGTTAGAAACTTGAACAAAATCATTGAGATCAACTATTACCCAGTTGTTGAGGTGAGTTTTGTGGGGATTTTTTTGTTTGTTAGTTTTTTTTTTATATTGAGGTTAATCAACCTTATCGTATACATGCTCTTTTTATATTATGACCCTGTCCTCCGACTCTCAACAGGCTGAGAAGTCCAACAAACGCCACAGGCCCATTGGTATAGGAGTGCAGGGGCTGGCTGATGCCTTTATCCTCATGCGTTTTCCATTTGAGAGTGCAGAAGCTCAACTCCTCAATACACAGATATTTGAAACCATCTACTATGCTGCTTTGGAGTCCAGCTGTGAGCTGGCTGCTGAGCATGGTCCATACGAGACATATGCTGGATCTCCTGTTAGCAAGGGTGTAAGTGTCAAAGCCGCAAAACTGCTCAACAGAGATGGGTGAACTTCAGGTGTAACGACTGTGCTAACAACTGTTGTAGCTTAGCACATGAAATCTATTTTGGCTAAGCAATGAGTTTTAGTTCATGCTTCAAACAGAATGAGGGTTTAACAAATCAGATTTTAAGCCTTCTCTACTCTCCTTAGATCCTGCAATATGACATGTGGGAGAAGACCCCAACAGACTTGTGGGACTGGAAGGCATTGAAGGAGAAGATTGCCAAGTAAGTCAGCTCCTCCACAGATCTATTCATGCTATACGTTTATAGACCAGACATGCCTAATTGTGGCTTTTCTTTGGTTGGTTTGCAGGCATGGCGTACGTAATAGTTTACTGCTGGCACCTATGCCCACTGCTTCCACAGCACAAATTCTGGGTAACAATGAGTCCATTGAGCCATACACCAGCAACTTCTACACACGTAGAGTGCTTTCTGGAGAGTTTCAGGTAAGATGAATCACTTGCAAGTCACCCTTGTTGAATCCCTTGGTTACAGGGGATTTGCAATTGCAGACTTGGGTATTTTGCCAAGTGTTCATTTTGTTGGTGATCCTTATTCTTTAGATTGTGAATCCTCACTTGCTGAAAGACCTGACAGAACGAGGCCTGTGGAGTGAAGACATGAAGAACCAGCTGATTGCTCACAATGGATCAATTCAGGTTGGTACAGTGCATCACGTGGATGAGCAAAATGCTCTGCCTTTGGAGATAAAATTACCTAAAACACTAATGTTGATACTTTATAGGGTATCCCCACAATCCCAGATGACCTAAAGGAGTTGTATAAGACTGTATGGGAGATTTCTCAGAAGGTGGTCCTCAAGATGGCTGCTGACCGAGGAGCTTTCATTGACCAGAGTCAGTCCCTCAATATCCACATTGCTGAGCCCAACTACGGCAAGCTTACTAGCATGCACTTTTATGGCTGGAAGCAGGTGAGTTCATCGTTTGCTGTGGGTCACCATAGCTTTGTGTCTGTAGAAAAGTATGACTGAGTCATGCTCGTGGCTTAACTTGTGGAACTCTTTTGACAGGGGCTGAAGACTGGCATGTACTACCTGCGGACAAAGCCAGCTGCCAACCCTATCCAGTTCACCCTCAACAAGGAGAAACTGAAAGACCCGCAGACAGTCAAAAACAGCGAGGAAGAGCTCAAGGAACGGAACACAGCCGCTATGGTCTGCTCTCTGGAGAATCGTGATGAGTGTCTGATGTGTGGTTCATAGTTTCTTCTCTTCATTTTTGCCATTAACAGCACTTATGAAGTATTTTGTCTGAATTATTACGATAAAACAATATCAAACTTTCTCTTGCTGATACTGTTGCTGTGGGACATGCATTATATAAATACTATCTTCTCTTTTAGTGCTGTACATATGCTTGTCTTATCAACTAAATAGAACTATACAATTTTCATATTTATTTCACTTGGGTGTACTGCCTAACAGTTCTGTACAGATTTCCACTGATCTGGGTATGATTTGCCTTTGAAAATTGCCTGTTATTTACAGAGATTCTACTATTAAATTTCCAGCCTGTAAAGAATTGTTTGGTTTTATGTTGAAACAATTAAAATGATTTTGTACTCTATTTGTATTTTCTTCTGAGAGCTCATGTTTTTAAAGATTTACACAGTGCTTAAATGTTGCATCCATGGCCAATGCAGGATTTAGAGATCTGTAAATTAAAATGGCTCTAATTCTTTTTTTTCTTTTTTTTAATATTAGTTTTGTTTGTTTTTAACAACCAAAGAGGGAAATCTAGTAAGACGGCACGGTCAAAATGTTACAGAAGCTGTATTACTGTTTCTTTCTACCAGCCAACCACAGCCATTGCTGTTGTACAATTCAGTTCATTTGTACTGTAAACTGCTGTTTTTGTTTGAGTGTTGAATTCATACATTTCTGGAAACAGGCTGTGTACAAGAACATGAATGATATTTACTGTAGAGTATGCAAAAAAAAAGTCTTGGGACAGACTTGCAGCTCACAGTAAAAGTGTACCACTTTTATACAGTAACACCTGTAGGGATGTGAAATTGCGGCAATAAAAAAAAGAATGTCACATTGTCCATTGTAATCACAACTGTCCCTGTGTGTCCTTGTCCAGACATTCTCTCCCACTCCCTCCCTGTATGTTGTTCTGTATCCACATTGATCACACTCCATCCAAACAGCCCCCCTTTTTTTAAATGTCACTGACAACACCTGCTTTAGTCTCTGACTGATTGGAATCTGGTTGGTCTGTTGCTTAGCCGCAACTTACATCAACTGTTTCTCAATATGTCAATGATCTGTGCCTTCACAAATGAGAGTCAGCTGTTTTACCATAGCACATCACCTGCTGCTGTTGTTTTATGCTATATTTAGGGGTTGGGCATTAGGTGTTCATTTCTGGCCTGCAAGCATTGGTAAATGAGAAAGATCCATAAAGTTGGCCTTGGCTTAGCTAGTATGTAGAGAAAATGTAAGCATTGTACAAACATGTTAACAGACTGCATATTCAGTGAAAGCAACATGGACTGCGCTATTGAAAGCATGCTGATGGGGAATATCAGCCGAGTCTTGGGACACAACCATCAGGACAGACAGGCTCCCTAAAGGGTGGTGTGCTTATCTAAGCGCATCATTCCTACCAAGATCTCTCATCTGCAGACCCTTTACAACAAGCGGTGCTGGACCAAGGCCAGGAAGATCGTAAAGGACCTCAGCCACCCAAGCAGCAGACTGTTCCGCTCCCTAAAGGGATGAGGAGTTTCTTCCCACAAGCCCTTGGGACTCTTGACCTGTTAAGATTGTTGACTACGGTTGTCCTAAAAAAAAAAATGGGATCCCTGTGATATATTTCTAGTATATTAACTGATTAAACAGGTGCACAGGTGTGATGTTTCTCCACAGGCTGGGAGGAAGTGAGGCTCTGGGTAACAGATTAATTAATTACCAAGGGAGCGTTTGTGGGATGTAGCAAACAGCAGGTGTGGAGCAAGCTGCAACCTGTACTCAGGCCGTGGGGACAATTACAGCTCTCAATCAACAAGATCTGCTTCACCATTTTAGTGTCCTTGGCTGGGGTGAGAAAGGAAACCCAAGTTTACGTTAAGTATTGAGATGTTTATTATGGCTCTGTTTCCACTACATGCACATAACATAGCAGAATAGTAGGCGGCTATAATGAGAGGATCTGTGATTGGAGTACGGCTGTTACCCTTCATTGTTTCTTTTGCTACACAATATGTGAAACAATATGGTTAAGATAATTAGTGATAAGCCCAAACCCAACACACACAGGAATGTTCAGGTACCAAGACACAACTGATAGAGGGATGGGTGGAAATTGAGACATCTGCATTACTGGAATAGAAAATTTGGGGGGAAGAAAATTGGAAAATGTGAAAATAAACTATAATACATTCAAATTTACATAATCACTGCAGAGGGTAGTGAGATCAGCACTATGTTTAATCAGCTGTGATTAGTGGTGGATTTAATGGTGACTGTTGTTTTATTTGTGTGCGTGTGTGTGTGTGTTTGGGTACAGCTTGTGATCTCACATGGACACACTCCAAAATCTTGTAGAAAGCCTTTCTGGAAGACTAGAAGTTTTAAAGCCTATAGCATGGTTGTTAAGGGTGTCCCAGTACTTTTGTCCATAACAGTGTATATGTAATGTTTTAACGCAATACATGAAAGTACTCTAATATTTTTAATATTCTCATTAATAGTAAGCTGTTTTTCAGGATAGATTGACTGTTGAGTTATTAAGGTCTAGAGATCTAGTTCTTGAGAACCAAAGCCAGTGTCATGCGAGCCATTGCTGCCAGTTGGAGAAGCAGCATTCTTCTCTTGGAAACCTGATATCGCTTCTCCATTGTTTCTTTCCTCTATTTGCTTAGCCATAAAACTTACTATCCCAGTTCTTCTCTCAGTCACCACATTTACTTCAGACATGGTAAATTCCTCAGACATCCCTTCATTAGCTCTCCCTTCCTCCATCTTCTGTGCTTCATCCTCTCCGGCCTCCCCAACTCCGCTTTCTGTCTCTTCCTCACCACATTCTACCACAGTCTGATCATCACTGCCTTCTTCACCATCTGCATTACTCACTGATTGGCCCTCAAGAGAAGCCACCTCCTCACTGACCTCAGCTTCTTCACCGTTGGCTCTCTCCTCTTCCATGTTCTCTGTGGAGCCTCCTTCTTCAGTCATTGCCTCACCCTCACCCTCACCATCATCATTCTCTTCCCCTTCATCACCGGCACCTTCTTCCTCTTGTATGCTTACCCCCACTGTGGCGTTCTGCTCCACGTTCTCCGGTTCCAGATCAGGTTTTTGATGGTGTACGTTGACCAGCAGAGGGGTGGGTCTGGTCTCTGATGGTCCACTGCTGTTAAAGCCCCGGAAGTTGTTTTTGGCCCCGCTGATGTACTTTCCCAAGACATTGGAGGTGCTTCTCTCTGAGGGATCCAATTTAGCCTCTTCTACATCCAACAGGGTTTGGTGAATTTTCTTCATCTCATCATGCAGCCGACCAACGACTTTACCTAGCTCTGTCACCCGATTTCCGACATCTATTAAAAAGGGGGGGGAAATGGCTAATTTTAAACTTTGAACATTAAAAAAGACTCATTGCAAATAGCAAGATCCAAGAGCAGTGGACAGCAGTTGTCTGGGAGATCTATGAGAGATGTTAACTTATGCACTATTGATATAAAAAAACACAGTGTTGTTTTTGTTGATTTCTTAGAAAGGGTCTTGCATATACAAGCAGATCTTTTTAAACCTATGTATTTACTTATTAGGAATATAATTTTTAAACTGGCTTAGAGCAACTTTCTATAAATAGTATAGTTCTGTATAAACAGAAAGTATGTGACTTAACTTAGTTTTAAGCTGATACCTGCAGCACCTCCCTGAGGAGCTTCAGCTCCAGCACTTCCTCAAATACCACTTTCCCTGGAGATGCTTTTCCAAACTAGGGTTAAACTTTAGCCTAGCATGTGTTCCCTACCCTGGCTTTAGCTCCTTGACTCTCAGAGTTTGAGTTCCAACCTGTTTTCTGATAAGTAGCAGTGTCTTCTGATAACTAGTCTGGTGGTTATATGCTGCCCTAAATTACATAATGTTACTGATGATGGGCAATTGTGGCAAAGAGTCAAGACTAGGGGGGGGGGTTGAATTTGGGCTATTTTATAGCTCTGGTAAAGTTTTGGTTATGGTGGATTTTCCTTTCAATGATGGGACAACAGTTCACAGTAGAGGTTTGAGGTTCACAGTATGTCATGTTTATATACTGAACTCTCATTATTATCTCATACAGTTTTCCATCCTGGGAACTTCTGAAAGAGTGAGGAATTGATGTCTGGAACCACCGATGCATGCACAAACATTTTAAAAATACTTTTTATTTATTCAGTCCACAACATTAACCTAAAGCAAAGAAGACATGCCTTTTCTGTCATACCTTTGCGTTTAGTTTCCTCAAACTCCCTCCTTGCAGACTCAATATAGCGCTGCACCAGAGCGTAAATGACCTGCTGTTTGTAAGACATTTTCTCGTCTGTGCCTCCGTCATCCTTCTGAGGTCCAATTGACATGGTAAGAACAAGGCATTTGCAGAAGAGGATTTAAAAAAATGTACAGAATTTATTTTAAAGGCTCATTTCAAAAATCAACTCACCATAGAGGCAATGGGTGGGTAGTCTGGGGTCGAATTAAATTTACAACAACAACAGATTCTTCTGAAAATTCCCCTGAACAAAAAGAATGCCATAATTATCTTGCCTGCTTTGTTGTGAGAACCGGTAAGGACATATTAGAACCAAAATATCTGATAGCTTACCGTAGAACGTAGAACAAAGCCTTTGGTGAGGGAATGATGTTGAAGGGGACAGGCATAGTGAGGCCCTCTCTGAAGTAGTTCAGATAGAGCTTAGAACGGGCAAACTTCCACTCCACATCAGCATCATCCTACAGATGATGGTCAAAAGGGGAAATCAGTCTTATTAATGGAAAGCACAGGGTGATCTGAAGGTATGTGAAGTGATCCCACTCAACAAGCTTACCTCAATCTTCTGAAAGGAGTTTGTGATCATGGCAATGAACATGTTCAGCAGCACAATTACAATCAGAAGTGTGAAGATACCATACAAGATCCTGCCCACAAACTCAGCCACTACAAAGTCAGGCATGTCCACATATTCCTTGTTGACAACACCAAACATTGTCCAGAAGAGGAAGGAGAAGGTCTCGTTAAACCTGGAGGGAAGGACGTATGGAAATGAATTAAAGTTCTTGATGCATATTCTAAATGCACACTGATGCACAAGCACAATCCTGATGGTTTTACTGAGATATTACTAAAAAGATCAAACCTTCCAAGCTGGGGAGAGACGACGTAAGGAACGTAGATATTGTTGATTCCACACAGAAAAGCGGTACCGATGATCATCAGAAAAAACAAAAACCTGGACAGAGAACACTGCAGTAAGAAACTCATTTTGCTGAATAACAAAACTGCTTGAGGCAAGTGTGTGATGAGCTCTGCGTGCAGTTTGCATGACACCAGCTAGTGGCTAAAAGCTTCCATCACTGATCAGCCTGGTTGTTCCAGTGCAAAACTAAAGACACAAAACCTACAGCAAACATATCTTGGCTGAGTGAGTGCCTTACAGCAGGAACACTATTCAGTACACGTTCATTCCCCAACAGTAAAGATGGCACTTTTCTACCTTATCATGTCGTCAATCATCTTTCCCATAGAAATCTGCAGGGTTCCCAGAGACTCTTGTGCAGGCAGGATGTAAGCCAGACGTGCAAAACTCAACATGCTGGTCACGGCAAAAAGTACTTCAGATATCAGTTGAGGGTCCTCCTGACGCCACTCCTGGCGCACTGCAGATAATAAAGAGTGAGTCACACACTAAGGAGATTTGCTCAAGATGGTGTTCTTATACTTCATATAATGAGATCATAAGTAAGCTGTGTCCTCTTTGGGGGCTAAACCGCCCCAGGGTGAGACTAAAATTGAGTGATTTCTTAAAAAAAAAAAAGTTTTTATACAAGCATTGTGGTCATGAATGTAATGGCAATCCTGGGCATTCAGTAATTTCTTTGAATGCCCATCACAGGTTTAATAACGCATGAAGGGTCAAAAACATACATACACTCACAAATATAAATTCAGTGGTTCCAAAATGCCTTTTAACTTTACAGGACCATTTCCTGGTAGTGATCATGACTGACTACAGCTGGTAACTTCTCTGAGCATTAAAATAATTCCTTTCCTTTCATTATCTCTCTGTCTAGTTCTTTGTGTAATGTTTTTTGTTTGTTTGTTTGTGCCGTGTGGATTGATATAGGTTCCTCGGACATGGGTTCCTTGGACTGAGTGTTGGTTTCTCCCAGAGTTTTTCCTTGCCACTGTCGCTACCACCTCCATTGTGATGCTTACTCATAAGAGGTGTGGACCTGGAACTCGGCATGCCCAAGATTTCCGTAATATTCATGCCTATTATGTATGTAAGTATATGTAAACGTTTGAGCACAAATGCAACTACATAACTTTATATTATATAGTAATAACAGTAATAGTAGTATATAATAGTATATATAGTAAATGGACTATCAGTCAAAATTATTCTTCAAGCTGTTATTCTAACAATCACTAAAAAACACTAGCAAACACAGTGTTTCAGTGACTGGGTCAAGGTTGTTACAGATGTTACTGTAGGTTTTCAGTGAATTCAATCAAGTAGGAGCACAAATAATTACACTTGTGCTCCTCTTGGTTGAAATATTAAAATAAAATTAAAAACTTGTGGCCATATAGTGCAACCCACCCACATTCTGTTTTCCTTCCTTTAGTGAACAAAGGGTGTAATGATATTCGATAATGAACTGATTGTTTTCTCACGGGTCTGGGTGAAGTAGAAACACTCCTCTTCACTTCCAGGAGACTGACACAGGAAATGGCCTTTCAGCACGATTACCATTCGAAGGGAGAAGGAGGCCAGATACATGCTGAGAACAATCATATCCAGACAGTTCCACAAATCCAGAAAGTAGCTCCGCAGCCCCTCGATCCAAACCTCCTTACACTCAAACCAGAAGAACCCTGGAGAAAATGATGCCCCCAGGTTTGCACTGCACATTTGAATAACCTGTATAAACAGCTCAGCTTTATCACATTCGATGCTGTAATGAAAAACACACAGGTGAATGTGAAATACACATACCTGCCACCCACACCATATGGAAAGAGTTGTGCAAGATGTTCTGCTCCCTGGATGCAAACGAATCCCTAAACATCTCCATAGAGATGGACTCTCCCAACAATGTGATGAGGAACCACAAATAGGAGGCAGAGTGAAGGAGGAATTTGATCACAGGAATCTTCAAAAGCTTCCCCACCTAGAGAAAATACTGCAACATGAAAGCCGTCCATACCAGTTCTTAATGCCTTTTCAGTAGGGCTTAACCCTATTATAATCAGGATCAAATTTTTTATGCTTACTGTTAAAAAAACAAAACTCTGAATTTAGCTGAAATTAATTATTACTATTTCTTGAACCTTGTGCAAAACAATATAATTTTGACAGGCCTGTGTTTCCTTTAAAATCTCTATGGACGCATATTAATTTTTAATTTTAGATATTCATTACTGCGCAAAGGCACCTTTTTTAGGCACCTGTGCAACTTTGAAGTAAAAGCTCCTTATCTGAGCAGTAAGTGTTTATTTGCTCAGTAGAATATCTTTGATATGTTGATTTATACTTTGATAAATCCCTGTTCTTTAAATAAAACAGTGCACCCACTCACATGATTTTCAATCCACTGACTGACTCTAATTTTACCTTCAAATGATCTGCTAATCCACTCACAGATCCGTAATATTTGACCATTTTCCTCAATAAATAAACAAATGATAAAGTCTAATATCTTTGTTATCCACTTCTAGGATTCGTGTAAAAATCTAATAAAGTTTCAGGTCAAATTTATGCAGAAGTTTAAAAAAAAAAATCACAAACTTTCAAGCACCACTGCAAATACCTTTGACTTCGGTGCAATCCAATAGGTGAGACAGAGGAAGGGCATGGCGATAAAGATCCCCACAGACACAAGGATCTTCCAGGCGGTCCTGCTGCCCCTCCAACCAGGCAAGTTCCCACACCAGATGGAGGAAAGCACCTGCTGGCAGATTGGGTGGGCTACAAACTGAACATTTAAAAATAACAAATAATGCTGGTTAAAACCCACACATAAAAGAGCCATACATTGACTTTCAGTTATGTCATTTTAGAAAATAATCCTGATGTTCAGCGATTCCCTACTTTTCAGGGTCTTAGTGACCAGCATGTGAAGATCTTCCACACAATCACTTGGAAACACCTGCCTGTTTCTGATTGAAGTTGACAGCAAGTCGCAAACGGGCCAGATTTGGTATGCCTTCCTCGAATGCCTGATCATCAAATGCATCTTCACTGTCAACAAGGTCAAGCCCACAGTTGTTCAGAATGGTGGAGACCTCACTCTGATTCCGGCACATTCCCAGCAATTCCACAGCAAACTCCTGACACAACTCCTCAAGGGCAATGTACTGAGGCTGAAACAGATAACTGATCATGACAAACCATGACAATGCAAAACAACATCTGTAAAACATTTAAAATGCTTAAAAAAAACCTGCAGGAACCTCATGATTTAGACTGGACGTCATGCCTGAACATGTGCTTTACAAATTTACTTCACATGGTCATAATAAAACTGCACTGATATTTATTTAAACTATGTGCCTTCACCACGGCAGAACTTTTAAAAAGACTGATGAGCCCTGCCTGACCTTGAACTCAGGCTCCTTCTTGGAGAGTTTGCGAAGGTCACGGCTCAGATGAAAGGCGCTGAGCATGGCATCCTCAGCAGTGATGGAAAGATAGGCCCGAGAGGCAAGGCCACGGTAGGTGTTGATGCGTGACAGTGAGAACTTGAGCAAGTCATACTGGCGCCCATTGCGGCATTCGAGACAAGCGCAGGACACCTTGTGTGGCCATGGAATGACATGACCTTTCTGTGTAAGCATGTTTACAATTTCGTACAGATCCTTCTGGCAGGCCAATGTTAACGGGGTCACCCCAGGAGCAAACTGAGAGTCATCAATAGAGTGGTCAAAAATGGCCTGGGAGAAAGAGCGTACATCCATCTTGTTCCCTTTTTCTTGATCCAGTCTGTCAAGGAGGCGCTTCACGATGCGGGGCTGGTTTGTATCTACAGCCACCAACAGAGCCTCATGGATCTGTCGAAAATCAAACTTCACCCCCTGAAGCAGGACACCCATGGTGTCCTCATTGCCCAGTCTGATGGACAGGTTTAGCGCCTCTCTCCATTGTCTGTCCTCAGACTCGTCTAGCTGACGGATGATGCCATCGCCTGTCTTCAGCAGCCCACCGATCATGGCCATGTTTCCCTCGTGGATGGCGCTGATGAGCTCCGGAGGGAAGCGCATCTTCTTGTTCACTATCTCCCTCCATTGATCGGCCTGGAAAGCATAGATGAAGAATACATTCACAAATCATACACCAGAATATCTAACAAGCACTTACTTGTATTCCAGTTAAATGCAAAAGTTTGGGCACTTTTGGTCCGATGGCATATTGTGGGTTTGACACAGCCTTTCATTACCTAAATAAAGATATAAATAATCTGTGTGGTCTGTGAAAAGGTTTGGACATCCTAAAAAAAACTAAAAAAACATTTTTGACAAGGTCTCAGACAGGCCTGAGGCATGTCACCAACTGTAATTAGGAATCACCAGCTGAACCAAATTTCCAAACATGAATCACAATTTCTGACTTCTAACTTCTTAAAATAGGATTGATCCTACAACAGGATTTAGATTTTTATTTTTTAGGTTAATGATAAAATGAAATATGTTAATGCTAAAAAACAGACTAGCTGTGCTGTAGCATTCACTGAGAATATTTTTGCTTTGTTTAATTAGCCATGTAGGCTGTTTATTATTTCTTAATTTAAAATTAAGAATAAGGGTACCCAAACATTCGCAAACAACTGCAAAATGAGAAGAAAGCAGGCCATGTTTAATTACTGACACATCGTTTCCGACAATTGTTACACATTTTGCATTTCTTTGTCCTAATTGATTTAGTGATTGTTTTATTAGGTCAGAAATCCAGAAGTTTCAGTTTTTGTTGCCTAAATGCAACAAGCCCCACTTGACCTTAATCAAAAACTACAACGACTGCTGAAAATATTTAAAAAGAATAATAAGTTATTATACCACAAATGACATCTTACCGTGAGGTTTTCCATCATGGTGAAAACAAAGAGAAAACAATGTTTCTGGAGAGTTGTTTAAATAACTCAATAATTCCACATGTCCAAAATCCACCAGAGACCTTTTCAGAGCCTTCAAGCCCAAGCTAAGATACAAGCAGACATTCTTGGATGCCTCTGTAGCTGCACTGAATGACTGTGAGAGTGTGCGATTCCTGAATGACTCCAGCCGTTTGCTCTAGCTGAGTTAACAGTAGGTTCAACACGCCTGAACGAGTAAATTCACCTTCAATTACCTCATGAACCAAATAACAGCTCGCAATTCCCAAAGGTCACAGCCAATTAAAAACAGACAGTATGTTTCACATGTTCTCTCATTAAGGCCCTTAGATCTCTCCCTCCTCCTTTCTTCCACACATCATTCCTCCCTCATACCATCTCTTGCCAGAATAACTGTGAGCTCTGGGTAAAATCAGCCCAGACTAACTACACAAAAACAGAAGCATGGTTTCATTATTCAGATTTTTTTTTGGTGGTAAACATCACTATACAACAGAAGTTGAAAGGGTAAGTGATTTTTGATGACATTTCTAAACCTTGATTTTTCCCAGATTGTATTTGTGTTAATGTATTTCACATGAGAATGCATACAGTAACTCAAAACAGTAAAAGAACTGGTACAGCTAGTTTGTCAGTATTTCTACTGACTTATACAGTACTTCCATCATACTGTTCTCCATACATTGTCACTGGAAAGCATTGGTGATGCAGATATCAAATTTGAAAGAAATTGAATAAAAAAAACAGTGTTCTTTATTAGTCCACCCACACAGTATCACCACAGGTACTGGCATGCTGCTCGATGCAGTCTATAGGCAAGCTTAAGGAGCACAACGGACATGGCACCATATGCTCATCTCTGCTGATGCCGAAAGATGTGGGCGAGGGAAAAGAGGTCAGGATGTCAGAGTCCATGTCACCTGAAAATCCAACTGGACCAGAATCCAGGCAGGAGGAAGCATGAAAGGGCAAGTAGAGAGGGCTAAAAGACACTGAAATAAAGAGAAAGAATAGAGAGTTATTCATCTAGAGAAAGAATAAAATGTTTTGAAATAAATAAATATATATAATGTGCACACACCTCCACATATTGGGCATGCAGACTCAGGAGGCTCTGGACTGTGTGGAATGTTCTGGGTAGGTGATGCAGCTGGCGTATTAGTTTTGACAGGGCTTTGACAGCGTTTCAAAGTTTTGATATTTTTTTTGGTGGCAGCTCTGGTGGGTGTACTGGTTTGGCTACATTTGGATGCCAATTTCTCACAGCCTGCAGATCTTGACCTCTTTGGGGTTGAGGCCATGCTTGTCTGCTCCTGCCTGAAACTGCAAAAAGTACTGTCAGGCATAATTAGAACATTTGCCAGTGAATAATGAAAAACTACAGCCCTGATGTAATGGGGCTTCATGTAACAAAAATTGGTCCAAAAATATTACAAACAAAATCAGATAAAGCTTGAGCAACCAGGGACACCTTTGCCCTGATTTTGCTGCTGCAGAAACCTCAGAATCATGCAGCAGAAGGGTGAGTAATGGTAATGTGGTGTGGCCAATAAAGTCATTTAATCGTAGTGATTGAGAAACAGGAAAACCTGTGTCACTATACACAGTGATCATAAGAAACTTGCATTTTCAGTGGTCTAATGCACTACCACTATGGTTTGGAAATTGAGAGTTCAAATCCTGAGCAAAATTGGCTGTGCTCTCCCGGGTGGATAGATAGCTCTCTGACCCCTCATCACTCTTAAAGCGATCTTGCCTGGCACCGAAATCTGTTAGATGGTTAGGTGGTGGAGCTGGGGCCAGTGCTTTTCTCAGTGAGTGTGTGCTGCTCAGCAATGCTGGTGACTGGATTGAGATGTATTTAGGGAGTCATGTGTTTACCTTCCTAGTGTTGGGAGTCATGTTGGTGCAAGGGGGAGTTACGAATGGGTGGGTTAACTGGCAGTACCAAATTGTAAGAAAAACAAAACAAAACAAATTTGACAAAACAAATTATTTAAAGCTCTCCTTTTAGGAAGCAGACAGTCTGTGATTTGGCAGAGCATTGTTTTAGTTAACACATATACCTTGTCCTTGACCTTCGCCTACGATCCACAGGAGTACTGGCTTTACTTCCAGAAGAAATAAATCCACTTGAATGTGCATCAGACACAGAATTCGGGCTCTTTGCTTCACTCTGGCAGGGACTGCTAGTTAAGGTATTGTGAGGGACAATGCTGAGAGAGCGCCTGACGGACTGGACAGCTGTCACCATTCGCTCTGCCCTGCTCAACACATGATTCTTTTGGGCCTCTCCCGGTGAGACTTCTCTACAAGAGAGAAAGAGACAAGAGTGACAACCTTGAGCACCAAAGCAAAGGATAAATACAGTTTCAGTATGTATCACAATATCACAATAATATAATCACCTTCATTTCATACTCACTCTGTCTTTTGGCCAAAGAAGGTGTGCTGTAGAGCAGGACTGGTCAACCACTCGCTCACAGATATCATCTTATTTGGTGTGATCTGGTAAACCATTAAAAATATATAAATCATATGTTTCTCAGGATGAACTTGCAAAATCCCAGCAGTACACACATAAACAAGGAGCAAATACATTTAATGTCTTGATGATTTTAATGTCCTGAATAGAGGAATGTTAATTTGCACTATGATAAAAAGTGTTATGTGTACAAAACTATTGGGACACCTGCTTATTTATTGTTTCTTCTGAAATCAAGAGTATTAAAATGAGTTTATCCTGCTTTTGTTGGAGTAACTGTCTCTACTGTGGAGAAAAGAATTTCAACTAGATTATGGAGCATTGCTGTGAGGATCTGTTTGCATTCAGCGAAAAGAGCCTTAGTGAAGTCAAACCATTAGATGATCACCACTCCACCTCATTCCAAAAGTATTAGATGGAGCACCATCATTCAAGAGATGATGGGGGACTCAATGATGGGGGACTTTGTACCCCTCTAGCCCACTCCTGACAGAGTCCTATTTTATTGGCAATACTTATCTACATGGCCTAGACAAGCTGTGCGTGCATTTGCACATCTGCATAAGCAATGGGTGAAACTTAAACAAGCTGAATGCATTCATTATAAGGGGTGTCCACAAACATTTGGGCATATAGTGTAGCATTAACTATACAGCCACTATAGCTTAAATTAGCAAATCGTGTGCCTACAGGATACCAGAATTAGATTAGATTTATTTTTTATTTACAGTTCCTATAGTTATTTTTTTAATCCTACTGATAATGGAAAGAAAACAGTGGACATTTGGGGCTAATCCTGAATGTAGTTTAGTAAGCTATAAAATTAATGATGCTACTCTGTGGACTTAACAATGCAGGTGGTTTTTACACTTCAGTTTACATCAATTACACTTAGTGAAGTAACAATATATACTCAATGTGTATACCATCTGTAGTTTCTATGAGGACTAAGTGTACACAGTAACATCATCGCAGTATCGAGGTAGCTACTTTTTATTTCTTAGCAATATTGTCTTTTTAACATAATGTGAATCTGGCAGATGTTTACTGTACATGTAATATTGCACTAGAAAATGTGCCAAAACAAATGTTCCAAAACTACCTAATAACAATGTTTACATTGACTTCCATTAAAAGTTATGTCTTCTGCAAAATTGACATTTTAGAGACAGAAGGGTTTTGTGTGACAGTGACAATATGCTTCAGCTTCAGTGCACTGATATCATCTGCAGACAAACCAATAACTATCAGTTCACAGGTATGAATAATATTTCCTGCTACTGCTTACCTGGTTTTCAGCAGTTGTGTGTTCCTGATCAGCAGAAACCTCCTCAGTTTGTTCCTCAGCAGTGCGGAGGCGCAAGAAGGACAGGCCAAACTGAGACTTTTTATTGAAAGGCTGTGTGCAGGTGAGCCGCAGCCTATCCCAGCTCTCCTTAGCAGCCTGAGGCAGAAAATCAGCTGAAAATGGAAAGAACAGACAAGCTTTTAATGCCTAATGTGGTCTAATTTAGAAGCTGCATTACATGAGCATGTATGTACTGTTAGATATATTTTTTTAAATACATGTGTTAAATCCATTTCAAATATGGATAAGTGACAAGAACGCAAGGAGAAATAAAAAAGTGACACCTTTTTTAAACATGCGCACACCCTGCCGTCCTTTTCCCTGCCGTGAATCAGCCGGACTCATAAGGGTTGCAGTGGGTAACAGTGGGACATAAGGATGGTTTGATGGCCATGAGGAGCGACCCACATCCACCTGGATGAACGCAGAACCTAGGTTGCCTTGGAAAGGACCATACAAAGGAAAACCAGGTAGTGTCAATGCATAAAACCAAACCACCACACACTGGTATGGTCTTGCATATGACAATAAAAGTGTTGTAACATTTTAAACACACTGCCATCAGCAGAATGCAGCAATGCAGCAAATGACATAACATTTATTCAAGTACATAAATGTAGTTTTAGGACTGAACCATGAGCCCCTTACCAACATCGATGAATCCTATAGTAGAGGCTCTCTCCAGCTGCAGCTCTGCTTTGAGCACACCGCTGCGATCCAGTGCAGCGCACAGCCACGGCCTGCCAGCGCCACTGCTTTCACACACATTATCCACACGACTCTTGGGGTCCTGCAAAGGTTTAACGTATTTAAGGTACAGGTAAACACTTCAATTTAGCATTAGTATTGGACTAGCGTTATATTGAGCATTCTGACTATATTTCATGCTGTTGTGTTTTGCAACTAATTCTGAGTCTAATCTGAGATGATCTGACGTTACAGCAAAACAATAACACTGAGCCTGAAACTACCAGCAGTTCCGTATGTTGTTGTTTACCTGTGACGAGAATGAGACAACGTGTTTGATTCTAATAGGTGCCATGATGAAGGTTGTTCGCTTAGCTGAGAGAAGGCGAGGTTAGTCTAGGACTACACTCATGATAGACTAATAAAGCCTGAACGGATTTATTCGGTAAAAATACTGCTTCGTATCTGCAGCCATTTTTCCCGCCTGCAGTATCAGCTGACTGTCTCTTAGCAACACTGCCCGCCTCCCGCATCCGGTTTCAGCCGCCCTCTAGTGGTTCAGAGAGGAACGCCGTGGAGCCTGAAGGAGACACACAAACAACGAACCCTCGTTATTAATCACTGTTCCCGCACTAGGAACATTTTTCATATCTTCTTACCTTATTATTAATGGTGCTGTGTGCATTCTTAAGTGTACATTTAATGTGACCAAACACCAAGACATCCTTGTATATGCTTATTAGCTTACTACGTTATATAGCGTTAAACACCATGAACAAAAAAAAAAACAAAAAAAAACGTCACATGCATTTTCCTCTAATACTTGCTTACGTGTCCCCATTTGCCCTAATGACAGCATCAACTCTGTCTGTTTAGGATTACAGCCCTCTCTTGAGAAAGTTCCTGTAGTTTTTTTTTTTTATGTGTTGTCCAAAAAGAGCACATCGACACTCACATCCCAGGATAACAACTGGAAAAAACGACTAATAATATGATAGCAAGTGCAACATAATTGTATTTTTTTTTATCATCGTAGTATTTTTTGTATTGTGTGGGTTTTGTGATTTTTTTAAAATAACCTACCTTCTAAAATATATTTTGAACATTCTGAAAACTAAGTGTGCAACATATTTTGCACTCCTAATTCACATTTGAGCACCAGTTGGCTAATCCTCAATTATGTAGACTGTAGACATACATTTCCCACCATGTTAGAGACAGTTAGGTTCATTTCTAGCTTAAAAGTAGATTTAAAGAATTCGCCATATACACTGTTCACCCTGCTGCGCAGCACAGCTGCCAATTGAAGGCCCCATACATCCTGCCTTTGATGCACATCTGTCATGTGAACTAGCATGGAGCATAAATACACATAAGGATGCAGCTGTTATATATGTTTAGGCCTTGGGGGGTCCAGAGACCGTGACAGACAGGTCAGGCTGGGTAAGGTCAGAGCTAAAGAACATGGACCGAGCACACAAAGAGATGTGTAGAGGTTTTATGATTAATGTGAAGGAAAACTGCAACAAAAAAGCAAATGCAAAATCATGTGTAGTGTATGGTGTTTTACAAAGTCTCCTTTGTTGACATGGAGTCTAAATCTTATTAAAACATTCCCACTGGATTAGTAGAAACAGACTGTCTGCCCTTTTGAACCTACATGATTGTTAAGGGTGCTCTTCATGGCTGGTACAAAGCCTTGTACATAGCCACCCAAGCACAAGCTATGTTCACATTACCAGGCTGAAGTGCCTCACATCTGATTGTTTGCCTTGATGTGACACAGAGATGATTTCTTCTTCAATCTTTTCAAATCAGATTTGAGTCACTTTTATGTGTTGTCTTACATCGGATACATATTCGGATTTCATGCGTCTTTTTGCCTGTACGCATGCACTTAGTGCTGTTGGTGACAGTTGCCAAAGCTTGCCGGTCATCGTGGAGGAACATTCAGGCAGTTACCAGTCACACAAGACCAGGCTCCGATTTCTTTGAATGACAAAAATCAAAACTGAAGATCAAATTACCATTTAAAAAACATTATTTTAAATCACTGATAAAATCTGACCAAAACCTCATGAATAGTGTTGTACATTCTCAGCTGCTTCTGGCCTGTCCCAGGCAGCTATAGCCTGACTATGGGCGTGTGTTAGGAATCAGGCTTATCTGACATAATGCATCTGTCTTCCATTTAAAATTGAAAGTGATAGCAGTAGCATTAAGAGTCTTGCCCATGGTGTGGTGTGGCATGGTGCCTGTTTTGGGCATCAAACCCCAGCATGGAAGGTGGTTTTGTTAGCTGCTATGCTGCACCTACCACTGACATTTATAACCTCAGGTGGTTTTATGATACAGAGAAACGTAACTACCGCAGAGTCTACATTTCAACAATGCAGTTTCATGTTTCTCACATACGAAGTGAGTTCAGTTGTAGAAACAGAAAAAAATAGAGTACTCTCATTAACTTACTGCATAACTTGTATATTGACCTCTCAGTCCAGTTCTGTTTATCATTACAGCCAGAAATAGATCCTTCTGCGATGCAGATAGTCACTATTATAAGAACTATTGTAACATTTTGAGAGAGTTTGTTTCTTTGACGATCATCCTTAATTAACATCTAAATGTGTTTGTTGGGTCATGAGAACTATAAAAATGCAATGCATGGGCTTATTTCCATTGATTTGTGTTTTCCAAGTAAGAGCACATGAGAAAAACACAGTCTCCTCGTTTTGTTAAATATTGTTGTTACAGATAAGCAGACCATTACTCTGATGGTCTTATTTGAGGGGCGGTCTGCTGTGGTCAGACACTGGAACAGCCTGGAGCTCAGGACCATTCTGTGGGTAATGTAATCTGTGTAATGGAATGACAACATTAAACTATACCTAGAAACACACAGCAAAAACACCCCCTGCTAATATTAAAGATAATAAAAAAATGATTATGAGAATTTTGGTTTGGTGTTTATTAGTTGGACTGAAAAGAAAACAGTCACTGTAAATGTTTGAGAAGAAAAGAAAATGTCTTCTCTAACATGTTACAACTATTTTGGCAAACCTGCACAAATCATCCCCAAAAACACAACAACAGCAGTTCCAAATAATTTCTTACAATCTCAAATGAGGTGAAAAACCCCCCACATAGGACAGGTTACAACCATTCCTCCATGCAAAATACCCAGACGCTCCTTGGTCCTTGCTTGTTGACTCCCCTTTTGTGCCCCCCTCCTCGATTTACAACAGAATTTAAATGAACCATGAAAGCTTGCTTCTGTGGTTAGGGAAACATCCATCAAACTTTGCATTCTAACAAGATTCCCAGGGCTTCTGAATGAAAAACCGCCACTCAGCATTGCACAGATCCACCACCATGCTTTATTAATAAATAATAGATTCCTTTTCATTTGCTTAAACATTCTTTAGAATTTGCCACAAAAAGCTATATTTTGCTCATCCGACCATAGAACCTCTATGAGCTCTTGGAACTGCTATTTAAGCTCACTCCAGTTGCTGACATTTATTGCTCGACTACAGTAAAGGCCTTTGTCTGGCAAGCCTCTCCATTCATTTGTTGGCATTGAGGCGACACATTATTGTAGTTTTGTAGACTTAGAGAAGTTTTTTTTTGTCTTTAACCTCATTCTTTGCTGTCTATGGGGTCTGGGCATTAATTTCTTTTCTTTTCTTGAATATTTGAACCTCACTGAAAAGTTTTCCAGTGTAAGATCAAATTCTGCTTATCTTCAGCAAAATTAGAGGGCACTGTAAAGGGTAAACATGGATGAAAATGTGATTAAGTATATGTTTGATGGACTATTTGATAGTACTAGTGTATTCCTGAACTTGCTTTACCTCCCTGCAGCTAGGATAAGCATCTCGCTCCATAGGAACGCCTTCTCAGCCGGCTGCTTTTAACCAGCGCAGCTCTGGATATCCGCTTTAGAAGAGCTCAGCCATCCGTACTCAGCCATGCTCTTCCAGACTGGAGGTAGCTGACTTCACCCCCATCGCGTTTAACGAATGGGCAGACTGATGGACATGGAGGTGGCTATTCCCCCACCACCCTCTACTGAACGTGAGGAGCAGTCATTCGAAAGGAATGCGCTGGCATCCGAGGAAAGCTCCCATTATTTAAGATCAGTGAGCAGCGAGTCGAGCTCGTTTATCATGGTTCAGCCTAAAAACCGTCTGGAAGCGCCGTCCAAGCTGTGGATAACCATAGTTATTACAGTCATGATTGTTCTCCAAGTTGCTTCGACCACCGGACTCCTCATTTATCTGAACATGTCCATGGCTCAAGTAAGTTCTTTTGAAACCTCTTTGTAATACAGATAATATTTGAGTATTTGACAGTATTTCTAGGTAAAGTAGTCCGCTTCGTAATGTTGTCCAGTGAAGTTCGCTAGCCACCCATGACCTTTAGTAACTGCGGTATTTTCATGTGAACAGAAGCGCTGCGGCTGCTTGAGCAGCGATAACAGCAGGACCTATTTCACGGCACATTATTTTCTCGGAACGCACCGCCGAAGGACTCGCATTTTCTCTGTAACCTGTTTTACACACACACACACACACACACACACACTTTTCCCTGATACTCACTAAGCCAAAGAGTCTCTGTTCACAATGCACTAAAACACACTACAACTACGAACTGCCTACAGGACCTCGACGTCCGCAGATTAAGGGAAGTTAAGGAAAGGGCGGATTGATACTTAGCTAACCACCGATACTTAGATTATTTATTTATTTAGAGAATCGGAAATCACATGAAATGTCAATAGCAAGATTTTTTTAAATAGCAGGTTTTTACATTTGATCTAAATATATGTATAAACCAGATATATACTTATTTTAATTTTAATTGAATGTTGAAAAAGTAAAATACATTATTGTGAAAGATAGGAACTACTTTTCTGTCAACCCTCTACCCATGCTCCTCATAGCCCTGCTCATACGGGATTAAATAAAGGCCATATGGGGTCTAGGGTAATCCTTTCTTTCATGGTTTCATGGTTCACGTTTTATTTAGTCTCTTTGTGGAAAGCCTAAAAAAATAAAAATACAGACAGAATTACCTGCAGCTTTCACTGAACCCAGCAGCACTCTGCCTATTGTTATTGGGATATTAACCTTGGTACCAGACTTGGGTATCACCCAACACTAAAGTGTACACAGTGAGCAAAACCTTATATGGCTGTTAGAAGAATTTGAATGGAACTCTATTTGCACTTGTTTTTGCATGTGGAACAATAATGATTTCAGTAAAACTGAATATTAATGTTACTGTGTTTAAATCTGTATGGATTATTACTGTAATCCATAGTATTAATTATTTTGTAACCCTGAAGCACCACCTGCTTATTTGATACATCACTTCTGTATATTTACTTTAATAAGTGCTCAGTAACTTCCATGCGAAATCTTAATCAGTCTTTTTTTAAGCAAGGCTGCTTACTGCTGTCAGATTTAAGTGGTGCGCTAATTGCAATCATTTTTTCTGTGTTTTTGGGAGCTCATGCTCTGAGGCTTGGCTGCAGCGACATTAAGAGTTTGGACAGCTGTGTACGCAATGCATAAGAGTCATGAAAATAACCTGACCTTGCCAAAATAAAAAAAAACACAAGGCTTAGTTTTTTGTAGTCAGAAACTACACTGCCGAGACTACAACTGACCCGCAAAAATCTTTACTCCCACAGAGATGTGCAAATGAAAACTAGGGCTGTCAAATAGCTAAAATAATTCATCACATCGCATTATATAGTTTATCATTATTAATCAAATGTAGGCATTTACCCCCAAAAAGGTTTTCTTTCTATTTATATCTTGACAATTTATAATAAGACAAAATGTGCTTCATCAGAATGTATTTATTACTTTTATTTTGCAGGGCATCAGCATATGATAATTTGTGAGGAGACTGTTAGGAGGGAGAACTTTGCGCTGTAGTTCGGGAGGCTTCTGCTTTGTGGTAGAAAGCCAGACCTCTCTCTGATAAGAGCTAGAAGTGAGAGATATGACAGAGTTAAAGGGAGGAGATGGGGTGGTGAAAACTTAGCCATGGACACATGAACAAGGAAGAGATGGAATTCATAGGATGTTAGATTGGGAAGAGGAGAGGCTTCAGGCATTTGAACAAAAGGGCTACAGTCAGAATTTCAGTCATAGAACACACAGCATTCGAGGAGCCAGACTTCAGCCTGCACTGCTACACAGTTGCTGTTACGTAGATATACCTGTGTTAGCTTTACAGAGCGACCTACATTTGAGTCATGTTATACAAATGGGTGAGTGTTAGAAGTCTTGCCCAAGGACTGTTGGTGTAGTATGATGTGTTTGTCTGCCATGAGGAGGGCAGAGCTGTTCCCTACTAGACTACATCAACTGCATTTTCTTTAAAAATATATTTAATATTTATTTGTAGAGAGTTAATATATATATATATATATATATATATATATATATATATACATATATATATACATATACATAATAATAATATATATTTACATTAAAAAATTTTTTTTACTTAGAACAATAATAATTTCAGTACAACTAAAAGCTATTCTTGGATAGTAGCTTTGTCCTTTTATACTGATTAGCCATAACATTAATACCACCTAATGCTGTGTAGGTGTCCCCTCGTGCCCCAAACTGCTCTGACCTGCCATAAGATATAGTCATTATTAACTTTTCCAGTAATTTCTGCTGGAGTAGCTTTTCTATTGGATCAGACCAGACCTTAATGAGCCTTGGGCACCAGTGACCATGGTTGTTCTTTCTTTGACCAATTTTGGTAGGTACTGACCACTGCATACCGGAACACCCCACAAGACCAAGGCCTGATGTTTTGGAGATGTTCTGACCCAGTCGTCTAGACATCACAACTCTGCCTTTGTCAAAGTACCTCAGATTCTTACACTTGTCAGTTTTTCCTGCTTCCAACGCATGAACTTCACGAACTGACTGTTTACTTGCTGCCTAATGTATCTTACCTCTTGACAGGTGCCTTTGTAACCAGATAATCAGTGTTATTCAGCTCATAGCAAGTCGGTGGTTTAATGTTATGGCTGATTGGTGTATTTGGGCCACTTGTGCTTGCATCTGCTGAGGAAATATCAATGTGATGTCAATGTGCACATAATATTATTAACTACATGACTACAGTAGTAACCATAGCCATTTCTTCTGAATAAGTGCATTGGTAGGTGTGTGTTTGTGTGTGTTTCAATCTCTTTGTTTAATTGCAATCTAAGGAAGTGTGTTTTTTCTTAAGCATGAACTTAAACATGTGAAAGATTTCCTGCTGGTTGCTGAATCCTACACTAAGGATCCAGATGTTTCTTGTCCGGGTTGCACTACCCACATGTTTAGAGAATGGGACAACTGCTTGGGGGTTTAAAGAACAAAGGGAGACATTGATGTTAGCCAGTGCCTTTTCTACCACTCAGTTATGAGCATTACATATAAAACTATAGAAAACAGCTGAACATGAAACATACCTTTACTGTATGAGCCCCAGATGGAGAAAGGAATTAAACACCGCCAACCATGATTACCATACTGGGTCAAACACTGAACAGGAAATTTTCAAATGCTCCTCACATGCCTGAGGAGATCCTAATAGACTCAATGTTAAAGTGAGTTTTATTTGTATGAAACATATTTTTTTTTATCATTTTTCATTCTGTTGGTCATTATTAAATGTGAACACGATTCAAATCAACAAAAAATGATTTTTTTTTGCTTGACAGTGACGAGATACTGCCTACATCTGTTTAGTTCTACCCATTCACACTGAAGTTATAAGGGGTGTTTCGAATAATGAGACACATGACAGGCTAACCAATTAAAATAGAGGTCATTTACATATCAGTCTTAAAGGCACCATAACAAACCATGTTACATTACCAGGCTGAAGTGACTCAAATCAGATTTTTGCCTTAATGTGACCCAGATCTGATTTTTTTTGGACTATGTGGACATGTCAAATCCAATCTTTTCAAATCAGATTTGAGTCCCTTTCAAATGTGGTCTTAGATCAGAAACTTATTCGGATCATGGGTATGAATGTGAATGATCAGATATGATTTCATGTGACTTTTTCCCCTGCAATCATGTTTTTTTTTACATCATGTCATTTGTAATCAGTACTGTAATCTGTCCAGCACTGCATTTGGTGTTTACTGCAAAATGAGGAAACCTTTAATGACCTTTTTTTAATTTAGATAGAAAATAAATAACATTGTGTAACAATTACCAACACTAGCCTTTTAGCCTAATGTGTGGATATTTTAGAGTGACTCTTTAATGAAAGATTTAAACTTAGAGCCTGTCTGTAAATATTATTGGATACATTTATTAGCATATTAGCTTTCTGCTTGCTAACCAAGTCTTGCTCCAGTGAGGGCAGCATATAGTGATCATAGTGTAGAGTTAATCATAACCCCATTCATTTTGCAGCACAGACTGTGGTACAAGAAAAGTTCAAAGACCAGTTTTGATAAATTACATCACAGCACTATTTTTGTGTAAAACGGAAATGAGCATTAATTAAATCTGGAGTTCTTAATGACAGTATAAATGTAATCATGCTTCTGGATCTTTTTGTTTGCTTAATAATATTATTCATCAAATCTAGCTGTGTATTATTAAACATAGAAAAAATATATATGATGGTCACCAAACTTGAAACTTAAAAAATCTGTCTGACTTTAAGATTAAAGAAGCTGAAGGCTTTAGCAGAATGGAAAACACAAAGGTGTGTTTTCAAACTCCCTTGCCCGCCAGTCATCCATGCTCAGGACCAGGGGTGCAACTTTGGTTTTGACGGCACGATGGAGTATTTCATTGAATCGCAACATGTTTATAAAAAATCTGGCACTGTTGTTGTTCCTATTTTTCATTCGGACAATTCTGGAATCAGTATAGTGGTGGAGGTAGGATTGCTCCGCATACTCTTCTGCTCACGTTTTCTAAAATGGTGCCTCCACATGGACTCCAAACTGCTTTCAATTTCAGCAGAATCACACTGTCACTGGATATCTTATGCAATTTCAGGGAAAACCCTTTTAGGGAAATGATAAAAAAAAAATGCACTCAACCCCCTTGTTTTTTTTCTTTTCTGGCTGACGGACAGGCCCGGAGTGAGGGCGTTTCTGAGGAACTTCGGTGTCTGGGGCTGTTGAATGCTCTGGAAAAAGAGCAGGAGGTGCCTGATGGCCTTGTCCAGCTATTTGGTGAGCCGTGCATCAAACTGGCGGAGGGAATTAAGGCATATATCTCCAAGGTAAGTGTGAATACCTTCTGAGTTTTGTAATGAGTGGTCATGTTTCTTTTTCCAAAGATCTAGGGTTGCATTCATATGCCATGATGCTTTGTTGTAAACCAGAAAGGCTTACAAGACTAGCTGAAAAGTTTTGGTATAGTTTTGGAACCCTAAGGAACAGTCTGTTGAAATGGGCACTTGCTAATCTGAGCCATGTACCACCTCCAGAAAACATCAAGCAAAGCCATTTCAGTGCCACATTTGTATTATTATATAAATTTGAAATCCTGACATATGAAGTGGCTCCTTTGTAAAAGATTCACTTGAGGAAATCTACTAAATTGAATTCATTCGGACTCCAGCTATGACTCAGACCACATATGCCAAAGAAAATCATTGTGTGAGAAATGTAAATGAGAAATGATTTGAGAAACATGCAAAATAAACCAAGAATCATCTGCTTCTAATCAGTGAGGTTTGATGCCTAACTCCAAAAATGCATTGCCCAATGATGTCAGATTAGACCTGCCATTGCTGAAGCCAGTGTTCAATCTGGGTCTGCTTTTATGTCTCATGAAGTGGGTGTGCCTGTGAAAGTGGGAGGGTTGTTGAGAAGCTTCACAGACCTCAAAAATGTGATGGAAATCATTACAACAACAGCTATCCTTTATTGACACAGGCGGTATCTCTCTGGACTCTGGCCTTGCCAATGTATTCAGATTCACAGCAAGAAAGTATTTCTTGTATGCAGGATAATTTAATCAGCTCCTATTTTTTCTTTTCACCTCTTACTAAAGGGCTTATATCAAACTTTCCCTCATTTTCTTCAGTTATGGTTTGTACCATACATTCTTTTTTAGAGAGATTAGAGCCTTGCTGAAGGGCACCTCTGCTGTGAATGTTGAGGGACTGTTTCAAACAGTCCAAGGGATTGAACTGGCAGCCCTCCAGTCCCAAGCCCAGTTCTTTGACCTTTTGGCCGCAACTGTCCCCAATATGTTTCAAAATGTATCATTCCCAGGTCTATTCAGTCCACATATACTATAAATTAGACTGCAAATAGCTGTGTTTGTGTGGTGCAACCCTCTTAAATCCATCAGAAGATTGTGAGTTTAATCCCTGGTGATGCCACAGCCATCTATTGATCGTTTTGAATTGACCGTTTTTATGATGTCAAGAATGCTGACACGTTTACATGTCTGCTTATTTAACTTACAGCAGTTCGCTATGCATTGAAATTATAAGGAGGGTTTCAACTTGGACTATATTTGAATTAACCAGATTACAGGGCAGGCCGTCTAAACAGAGATTTTTTCCATGCAATCATTTGACTGCATACATTGAAAAATGTAGGATGTTAGCGTTAAGTGTTGCATATTGCCACCTGCTAGCTAGGTCTTATATCACTTATATCACTAGCAACTTGAGAGGCTGACGGCTAACACATGCTTCCAAAGCAACAAGCGTATCAAGCAGATCCAGCTTTTACTTGACACTTATGATCTGAAAGTAAGAGCCTTACTTTGTGATGCTAATATTATATAAGTGAAGATTTATGATATTTAGTCCAAGGTCAATCCAAACCTTAGACTAAATTGCAGGAATAATGGCAATGGAATTTTTCAATTACCATTGAAGTCTTTTTAGGATAGGCTTAGGTTTCTAAATATCCCAGAATCAGGTTAGTATTTTCCAGACACCCCGCTAAGTGGTTAGCATTGGTCAGTGGTTTCAAATTCTCTTGTGTTCTCTGGAGTGATGGATCACCATTAAAAAAACAAAAACTTTAGGATGAGACAGAGTGGTTTTTGTGATCCATAACACATCATCCAACATCAATATCGGACCTCACCAGCGCTCTTGTGGCTGAGTGCAGTCAAACAGCATCCTCACAGCATTGTTCTCATATCTATTATAAAGCGTTCTCAGTAGATCCTATTCTTGATTTCTTAAAACTGGTGTCTACACACTTTGGGACAAAATACAAAATATAGTGAACCGAAAGCATTGGTTTATGTTCAGAGTAGCATAACAGAACAAAAGACACATCCTTGGCAGTGTGGCTTATATGCTTCATTTACCCACACAATAGCAGTTTGGTTTGGCCTGCTACACTTGGTAAAGAGTGGAGTCAGCTTTTCTGGAGATCAAAAAAATCAAGCAAAGTAGAACCCCTACTTCTCTGAGCTATCGACTCCATCCTTCTTGATGTTTTTGTTTCCACTTTAAGTTTTCCACAGCCTGTTTGACATCTCTCGAGCTGCTCTGGAAAATCTTCTGGTAAATTTGATACGTGAGCACTTTGATTCCACAAGAGAAAGTCGATCACATATGATGTCAGCATTTCTTTGTGTTGTTGGCAGGAATGTGGATGGAATCTCAGTGTCTTCTACTTTCTCTGTGGCTTTGTCCAGAGGATAAATGTGTCCTAAATGACGTTATTGGCACAAAAGCTCTGAGAGCCTTCTGGCAGTACTCCATTTAGCCAGCATGGCTCATCTGGCCTCTGGCAGAAAGAAGCTGTAGAGTAATTTCCTGCTCACAACTTTAACACCCCCGTGCATTGTTTAATAAGCAGAGACGTCTGAACTGTAGGCCTGGTGATCAGCTAAATGAATGATGTAGACACTGTTGTCTTTGTTGTTGTTACAAACCTGAGTAGCATTTCTTCTTTTTCATTCAGGTAACAGAAAACATCATCTCTCAGCACGTCTTTCAAGGTAACGCTATACCCGTGTAACCCAAATAATTGCTTTTACATCACCCGAAGATAAGCTTTCCCTTTCTCTCTCTAGTTTTCCTTCCCTTCCCCCAACACACACGCACACATCTTCCCTTGGAAGTCACGTTTTTGCCAGTAATAACAAAGGCGTGGTAATTTGATATTTATTTCTCATGTGTAGCTCTTTGAAAATGGGAGAAATATTGTTGAAATATTGACATACTGTCAGTACTGTCATATCAGTACTACATTTCCATTTTTGTGTTGGACATTTCTAGAATTATTTTACTATTACTAATAAAAAAGTCAGACAATATATTTTTTGATAGTATAACAAAAACCATAGTGATAAATTCTTCTAACTTCTAAAGGTCAAGCAGTTTAGAGATTGCTCTGGGGTGCAGGGACATTTAATGAGCTCTAGCTTTCTATTTTGTCTTCTTTTCTTTTTAGATGTTTTAATGATGTCATGAAAATATCAACAAAATTAGCATTTGTCCACCCAGTCTTGTATTTTCCACATCAGTAGACCTGAGTGGAAAATACAAGAAATGGGTAGCATATGGGCCTTTGGAAAAAAGGTCATGTTGGATCCTAAAAGGATGAATGCGTTCTGAACAAAGCTCTGGAAGCGTCATTACACAAATCCATTTAGCCAGCATGCCTTTTTTGGCATCTTTTGATGGAAGGTTACTGTATTTTGTACACAAAACATTTTTTTTCTACATGCAGCTTGAATCTATCGATACAGAATGTATATTAACTTTATATCATCACTGTCAAGCAAAAACCTTGAATCTCTAAAATGGAAACTTATTTTAATTATTTTCATTGAAAGTCAGTGTAAAAGATTTCATTCCCAGTCATTTTGGAGCATTTCTATTTATCCATTCATTATTACATTCTAACATAAGGTAAAGAACAAATACCAAATTTGAACTATGTAAGTGAAAAACTGCTAAGTTTGCTTTAACAGCGAATGTGTACCTCATGTAAGATTTAATTGTATGAAATTAACATGGAATTACATATAGCATCGACCATGAAATGGAACTCATTTAACTCCACTATGTTTGGACTTTTGTTTTTTACAGAAAGACAAACAGCCCCACCACAGACAACATTTCTCACTGGTGGGAATCCACGCCCCTCTGCTCACCTTACCCTCCGAGACAGTGGACCACAAAGTATGTAATTGTGTGTGTGTGTGTTTGTGAGTCTGGGGGTGGGGGAACTTGTGTAAGCTTAAATACCATTGTAACACTGCCATTGTAACAGTGTCAGCATTGTTTGCACTGTTTACTTAACAGATCTCGTGAGGGACCGCACTTGAGAAATGTTTGCTTGAGTACTGTGAGGTCTCAGACAGTGGTTTAGAAATTGTTAGCAAAGAAAAGCTGTTGAGTTTATGTACACTGACTCATTCAAGGGTTGAGGTTTAACCCCTTTAACAGCCTCTGACCCATTGGTGGTCCAAAAAAGTATTTAAACAATCTTCTATTACCAAAGAATAGCCCCACTAGTTTGTACAGAAGTTTCTGTAGTTACTGAGTAATGCAGTAGTGTGTAATAAGCCTTTCTGCATAAAAAGGGGTTAAAACCCTAATTGGAGCAAAAGCTATGCTCATGTACTGAATGTGATTGTATGAGTCATCACATGGTAAGTTACCACAGACAGCGCTTTGGGTACATTTCCTTGTACTAGGAAAAAAATGGAAGCCTCTTTAGTTATAGTGGAAGCCACTGGGCAGATGCTGAATTATGTGAATTTACATTTGAAATATGCTGCTATATGAGGTGAGCTTGAAACTACAACCAATACACTTATCCAACTCTAGAACATTAGAGTAATTGTGTTAATAACAGGGCAATTTAAACATTGAAATTAGCAGAATTTTCAAAAATATAAAAAAGCCCTGTGTAACCTATCCCAGAGGTCAGCAACCCTGTTCCTGTAGAGCTCCCTTCCTTCAGACTTTAGCTCCAACTCTAATCAACCCTACAGCCTTTAGAAGTTTTTGACTAGCAGAATAAGCTTACATTTTTTCACAAGAAAAAATGTGAAATTTGGACTGAAAGTAAAACCTGCAGTAAAGTAGGTCTCCAGGAGTGTTGGCTTCCAGAATTAGCTTGAATTGAATTTAAGCCATTCATTTCTCTACAAGCCCAAACCATGGTTGATCCAGCACTGTAGTTAACAGTTGGAGAGATGTAATAAATCTCATTGCTCATTCTTTCACTCCAAACTAAAATATTACACTAATCTTGTTCAAAATGTTGAAGATTGATTCGTCTTTAACTTTATACCTTTTGGAAATCTGTTCATTGTCTTCTGGAGTACCCAAACCTTTGCATGACACTGTATTAAATTTTTTTCTGGAATCTGAACCCTTCTCCTAATTTTCAGCAGGCCCAACATCCTTAACCCCTCAGGCAGACCTGCACCAATCCTGCCGTCACCCTGTGCGCTCCTGGGGCAACCAGAGCTTTGGCTCCCACCTGCACAACATGACCGTGTCCAACGGCCGCCTGCGCATCCCCAAGGCTGGCCGCTACTACCTGTACGCTCAGGTCTACTTCCGCTATCTCACCCTGTCCAGCAGCGATCGGCAGTCCAGTTCCGAGAGCCACCAGGTGGTCCAGTGTGTGTACAAGAAGACAGCGTATGCACGCCCCATTCAGCTGCTCAAGGGAGTCGGCACCAAGTGCTGGGCGCCAGACAGTGAGAACGCGCTGCACTCCATCTATCAGGGCGGTCTGTTTGAGCTGCGGGCGGGTGACGAAATCTTTGTCTCTGTCTCCTCTCCCTCAGCCGTGCATGCGGAAGACTCGTCAAGTTACTTTGGAGCCTTCTGCTTTGACCTGTGACCTCCAAAGCGGTGGGCGGCGGCTTTTTTTTTTTTTTTTTTTTTTGTTTGGGCCAGAGACAAACGGGTCTTTCTGACCCAGATGAGGACTGTGAGAAAAAAGAAAAGCGAGAGGATTTAGGAAGTCATCCATGGCTTCCTGTTTATTCATAAGCCTCCATGGAGCGAGCGTGAATGACTCAAAGGCACAGACGATTATCAAAACCAGTCGGAGGAGAGAAATGTGCGGTTGTGGTTAAACGTGGTGCCATGAGTGGAACGCCGAGCTGCGTTTCTGCCATGGCGGAGTGGGGAGTGTTTGTGTATACTCTGAATTCTTAACCTTTATTTATATACAGAAGACCTTTTGAGCAATTGCTGCTCTTTCTGAAGGCCACAATGACTACAGAAACCCCTTATCCAACAGCATGACAGCTGAAGTGAGGTTTCCCCTCATAAAATGTGTGGTGGGACCTCAAATACAGATCTCTCTGTCACAGAGGACCTGGAGCTCATGGGAAAGCAGCAAAGGAATTCAGTGAACTCTGCATGTATTAGTGCAGATGTGAAGACCGCTGCCAGATGCATGGAAAAAATTTACTTGTCCGGATGGATAGACACGCTAGGGACTTGTGCTCACAGCTGTTTGTCTTTTTTTCTGTGATGGAGACCCCAAATGTCCAAAGGGGGAAAAAATGTGCCTAATTTAATGATACACTGAATTTACTTAATTCTAATTTGTTCCACATGAATCAAACACATTGCATCAGCTCAGCGTTGCCTTTAAACATACCGATTTCTGACGGTATTCATGTTTGTACACGTTTGAATGAAGTCATTTCAGTGCACGCACATGGCAGTCGTTTCTCCTGCATTGTTGTTACTTATGGACACTGTGGGCACTCAGTGGGAATATCAGAGCAAGCACTGTGTTTGGTTGTAGCCAAAGACTGGAACAACTAGGGATGTCTTGATTAAGGCTTTTTCCAAGAGCATTTCCATGATAGTTTAGTTTATAACCAGGCGTAATTCAGGAGTAAAGACGGGATGGGAGTAACGATATATCTTACCAAATGAATATAATGGAAAAGAAGGTCCTTGTTGTTGCACAACTACAACCAAACTGGGTGGACAAAAACGGCAGAAAACAGAACACACATTTTTTCAGGAAGAATGAGAGTTTAATCATCTTCTGACATATTAACTAACAAACTCTTTTACTGCTGTTCTGTGTGCTGTTTGGTTGCTGATCAGATTTACGTCAAGGTTCTGAGCTAACTCTAAACTAGCTTACCTCTTCCCCACACTTTCCATTCCACCTTAAATGATTTTTTTGTTCTGTGTTGAAATGTACACATGGCAACTGAGGCACTATTTGAGGAGAAATGGAAAATTAGAATTAGAAGCCAGCCTTAGCTTAAAATAATCAGCTAAAATAAAGGTCCTTTTTGTTTTGCTCACGAAATAATATCTTGGGTGGTTTTGGGGAAAACCATTAGAAGTTCATATGCAGCAGCTGAGGATCATGATCGTGACCAGATGGCACTCAGCTACTGCAAACCTAAAGATCGTAAGTGGATCGGTAACCTTAAAAGCCGATAACCAAACTATTAAAAATGCCTGGATCACTGGATCGGATCGGAACACCACCGGAAACAACTGTGCCATTTTATAATAAGTGCCATTTATTCCTTTTCAACCATTACCACTCAGTTCAGTTTTAATTGAAATGTTAATAATATTAATATATGTATTGTGAATTGTTTCTTGCAGAAAATAAAGGACATTTCTGTGCCATTACTGTCTAGCTTTAAAACCTTAGCTAGTAACTGCATCACCATGGCCTTGAGGCTACAGTTAGGCCTTGCTGTAATGTGAACCATCATTGGAAGCCCTGCGTCACTCTGTACTTACATCAAAAACCCCCTGACAGAAATTCACATTGAATCACCCATAATTTTATCCAGAATTCACATGATTAAACTATGGAGAAGACCCCTTGCGGGGTCTGTGTGAGAGAGTGAAGTGAGGCCATGGGAAACGTGTCTATACTGGGTTTGAGTCAGAATACCACTGAGATGTTTCTGCAGTAATGCACTGCCAGACATTCTGTTTTGGCACAAAGCCAGCAACATATTTCTGCCCACAAAAAGAGGAAATATTAAGGATTTGCCTTTTGCTTTATGTTCGCTAACTTATTTAGGGTATTATGGGTGATAATAATCAGAACTTTTTTTTGTTTTGGCTAAAATATTGCTGTAACAGTATAAATGATAATTACGTTGAATACATCATTAAATTACTCAGTTACAGACATCAAGACATCATCTTCTCTCAGGACGGACATCGAGATATTGCAGTCAGCCTTTGTTTCCAAGGTAATGACATTCACAAGCATTACCTTTTAAAAAATCCTTATGGAAAGGATAGGCTGCTTCGGTGCTAGGGTATATTATTTTAAAGTATGAATATGTATAAATAAATGAGCTTTTGTCTTAAGTTATTATAGAATCACACATTGATTTTTCCCTTTTATTCCCTAATTTACCCATCCATTTGCAGCTCCCTCTAGCACTAGCTATGCTTTCGACACCAGCTAGTGCCTGCCACCACGTCTGCAGCATTGACAGGCAGCCAGGTCCCCAGCTCCACTGCACCAGCAAACAGACACCCGTTACGGCCAACATCCCTTAAGAGCGGTGCAAGCATGAGTAATTGTGCTCTCTCTGACTCCAGCTGCTGACGGCAAAGTGGCAATGCTGGAGATTCAAACTTGCAACCCCCAAGCCACAGTGGCAGTGCATTAGAGCGCTGATCCATTTGGAGCCATCTTACTAAAATGGAAGCCATAATATTTGAGGGCATATTTTGGTGCAATAAATAATATATTTAATATCTAAGCTATTTAGCTTTTATTAAAGCATTTCTAACATGAATTTATAATCCGAGGGCATATAGGTTCCCCTGACTGAAGAACCACTAAATCAAATAAAGAGAGGACATCACATCTCAGCTTGTCTTATGAGTATTAATGAATAAATTACTGTGATAATGATACATTCATATTTACGACTAATACATA
The DNA here is from genome assembly GCF_030463535.1 of Salminus brasiliensis. Taxonomy (NCBI): domain Eukaryota; kingdom Metazoa; phylum Chordata; class Actinopteri; order Characiformes; family Bryconidae; genus Salminus; species Salminus brasiliensis. Next base: position 17,038,685 of record NC_132895.1, read on the forward strand.
AATGTTCATGATCAAAAAAAAGCATTGATTAGACAATTAAAACAAGTACAAACAACTGATTAAAGACATTATTACATTGTTTAAGACCGGACATATACACAATGTTTTAATAAAGGGAATACTCTGCAAGAGAAGTGGCCTTTTGCTCATCTGTTATGGAGAGTTCATACTGAGGTAATGACTGAATAACTTCCACTGGGGAAAAAGGAAAAAGCCCTGATACACTGAGAGCTCTTCTCATTAGTGAGGAAAAGAAGCTAATGATAAAGTCAGATATTGCAGTACCTGTATTGATTAAATTCCAGTATCGACTCCTATGCTGTGAAAAATGAGATGAGATGAGGAAGAGCTAAAAGTAATAAATATAAATGTGTCTTTGGAGGATGTAAACAGTTAGAGAGCTTATTATATCGGTAAGCTTACTGAGGATCAAGGGCAGGGTCACAAAAATCAACACACAAAAAAAACATGGGTTTTCACCCAATGGCCCGTACCACCTGCCTTTCAAATCCATGTTTCTATGAGGAGAAGCTTTAGAAACGTAATCAGACCCGTTATTTAAAAGTCATATATTGGTTCGAGTAGTGTTTACATAAGATGTGTACATTTAAAAAAAAGCTGAAAATAGGATTGTAGTTAAAATATGGTTATTGTGATACATTACTCATCCATGCATGCATCAGATCATGAGGCATATAGAATAATACAATATCTAACGTGTTCCCCAGGTGGCTCATTACGCCAGCCATGAGTGAAATGTATGAAATAATCAGCAGCACTGCTGCTGAAGGAGCCTTCATATACTAGGCCGCAGGTCTATGCTCAGAGAGCCCATGACGTTTTCTTTAACACAGCTCTGCTTACTGCCTAGACCAATCTTGAAACGTGCTGATTAAACATACATCATGTAATCAACCATTGAAGCAACAAGAGAAGAAAGTTCTGGCAAAGGCAATAAACTTGTCCAAGGACAACAGTGGTCAGGCCAGCTGGGTGGAACATATACTATTGACACCCAGCAGTCATTTCATGCCAAATCAACTCAGCACAGAAACAGCCAATTTAAGCCAAAAGGTGGAATGCCTAGCTTCACAGATTTCATTCTCTGGGGCTAAAATAAAACTAAATCCCAAAAACCAGTTCATTCATAATTGTGTGAGAACCTCAAAACTGTCACTCTGAAAGGGAAAATAAAAGTGCTCTGCTCTGCTACCCACATATTTTTCAATAATGTAAACAAATATTTCCTATAATAACAACTCTGCAAATAGAGTTTCTGCTGAAGAGACTGGAAAAGTCCTGGCCATTCAAAATTCTGCCAGACACATGAAGGGGAAAATAATTATATCTCAAGAGTTCAAAACAAAAAACACATCAATGTGAGAACATACCACCACCCCTGAGATGACCTGCTACCCATCACTCACTCTTTATAGTGCTTTTGGCACAACTAATGACTGATGGCTTACAATATGCAGAGCCACAATCAGCCATTAATTGCTTACACACACTTCTGCAAATACAACACTTCTCTGCCACTGAGAGAACATGGGGCTTTGAGATGTTCTGAGAGTCAGTGGAGGCCATGGAGGTAATTTTCATCATTTTGCTGGACGTTTTCAACACATTTTAGTTAAAGGTGAACACAAGTTGAGATTCTAGTGTGTATATATGCACAGAATTTTCTTCAAAGTGAAGTGATAGTCTTGATATGTCATGACAGATTGGTTGTTTGGAAAAGAAGCAGAAGAAAAAAAAAAACTTGGCATTTTGGTTTGGCCAAGCTTGGTGATTAAGCTCGATGTTGAGGTGCATAGGGTGCTGCAAGTCGTCCTTCTCGGCGGTGTGCCTGCAGCGGAGAGGCCCTACAAATGGCCATCACAGTGTGAGTGGACTCTCATCCAGCACATCATGTGCTGTAGTGCAAATGACTGCTCGGACAGGTGTTTCCCTGCCCAACAAGTGGCTACACACTGCATGATGGGTGAGATCAGAAAGGCCAGCTTGGAGCTTCAGTTGAACATGATGGAGTCTGGGTCACGGTTGGCAATTTGGGCCATGTGCTTTAAAATGTCCTTCTTGGTGATGATGCCCAATAAGCGCCTGTGAGAAAAGCAAGAAGGAACATTAATACCTGAACAGAGTTTCACTAAAGACACTTTCTGAATTATCTTTTATCTTTATCTTTTTACCCGTTATGAGTGACGAGACACTGGCGCAGTCCAAGTTTGCGGAAGATGTCCACCACAATGTCCATGGCAGTGTGGTCAGTTACGGTGAATGGGCTGAGGTCCATGATGCCACGCAGCTTCAGGGGAGGGGGGGAGTTGGGCGGCTGGGGAGGCGTGTACTCCGTGAAGAAGACCCGAGAGGTGCTAACAACGCCTTCCTGCCGCTGACGGGCATTCTCTGAAGGAGGGAGAGAAGAAATAATAAAGGCTTACATATACATATATTTCAAACAAAATTATTTTGGTTTGTACAAGGTAAAGTGTACAGTGCATGACAAGCAGTTGTTCTATAGATAAGCTGGTACAAATTACGCATACAAAAGATACAAATGTAAATCACAGAGAATTAACTGAACGGTACGATCACCTCTTTCCTTTTTCCACATAAACTCTCATGCTCATGCTGCTGCTGCTGATTTGTAACTTACTCACCAATAGAGATGACCACATCCCGGCGCAGCACAAAGCCAACCAGCCTCTGTGACTCATGTGAGACCACCACGGGGAAACCACTGTAAGATGTGTCCGCAATGAGAGCCTCCACCTCCTCTACGGTCATGCCATCCTGCGTTATGACAGAAAGCGGGGGGTCGCTGCGACGAGGCCGCATAACGTCCATGGCCAGTGTCTTGTGGCTAAACTCCTCTTTATGCTCTAAAAATGGGTAACCATTCAGTCTGATGTGGGCCTCGTAGATGCCTTCACGGCCCAGTGCGTCCGCTACCCACTTACTGGTCATGGTAGCAGCCATTAGGGGCACAATGTACTCCAAGCCTCCAGTGAGTTCAAACATGATGACCACCAGAGAGACGGTCATACGAGTCACACCACCTACAGAAAGAGAGGGAAAAAAATGTGCAGCAGTTCAACCTTTACCACGTTCAAATGGTTTAAACTGCACTTAAACATTTTAATTCTTATTTATTTGACTTGCTTCAGCTAGAAGCATTAAAAAAAAAGTCCAATGTCCAAGTCCAAGTCCAGCAATGTAAAGAGCTAGGAGTCCTTCCCTCTTACCTAAACAGGCAGCGGCGCCCACCATGGCATACAGTCCTGGTGTGATGCAGTCTGCTCCAGGTGAGCACCAGGCCTTGAAGATCACCCAATCATGGTGGTAATATGCCAGCTGCTCCATGCCCACGCCGAGCAGCCTGCCTGCAATTGCTCCAACTGCCATGCTGGGGATGAACAGACCTGAGGGTACCTGCATCAGAGGAAAAGTCCAGTGTCAAAAACAGAAACCATCCAGCAGCAGTCAATCACATAAAGAAAGGTACAACCATGTACTCAACAGCCAATTTAACCACAATAGAAATAAGACGCAAGTAATACAGACTCTATGCAGCTCCGATTTCTTTGCGCTACAGAATTCACAGTTTACTGTAAAAAGATTCCAAGTAATTGTGGTCCATTTCTATTGATCCATTAATCCTAAATTGTGGAATCAAAGTTAAGAAATTAAATACACCATAAAGTAAAAAAATAAATAAATAAATATCAGGTTTTTGCATTACAATGATTATATATATGCATCAGATTTAACTCATTCTTTCATTTAAAATATAAACTTCAGGTGTCAGTATAACCTGTACTACGTTTTTCCATGCTCTTACACCAGCCCACCCATCACAAAGCAAAAAATGTTCAGCAAGCTCAGAACCTGAGAAGCTCCTAAACGTAATATGTTGACTTTAAAGATCACAAAATCTGTATTGAACCCATTACTTTATTGCATTCATGTTGGTTGCTTTCATTAATCAACGAGCATCTCCATTCCCCAGAATCTGAGATCATCAGAACAGCTGAAAAATACATCTCTCCAATCATCTGCCCCCAACCACTGACCCACATCTATTCCAGAAGGCACACAGCTGCAGTTGGCCAGTTTTGAGAAAACCTGCCTTTGAATGCCTCCATAATCCAGATTCAACTGCAGGGACTGTGTCAGCTTTGATGTCTCTCTGATGGGACTCAATTTCTGAAGACACTCTAATGCTTTAAAAGCATAACATGTAAACTCCAAAAGTATGGACCAAGGTGAGCACCAAAGTTAATCTGGGTGCTTGGTATTACATAAGTAAATTTAATAATGTTTACAGTTTATATACTGGGTACTCATTTTTACATTAGATATTATATTTCAGCATCAGAACTAGTAGCTCAACTTACCTTCATGCCGAACGTCACCACGGTGATCAGCATCTTAAAGATGAGCGCCAGTGAAAGCTGCCACATGGCTGTGTAGACATCGTGGCTTGCAGGCCGATCGGGCAATGTGTTGCCGCTAAACTTGATGTCGGTGACGTTAGCGTAGTTGCATAGCTGGGAGGAATCCAGTAGGCCACAGTCATTAAACAGCTCCGAAATCAATTCGCTGGTGCTCATGCGCGTGTAACTGTTGGGAAACGCCAACACGGCTGTGACCGCAGTCACCATCAGTACCTCCAGCACCGGGTAGCGGCCCAAGCTTGTGGTCTTGCGCCTTCGACACCAGGCAATGTTGGCCCGGATAAAGAAGGCGCCCCAAATTCCCCCGAAGATGCCCAGCAACACAAAGGGCACCAACTCCACAAGGTGCCAGGGGGAGTGGAACTCCACATAAAACAGCACCAGTCTGCTGTTCCCGAACGGGTTGATGGAGCGCAGTGTGAAGGCAGCCACCAAAGCAGCAAAGAAAGAGCGCCACAGTGTCTTTAGTGGGAAGTAGTAACTCACCTAGAGGAGGAAAGATGCAAACGTGAGCCTCTTAATTAACTTTATGCTCTTAAGAAATCGTGATCATGAAGGAGTTTAAAGTGGTCTGCTTCTTGTAACAAAGCCCTCTAAATGTCTGCAATAGTGTCCAATTATTTCCTGATAGTACTGTTGCTTCTAGTTCACAGACTTCAATTGGAACTGTAAACATATTGAACAGATTACCATTTAGGTGTTTTTGGGAGCTGGATAAACCGCACCAGTTTTTTTTTTTAAGATTTAAATAATATAAATAAAGTTCATAATTTAAAAACGGTTCATGCAAAGGGCCGCTTCTTAACAAAAAATGTGAGAAAATATTTGAAAACTGCATCTGAATCACATGTCAATAAAAGTATGTTAAGAGTTGGCCAACTTTATCTATCTGCTGAAATCCCTGCCTAAGTTTATGTTTTTGGTCTGAAGGTCACATTCAGAAGTGGCAGGAAATAATAGCAGGTGTATAATAGTACAGAATAGTAACAGATATTTTTTACCTCCTCCAGGCTGAAGAGGACTCCTCCAATAGGAGCACCAAAGGCTACGGAAACACCAACGGCAGCTGCAGCAGAAAGCACCTGATGCATGCATAAATAGAGGAGAATTTGAACTTACAGAGAGTCAAGGTTAAAATAAACCAAACCTGACAAGGCAGAACTGTGGCTCAGTGCTTGGCATTAACTGAATAATGTCATTTACAGAAACAATGTTAGTGAAGCTAATTGACAGTTTAAAAGCTACTGTAAGAAACATGATTTCACTTGGATGCAATCAGTTTAGAAACACAGTAAAATCACTGTGAAAACATTACTATACCATAACGCAACCTTGAACTTAACTTTCCATGACAACCTATGTAAACTACAACAGTACAACCGAGAATGTCCATTTTATTCCTAATGATTCTACGGTCATAGCGGCTGCAGAAAAAAATATTTGGAATGTGTCTGAGAAAAACATATTACCACAGGGACAAGCTATCAGTCTATTCCAAGTATTATATGACAAACAGGCTATTCTTAGTCCGATTGTGTGTTTTCAGGGTAAGAAATGGGAGATTTGAAAATTTCTTTATCTTTTTCACTACCCCTCCTGGTCACCCCACCATTTTTCCTGTCTCGTACTGTCAACCAACAGAAGTGTTAACATAACATGTCACTCAATACTGTTCCAAAATTTGTTTCTCCAGGATTCCTTACTCACTCACCTCTCTTCTTTTGGCCTCGTTCTTTCGATATTTGGTGAAAAGGTGGCAAAGGATGTTTCCGCAGCAGCAGGCTACATGGACCAGTGGCCCCTCTTTGCCCAGACTGAGGCCAGATGACACAGCCAGCACCAGGGTGATGGTTTTAATCATCAGGGTCCATTTGCCAAGGTAACCACGGATGATGAAGCCACTGAGAATGGTCTTAATCTGAGAACAAAACAAGGACACATCTCTAAGCTGAACATTACTGCATAACCTCCCTTTGCAATTACTGTCTCTCTTATGAGCAATACTGAACAATGTGTAAGAACATATAAATTGATCCAAGACAATTTCTCCACACGTCTCCATGTCTCATTTGTGGACCTCTTCAGCTTTCCCCAGAGGTTTACAAGATGGTTTAGGTCAGGGGGATGGGATGGTTACTGTAAAAACCTGATTCTGAGGACAATCATCCTTTTCAGTGAACCTGGACCTGTGTGTATGATTTGGATTATGGTCTTCCTGGAGGATCTAGCCATAACCTAGTTATTTTCTGCATATGGGGCAAAATACAACTGGAGGATATTACACCCAGGTTTACAACTTTGGCTGCTGATTTATTTTTAAACTGTCCTAATAGTAGAATGATATCTACAATGAGTTATGAAGGTCAACAACACTACTTCTTTTGTGTAGTCTGTGAACCTGACCATAATCAAAAGATGACTTAAGGCATCGGGCATAAATGTTACCTTATTATTAAGTTATTGCAACAGCAATCAAGTGTTGACCAATTGAGAGCACCTAAAGACTCTTTGCTGTTCAACGAATAACAAAAACTGCCTATTTGAAATGTATTCATAATAAAAGGGGAGCAATTACTGTGTCACTTCTGTGAGAGAAATATGAATCCTTCCTAAAACAAATTGTAATTGAAATTTGTTAACAAATTGAAATTGTTATTTTTTTAAACATGTTACATCCTAGAGGGCACAATAAGTGGGAGTAACAGACATCTTTCAGTCAGAACATTTATCAATACAGAAATAAGAAAACAAATCCTCCAGATACATCAGTGTGTGGGGGGCTTGGTTTAGGATCCAAAGAAAACAAAAACAAACCACAGTTTGAAAAATAAATAGTTATTGTTGGCCTTACCTCAGGGATACCAGAGCCACAAGCATAGGGGGCAAAGGCTCTGACTAGAGACACAGCTAAGAAGGAAAAGAGCAGGGCCCAGCACACATACATGAGATAGTTCATGATGTAAGCTAAAAGCCCATCATTGTAGCCAATGAAGAGCTCGGCCCAGCTTTTCCAGTCGGGACACTTGTCTCTCTCCTGGAACGTGGTCTCGTTGGAGCTCCAGCAGCAGTGTTCATGGTTGAACCAGAAGCCGCGGAGACACACCCCCTCTTTCAAGTCTGTCATCCAATGAGCGGAGATATCAATCCCACCAGCCAGAGCACCTTTTGAACAAAGTAGGAAATGAAATGAGATGTTTACCATTAGACACACTGATGAAGCACGCTGTGATTAGAACTAAGCAATAGTAATGGCAAAGCATAGGAAATTAGAAGCACTTGGTGGTATTAAATCAGATCTGACAAATAATTGAAAATGCTGAAAGACTAACCTGCCATCAGTCCAACCAGGAGCATGAGGAGCCAACCAGAGAAGGCATCATTAATGCTCTTCATCAAAGCCCATGTGGACTCTTTACTCTTGTTTGCGATCTGCAAAACAGGAAAAGTACAATTCCAAACCAGCTTCCTTTGAGTATTTTTAAAATCACACTGTATGGACAAAAGTTTTGGGACACTTGCGCTTTCCTTATTTCTTCAGAAATTCTGTCCTAGGAAGATTTTCTGCTTTCTAATAGATTTTAGAGCATCAATGTAAGAATTTGAGGGCATTCAGTGACAAAAGCATTAGTGACATCAAGATGTTGGATGATAACCACCCCAACTCATCCAAAAACTGTACTGGATGGAGCACCATCATTCCAGAAAACACCGTTCCAGTGCTCCGCAGCTCAGTGCTCAAACGCATTCATTAGAAGGTACGTCCACAAACATTTAGACACATAGTGTATCATAATGGGGTCTAGCTAACCTCTCTGTGGCGGTCACGGTCCTTGGACTTTTCTCGCACCCAGTCGATGGTGTTAAAGTCTTCATAAGTGCCCACCCCTGGCACTGGTTCATCCAAAAGATCCATCAGCTTAGGGACCCCATTTATTCCATTCTCAAGACCACCTGTACATTGAACACAGAACGTTAGATGGCTTATAATCAACCTGGAGGAATGTCAAAATTGCCCCACAGGGCAACGTTTTTGGTGTAGTGAATAACGTTAGGTCACTTAAATAGGTATCATGATTAGGAAATGACAGAGAGCACAAGGCACAGTCATTCTTCAATCATTATTTTTTCTTGCCCACAATAAACATTGTCACAAGGTGCTCGAACAGCAACTCTGAAATCACTAGATTGCTTATGCATTACCTTTGGGATCTATAACAGGCAGTGTTAAGCTTCAGTGATTTGCCCAGCCTGAATTAAGCTCTGACTCATGAGCTCTGAGTACACAAAAGACAGCAATAAAACAAATCTGACAATCAATGCAAAGCTTTTACTAGTAGTAAAGCTCTCCTTTCTTTGTGTACAACTTTCAGATTTATTTCTTCACCTAATTTGCCCATACATGCTTAGAAAATTGAATATCAGAACTAAAAATATTAGTGTTGACTGAAAGACTATGATGAAGTACTGATGATGAATCTAAAGTAAAAACAATGTTGTGAGATTGTGGCAACATGTTCACAGCTGGTCTGGCCTTAACAGCAGACATAACAGAAGCGGTCTACTAAGAAGGCAGCGTAGGTAAACAACGTAGACAACCCGGAGACAAAATATGAAACCGGCACTGAAATATCTAGAGGAGACTTTGATCTTGCTGATAAAGGCTTACAGCAGCTTTCCGTGTAGGTGGCAGTAAATACCTGAATAATGACCTCACCCCTTTCACACCAGGATTTTCTTTCTCAAATATAAATAACAGTAGGATCTACATTACTGAAATTGCCCCTGAACTTGGATCACTTTCGTGAAGAATAGTAAGAAGCTCTATGGGAAGCTCTTATATGACAATAATACAGAATAAAACGCTGAGAATGAACAGAGGGCACACTGGAAAACAAAGCAGACGGTCACTCACTATTCAAACTAACTTCTAACTTAAATACAAGACGACCTCTTGACAACTTCAGCTCCATGCACAACATAAGCACTATTTGGACGAGAATACTTTCACTGAGACCAATCCAGCTTCCTTTACATAAAGTGAATTAGCCTAATGTGGGTCATTTATGTACTTGGGGTGCCTCCTGTTTGCAGACTGTTACACCCTAATTTAAGACTGGACATTTGAGACAGAGTGTGATTTTGATCACACGACTTTACAGCTTGTGTCCCCCTATAGTTTTACTGGCTTTTTTGGTTTAGGAAGATCTAAACTAAGTAAGGCTCAGGTGTCTCACATTAGGGCAATTAATCCTACACTGTGAATATATTGTATTCTATCAATATGTCAATCAATAAGACTGTGGTCAATAAGACCATGACAGTCTCTTACCCGATCCGTAGTCACGGTCCAAAGGAGGCACATCTTCAGTGCTGGAAAAATCCAGAGTGGCTCCAGCGATTTCCACCATGTCCTCATCGCTGGCGGTACTCTGCAGGCTGGTGAAGCTCTCGCTGCAGTAGCCCGTGTTCTCCATCATCACTTCAACATAGCAAAGCCCTTTCTTCTGATGTAGATCAGAAAATATAGCACATGTAGCTATAAACGTATTATTAAAATGACACAAAGATCAGTAGCTGAGAACTGAGGCACTTAGCTGGCTAAGCTAAAGCAGGGAAATTACAGTCAGCAAAGCAACACTAGACATATAGCTAGCTAGCGGCTAGCTTGGGCTAACGCAGTTTGACGTGAGCTATACAGACCTGTCACCTCGTACAGCGAAAGACCAGTGCAATCAGCACAACTGCTATCTAATAAGCTAAATAGCAACTTTACAGTAAATCAGGTCAGGCAGCTAGTCGGGCGGAGAACGAATGGCTAGCTAGCTAGCGCCAAAAAACTTTAACATGCTTCGCCAAATCAACAACAGCGCGCTGTCTAACTTGTCCTCAGCTAGCTAGCACCTAGTTAGCAATACGTGCCCTTAGTTTGAGCTGACCAAATCAACCCAATATACGGCGATACAGTGTAAATGTCAACCCCACGACCAGCTAATCTGTGTCCGCTCGCCATCAGACAGTGAATAAACACCATTAGCTGCACTCTGAGCTCGGTCAACTAACGCCAGCCAGCGGTTACAAAAACAACGCGAATGAGTAATTCATACCATTTAGCCCAGCGCTTTCTGACCATTTTACAGGGTAGGTAACGCGTTAAACTTTGACCTTGCTCTGCATTTAGTATTGTCATCAAATTGGTTAAAATTTACCTTTCTAGCTACTTTTGTTTTGCATCAGCAGCCAGTTTACCCTCCTCACATCCCCTCTAAGACATGCGTAGCCGAGCGCCGATACAAAAGCCCATAGTATCAGATCGGTAAACCATTAACAGAAAATCCTTTAGGATTAAAAACGTCCTTCTTTGTTGGTGTCTGCAAAAAACCCACAAAGATCATGATAAAGTCTAATTAGTCACTGGTGCATTTAACGGGTTTTAATACACGGGCATTAAAAACTAGCTAAATATCATAGTATGATAATAGTCTTCAAATCAGGGCTCCACACAGAAAACTACACCACTGGCGCCATCTAGTGTTCACAGCGGTGCTGCTGCAGAAGCTTGAATTTAAATTATCCTCAAAATAACAGGTAGCAAAGTAGAAAATAATATTTAACAATCATTTCTCTCAATTCAAAAGGTACTTCTATCAATTTAGTTTCCCCAAACTATGCCCTCAGTTTGAACGAAAAGTTAAACTAAAGGAAGAATTTACTTTTACTTTTTTTACTTTTAAAGAATCTTTTTTTAAATCGAGAAGGCTCTATATTATATTCTAATACATCTAACACATTTATATTATTTTTTACCTATATCGTCACTGTCCATTGAAAAAATATGTATCTCCAAAATGCTGACTTTTTTAAAGACAAAATTGTTCCTAACTGTGAATGGATGTCAGTAGAAAAAAAGGCTTTATTCCAAGTAATTTAGAGCATTTCTATGGGTCCATTCATCCAGAATTATTTACACAGTGTACAGAGCAGCTTCAGGGTTCAAACCATGGAGAAAATTAAGTATATATATATATTATCCTGAGTTCCTGCTGTTCGTAAGAATATGCATTGTTTCACTTGTTCCTGTAATACAGAAATGTTCAAATGCTTGGGATCAATGATTCAGTAAACAGGCCAATTGGGTTAGAGATACATGATACAATTATTTACAATTTATTTTTAGTCCCATAATACTTTAAATATTAAGTGAAACATCTAGAAACATCTAGCTTTTTGTAGGTAGTTATATTTAAATCTACATTATGTGAATTATTATTAAATATAAAATAATCAGTTTCTTTAATCTCTATTTTTCATTTTTGACATAGCAGAAACAAACAGTTGTTCTCTTGGTCCAAATCGGACCAAGAAAGTTCAGAACTTCTTGACATTTTAAAGATATAAGGTTTTTGGGTCAGTGATGATATATTGGTCAGAGGTGGGTGTTCTACAGTGGTCTTTAACTGCTAATGTGTAACGATGCAAGTGAGAGTTCACCGCCACTGCCATTGTGGTCAGGTGGATTCTCACAGGTTCATACATCCAGGCCAAAGTACACACATAGCCACCATGAGCACACACACACATCTGATGGCAGGAGTTATTTATCTGATTATCTTGAACACTTGGGACCTGGTCCTTAGGTACCTTTTAAACAAACTAGAGGATAAACATTGAGGTAACTGAATACAAAAGTGCCTGTTTACACACACACACACACATACACATATGCTTACATACACATAGGCCTGAACAGAAACATTAGAGTACTGCCAAGGGTCAGCGAAGTGGTGTGACCGCTAAAGCCTTGACCACTGCTATAATCAGGTACAGGAGCAGGTGACGAAACCGGACAGAAGCCTGAAGGCTCAAAGTTCCCATCTGGAGATTCTTGTTTGAATTACAAGCAGTTGCACAGAGAATGTCATTAATTGTACTGCGGCTGCCAGCCTACTTGTCAGAGTCGTAGTAATTATCTACAAGAGGCCTATTTTTATTTCATGACTGATTTATTTCAGTTTTTTGCTTAATATGCTCTCACAAATGAAACACTGCGTTTCTGGAGTTCACTGTGTGTTTGGCAGCAGCTGCAGCAACGTCACACTTGCTTTATGGGTCGTAATTGTAAGTGCCTGTATAATGTATTACATGCAGACTGGTGTACTGCACAGCCTTTAGCACATCCATAAACTTTAGTTCAGGGTTATTACTGGTGTGAAACACTGTAAGCAAAGTTCAGAGTAAGTGTTCACTTAGGTGTATGGTAGAATGTAGCAATTCCACAAAAAAAGCTTTAACATGCCACCCAGGTCTTACAAAATGACACACAGCAACACACTAATAGTACCAAAAAGTAATGTATATATATACCGTCACTGTCATGCAAAAATAATATAACTTTATTATTTTCATTATAAGAATGCTAAAATCCGGGTTAGGTTCTGCATATTTAAATAATGTTAGATCTGATGAGATTAATGGTTAAAAATCTTAATTTTAGACTTGCATACAGTATTGTATGTGTCTGTATGTTAATTCTATATAATGATGATTTTACTCAAAACCTTGATAACAGTAGAAACACGAAACCTTAAATTACAGAGAAAGTCAATGATTTTATTCCAGGTCATTTTAGAGCATTTCTATTGGTTCTTTCATTATGAAATTCTGACACTCCCCGATTTACATTATGTCAAAAAGTGGAAATATAAGGTTCTTTTGTGACAGTGATGCAATTTCTACAATTTCCTTAGAGATCAATAAAGTCTTATTCATTTCTAGATACGAATGGTTGTGTAGATTATGACCAGTCTGTGTGTGATGTATACTGTATTTGTCTAATGTAGCTTGTTGAAGGATTATAGTAGGTTTCACTGTTCACATAGTTTGCTAATATTCAAGAGTGTGTGTCTCAATAAATAGTGACCCTCTTGGTAAAAAGAAGGATTGGGCAATGTGAACTTTTACCTACATCCCCCCCCATGTTACAGAGCTAGTGAACTGCACAGTGCTGAGTGTCCGTACATACGATATACATATTCAGTGCAATTTGCAGTGAAATACATTGAAGAACAGACTTTTCTTTTGCAAAATGTGAATGTGTGAAATAAGTGATCAAAAAAAAAGTAAATATGATTATTAGAAAGCAACAAGATAATAATGTAAAAACACTAAAACATAAAGCAGAAAAGCAATAAAAACAATAAATACTTTGATTAGATCTTAATTACATTATGCATATTTGTTGAGAGTTTTTTAATAGGCTAAATCACACTTACTCCTGATAAAACTCTCCAAAACAACAACTTTTAATGTGAAAAATTCCATTCAGCCAGAAATTTCGACAGCAAGTACAAAACAACTGCGAGATTCAAATTAGCCCACCAGATTTTGCTGGACAGCAATGATACGTTAATACACAACATTCTGAGTATAAATGTGTGAATGCAGGGACAGTGTTTTGACATTTTGACATCAGCCTGAGCAGAATGTTCTAAGCAAAAGGAATTAGCCAACCAGTTGAGCAGCTTCATCTCAGTTTCAGACCTCTGCCTGAGTGAACCTGATGACATGATGGTCCGTCCATGCAGAGAGTGCATGATGGGGAGTATCTGGAAGGAGGTATATTTCCAATCTAATCTATTGATTATTTTAAATAATCAAGCAATTAAAAATCTGGCAAAGTTAATGAATGATGGTAATCACATCAATGTATATTACAGAGAATCAAATACCAAATAAAGGGTTTGTCCTCTCAAATGAAATGGGCAGGCTCTGAGATGGCAGGGTGAAAAGAAGAGGCAGAAAGAACACCATGTTCTGACACACGGAACGCTTGGACTGGAACTTTGCTACCATTGACTTTAGGATTTACAATTTGGCTGAAATTGTCTTCGATTCGGAAGATAAATAATAAATAATAAATAAATTATATTATTATTATTAAATAATAATAATATGTTCTTTATATTGAATACTTCTAATTGCAGATTTCTTAAACAATTAAAAACAAGTATTACTAACAGTGAGAGAAAGAGAAAATTCACTGGCCTATAAAACAAACTGAATGTATGGACAAAGACATATACAGCCTGTAGACACCAACTTCCACATATGATAAATGAATCTAAATGAATCTGGTGCATTTCTCCAATGCAAAACTTCACAGTGTACATTGTCACATATTTTCAAGAAAATACATTCAGTGCAATCACATATGCAGACCGTCATCATCATATAAACAACAAACTTCTTACATCACCGCCTTCATGGCCGTGGCGGCGACCTGTTGGAGTTTGGCTAGAGTGATTCAAAGACAATACTGGACTAATTTAGAAACCTGTACAATCCATGATTCAATACATCCCAGTATTTGATGTTCTACTGATGGTGCCAAAACACAGTGCTTGTGTCTCAAGATTCTCCTGTGGCCATCTCATGCTGTCTTCAGCTGGACTGAGAATTAGTGTCTCAATTTGACGTCATTTTTCTTGCTCAACAAATCGTCAGAATGCCCTTGTGGCATAAGCAAGGGAGCTGCCAGGGATTTTAAGCCCGATTTAAAGATATTGCACTGGGCCCCTCAACAATTCTGGCAAAATACTCAATTAACACATCTTTCAGAGCCCCTGTCAGTCACAGCCCCTTAGAATAATCCTACACCCAGACCCCCCCCCCCCCCCCCCCCCCCCCCCCACACACACACACACACAACACACACACATACAGCGTCCCTGGGCATAATTGTGGATAAGCACAGACATGCAAGACCTAAAAAGTATAGATAAAAACGTTGGTTAAAAATAACTAACTAACTAAATAAATACATTTTCTGTATTATAATCCAAAGTACAATCATAAAAACACATGCTGTCATAGGAATGTCTGAGATGGCATTTCTGCACACATGCTGTACGGTTTCGCAGTAGGTCTGTGTCCCAAAAGCCAAATAACAAGAAATTATTGGCTGCTATTTGGAGCTTATCTCCTCCATCAAATATTTGACCAACGTGTGATTTCACTGGGGTCAGGACAGTGTGGAGGGTGAAAGAGGCTGGAAAAAAAGAAGAGTGCGGGAGGGAAGCTCGGGCTGTGGGTTTATAAAAGCAGGCAGAGCTACAGCTGATCTGTTCGACTGTCAACCAGCATCACCAGCAACCAACAACATGCCACACAATAGCCAGGCAGTACTTGGACTGTGCCTTTTGGCTCTGCTTTTCATGGTGCATCAGGTAAAGCCTTGGTTCTTTACACGTTTCTGCTCTTTTTAAGTAAGGAGAGTCATTGCAATATATTAGCATGTAGTTTGAACCCATCAAATGCATGTTTAGTTGTGTACTAGCATTCAAAACTATCAGAAGAAAGTCAACTATTATAAACAGACCTACATTTTAATATCTTAAAATGTATTTCAATACAAAATGACATCATTATTTGCTATAAAAGTTTAGCAAAGCAGGTGATCTTAAAATAATGTGCAGTATTCCTAACTTTCCCCAAATTGAGTCGATTAGCCAAGAGATGGTTGATGTCTCAGTCTTTAGCTTGGCACTGGAGCTGTTCAGTGTTAAAGTATCTAACTAGTAATGGATCTCTAAGTCGCTCTAATCTTTTTTGATGCCATAAACATCTATTACATTTGCCTCAGAGAACCAGTGTGACACTAAAGACACATTTCAGACCTTAAAGGTGTCCTATGTAATTGATTTGGGGATTTAGGAAAACTTTATTCTGTATTTTAGGGATGTAGTGCACCAGCAATAACTTCTGAAACCACATCGAGTCTCCAGCAGTCAGATGCTCTACTGAATCGCAAAGCTCGTATGTCACCTGTGTGGAGAATCTTTGCAAGTAAACCACCTGGAGCTTACTGTCATGACCACATAGAGTGCTCTACAGGTCTCTGCAGGTAAAGGATATTTGAATACTTTCTTACTTTTCTTACTTTTTTTTTTACTTTATTTGTACTTTATTTTTTCTTACTATATATATATATATATATATATATATATATTATTGTGGTTTGCTCCTTTTTGTAATATTTGGAATAATGGGCTATTATGTACTGTCTGTAGGAAAGGATTTTGCTCTTTTAACCAACCTGTTCATTCCTGATACATGGAGCTACACAACAGTCAACATGTTCGGACTGCCACAGATAAAAAATCTCATGTGGAGGTAAAGGAAATAAGAGTACTATTGATTTTCCAATATTTCTAATTTAAGATTTTTTGGTGCAAAATTTGAGATTTATTTATTTTAAACAAATTAAAGAATCATGATTTTAAAAAATTCAATCATGTTTTAATGTATTGCTGTAATTGCCAGCTTTCCACAAAGAAGACATGTTTTATTTATATTGTATGTATATTGTGATAATTGTAAAACATAACAATTGTGTTGATGTTTTTTTACTCATGTGTTAAACACACTTATGCAAATCATTTGCCACTTCATTAGCCAATAGCCTATAATGAAGGTTAGGTTTGAAAGCATTTCGATTTCCATTTTTTGTTTGTTTGTTTGTTTTTATTCACACCATGATAATGTTTTGTGTACTAGTTTATCAGTTCAGCTCGTGGCCATTAAGGTGGTAAGATGTTTAATACTAGGCCCCAAGTATTTTTTTATTTGTATCCCAGTGGTAAATTGTATATATTGGAGATATATATAATATATAATAATATATATATATTAGTGCTTCTTGTCATGAGGAAACCACCTGTTCATTACTTTATGAACCAGGCCATTTAAAAGTGCTGCCTCACACCATTTACTTCATGCCAACAATCCTAGTTGTCATGGGTTTAAAAGTAATCTGAATATACTATATTTATAATATACCAAGGAGAAACAACAAAGTGTAAGCATTAAGCTCTCTTTTTTGTTTTACTGCTGAACATGATTACAGAAAGAAGTTGAAAGAAATGGACTGCACATAAATAAAGAATAGTTAGTGACTCTAAGTAACACAGGCAAGTAATATTTACTTATGTAATTTAAAGCCATGAGTCACAATTTTGTCACAAACAGTGTGGAGCTTTTTAAGCCCATGACTGAATGAATGTTTAAGGGCAAATGCAGCCTATTGTTGTTATTTAAATTCCCCCTCACTAAAGTATTACGTTCTTGTATGCAAGTGTCATGTTCTGAGTACTGTACCGGAAATACCTTTAAAATATTTGTTTTGTGGGTATAATCTATACAATGCAATTCATACCTCTAATGCCTCTGTTTCATTAAGAAGACTGACAAATATTTACACTGTCGGCTGTTGGTGTGGGTTCATCACTATGTGTGGTACTTGCACAAAATTGTACTGTAAAAACAAGAAAAAAAGCCATTGTACTGTTAATGGCGCTCTGTGTGTATGTATACAATTTACAGATTGCCAAAAAAAAAAGAAATCTATCAAATAAAAAATATCAATATAATCTTTTTCGCATTTTTTTGGAACCACTTCTATAACTGAAGGACAGTGCCATAAACACTTTTGTGGGTTATTAGTGGTAGGCTTGCCTGCAGCTGTCTTCATTTGCTTCTTGTTTCTGCCTTTAGTTTTGTCTTCAGAAAGTTAAAGGCACCCTTAACTGGGTTGGGGTGAGGGGACTGATGAGGCCATTTAAGAACACTCAATTTCTAGCGTTGCTTTCACAGCCTCATTTTGTTAGCGTCAGTATAGCTCTACACCCTTCAGAAATCATCCTGCTACTTTCATCAGCAGTCATATCATCAATAACCCCCAGTGTCTCAGTTCCACTGTTAGGCATGTATGCCCATGCAATGGCACTGCCTACAGCATGTTCTCCATACCCTTCTCCCATCATTCTGGTACAATTTAATCAGGGTTTCAACTGCCCAAAGAATCTAAGATGTTTTCTAGCAAAGTCTAAACAGTAAAACAGTTAATGCAGTATTTTTATTAACCCCATTGACCCCAATAAACCATCCATGCTGGTGGTAAAAAAAACAGGGAAAAATATTTAAACCCCTGTCACTGTCCAAATACATTCATTCCATGTCCCAGCATTTGTATACACCAAGTGCTTGGTATTGGGCATGTTGTTATAATGGTTACATGCTCCTGCTTTAGAGATTATATAAATCCTATAAATAAATACTAAAGTCCTTGAATTTACTAGGTAAAGTTTTCTGGAGACGCATAGTCCATATGTTGGGGTTTTTAAATGAGAACAACAAGATCATTATCCCATTTTAGAAATCGTTAATAGAGAACTCCACAGGTTTCTTCAGCTGAGGAGTGTTTGTGGTTCTCTGGTTATGGAGTGTAACAGATAGGCCTACAGCCGGACAGGGTGTCCCTTCCCCGAGACTTTGACATTTGCTTGTCTCACATGCCTGGTAAGAGATAGCGTAACTTTAGGTGCTAAGAAGCCTCTTACCAATAATGTTAGTAGGGTTCCAGAGCTAAACACCATGAGAAGTCGCAGCAATTCGGGAGTCAAACTTGACAATTATGCACGAATCGTCCAAAAAACCATCCTCTGTCACCAGGTAAGACTTACTGGAGTGAGTTCAACTAGTACAACTAGTGAGTTAGAGAGTCAGCATTTGGAAACTAGTGCTGTGTTGATGCTGTGGTGCATGTGCTGTGTGCTCTCACATGCTATTTCTGTTCACTTAGGGAGTCTTTCAAGTAGACCAGTTTTTGAGCTAATGCTATGACAACAGTGACATTAAACATTAGTTAAAACAACATTTAAATGGTAATGCATGTTGATTTCATACATTGCATTACATCTGTATATGCAGTTCCAGTATTTTTGTTGCTTTGACTCTGTAGCTACATCACCTCTATAAATGTGAAATTAAGCAATCAAGATATGATTAAAGCATAGACTTGCAGCTTAAATTCATGGGATTTCACTTAAAATATTATATAAAATAACAGTTTATAAAATTCCAAATTTTACAAATTCCAAATTCAATATTCACAGACTCAAACTAAAGACTAAAGCAAAACAAAACAAACCTACCAGAAAGACAGATTAAAGTAATCAGAAGCAATGCACTGTTGAGCTCAGGCACATTAAAAAAAAGAAGGTAGACCACAGTAGACAATTAGAGTAGATGATAGCATAATCCAGTGATTAGTACAGAAAAATCCTTCACAGCATCTAGTCAGTTCATGAACACTCTCAAGGAGGTAGGAGTATCATTGTCAAGGTCTACAATCAAGAGATGCTTTGCTGAAGCAAATTTCGGGTAACACTCAAGAATCTAAAACCATCTGAAAAAAGCCTGCCCCGTTCTAGAATAGGATTCTTTGAAGAGATGAAAGCAGATATCAAAATATACCACATCATCTGTCAAACATGGTGGAAGCACAGTTATGACATGAGCATAACTGTCTGCCAATGAAACTGGGTCACTGATGTTTTTTGATGATAGAAGTAGCAGTAGAGTTCTTATGTGCATATAGCTGTCATTACTACTCAGACTCTACATGCTACAAAATGTACTCACATTTATTACAGATAAATAATGACACAAAATACATCTTGGCAATTTCCAATCATTTGATGCTAACCAGAGGCACTGTTATGAAAATTGTAACACTGCCCAAAAACTTACAATGTTAATATTGGGAACTTCAACTCTGACACACTATATGGTCAAAATATACTTACTTTTAAAATGTTATGTAATGTAATTGTACATTTTTAAATGCCAATTAAGGCTTCTTATGAACAAAGGTATTGGGACACCTGCTCAATTATTGTTTCTTCCAAAATTTTAAATGTCCAGCAAAAGCTTTCTACTAGATTATGAAGCCCTGTTTTGAGGATTTGATTGCATTTTGTGACAACTCCCCACTTATCCCATAGATATTAGATGAAACAATATCATTCCAGTGTTCCACTGGGGGCTTTACACCCCTCTAGCCCACACCTGGCATTAGACATGGGATCAATAGGTTCATGTTTATCTGCTCCAGAGAGTTCTATACTATTGACAATACTTCTCTACAGGGACTAGACATGCTGTGTGTGTGCATTTGCACATCTGTGTCAGCATTGGGTGAGACGTAAAGTAGCTGAATGCATTCATTTGAAGGGGTCTCCACAAACATTCTGACATATATGTTCAATGCAATCATGACATGCCTGCTGAAGGTGTATGCCATTAGGCCAAGGAGAATATAAACATAAAGCAGTTTTATGTATCTTTGTCTTATGACACACTGGAAGATTTGAATCAATTAAGTGTAACAAATATGCAAAAACAGAAGGAATCAGGAGGTGACAAATCCTTTCCCACAGCAGTACAGTATATCATCTTAATCTGCAGGAAACGTTACTTTTTTCTCTTTCTGTGGATCATTCTTCAGGATCCAGTGACAGGGTTAATTCCAGGCAGTGATGATATCCCTCATGCCTGGGTTCGAGACAATGTGTACTGCATACTGTCTGTGTGGGGTCTGAGTCTAGCCTACAGAAAAAATGCTGACCGTGACGAAGACAAGGCCAAAGCATATGAGCTGGAACAGGTAGGATCCATCATGCACTGCAGGGACTGCCATTAAAATGTAAAGAATATCACTGAATGAAACCAAAAAAAAATCTAAATAAGAGCTTGCCTCACACTCAGAACCCTCAGAACCCTCAGAACCTTCTTACTGTAATTTGTTTATATGCCTGTTGTGTGTATTATGTGTTATGTCTCCCATTTAAATAGTTTGCTGTGCTTTGGGAACTTTAAATAATAAAAAAATGTATAAATGCATTTTATTTCTTTTATTTTTTATAAGGTTGCATTTTTGGTTAAGCATTAGTACATGTAAATATTAATATGTTGAAATGTGAACTATGTACAGTTTAAGTGGACCTTTGAAAGAGAGAATGTGAATGTGCAAGTGGAAATGCCAGGGGGGCAAACTACTCAGCTCAAGTTTCTTGTTGGTTACAGCAGTTGGTGAGAGTAGAAGGTCAAAATAAAGGCTGACTGCTCTTAATATCTCTCTCTCTCTCTCTCTCTCTCTCTCTCTCTCTCTCTCTGTCTGTCTCTCTCTCTCTCTCTCTTTCTAGAGTGTGGTTAAACTCATGCGGGCATTGCTGCAGTGTATGATGAGGCAGGTATGAACTCTTTGCATAATAAGCAAAGCTACAAAATGTAAAGAGCACAGTGACCTTAACCTAGCATTTAATATGTTCTTTGTCATTATGTGTATTATTCTGTAGTGCAGTTCAGCCTCCAGCAACCTCATTTGTTTGACAGAATTTCAGAATTGATGATTTTTAAAATGGTGCTTTCGTCTAGGAAAAAATGCTGACTGCTTGTAGTACAGTCACTGATCTGGAGGCTAATAAAAATAAACACTTCCTAGAAGTAACGTTAGCAATCTTCTGATTATCATCTGCATTAGCCATCAAGCAAAAAAGAACAAAAAATCTAACATCCTGACCTTGTGTGCTTGTGGGATTACCTGTAATTGTTTTCGTCCCGCTTCTAAGATATATCATCAGTTTTTTTTTTTCATTGTTCTTAACTGTCTTTAAAAATCCTGCTGTAATATTGTGCCATGATTGTAAGATTGTTTACACCATGTTTACACCAGATGTGATGAGGGTTCCATTTTTTTTATTTTGGGTGAAGTGCTCCTTAAACAATGCAGCACTACAAATGACTTTATTCAGAAGATATTACCATGCATTGAACATCACCAGAATTCCTCTTGTGTATCTTTAGCTGAACAAAATAGAGAAATTTAAGTACAGCAAGAGCACCACAGACTGCCTGCATGCCAAATACCACACAGGCACCTGCGCTACTGTGGTAGGTGATCACCAATGGGGTCATCTACAGGTGGACGCCACGTCCGTCTTCCTGCTCTTCCTGGCTCAAATGACAGCTTCAGGTGACAGCAACCCTCATCTGTGCCAATATTGTAAAATGTATATAAGATCATCTCGTCTGTTTGAAAAGACTGAATTCATTGTTATTATAATTGCAAACAGGGCTGCACATCGTGCACACACGCGATGAAGTCGACGTTATCCAGAATCTTATGTTCTACATCGAGTCAGCATACAAAGTAGCGGTAAGTTTCCAGTATAGCACAGATTCACTGGATGTGACAGATGTCTTATTTCTCTGCATGTTGCCTGTGTGACCACAGGCCTAAGCATCAGTGGGTTTTCTTTGGGATGGTGTTCAGGATTTTGGAATGTGGGAGCGAGGAGACAAGACAAATCAAGGCATCCCTGAAATCAATGCCAGCTCAATTGGAATGGCGAAGGTAAGAGAATGACATTATCATTAAAAATAATGTATACGTCTGCAATCTGTGTTTTCTATGACATTCATTATTATATTACATAAATGTGTAAAGATCTGTTGAAGATCTGAACGTCTGAAGATCTGTTGATGTTTTACTGGCAATTTAGGCAGCTCTGGAGGCGTTGGATGGACTGAACCTCTTTGGTGCCAAAGGAGGCCCCGAGTCTGTAGTTCACGCTTTATCTGATGACATTCAGCGCTGCCAAGTAAGGGCTTTGTATTGTTTTTTTTTTGCTACATTATACAGCTAATGGAGAAGGAGGAACCAAGCTGTTTAGCTATAGTGTGATTCACTGCTCCTTACCATTTAAGTTAATACCTTCATTAACCTAATAGCTTAGTATCTTATTGCCTGTCTCACTGCCTGGTCTCAACAGTCTATCCTCAGTTCCATGTTGCCCAGGGCCTCGACATCCAAAGAGGTTGATGCTGGGGTTCTTTCCATCATCTCATACCCGGCTTTTGCAGTTGAGGACATTGACATTGTTAACATTACTAAGGAGGAGATAATCTCAAGACTGCAGGTAACCCAAAGAGCACGTTGTGCACTATTGGAACACATGTGTGTGAAATGAACACCCTAGAAGGAAGGTTTGTGTGAGGCAAATCCCAGGGTAGCCAATCAGAACAAAGATCATTTTCATACACTATATGTCCAAATGTTTGTGGACGCCCCTTCTAATGGATTTAGCTACTTTAAGTTGCGCCCATTGCTGAGACAAATGTCTAAATGCATACACACAACTTGTCTAGTCCCTGTAGAGAAGTATTGCCAGTAGAATAGGACTCTCTGGAGTAGATAAGCTTGAGCCTATTGGTACCATGCCTAATGCCAGGCATGAGCTAGAGGGGTATAAAGCCCCCCAGCATTGAGCAGTGGAGCAGAGGAACTGTGTTATCTGGAATGATGGTGATCCATCCAATACTTTTGGGGTGAGTTTGGGATGCAGTCAAAACCCCACAGCAATGCTCAGAAGGAAGCCTAAAAAACTCTTGATTTCAGAAGAAACAATGAAAGATCTTAATACCTTTGTGTATATTAGTGACCAACACAGCCTGAAATGTTCAATTTAAATTACATTACATACCATTTTTGGGTACATAAATCCACACAAATTTTATAGGGAAAAATAAAGCACAAACCCCTTTATTCTTTCACAGGGCAGATATGGATGCTGTCGTTTCCTTAGAGATGGCCACAGAACCCCCAAAGAGGTGAAAACAATGACAGATCATATTGGCCTATATGGTTACATACATCTGCATCATCTTCATGAGCCTGTGTACTCTTAAAAAGAGTGTAGGGTCAAGCTTTTCCTCTGGTTGTCTTCTCAGGACCCTAATCGCATACACTATGAGTCTTCAGAGCTGCAGCTCTTTGAGAACATTGAGTGTGAATGGCCATTGTTTTGGACTTATCTTATCCTGGATGGAATTTTCATCAAAAGTCCAGAACAGGTGTGGAGTTTATCATAAGAATAAAAAAGGCTTAGGTCTTAGAGTCTTGACATAAATGTAGCATTTTTGCTTGTATGTGAGATAACGTTTGAGTTTGTCTGGTGTGATATACAGGTGGAAGAGTACAGAAATGCCTTAGATTCCATTCTGATCAAAGGCAAAGATGGACTGCGTCTCGTTCCTGAGCTTTACAGCGTTCCTCCAGATAAGGTCAGTAACGACCGGCGATGACCCAACCAGTGCATGCAAGCATGGCATTCTGTTCGATTTGGAAAGCTCAAATAAAGGAGCATATGGCCCTGAACAGTATTAGATAATCAGTCACTATGTTGAAGATCACTGGTTTATTTCAAGAGACCCTGAACTCTAACCCTGTGTATTTTGTTTGAAGGTGGATGAAGAATACAACAATCCCCACACTGTGGAACGAGTGCCATTAGGCAAGTGCCCACTGAAATGGGGCCAGTCTCTGTACATATTGGGTAACTTGTTGGCAGAGGTACTGTAAAAATTGATTGCCTGTCCCTTCGTGCTTTATATTCTACAATACAAATATCTGACACTTTTTGCTTGTTACAACAAACGTGCAATATTTACTCCTTCTCTATTGAGACATGTAGAAACACCCATCAGTGGGCTTTTTTCTTTAAAGAATAGCTCTATACTCTAAGCCCATTCACCACCATATAAAGAAGGACAGACAGAACAGTTTCTATGTCTGAGTTTGCTGAAAGGCTTTCTTTATTCCCATTGATCTTGTAGGGATTTTTAGCCCCTGGAGAGATCGATCCTCTCAACAGACGCCTCTCTACCACACCCAAGCCTGACGTTGTGGTTCAGGGTATGTCAGATGCAGTATTTTGTTGCATAGCAACAATGCTTTGCCAGTTCTGGGGGCATATTTTCAGCTTTGCAAGTAAAACGTATGTTTAATTGAATCATGAAATTCATTTTTGAAGGCACACACTTTTAGAAATTAAGGCGTCATACGCTGTACCATAGTAGAACCACCTCTGGTTCCCTATCTGTCTAACTATCTATCTATCTGGTTTCCTAAATAATCTATCAATGAATGGTTCTTTAGTTATCTTGTTCTCTAGTTATCTTCTAAATGGAGTGTAAAGAACATTTAAAGACCTCCAACATAGTCATGTGTCCAGGTCCAGTTTAAATTGTTTATTGTGCCACAACACATAAGTTCTTGTTTTCAGTGTCTATCTTGGCGGAGACAAAGGAAATCAAACAGCTCCTGCAGAAGAATGGCATTGATTCGGAAACCCTGGAGGACATCCATCCTATTAGAGTCCAACCTTCTAGAGTTCTCAGTCACATCTATGCCAGACTAGGTAGGCTAAACTGAGTGCTAACAGGACCCAGGGAAACAAATGTTTAATTTGTCAAATGTAGCTAAAGTTGTTATGGTCTCTTAAAAGGACGCAATCAAAGGCTAGGCCTGACAGGAAGGCCTTATCGGCACATTGGCGTGCTGGGGACATCAAAACTCTATATCATGCGGAACACCATCTTCTCTTTTACCCCTCAAGTGAGTGAAAATGATGTAGACTGATTTTATCACACAGTCCTGTAGATATTTCAATCAACAGAGGCGGGTAGCAAATCGATTGAACTTCCCTAAGCCGTTTGCTTTTATTTAGGTATATTTTACCCTTCACGTTGAGCCCATAATGCCTAGTCCCTAGTCCTTTGCTGTTGCTTGGGGGAGTTTATACATTTTATTGTACACCAGAATTATTCCAATAAGCTGAAGAAGCTTCTAACAAACTTCAGTTCTAATGCTGATACATGCTGCTCATACTAAGAATTTTCATTACAGGTCTACATGGAGTTTAACCAGTTACTTTTGTACTTCTAAGTTGTTTCTACGTCGTGTTTACCTAAGTATGCTACTCTAACCATCTCTGCAAACTGTTGACTGATTATTTGGTGAGGTCAGGCTTTACTTGATTTTGTCTTTATTGTGTTTAGTTCATAGACCCCCAGCACTTTTACCTGGCCCTGGATAATAAGATGATTGTGGAGATGCTTCGAATTGACATCTCCTACCTGTGCTCACGCTGGAGGATGACTGGCAGGCCTACTGTCACTTTTCCAGTCTCACAGAGCATGCTGAGTGAGTATTCACAATATACCTCAACACAAGCTTACACTGGAAAGTCATAGGGGGAATCAGGGTTAGTCAGACAGTCTCTTTTGTCTTTGGTACTTGCAGGTGATGATCACAAAGAAATTGACCCTGCCATATTGGCTGCGCTGAAAAAGCTACAAGACGGCTACTACGCAGGAGCAAGGTAGCATCTAAGAGTGTTGCTTGACTTAAGTGTGAAGCAAATGCTAAGCTTCTGAAAAAAAAATCTGGCTCCTTCATTCAGAGTGAACACCGGGAAGCTGCCCTCGTTTCTGGACACATCCTGCTGCGCTCACCTGACATTCATGGACTGCGGTGAGGGAGCATTATTGTCTGTATTATTTTATTCTAACCGACTGTATCTGAACTTAAGCCCAGTACACACTGATCCAACACACACCAGAACTTTACTGTACAAGAATATAAACCAAACAAGACCATCAATCAAAATTAACCATTAAATGTACTTTCGATGTAAATGGGAGAGAATGTTCAAGAACAGTGTGAATAGGGAGAACATTCTAGAACAGTATGGGTGGTGGAGAACATTTAGGAACAGTAAGAATAAAGGAAAACATTGTAGAGCAGTGTGAGTGAAAGACACTTTTCTAGAACAGTAGGAATGGAGGAATGGAGGACAACATTCTAGAATAGTGTGAATGTAGGACAACATTCTAGGACAATATGGATGAGCATTAGTGTGATTAGGGAAGAATATTATTAAATAACTAAAGTTGGGGAGCCATGGAAACTCCTCTTCTTTCCCTAAATTAGTTCCTAAATTTTGACTCTCATTCCTACCCTGCGTTCATCAAGGGTGGCCCAGCCTTCTAACTTAAGCTGCCCAAAATGCCAGATCACTGTGAGTAAAGAACACTGTTTAGTCATTCTACTGAGAGAGGCAAGCATTTGCGGCTAAACAGTGTGTTTATATATTGCACTGGTGTCTTTTAACAGAGGTAGACTATCTGGCGGAGTATCTCGACCAGCTGTTTGCTGTTCCCCAGCATACTCCCATCAGCACTATTAAAGGAGGACTCAACCGCTTCAGAGCTGCTGCAAAAAGGACCCGAGAGATGGTGTCTCTGGTCCACAAAGCCAGAGTGCTGGACATACACAGTGAGTTTCAAAAGAAACTGTGTTCTGCCTGATTGGTATTGATATCTTTCCATGTAGCTATAGCTCCAGAGCAGCTTAGTGCTTTTGTTTTATGACTTTTTAATGTTATTCTTCTGTTTGCACCCCTTCACAGATGTACATATGTATCTCCCCATTAAACTGTTCCATGAACCTCCTCCCATCCTCCACCTTGATGAAAGTCAGGTCAATGGAAACACATATCTGTAAAAAACATAGGCATGAGCTGATTACAGTTGATTAGCTGATCTCATGCTGTCCTGGATTTTTCTTCCCCTCCAGACCCCTC
This sequence comes from Salminus brasiliensis, assembly GCF_030463535.1. NCBI lineage: Eukaryota > Metazoa > Chordata > Actinopteri > Characiformes > Bryconidae > Salminus > Salminus brasiliensis. The sequence goes on from NC_132895.1 coordinate 17,066,466, forward strand.
AGAACGGAGTCACTCCCTCAATGAACTTGCCCCGAAATGTAGATGGAGGTATTGACTATCAAGCACTGGTGCAGATGCTGAAACAAAGCCAAAACCTACAAGATCAGGCTGACATTCTCTACATATTTTATAAGGACAAGTAAGAACATGAGAACCCTCTGTGGAAAGTGAATCAAGATTCTAACAAAACATCTAGTGCTAATGTTGCGCAGGTTAAAAGGAGTTTAAATGTTTTGGAGTCTGTGTTGTCAGAGGCATGGACTGGGACACCAGGTTACATGGGAAAGGCTGGATGGTGAAGAGACTTCTGAGTGAACTGTATGAGAAGGCGGGGAGTCTGAGACACTGGGGCCTCATCCGGATGGTGTGTGGCATGCTCCACCAGAAAGTGGAAGAGCTAGATGAGGTACTAATATTGGACCTAATAAAGATGTACTGCTTTATTCCACTGACTAAAGTACTTCTATATTCTTTGAACCAAAATGTCAAAGATTGCTAAGAAAAGCTGAATGTCCTTTTAACCCCTAAATTAAAAAGAAAAACCTGAAACCACATAACTTATATATACTTAATAGTATTTATGTTTATAAATACTTAAATTATAATTATTTATATTTATATTTATAATAGTTGTTACTAAATAATCCAGAGCAATAAATCATTAATAAATGAAACATAGACACGCTTCCTTTTAAAAGAAGAGCAAGAGGGAAAGGAATAGCTGGCAACATGAAAATAATAGCTACTGGGTAATTTATATTGGTTTCTGAATTATCTATAGTAGTTTTAAATGATCTATTATCGTTACTAAATTATATATAGTCATTACTAAATTATATATAGCCGTTACTAAATTACATATAATAGTTACTGAATCTATAGTAGTTTCTAAACCATTTTAGTGGTTACTAAATGATCTATAGTAGTTACTGAATAGATCATCAAACAAATTTTAGTAAGTACTAAATAATTTTAGTAGTACCTGAAAGATTTTTTGTAGTTACTAAATGATTTCTAGTAGTTACTGAATGCTTTCTAGTAGTTACTGAATGATTTCCTGTAGTTACTGAATGATTTCTTGTAGTTACTAAATGATTTCTAGTAGTTACTAAATGATTTCTAGTAGTAACTGAATGAATTCTTGTAGTTACTGAATGATTTCTAGTAGTTACTGAATGAATTCTTGTAGTTACTGAATGATTTCTAGTAGTTACTGAATGAATTCTTGTAGTTACTGAATGATTTCTTGTAGTTACTGAATGATTTCTAGTAGTTACTGAATGATTTATTGTCGTTACTGAATGCTTTCTGGTAGTTACTGAATGATCTACAGTTATTACTGAATGATCTATACTGGCTACTGAATAATGTATAATAGTCAGTGTATAATTAATAGTGGTCACTTAGAGTTTCTTGGTGTTTTTTGTTTAAACATTTTTGTATAATTTTGTTAAAAATCCATATGAATTGGAATGATCTTGTAACAACAGGCATGTACAGACCTACTTGCTCACCAGAAGCATCTAACAGTGGGTCTTCCTCCTGAACCACGAGAGAGAACCATATCAGCGTAAGTTTATGGCATACAAACCAACACACAGACACTGTAGACAGTGCAATACACCATCTAAACATCTAATTAATTATTTTTGTTTTTGCCTCCACATAGTCCCCTTCCACCAGACAAGCTGGCCAGACTTATTGATGAAGCAAGTGAGAACAACCTCACCATTGCTATCCTCACTCAGGTTAGACTTTGCTTCTCAATCATTTGACTGGTATAGGCAAAAAGGGCCCTTTTTAATAAATGTACATTACTGTTGTGTGTATCTGTTCTGAGACTCATGTCTGTGACTGGCAGGAAATAATGGTCTTTCTGGCCATGAGCATCCGCACACAACCAAACCTTTTCAGTGAAATGTTCCGCATCCGCATTGGCCTCATTATCCAGGTCATGGTCACTGAACTGGCTCAGTCCCTCAACTGTTCAGGTATGTCTATTTCAAACACATGCAATAGAAATAAACATTTTGTGGGAACATTCTTTATTTTTTCTTTAACATGAAAAAAATATACATTTGTTTTATTCTGATCTTAGGTGAGGAAGCCACAGAGAGTCTGATGAATCTGAGCCCATCTGAGCTCAACAACCTTCTGCTCCACATCCTCAGTGGAAAAGAGTTTAGAGTTCAGAGAAGCGGTGAGTTTATTTATTGATCCGCTGACCTACACCACATATTACCTGTATATATAAGCTCCCCCCAACATTGGTGGGATTGACGAAGAAATTTAGTGCATAAGGCCCATTGAGTTTCATGTCCTAGAGGAAGACATTGACACTCCCACACTTCAAGATGACAGCTGGAAGCCGTATATGTCCAGATCTATGTGACTGGTTTAGCACACATGATTAAACATGAGACACTGAAATACTGAAAAAGTCACACACCAATTCTAGCTAAGAATGCAGACCTACTTTGTTGGATTATTGGGGTCAAATGGATAGGGATTACCTCAAAAACTGGTGTACTCTTTAGCTGACAGGATTGTGCTGGTGTTAAAAGGTGCCATAGAAAGCATTTATTGCTTATTTTAAATACAAGAGTACAATAAATAAAAGAGTACATAGGTGGCTTAGGGTGAAACATGCTGTTTTACAATCTTATTTATTTATTTTAGCTCAGAATGAAACACACTGATTTTCCTTTAACGGCGGCCTTGAGGGAAATGTGACTTGTCTTCATTTCTACAGCATGGAAGGGAATGGATCTACAGCATCAATGTCTTTTACAGTCATTGGTCTGTAGGATTTGGACTGGCATTTTACTGCTTCACCAGCTTTGACTTGGGCTAGCAGTGCTTTCGTTAGTGAGCTGGTGTATGTACATTTTGGAGATCTACATATAACAAGCCAAGACGGATTCTGATTACGGATTTAGAGGTGTTTAGGGTTCAGGGTATGTTACTTGCATGTACTTAACTCTCATCATTTCACTATGCCATGGTAAACAGATCTTTATTGTCTTTAAAGCAAGGGGGCAGATAACCAAGTATTAGAGAAGAAATGATGCGAACATGTGGCTAATGCTGACCAGTAAGCTTATCCTGCATCAGGTTTTTGTTGATGCTCTTTTACTGATATCAGACTTTATGTTTTGCTTGTGTCTCAGTGCGCTCAACTGGAAATGTCCTAACTCCACTCATCTCTATTCATGACAAGAGCAAATCTGGTTCTGCTAAGGGTCAGATAAAAAGTGGCAGTAAGCCGAAGCATGACATAAAGCTGGTGAGTCAATGCATGATTTAAACTCGCTCTGTCTGATCTTTGAGAAAACTGGCTTCTGGCTAATCTCTCTTTTTATATTTTCAGCCCTTATCAGTGCATTCCTTGGATCTTGACAGTATTGAGGCAGGGGTGAGTAGTGTATGGAATCAAAGGCAAATTCTGTCACGATGAAATTGTGTGTGGAGAATTAACACCTACAGTGTTCATTTAACCCGGGATGAACCAAAGGAGCACTGTAAGGATGAATTAAATGCAGCTGTGTGTTTACTGTGCTATAAAGTACTTCAAAATATCCCCTTAAAGGACCAAAGTAACTTGTTCTTTGTGTATTTTTGCCTTGAAACTTTTGTTGTCTTTCAGAGGTATAGACTGCCATCCATTGAGTCATTTCAAGGTTCAGCAGGAGCTACAATGGTCCGCGATACAAGACAAGGCCAGTGGCTTCGCCGTAGACGCCTGGATGGAGCTCTGAACAAAGTGCCAGTTGGTTTTTACCAAAAAGTATGGAAGATTCTGCAGAAGGTCAGTACAGATGTCTCACAGATGTATCATAAGTTTTGTGATGCAAAGAAATTTTGAAATCCTATTTTTCTTTCGTAGTGTCATGGGCTCTCCATTGAGGGATGTGTCCTTTCATCATCAACTACAAAGGAGGTAACTTATTGGGCCCCATACGTTACTGTAATCTTATTGAGTTCTTCAGTGTAATAGAATCAGTTTTATAAAACCACTCATTTCGTTTTTAATGTCGTTATCAGATGACTCCGGGTGAGATAAAGTTTGCAGTGCATGTGGAGACAGTCCTGAACCGTGTTCCACAGCCAGAGTACAGGCAGTTGCTGGTGGAGACCATTCTAGTGCTCACCATGCTGGCTGAGGTGGACATCCAGAGTATTGGGGGAATCATTCAAGTGGACCAGATTGTACAACTGGCCAGCAATCTCTTCTACCAAGACCAGGTTAGCCTCATACACACATTATCACAGTTGATTTACCTTTGCTGGTGGGCTGGGTGTGTTTAGGTTTCCACAGTTTTCCAGCCCTGTTTTAGTTATGCTGGATTTCTTTTGGTGAAAAAACAACAGTGTTTGAGGTATGTTACTACCATAAACTTTTCATTCTAGGGCCCCAACCTTAACCATGTTGGATCTATTAGTTTGGTCCGTAATGACCGTATTACACACTAAGGCATAATACTCGGTAACTACATGGATTTCTGTACAAACTGGTGGGGCTATTCTCTGGTAAAAGAAGTTTATAATAACACACAGGCTTTATAAGGGGTTAACCTTCCAAAGTTTAGCTATGTCACTCCCTAGCTGCCCTTCACTGGCTTCCTATAGCAGTCCACATCAGATATAAAACCCTGACGCTAGCCTACAAAGCCAAACATGGTCCAGCTCCTACGTGATGGCAATGGTCAAAACCTGATCCGTACCAAGAGACCTTTGTGCTTCAAGTACTGCTCAGCTTGATCCACCATCTCTCAATACACATGTAAGACAAGCCTCCAGATTGGTGAAACAAACTCCACCTGAGTGTCTGAACAGCAGAATCACTTGCTATCTTTAAACCTCACCTGAACCTCACCTCTTTCGAGAGCACTTAATAAAGGACTGATATCTATTCAAAGTTTTTATTGCACTAACTGTGGTGCACACTTGTTATTTTCCCCAGCCTCTACAGTCAGGTTCAAGGAATCAAGCAATTGTGCATTGCTTGCAAATTATTATTTTTGTGTGGCTCATTTCTGAGAGGGTCAGAGCTCTCTTGTATCTATACGTTTCTTGAAAACAGAGTTTCTGATACTAGCTTTAGATATTCTGAGTGAATGACTAAGCACTTTGCAAGTCGCTCTGGATGATCATCTGCTAAATGCCAGAAATGTAAATGTAAAGAATGTTTGTGTGCTTTTATGTACCATACATAGTTCATTTCTTTTGACTATTTTCTAACCTCTCTTTAAACAGACTGTTTTTGTTACTGTAACTGATATATGAAAATGATCATTGGTTTTATTGGTTCTCGCATACTCTGTCTAGTTTAGTTTAGGCTGAGGCATTCATGAGTGCATCATGAATGGGGTGAGCTGCAGTAGGCTGAATAAATTGATACATGCAAATGTATAGGATGTGACCAAAACACTTAATTGAAATTCAGGCTGTTTTGGTAGCTCAGATTCTGGAATGGATTTCTTATATATATATACAAGAGATTCTGCAGCTGTATTGTTTTGCTAATGTCTGAAACTGTACCAAAAGGACTGAAAATGTTATGCTATGTGATAATCTGACTATTTATCATAGTTTCTGAGGTTTTATAAAGGCAGTGGAGCTTAGAGGTTGGTCTGTAAATGTTCATTTTCTTATAACCTTCTCTTTTATGATGGGGAATATGAGCCTCCTTCTGTGCTTTAGGGATAATACCTCAGACCATAATTAGACTAGATATGCTGCTAATAGGTTCAGCAGCTATATGTGCAGCTCTGGATTATCTGGACCTCTACAATTACAATTAATCCATGCCATATCAGAAGATACGTGACTCAGCAATACCACGTGGCTCACAAGGAGTAAAACAGCCAGAAGCAGACTAATCAGAACATATAGCCCTGTTAAAGAGACACTTTAAAAGGAAAAATAACCTTCACTCCATCTGTAAAACTACCTTCTCATCTCAGAGTGAGATTTTGTGAGATTTTTGGTTTAAGGAGAGGAAGAACCCAAACCTATTTATCAGTGTTAAACTAGCAGTCAGAACTCCAGCACTCCCAAAGAAATCCCAATAGTTGATTGATATATTTGTGTAATGCATGCTGGGTATTGTAGTGAAAGAACATGGATGAACAGAAATATGAACGTAATAAAATCGTGAGTTCTGAGAAGACTGAGGGACATTGTGCTATTCTACCAAATACTTCATAGCATGTATAATATCAAACACTAGTTTAAAGCTACTAAGCTACTGCTATACCACAGTTAGTTCTGACCTTGCAGTGTGATTGGCTGAGAGGTGTTCCATATCTATGAATTTACAACACTCTGAATTTATGGTCCATGACTGCAGCAATAAACGCATTAGGGACTTCATCATTAACTGTACAAAGCTGCGGCTGTTGTTCTTTCACAGAAGAGAGTCTAATAAGTTCAGTTTTCAGCAGCCACCATTAAGGCAACATAATGGAAACAAATGAATAGCTATAAAGTCATTGTGATGCTTCACTGACCTGTAACAGGGAGTATAGTGTCTTCATGACTGCTACAGCAGGCTCAGCATGCAGCTATCTGCTCAATATAACTTTGGTAAAGCGGACAGGACTCACTTGCTTGTGAGTCACATTTGTGTGAAATATGTTAATATTACTCTACTGTGTCAGTTCACCTTCTTTCACTTTCAGCAATGGCGCTGTATCTCTCAGGTTGTCCAGAAATGCACTTTAGTGGTAGCTCAAAATATCCTGGCTGTATGAGGAGCCTAGGAGTAAGAAATGCCAATTCTGGCATACTACTACTTTAGAGTAACACCCTTTGGGGAAAATATGAGCTACTTGCACTCCCAGTGAACTAGGTGTTAATTAGAAATTACAAGTGGGAGAATTTATAACGCTTCCATTACAAACTACACCCACTCACCAGCACATTCAGCCCCTTGTGAGAAATGATGAAAAGTTCCTTTGAAAGATTAAGCAAACTTCCTAAAGAACACTGGATATTAGTCTTTCTAATATGTCCTTCATGTAATAAGAGCCTTTAGATCTGTTTGATATGGCATGTCAATTCATAAACTGATTAAACTTCACACACACACAGTATCATTTGCACAAATGGTTCTTTAAAGAACTTTCCATTGAAAGATTCTTCGGGATGCAAATATAGTTTTACAGCATTGCTCCAGAAATAATTTTGACCCCTATTTTCAGGCGTGTAAAGTTTGTTTGGCCTTGTGCAGCACATGTACACATTGAATTGACAGTAACTGTCTCCTCTATTTTAGAAAGACCTGGGAGCAGATGACAGTCTCCTGGAAAAAGATCAGTCCAATGGCATCTGCAGGTTACTTTATGACTGTGCACCCAGCGGCCTGTTCGGGAGCATGACCTACCTGTCTAAAGCTGTAGCCACTTATGTTGAGGATTTCCTGCCAAACGGGGCTTGCGCTCTTCAGTAAGGCACCAAGTTTGAGCTGAATTAAATTGTTTATGCTTGCAAAAGCAAGTGGCTGAGACTGCAGTAACAAAATATTATGAAGCTGCTGAATAATGGAAGTGCCAGATTAATTCATGAACCTACAGTCTAAAGGTGAAGAAATGCAGCTCTTAAATACAGATGCTTAAGAATTTCTGATTGCTGTTCTTTCCAATTAGCTTTAAAGCTGATGACTAGAGGTTTTAATATAAAGTGCTCAGTAGGAAATCTGTCAAAAAACATCAGTCACGATAAATAGATATGTTACTTACACACACTTACAGTCAGTGTGGTCAAATGTGTAATAAAGTACATACACACACTGCTGTATTTGTTTTTAATTCATACAGCCATACCTTTACCATACCTGAATGAAACATTACAAGTTACTGTATGCAGAAACTGCTTGAACTTGTAAGGTGAAGTCCAAAATGTTTGGGGACAAGACAGATGTACAAAAAAGTGACCTGTACACATTTCTCCAAGACTCAAGAATTCGGGAGGCCAGCAACTGTGGCATGATCAACATTGACAGTGGTTGGTTCAAAACACTATTCAGGCAATGTGCATACAAAACCGTGGCTTGGTTTAGACATTATAAACATTGATTCAAGTGCTCACGATTACAACAATCACTTTTCCAAACGGGGGGCAAAGGGGCAGGGGACTTGACATCATGACATTGTTTCATTCCACCGCAATTCACTATACACTGTCATTCCGTTTGCATCAGCCAGTGACATCATCCAAAAGGGCCATCTAGAAACACTAGATTTGACACTTAAAAATTAAAGAGAACATGTAAAATGACAGGACTATGTTATGTCGGTCGGGCAGGGTATGCTACAAACACACAGCTTAGTGGGGAAAATGGCACACGGACATATCAGTCTCTGAACCATTTCTCATGTCTGCTTTGTCATATTTGGTTTTGGATTGGTTGATGTTTTTCCTCTGGCGCTTCTGACGGTCCAACGTTTTCCTCAGCGCTACATGAAGTGCATCTGGAAGCGAAGAAAAAACTCATGGGACATTATGTAGAGTACATACCACACTCCTAACTACATTTCCCCATAGTTCTAATCTAATCTAAAGTTAGCACACTGAAAACGAATTTGCACTGAACTTATATTGTCGTACAAAAACCTTTCTTCAAAATGGCATCTTCACAGGGAAAGGAAGAGGAAATTCGATACATCATGCTTTCAGTGTACTGTGAGAAGTCACTTTCTTCAAACATGTGAGTGCAGTACCTGAGTTCCAGGAACAGGAGTGAAAGGGTTGGTGGTGCGAAGCACAGGCTGGTTATACATCACAGGCTGGGGTGCCATCAAGGGGACTGAACCCATCTGGCCCATGGGAGGAGGAATCTAGGAGAAATGAGAACAGGCACTGTAACACTGTGGAAATTAAAATCTACATTTAAACACTGAAAACTGCAATGAGCAATAAAAGCAATTGAAGATGTGCTAAGGGTTCAAGCTAAAACCTGTCAAAAAGTCTTAAGTTCTATTAGCCATATGTACTAACATGCCAAAACAGCGACCCACAGCTCTGTGGTACTTGTAGGCACAGGATCTCGACAGGGTCCCATAAATGCTGGACAAATCCCATCCTAGACCAAATGCTGGGAAACTGGGGCACTATGGAACAGTGCATTATCCTGCTGGAACTTCCCATCATTAAGACAGGATAAAAATGAAGATCTTGAAGGACTGCAAATGGTCATCAACCAGTAAAACGTGAGTAACTATGAGGTACTATGACTCCTTGGACCACACCACTTGTTGCCAGTCCTTATGGGTCAAGTTAGAAATCTCACAAGCCCAGGTGAACGCTGTGTCTGGTGTTGTCGTGTTAACAGAGGCACTCTGGCAGAAGCTAAAGAACGCTGCACATCTCACAACTTAAACGTTCCCTGAAGTAACGCCATTTATAACTTTTCGCTAACTTTTTTTAATTTACATAGTTCTCTCACGCGACTTTTGGCATGTTGGTGTATGTCAGGAGATCCAAACTGACTAGTTGACTGTTATTTAATTGCTGAAATATACTGAAAAAAGAGCTTATTCTACCTTTTCTGCTAAGTTTCAAGTTTTTTTCTTTTTTATATCTAGCAGTATTCAGGCACAAGGCAATTAAAAGTGCTTTACAAATGGACAGAAATATATTTAAAACTGAGAACTACTATCTGTTCATAAAAAATCCTACCATCCCATATACAGGCACTTGGGGGGTTGTCATTGGAAATGCTACCGGAGCTGGTGCCTGAAAGGTAAAAAGAGAGAGATTTTGTATTATAAATATTATTTTTATACATCAGTGCAACATTGCTGACAAATTACTAAAAATTATTCTTAGAACCATTACATAAATGAAGACATTGCAACAAAGTACATCACAAAATGGTTACAAAAAAATCACTGAGGGGCCTTACATAGCCAGTATAAATCATTCCATTCTGCAGCAAACAGAAAAAAAGGAAAGGAAGAAGAAGAGGGTTAGCGAGCATTGTGCAGTTTCTATTCACACTTACTAACATTCAGATTATAAGACTTTTCTTTCACCTTTGCAGTTGTGATAATATGCAGACCCCAGGCACAAAAAACATCTAAACGTAAATGTACTAAAAAAAGAGGGCAAGACATGTTTCACTTAAAGGAGCAAATATTTTTACCATTTGTGGCATGGGAATGGGAGCAGGAGCCAGGTGTGTGTGCCCCCATGGTGCAGTGCCACTCATGGCTTTAGACTGCCAGTGAGAACCTCCTGTGGTTTTCTTTTCCAGGTGAGTCCACTGCATCTCTGGCCTAATGAAAAGGAAGCATGGAAGAACTTCACACACCAAAACCATGAATAGTGTTCAGTTAGTCTCTCCATATTTATGCCCTGAGGCCTGTGGCCTTAATCTAAACATTATATTGTGTGATAGTAAATAATTATTTAAGCATTTATGTATGCAGTGCATTTTTGGTTTAATATTTAACTTTATACAAATTTAGTTTAGTACATGTTTATAACATCCAATTCTTTCCTGGTCTATTCACACAGAGTAGCTTTAACCTCCATTGTTCCTTACATTGATTAATGGTTTACTAGAATTGCTACAAATTGTGTTTTTGTGTTGCAGCAACGAAATACTGCATATTGTACTAAAAATAGAAAAAAAACTCACTTTTTGGCCGGAGGTCCTCCAAAGTGCAAATCTGTGGGAAACAAAGTAAAAAGTGAAACTATGTACAATATGAAACTGAATAGTTAAGTGCGATGTGAATAAAAGACCTACTGCCCACAAGGTTGGCCAAGGAGGAGTCCAGGTCGTTAGTCAGTAACTTTCCTCCATTGTGGAGTTGTGTGCCTTGACCATGGACATGTGAAGAGAGAGTGGGCTTCAGCAGTGGCCCTGCAAGACAATCAACCTACAATAGGAGAAAACAGAATAAATAAGATAAAAGGCAAAGGGAGACGGAGAGTGAGATTAGGTACTAATTCCTTTTCTCACTTTCTCAAAGATATTATCTCTATATACTCTTATAGGACTCATTTGTGTACTTTTGACTCACCCAGAGAAAGTCCAGTCAAAGAAGGCAAGTTGCACAAAAACAGAAATGCATGACAAAGGTATCACTTACATATACAAGAACACATTCATGGTATTTTATTTTTCATAGTAAAAATGAATATTCGATGCAGCAGAAGCCTCTGTGCTCATTAATCTGGTCTTAGATCTTACCTCCCCAGCCATTATTATTGGCAGGCAGGGTGGTGTTCTGAACAGGGGTGTTGAGGTTGTGTTGAAGGTCAAAATGATCACTGGTGAAATTGTGCACACTGTAGGAGACAAAGGATGAAAAAAAATCATGTTTTATTTTATGAATTCTCTCTCTCTCTCAACTAGAACACTTTCCCAACTAACAGTTATACATATACATACATACACCATATTGTGTTTTAAGCCTTTTCTTTTGTATTTAAGATGTAATTTGTAATCTGTATTTAAGTTTGTATTTAAGATGTAATTTTATTAACTTCACTATTTCTTTGAGTGTTATGTATAAGTGTTTCAGCTTTGCGCCAACATTTAGCTGATATTCACTAAAATATATTCACTATAAATATAAGTATCAGTTGTTATTAGTTGCTTCAGAGGCATTAACTGTACCCGTTTGTGATGGGTAGATCTGGTGGAGTGGAGAGGAGCTCAGTTGCACCGCTGCTGGTGCAGGTACTGTTGGCACTTCCCACAGACTGCCCGCTGGGAGACACTGTTGGGGTCTGCATGCCAATATCTTTGAGCTGTACTCCCTGGATATATAAAATAAATAAATAAATAAATAACAAAACAATATATATATATATATAATTCTTACTAAATTTGTCATGTTGAAATGATCAATTATTAACTCCAATTATATTACCTTCTCATTTAAAGGAAGTAATCAAGGAGATTAGACACAAGAGAAGCTAGACACAGAGACAAAAGTATGAGTTTCTGCACCTTTGTAGGCTGTAATCTGTCACCCTCTGCCTCCTGAGCCTGCTGTTTCTCATCCCTGCAGATGGAAAAGATAAAAAACAATAAGAGTGTCTGGAAGCAAAGATGCAGATGCTAATCTAAACAACTGGGGACAAGTCAAACTTTCAGATTTAGATCCACTCCATAAGCACCTGCAACTACAGATGATTTGTAATAGCATGAGATAAGTTCTATTTATACACATGGGTGACTGAATTACTGTGTATAATGATGGTAAATGATACAATGAGAAGCTGCATCAGTAAGAATGTGTCTTATCTGTAAAGAGTGTTTCCTGTCACGCCTGGGGGAACGACTGATTAGTCAAATTTTACAGAATGCATAATGAAGATTCATGTCACTCTGGCATAATGAGGTTTCTCTCGATACTGATTCTAATACAGAGTATTGACTTAATACCAGTGCTACTTCTTATTGTTCAAAAAACATATCTCTCTCTGAGTGGAACTGCATGAGATCATTTCTCTGTGTGTAGAGTCTGTAACTACGTCACTTACAAAACAGGAGAATAATTCATACACAATAAGAAATGCATGAGGTGTACAACAAAGTATGTTATGTGGATCAGTTACTTCTGGCTGATGCCAACTCCTTTTAATAAGATCAAAATTGGTCCCAATACTAATCCAGTATTGTATCTGCACAGCCAAAACTACAGAGAAATCACACTTATATGAAAGTAAGAGTACATTTATGATCATTTTAGGTCAATAAGTGGAAGTATGTCTGCACGAATATACTTGACATTTAAACATATTAAAGTATCTAAAAAAATTACAAATCCTTTAAAACACAAAATAAACCCTCAAAGGCTGAATTAATCAAATATGATACATGATCTTTTGACTTGCCTGTTGAACTATTGAAAAGAATGGCAAAAAACTTGCGTTTAGGGTCCCCTTACTGGACTATGAGTGAAGTACAAGCATGCATTTATCACACCATTACAACATGACATTTTACTACATTCATGCAATTTAATGTATGATTTGAATAAGAATTGTTCTATGTGTTTGAAAATGAGTGTTTAATGCACTAAAATAACTATAAAAAAGTCAATAAAATGTGTGATTTTTATTTATTATTTATGTGCCATACAAGGTTATGTATAGTAAAAAAGTACAATTACTCAAGTATTTTCCACTTTGTGTGTCTGTGCACCACTATCAGTGACAAGGTGCCATCCTACAGGGACTCAATTAAGCAATTGTTTTGTAGGGGCTTATATAAGCAGCCGTCTGTACGATGAGGACAGCTACAGTGTAAATGTACCTGTTGACAGAGGAGAGCTCTTTGATTTTCTTGCCCTCCAGAGAGGCCAGGTGTTGCTCAAGAGCTTGTAAGAGACTGCTTGGGGCCTGATGGTGATGTAGTTTGAGGACAAAAGAGAGATTTTAGGCACACCAGGATATCTGTGGACACAGAGTACAATACAAAAGCAAACACACACACACACACACTTGTTCATTCACACAAGTGTACACACACCTACTATTACACTTGACAGGATACACATAACATAATGTGTGCAGAGGCACACCAAGAAAGACTCTTACTCGCTCTTACTTTACCTCATCCACACACTTTCACACACACAGACATAACATATACAGAATCACAAAAGGAAGGTCTGCATTACTGACAGAGCCTAATAGTGTTCATGAGCCTCTGAAATCAAAGGGAGACAAAGCAAAAAAGGTTTCAGGTAGGAGACGCTTACACATGCAAAAATGTGTTATTTCCCATGCAAGCTTTCTGACACTTCATACGGGGCTTTGTGAAGCAAACTGAGGTCGAGGACCTCTCGAAGGGAGGGTTGAGGCTATGAGATACGAGTACTAGACTGACCTACAAGAGGAACCTTTTCTGACCATGCAGAGGATTTCATAATGCACAGATAAAAGAAGCCACAGCAGAAACCTGTTAACCTTTGGATTCCACCTGGATTTCAATTTTTCAGACTGCGGCACTGCAGCAAATGAAATAAGGCAGTCTATGTTTTGTGTGCTATGTCTTTTGGAATTGTTCGGTAAACATTCGTCTTTCAATCTCTTTAAGGAAGCACATTTTAAAAAACAAAATCATTTGGAAGCCAAAGGAGGTTATCTTGGGAAAGGCAAATGCTGGATGAGAACATGACTTAAGCATTTAACCCAACTGCTTTTTACACAACCAATCAGCTGAGAAGATGCATTCGCTCTTCAAGGAGGTGGTTTCTGTTCTTACACAACATTTGCCTTTCGACCACTAGATGTGTCCACTTTGCATGCCAATCTGAGGAAGGCTATCCATGAATAACAAAAGAACAGATTTCTCAGACATGTAGCTCTACAAAAGAGACAATTCAAGGAGAAGCTCACTGAGAAATCTGAAACATATGCGACAAAACAACAGATTGTTCAAAGAAGAGAGTAAAACAAAGAAAGAGCGAGAAGTTAAGGAAAGGGTAACGTAGCTGTAGGAGTGTACAAAAGGCCATGATGTTATCTGTCTCAAAAACGCAAAACATTCATTTAACCAGAGAAAATTGTCAGCACGGAGGATTGCTTAACAAAGCTGCTCATTTTTGGGAAGCTGCAGCTTCGTACTATTGATGAGGATCCATTTCTGATAAAGATATTACACAGGCCTTCTGAATACTGCTTCAGCGTAAGTAAACAAGGCACTCCTTCCATTTAAAAATGTTTTTTTTGACATGGTTAGGTACCACTGTGTAGTATGCCAGCCCAACACCTTTAGGAGTCCCTGTCTGATGTAAATGAAAATGTCAAAAATGCCAAATGGTGGCAAACTGAAGGGGGAGATGTATTGCCCAGCACCCCTCTGGCAGTCGGCGTGGAGCACAAGTGAAAGCAAGGTCCAGCATAAGTTGGAGGCCTAGCCTATATTTGGCATGGCTGCTGACTATAAAACTTCAGATGGTGCCAGGCAGAGTCTTGTCCCCTGCTCCAGTTTTAAGGCATTCTTTCGTTTGTGCACATTCACTGCTCTTCCTGTGGCTAGTCAAGCACAACACCCGACCAGTGCTAGAGATATATAGCAATGGTGAGCGCCTACAACTTAACAGGTTTCTTCGTTGGGTGAGTGCCATACCCACAACGTGACACTAGTCACAAGAAGGATGGTAAAGTCCAGCACGGTCAGCACAAACACCATTGAGCTATATATCAGTCAGCATTGGAATCAGAAGCGATCGGATTTCTCATGGGTGTACCAGTAAGAAATGGTAGCTTGAAGAGCAAGCACTAAATCTTGATGAGACAGTACCGCAAACCTCAAATAGCCTTAAGTGGCTTTCATTCCTAATAGAACACACTGAGCTAACACACATGGTAATATTCAAGGCATAAGCTTTAAATGAGAGCTTCTCTGAGGTCCAAATAGAGCAGCTTTAGTACCCATTTACCTCGGATGAAAACAGAAAATGCAAAACAGCACATCAGATTCCCAGGGAGAGCGCGGGTATGGAGTAAGTTTCTGGAGGCCCCTATCCTAAAAGTCTGACAGATGAGGGGTAAATCATAGAGGAATGGGGGCTGGGGATGGACGTCTATGGGGTGAGGTGGTGATGAGAGTTTAGGGTGAAGTCACATGGGAGAAATTGAGATGAAATGTGCCACTAACCTGTGAGAGATCTGGGATGTCAACCTGATCAATTCCAACTTGCTGTGACACAAAAAAGGAAAGGAGGGAGGAGAACGAAAAAACAAAATGTGAAACCAAAAAGGTAAAAAAAAAAAACGTAAAAACAGAACAGAGGTATGTGGAGGAAGGAGAAAGAAGAATAAAGAAAAAAGAGCCATTACTCCATGCAGTGTGTGTGTGTGCATGTGAGCGTTAAAGAAAAGATGGACAACGGGATGTACATAGAGACAGACATCGAGGTTGTGGACGCTGGTTTCATGGATGATAAAACACTGAAATGTCACTTTAGGTCATGTGAACGGAGATGGAATATTCGTATGACTAGGTGAGAAACATCCAAAAGAAACACACAACTAATGTTGACTTTGAAAAAAGGACAAGAAAAAATGGCATACACACATTGTTATACAAATAAAGAAATGCGCTCTTAAAGTCAACTTTAGTCTGTTTTTGGATAGCACTGCACCCTATTCCTGAAGAGACAAATTACTCAGCCCAAAAAAAAGAACAAAAGGAAAAGAAAAGAAAATCTAGAAATCAAGAAGGATGTGCTTAGCATTTTTCCAAAATATACCTCCATACACAGCAAAACAATATGCTATATAAAGAAAAAGAAAAGGCTAAACTCCAGCCAACAAAATGTGGCACAGTTGTCAAAAAAGTGATTTTCTTTTTTCTGCACAATCTCTCATTGTCTGACTGTGCTGAAAGTGTCAAGGAGTGACTCACTACTAGTGCATCTACAGTATGTCCTTGCATCTTGCATCTTTTAGATAGAGTCCTTGTGGTCGTACCACCAAACCAATATCCTGCCAGCATTGACAACTGTGCCCCGCATTTGGACTGCAAAACGTAAAAGTCAATGTTTGCACATTTACATCAAAAGACTCAAACAGTTGATTTTCATCTGAATAAGTAAGCATTGTTCTTATTGTTGCTGAGAGGGACAGATAGATTGAGAGACATCTTGCTAACGCATGCAGTGCAGGCACCAGATCAGGCAGCATGAGGGGGGACCTTTGATAAAAAAATTGAACCGAAAGGCAAGAGGGGCAGTCATCAAAAAAGAGCCTGCATGGAGGAGCCCAACCAACCCATGCACTGCGGGAATACAGAAACATTTTACCTCAGCCACTTTGAGAAACTCTGACAGCTTGGTCATCCTGGTAAGAAACCTCTTGTATATTTCCAGGGCCTCTTTACACTGGTGCTTCTTCATATCAAAATATTTCTCTTTGAATTGAAAAGAGGGTTTGTTACAACAGCTGCTCATTGATTATTTTACACAACGTTCCCATAAGACCATAGCAACCGAATTCCAAAATGGGACTGTAACTTATAATGTAATTTAATGTAAATATTTAATTATATAGTTATATTAATGACAATGTACAGTATTACCTAGAAGGTTAATGACACCCTCATTGTAAGCAGCAAAGATGCGGATAGAGTCCTTGAAGAGCAGCATGAAGGCACCATTGATCACGCCATTGGTCAGTTCATTAGAGCTGGCCTACAGGAAAATTCACACATACATATAATTACACTTCGAAAGTGGATCTTGTAGGATTCTCAGGTTCTCAGACAGTTCTTTGCAGATCTCTGCATATTCACGGCAATCATTATCAGGGATGCTGCACATCATAATCATATTAAATGCTTTTAGGGATAGCTAATAAGTATTAGACCAATATCAGCAGAACATGTTGGATTGAATATCAAAGGTAAAACGGGACTCAAATCCAATTCTGTTACAAATTAAGCTTAATACAGCACACACATCTACTATGTCATGTTGTTAGCTGTTTATGTTCTCCAGTGGGGTTGTAAAGCGCTTCTGCTTAGAGCAGGTTTAGCAAGATAGACCAGTTTTAGATGCTCATTTTGACGACTTTTAGAGCATTGGTATTGGAAAAGCGATATTTTTTCATTTCAAAATGCCTTTTAAGCAGAGAATGAGAAATAGTATAATTTTCAATGCATAACAAACACAAACTAAAATGTCAAACACTGGCCTAACTTGAAATATGGATATACGCTCTGCGATATGTACATGACATATGCAATAGTCTTTAGTTATGTATTTGCTTTTGTTTTCACCCTTTTCCCTCTACTACATTTATCAGTGGTCAGTAAATTCGAGGATGACACTTGGTCTTCAGACACATCTTAGAACTGAATTCCTCCAATAGCAAAAAAAGAAAAGAACAATAAACAGTATTTGGCATTTTAGGACATAAGACTTTTCTTCCTTTTTTCTTTTTTCCCTTAGGTCCACTTAGGAAATTTGTGTGGGTACCAAGAAACTGGTGTTACTAATGTATACATGACAAGAATGAAACAGGCTGTTTTTATTACTGTGCTTTTAAGACTGAAATATGAAAATAGTCTCTGTTCTGACTCATTTTCCTGTGTTGTGGCTTGTTCAAAAGGCAGTCCAGGCTAACTTCTAAACTGTTATAGGCAGATGTATATGAAAAGCAATGTTTGTTTTTATTACAAAATATATATATATATATATATATATATATATATATATATATTATTTTCTATATATGGACTCTATAGACTGAGCGACTCATGACGCTTTGAAATGTTACACTTTTTACATACTACATCAAATTATGGAGCATTTTTGCGTTAATATAACAGCTTAAAAATCATTGTAATGCTGCACTGAAAATAGTGTCACTATGGTTACTACTGTGGGCTCGGCAAGCTGTGTAACTTCGGAGACGCGCAGGATAACAGTCAGGAAAACGTGGCATATCTGTGAAAAATCCTGTAATATTACTGTACCACGTCAGTCCACATGCTTATTTTACTTTCAATGACAATTTTGTTTCTATTAGTTTGTTTTTTAGTGGCGGCTCAACATGCGAATTACACTTTCCGACTGCAAGGGGAGCCTAGAGATAAGAATTACCATTTTTTTTCATAGTGTTGCTTTAAATGAAGCTCATGAAAAAGCCACAGGTATTAAGAGCCAGTGTAATTTATACAATTTATCTTTCATTACTGTCATACTATGCACACCTTGCAAGTGAGGGTTCCAAGGAAATTAGGTGATGCAAGGCGCAGGCTTTTGCCATATTTTTGTGAGAATTAAGTAATTGCTGTAAGAACCCAACTGAACTACACTACAATTTCAGCTGCTAATTTAGCAATTCCACCAGCAGGTGCAAACAAACTGTGCTGTTTATGGAATAATGTCTTTAACAATCATAGTTATAAACACTGCATGGCACCTAGACATGGTTATGACAGCTGTTTTGGATTTGCTATCTTTTATGAGCTCAAAAACCTATTTGGCTATAGGCTACATGCAGAGAGACATAACTAGCTCCACCCTCATTCCATGCACGAACAGTGTGGGTATAGATGGAATTAACCTCATAATACTTAAAACCCACGCTCTACTGCATTTTTACTCACAGATGTGCTTGTTCTATTGTCTTTCGCTGCACTGCACATATTAGCGTTTATCTAGTACTAATTCCTGTCTCCACTTAATTTGCTGTGTTTTAACAGTAAATCACGCTAAATAAATACATCAATGTTTTATTATTTCTTTACTTCATCAAATTGAGGAGGCTTTTTGGCAGGTTTAAATATTTGCTCACATCTAGTATGCACCTTGCACACAAGCACCTCAGTCTCCTCTGCTGTAAAGCTGTCTTTGCTCTGCCTCTCTAAGTGAATCTTTCATTGCTCTTAAAACACTGGTTTTAAAAGTAAGAGACAAGCAGCATGATTAGCTAAGAGGATACTAATTAATCACAACACTCCTATTTCTACTTCTTGTGCACATAGTACACTTTACTTGGATTATATGCATAAATATTGTTTTTTACACACCCTCATTTCCTTCTAAAACGTAGCTGCGATTGAGCAGGTCAGAGAAGACAGAACCTCAGGTGTTAAGCTAAGATTAAAATTGACAAAAAGACTAAAATGACTTGGCTTTCTCTCTCGGTCATTAATTCACTACCACACTTCTCTATCTATTCTGATTCATGATATTTACCTCAAAGTCCAGGAGGGCGTCCAGCTGGTTCTGAATGATTGGGAGAGTTTTCATCAGCTTCTCTGTGCTCATGGTGCGCATCACCCCATCAATCCTAAGGAGAAGTGAGAGCTTACAGGAGGTTGCACAAAGGTGAAAATGAAAGACAGGTTTGTATTTTTCCATGCTCGTGTCCATGGGGGCTTTCTCATTATATGCATAACCTTCATCTCTGGAACTCCCGTCAAAATCAACCAACTCACCCTCTCTTCATCTTGGTGAAGTCGACCGCTACCAGCCTGTAGGACATTGCCCGTTCGTTAAGGTATCTGCTATACCGTCTGATGTAGGTGGACATATCATAACCTAGCAGAGAGCACAGATTTTAAGGTAACTGCACTGTCTACTAACAATTTTTAGAGATATCTCTGCAGTGTGGATTTCTTGATTAAGTCTCGCTCACCTTGTAATGCACCTTTATCTATGAAATTATTCAAGTTAAAGAGTGTGCTTCTGGATGCAAGGTACTGGATGAACCTCTGTTTGAAAGGACACAATTAAACATTGGACAAAGCCATCATCATTTAAACCGAGGAGGAATGCAGCACTTCTGAAACTTCTGAAATGTTTAAATACAACGACCTTGAAATAATTACAGTACAATGCTTAACATACAGAAAAGAAAAGGTACAAATGCATTGCAGTTCGTTGACAGCTTACCTCATTGCCGTACATCATGAGATGGTGAGTGGTGATAAGGGTCTTGAACACCACAACCCAGCTTTGATTGGCCGTCCTCTCAATCAGCGTGTCAGCCAAATGAGGTATACTCACACTCAGCTCATTGGTGCAGTGCATCAGATCTGGGCATTTTATACAGAAACAGGAATACATAAAATATCTTACACCCTTAGCAACAGTACAGGCATACATGTGGGGGCATATATCCCACTGCATTTTCCTACTTTTAATGGAAAGGCACTTAAGACCTTTTCTTAATTCCCTCAGGCTTGCCTCTGCTCTGAACTTGTTAACAGACAGCTTAATTGATTACCTGGTCCCTTAATCAACTATGCACAGCCGTTATTTGTCAACTGAAGAAAAACTCATTTCGACTTGTGAAGCCTGGTGCCTGGTCACTTTCTCAGCTGGCCCTTTTAGGCATGCAATCAGCAAACAGTGGAAACACATTCCTGTTTGGGATTCAATTTACACTGGAAGTCCACACTCTTGAAATATATTACAATCCTTCACAGTGTTGGAGAATGATAACGTTCAAATAGACCTAGGATTATTTATTCATGATACAGCCAGGTGAGGACTTTGTTAATGGCATAGCAATTGCAGAGGGGGAAGAGGGGCACAGTGTTCCAGTATCCTGGAGCAAGTTGAAGTTAAATGCCCTTACTTCAAGGGCATAATGTAATTTCCCCAGCGTGAGGGGAGGGACTTCAGAACCTGCAGACATACCACCCAAGTATACAGTATTACAGGAATTCCACCCAGTTTTCAATTTCTACGCTATTCCATCAGGATTTGATGTGAAGTGGAAAAAAAACGACTGTGAAGAAACGATTTACAGTAAGAAAAAAACAATTTACTTTAAGGACTACTTTACATGTACGTTTCTACCATTTATTTATTTTTTACCATATATTTATTTAAAATTTCCTTCCCAACCCACTCAGCACTCTCCATATCACATGTATTGCTTCTGACACTGGGAGGGGGAGGACTGACACATGCCTCCTCCGACACATGCGCAGCCACTGCATCTTTTCAAACTGCCGCCGTGCAACCAACGGGTACTCAGATTTGGTGCATCGGCTAGCAGACGCCTGTGCTGGTCAGCATCACACTAAAGTGACGTGGAGAGAGATAGGGAGCATCTACCCACCTGGAGAGAGCAAGTCCAATTGTGATCTCTAAAGCTCTGGCTGCTGAAAGCAGGCAGCATGACCCAGGCTACCCAGGCTGACTTCTCTACCATTAATATATTTTAAAAGCCTCATGTCTCAGGCTAATATTTGGTCATACAATTATTGTGAACAATGTCTCAGGCATCAGACAACATATTGCTGAACCATATTGTGTAAGCAGTACTATTAGGCAGTAGTACAAAAGACTATGGACTTCTTGTTCATATTAAAGTATGAATTTGTACACATTTTAGGGTTGTATTTGCAAAATTTTTGAAAACTCTTCCTGTTAATTGGAATTCCACAGATAAAAAAAACAGTTTATTAAACCATTAACATGTAAACAAGGTTTCTAGAGAAAGTTACCAGGTCAGAACTCTTCACATTGGAGGTGACAATAACCAGACATCTGAAGAATGCTATACAAAAAGGTTGAACATACACTGCCTGCTGTCTGAGACTGCTGCCAGTTTTACAGTGAGTTTGAGATCAAATTGTGGCCTAACCATGGTAGAGAGGTACATACAGAGAATTTTAAGGCAAAACATTTTTACTTTCACTACTATTTTACTATTTTCATTGCAGGTAAAATTTGAGTGGATTCATTGGTCATTGTGGATAATAAATAAAAAGGTTATACCTCTGCTGTAGCCATCACGACCCCTGGCTTCTATCACCACTGCTAAAAAGAAGTCTAAGTGGCTCAATTTCTTTAGAATGAACCATTTCACATTTAGCCTCTCTGAAAGGCAGCATTTATATCATAACATACAGAGATGTTGACATTTTGAAAGATCAGTGGAATTCCCCTTTTATATGAACTTGATGGAGACTGAACTGGGATTAGCCACTGGATTACAGTGGTGGCAGGGTGGTGAACAGCCAGCATGCAGTATGGAGAAGCTGTTCTGGTCAATTCAGCATCAAACTGTAATTAAGCACACAATGAAGCATGCAGTATATATCCTCTACCAACCCAAGCACCTCTGCACTGACAGTCCTCTGCTATTAATGACTCAGAGGGCAGTGAAAGGCAATAGTCGATTTGAACGGCATCAATGAGGCAATGTTAAACAACCATTTAATCACTGCTTTTGTGCATGTGCCTCAACCTGAGCGTTTACACAGCAAACCTCACATCAGCACACAGTGCAGCACGGCCATACACAGAGATCAATATCCTTTTATATATTGATATGTAAGACAACAAAGGAATAGCGAGATGTCAGTGAGAGGTGTGTGTATGTATGTGTATTCATCAGGCTGCTTTGTAATAGTGCAATGCTTTACCATTACCCCCTTGCCCTTGATGCTGCATGTCATTTGCTATTGATCAGGCAGCTTTGAGGTGATCAACTCCTGCGTAGGCTGCTCACTACCTGAGACACCTGGATATGTGTCTTAAAATTAGACACACTGAATCGAGCCTATATGCATTGAAAGCGTGAAAATTGAACACAATGTGTGTCAGGACATTGCTTATGCCAACAGCTCTGCCCATTACGTTACAGTGAGGCCCCATATTCAGCTGGGGCTGCATATCGGCGGCCAGTGAGGCATTAAGACGCTCTAATTATGCTTGAAAATTAATGCAAAGAGCTGTTAAGACTGTACGGGCTGCAAACTGGGCTACTACTCTGACCTTCAATATAATGAATGATAACCGGTGATAGTCTATCTGAGACGTGGATGGGATTTAAGCACATAGACATAGCTAGAGCATAGAAAAAAAAAAACACACACACACACACACACACACACAGAAACACACACACGAATCGGAGTGGAATCGAGGGCCAAAACCCTTGAGCCTCTGTAACAAAGCGCTAACGCTCCACCATCGGCTTGCCAATTCAGAGGGCCGTCTACTTAACCTACAGTCGAGGTGCTTCTTCTTGGGGGCGCTGACTTCGTGCGTCGTGGCCTTGCACACGGCTTTGCTGATGGCCGATCCGGTCATGCTGTGCTGAGCCGCGGCGATCCGGTCTGTGATGGACTGTCCCGACATAGCTAATAATGATTCACGATAGAAAAAATCGTCTCTGAGCAAAAGAGAAAAAGGAGCACTCGGTGCAGGGGTGGAGGGAGGGGGGGGGGGAAGCCCGCTCACGTCGCTTTTCTGTGTGCGGAGAACAGCAGCCTATCCTGACAGAAACCCGAGCGGAGAAGAGGCACTGACATTCAGATACAACCGGGCTACCGGCGAACAGACCGTCAAGGGCGAATGACTGGCGCGGATGCGGCTAACGTTAAAAGCCCGATGTCATGGATACGGCGATGTTCAAAGCGCGTTAACGTTAGCCTACTGAAGCGGACCTGCCCTCAGTGCGAGCTATAGCACATCACTACTGCTGCTGCTGCTGCTGCTGCTACCCTCCCGTGTCGCCGGTTAACCATGTAACTGCTGCTCGAATACGGCTAGCCGGATGATTTCGACCTTTCGAAAACCGACTAATCTAAACGGAACGGGCCGAAAGCAGGTCCAAAATGAACGTGCTGGGTCGCTAGTGTCAAGCCCGAAAAGCAGCAGCAGCACAAAAAAACAGTAACGGCAGAATTCACATCCCCACTAGTACAACCCAGTCAGTCTGATTAGGCTAGCAGCTACAGCTCAGCATCGTTTTCACATTCCTTCGGCTCTCCCTCACGGAGCGTATTCGTAAGATGCTTAAAGCGCGGGAAAAAAAAACACATAAAAGGGTTATGTGATTATCCGAATGGCGGCTGCACAGTGACACTGGTCCTAACCGTGCCAGTTCAACATCTCGTCGCTGACATTTTTTTTCTCTCGTCCACAGAGGAATTTCTCCCAGTTTCTGCCTCACAGTTAAGGAGCCGGACGCTGCGCGCAAAATGGCAGTTATGGAAATCAGGTGACTCGGGGAGGCTGCTGATTGGCCTGTGTCCGAGTAAAGGGGGCGGTGCCTTACCGCGGCATCAAATGGTCCAGATTTCATAAGCACCGTATAAGAAACTGAAGATGGCCGTTTCAAAATGCTTTATTGATACATCATCTCTCAAACAACACTGACAACACCTCAGCCTGCACTTGATGGAGACTTGAGACAAACTATGAGGGAGATTAGTCATTGACAGAGGTATGGCGGTGTAGTCCTCCTCATGTTGATTAATGTGGTCCAGTGAACAGACCAAGAGTAAATAAATACTGTCTCACAGGTGAAGAAAGAGGGCTAACACCTAAATCAACAGGCTGTTTTACATTCACACAGTTGGTCCTATTTTTAATAATCATGACAATAAAAACATTGGAATGTTTGTCTCTCAAAAGCTGTTGTGTATTTCCATAACCTGTCAGAAATGGTACTTGTTCCCTAGGATGAAAACCATGCACATCTACCCTTTAAAGGTACGAAATGTCCTTATGCTGTCCAATTATGTACACGGAATAGTTTCAAATAAACACCTGCAGTTAATATAGGACTTTAAAATGTTAAAATAACTGAGAATAACAGAATATGATACAAGTAAAAGTATCTGTACCCAGAAAAGTAGAATGTAGTACCTTTCGAGGATCATACATTCTACTGTTCAGATGTTCTCCACCATCTGCTCTACCGACCCAGTTTACTCAAGCAACCCATCTGCCACATAACAGCACACTGTAATTTGAATTGATTGCTAGACCAAATAACCTTGTGTCCTGTTTTTGCATTTCTCAAGATGTTATTGGTCCAACAACCTGCTCAGTGCTGTGCTGCTTACTGAATATCTAACATAACATAACTATGAACAGATACTTTTCTATATTTTTCTCCACACTGTTTTTCTTCCGGGCTGGAAAAAGTACTGGTGTGCAGCACGCTCCACAAGTTATTGGGGTCACACCACATCCACTCCAAGACACTAACACAGATGAAGAGCTCTATGTATGCCAACAATAAATGCTTTTCTATATTGTAATTCTTTTCCTTTGTCTTATTTTCATAGATTTCCTATGGAGGAAGGCAGCATGTGTCTTGTTCTTCCTCCCTCTCTATCTCTCTCTCTCTATCTCTCTCTCTTTCTGACTTCTGTTCCTCCTCAGCACAGGTTTCAGAACTTGGAGCATGCTGAGCAACTGGCTCGGCCCTGATCTTTGGTGTTGTTGTTGTAGCCAGGAAGGGTCACTGTGTCTGGATCGGAGTCGCTGACAGTGTTCTCCTCATGGGCCAGTATGTGTTGCACCAGGCATCTGGCTGCTGTTTCAATATTTGTGTTCTCCTGCGACAGAAGTGAAGAGCAGACAAGAAAGTGTCTAAAATCAAGTACTTTCATACCACAGTGCAGTCAACAAGTATTCCCTCTTTTTCAATGTTTGTCACTCTAAATGGTTCCAGATTCTCACAGGAAAACAAGATAAAATAGCATATAAAACAAGAACACATAAATACATGATTACAGTTTTTAAATGACCTATTTATTTACTGAAGGACACAAGCTTTACAACTGCTGTTTTACCCATGTGAAAAATACCCCCGATGTGTCATAACTAATTGTGCCACATCTCATCTTTCTCTCACATCACTGTAGATGAAATGTGGCTCACTGTCCTGTAAAGAACTGCTTTAGTACAATCACACTGGAGGCCGTCCAAGCAAAAAATAAATAAATAAATAAATCGTAACCTTTGAATGGTGATGTATTTATATGCATAGTCATCAACTAAAAATGTGGGGGCAAAGGAAAGTAAAGGGCAATGATACCTCAGACTAAATAAGGGAAGGGGGGGGGGTGGCATGTCATAAATATATGAGATGAGTGCACATGAAGGCCACCATAAACTTTATGTTGAGTGGGAAATTCAGATTTTTCGATGAGCCCTGACTTTTGGAGTTTGGGGTGTGTCATTAAAAATGCGGATAACTGTAGAAATTGGTTGTGTGTTAATTTAGAAGCAACACTTAAACACTGCAGTCTATTTTTTATGGTTTACTCTCAAGCACACATGGATGAGTACATGCTACTTGTGCATTTTTACAGTAATTGTAAATATATTTGCTCTAAAAAGCATTTTCCCCAGGGTGTTTGTGTTGTTTTCAACCAAAACCACTTGAACAGAAATCATGCCGTTCTTACGAGCTCCAAAGTACGTTAGTAAATGCCTCTAAGGGGCACTTAAAGGCAGCATAAAAGTGTTAGGACACTCTGAAAACAATCATAATAATGAAACTGTACTACGGAGTTGGAAAACAGGACGAATTGTAAGTTTGAGAGTCGCTACTTCAACCAGAACCCTGCACTATTTTTTTATCATGCTTGGGTTGCAGTGGCAGAAAATTTTATACTTTGATGAAAACAAATGTTCCTGTGAGCGAATATTGATTTTGTTGCTTGAGGTCTTTAAATGGTCTTAAAATATATATTATTTACATTTTAAACATGGCATGTTTTAATTGAAGACTGGTTTATTACCTAGGGAGATTATTAGAGTTAAAAAGCTTTAGTGGGTTTTAAATCCTGGACAATTTTTGGACATTCATTTTGAGTTACTTTCTGCTCCTGCTGGGCAGGTTTTAAGGAAGATTTAGGATCTCAATAATGTCTTTTCAGCCATAGTATCATTCAACATGATTCAGTCATGCTGGTCTTCTAAGGCAGGCAAAAACACCAGCACAACATGAGGTATAGCTGAATTTAGTGTTTTTTATTGTTCTTTAAATATCATTTTGATCTAATGTTATTATTGGTGTGTTAATTATTGTTGGTGTGGTGCAACAGTAACACCACTACCTGCCAGTCAGGTAATACACCATGTGGGAGACCGGGGTTCAATTCCCAGTCTATGGATGACTATGCTACACTACACCAATAAGAGTCCTTGGGCAAGATTTCTAACACTGCATTGGCCCACCTCTGTAATAAGAGTAACCTTGTAAGTCACTCTGGAGAAGGGCATCAGCTAAATGACGTAAATGTAATTATTATTACTTTTTAGCGCTATTGTTTTTTTTAGACACTCGCTTTTTTTATTTATTTTTTTATTTATAATCCCTATTTTCCCCTTTTTATGATCTGCTCATAATATAACAAGAGATGACAGCAGTGCAGACTGTCTACACTGAAACTGAGCTAACTTACACATTTTCTATGATGTTAGGTCAGGGGATCACAAGACCCATTTCAAAATCTTGTAGAAGACTGTTTTCATCTTCAGCCTTTTAGTGATTTTTTTTGTTTAATGCTATTGTATAAGGCTTGCTAGATCCATCCTCATCCTTCACATTTGGTAAGGTGTCCTTTTCGTGAAATGCGGGTCCTTTTTTTCTCCAAATGTAGCGAGCTTTAAACATTTAGAGTTCTTTGAATCGGTTGACAGTTCCAAATTACAACTGCTGACATGCCTCATGATGTTGTTGATCAAGGTCTGAGATCTTGAACAGTGAGTTTGTAGGGTGTTCATACTTTGGTACAAGCCACACTAATTATTTAGTTTGTATTGAAAGGCAGCGTAACTGTGCATTAGAATTTTCTTAAAATACTGGCCTTTATATTTGTTAGCTACAGAGGCTGTTTACTACTTTTGCAACAAAATGTGTGCATATGTCTACATGTCTACATAAGTATGAGATAAATACAGTTGTGTAGTTAAAATGCTGCTCTATGATGGTAACATACTTTATACTCAAGCCCTTGATGATCACATGAAATATGAATCACAATTCCAACACTGCATGCATACCAATGTCCTTCAGCCATGCACTATGATCCCTTTGTTATAACGTGACATGCTTGTGTAATGACCTATTTTGAATTCTGTATGTTTATATCTATATATTCATGTTTTTTCAAGCATTGCAATATCTTCAGCCTGTGCTAAAATGACTGCCCTGATACAGTATATGAAAATCATGTGACTACAGTGACTGCCTACAGAAAATGGATTCTGCAGTAAAAACCCTTTGGCTGAAGGCTTTAACAGAATAACACTTGTTCTCAGGGTCTGGCCATCGTTGCAATAGAAGCAATGGGTTAGATCACATTTTTCAACTCGTTCTATTCCTCAAACAAATTCAAGCAACCTTTACTGAATATGAAGGGCCAGTTTAAAGGTTCTTTACACTCACATTTCAACAATTCTTTATGTAGGTTGGTGTGGCGCAACAGATAACACCACTACCCACCACTGAGCTACCACACCATGTGGGAGACTGGGGTTCGATTCCCAGTCTGGGTGACTTTGCTGCGCTACACCAATAAGAGTCTTTGGGTAAGACTCCTAACGCTACACTGACCCACCTCTGTAATATGAGTTACCTTGTAAGTCGCTCTGGATAAGAGCGTCTGCTAAATGCCATAAATGTAAATGTAAATGTAAACAAAAGAGGTTCTTCTATGGCTTTTATTTTTTTATTTCTTTTTAAAAGTGTACTTCATTTATACAGGAATAAAATAGATTACATCAATGCAGTTTTGTCTACTTCTGCAGTTTAGTTCACTTCTTTTCTGAAATAGTTGTCCTGATGTAATACATTTTCTTTATGTGAAAATGATTTACACATTAGTTTTGCATGTAAAATTGCAGTTGTAGTAGATAAAAGGGAAGCATATTTAAAATTTCCTTCCAGCTTTGTGTTTGTTATAATTAAAACATGGTTCACAAGTCACTGTCAAATCTTAACTCTGTTTTAAGAGCAGTCGCCTCCAGACCCCACACAGGTGTTAATATTTATCTCAGTTGCTGCTTTATGGCCTTTTCGTGTCACATTCTTACTGCTCCTGTCTCACACACTGCTGTGTGTTTCATTAGAGAGGTGCTGTGAGTTGAAATGTGTGCCCCTCTAAGCTGTCATATGGAGTCACACTGGGTTCATGTGTTTGTGGAGGCTAATTCTCTCTCTCTCTCTCTCTCTCTTTCTCTCATACACACACACAAACATTAAACACTGACCTGTAAATCATCCCTACCACTGTGTCAATAGACAGAAAACACCAAACAGTCATTTAGACAATTCCTTTGGGTGGAATTGTTGATCCAATTATTAAACATTTTACAAGACGATGCCACTCCTTCAGCCAGTTCAACACACATCCATGCAAAGTGAAAAATCACTGTGTAGTACAAGTTCTACTACAGTTCTATCATACAAGTTCTTCCATAGTGGACAGTACAACTGTTTTACCTCTGTTTAACTGTAACTGTTTTTTAATCTGACTCTCAAACCTCTAAAACTGCAGGCAAACAATTTCATAACTAATTTCTATAGAACCTCATGATTTATATATCATTTAGAAACTACTATGAATTATTCAGTAACTACTATGAATCATTCAGTAATTACTATAAATCCTTCACTAACTACTATACATCCTACACTAACTACTATGAATCTTTCAGTAACTACTATGAATCATTCAGTAAGTACTATGAATCATTCACTAACTATATAAATGATTCACTAACTGCTATTAAAAAATTCAATAAGTACTATGAATCATTCAGTAACTAAAAGGCATTATTTAGTAACCACAATGAAACTGATATCTACACTGTAAACCTTTCTTGCAGTTTTTTAGTAAATAATTATTTACAGCATATGTTATGTGGGCATGACCATGTGGCACTAAGATGCAGGCTTACAGTTAACAATGTAGGAAAAAAGTGCATGGTAAATTAAAGCGTGGCGACACCTATGACCAAGTATGGTTTTCTGCACTGGTCTGACCACCAGCATTATCAGACATCAAAACCTTAACATAAAATAATATTAAGATCCGGTATCTGATGGCTACGGAAAGGCAATTTGGCTCTCTGACACACCGTGATACTGCTTACTAACCTTGGCCGACGTTTCAAACCAGCCCACAAATCCGTTTTCTTTGCAGAAAGTGTCAAGTTTGGGAATCTGTGAACACACACCCTCACGCAGCTGATCAGATTTATTGGCCAGCAGAACTGCTGGCACGGGCTTGCCGTTGCTGAGCGTAACCTTTGAGTCCAAGTCATCCTTCCACTTCAGAACTGCATCAAATGTGGAAGCTCTGGTCACATCGAACACTATCAGTGCTCCCACAGCCTCTCGGTAGTACACCCGTGTCATATTCCCATAACGTTCCTGCCCTGGAAGACATGAGAAAATAGGATCACAACTCCCATCAAGTTTAGAGCATTTATTGGTATTGTTTATGATTAGGAAATGTCATCTATTCATAGTACAGTGGAAAAGTGAGGGGGAGGAGGAGAGAGAGAGAAGGGGGAGATGGTGGAAGAAAGAAATTGGGGGAGGTGGAGGGAGAGAGAGAGAGAGAGACAGAGGGAGAGAGAGAGAGAGACATTGGCACTAACCTAACTCTCATGTGACTCTAACACGAGAATGAGAGCAGCAGCAGAGATTGTACCAGTAGAGACATGCATTCCTCAACACTCCCCAGAAATAAACACCACACACACGAGCTAGCTAATGAATGAGTCAGGCAATAAGATAGAGCTTGTAGGAAAGCTTATTTGCCAACAGCTTATTTGATTAAAAGCTATTTACTAATTTTTCCCAACCCACTCCCTCTTACAGATTACACAGATGCATAAAATAAAGCCTGTCCAATTCCCTAAAGCAAATTTAACAAACTTACTAGACCCATAAGTAAAGCATCAGCTATATGCACAACTCAATAAGAAGGTGGAAAGGGATTAACATACCAGCAATGTCCCATAACTGCAGGCGGATGACTGTTTGGCTGTCCCAGTTCAAGACTTTGAGAGCAAAATCCACCCCAATGGTTGCGCGGTAGTGCTGGGAGAAGATCTGATGAACATAGCGCTTGATAATGGACGTTTTCCCAACTCCGAGGTCTCCAATCACGAGCACTTTGAACAAATGCTCTTGCTGCATGACTAAGATGATCTACAGGCTACAGGAGAACACTAACCTGCAGTCTATCCGTTCAGCGAGCGGTTCACTGTTTAGATCCCACCGGCCGTACAGTCTGCACGAGGATGTTTCTCGTGAGCTCAGTCATTCTGACAAAAAAGTCATCATTTGCAGAAGATTCAAGTAGTTCACGAAGAAATCACGATTCACTTATTAGGAGTGTGAGGTAACTTAACAAAAGAGCAAAAAACAACCAAACTTTAAAACCGTCGTTCTACGGAAGGAAAACGAGTGTTTTGCTAGTTTACTAGGAAGCACAATTTCCAAAAACACCCAAATACTTACTGCAGTAAAACCGCACGCACAAATTACTGTGGCGTTATTTCTTCCCACCCGTATTCACGCAATCCCTGCCCCTCCTGCGTCGTAATTGGCTGATTCCAGGCCATGTTCTGTGCTGGGATTGGATAGTCATTTGTACTGACAAAGCTTTCCATCTATCAGCCGTCAGTCTAAGTGAGGGGGCGGGGCGTTAAAGAACAAAATAACGCCTCACTGTGAGCCGCGAAGGGAGGAGCTCCCGCTGCCCCGTGCTAGCACTGCTAACATTGCTACGGCCCGTGTGAAAGTGCATTTTCAGAGTGAAAACCTTTGGTCATGTGCAGATACAGCACTTCTGCAGTTCTTATGATCCATACAGCTGCCCAATCACTTTAAACAATGTGTTAATGCAGTATGTAAATCAAGACCATTAGTTTACTATATGATCCCACACAAGTTAAATCAATTATTATGGGACAACATGAATAATATTATACAAACGTAAACCTAATTTAAAGGCATCGTAATATTTGGGACATAGGTCTTCACCGGTGTTTATTTCTCAGGTTTTTCGAACCTGTTTCCTTAAGGCAGGGATAAGAGAGCCTTCAGCTTCCAGTCTTCAGTCTAGACATTTTGCACATTGACATCTTTGGAGCTTGCTTTTGCAGTTCCACAACGTCCGGACCAGAACTGGGCCAACGCAAGTCAACGCAAGAAAACCAAAGGCTGAATACAGTATTACATATGGCCAAGCAATGTGCCAGTTAGGCTTGGATCCCTGCGTGCCAGGTGCCATGCGTCACTTCAACCCGGAACCAGCCGGCATATCATACGGCTGCTGGGTGTTGGTTGGCATCTTACAGCAGCAGGCACACCAACCGGCACATTCTAAGGCACCCTGTATACTACCTGGCACATGTTAAAGCAGCCGGCACACGAACCGGCACATCTTAAAGCAAGGGGCATGCCATCCAGCAAATCTTAAAGCAGCTGTCACACCAACCGGCACATTCTAAAGCAGCCGGCACGTCGACTGGCACATCTGGCTGCTGCCAGTCCACCGTTTTCATCTCACGAAATGCGTGAAAGCGCACCAGCTGCGTAAAAACGCACAAAACCGCGTAAAAACGCACCAGACGCAAATTAATGTGCGTTTGGTAATCATGCGTAAACGCTATGGAGAGCGCTCAGACCAAAACCAGAACCACTACATGGAAAAGCGAACAGGGTAACGTGGGACCTTTTTGGCACACATGAGAACAGTCCACTAACACTGCAGTTTTATTGAAACGGATCTTACACGCAACTCAGCTCCGTGCGTAAATTCCTAGTCTCCAGCCATATATGTTAATATTTTGCTGTTTTCACATTTTATGATCTATGTACAATCTATGTAAACTGACTGTAATTAGCAGCGGGAGATAGCTGGACTGGGGTAACATTTACTGCTCATTGTGGGTTTTATGACCATAAAAAATAGACTCGTCGCGTTTAGAAAATACACTGAAATTGTTCCTTTATTTATCTGTTAATAAATAGTCTGAGACATTTTCGTTGTGCAGTGAGTGCAGATTCGATTGAAATGTTAATTATTGACATTTCGCCACCGTTAAACTGATGCACCCATGCGTTTTAGCGGCGCTAAGGACTTTCCACATTAGTAGCGCTTCCGGTTAGACATTACAAACAGTGGCTCTTCTGTGGTATCCCCAAAGAACCATGTGAAGCAAGTGTAGCATATTTAAAATGTACATCTTTTTTCATTGCAGTCTTTTTATCAACCCTTATCAACAACACAAAGAAACGACGAGTGCACCATGCGTAAAAAGGCACCATGCGTAAAGACGCACAGAGCGTAAAAGCGCCCTACACACGGGAAAATGCGCGCCCTGCGTCAACGCCCTGGAGAACGCTCAGACAAAAAACTTCAACATAACAGCTGAATTACACACTCCTTCAGATCACACAATGTTCTCCGACTTACTGATTCACCCTCTTTACTATTTACAGTCAGTGCCATCAGCGCACGGTGGAGAATGTAACGTAAAGACAAAAATCTAAATCTTTTTACTTTAACGTCCATTGCTCCAAAGTTTTTTTCTTCTCCTATAAAGCTGCTGCCTTGAAGACACAATTTGACAATGAATTATATGACCCATTCTTAAAGAGTGAGATGTCTAGACTAGGGTTTAATTTACAGCTCAGTTAAAGTCTAATGTCTATAGATAAAACACTTGAGTGCAATCTGACTCAAGGAAATGTTATATATTATCATATTATCATATTGCTGGACCATCTATAAACAGTAAACACATTTACTGGTGTAGTCTTAATAACAACCAGTATTGTTCTAATACCAGTGTTCTAATTGCAGAGTGAGATTTACAAAACACATCGAATCAGGATTCAACATTTGAACTTATGTAGAAAGAGAAAACAAGTGAAAGAAGAGATAAAAAAGAATCTTCTACATTAGAACTCCTTCATATGGATGCAAAAAAAACAGTTTATACTTAAAGCATAAAATTACATAAAATTCTAAGAAACAAATGTTGCTCAGGGACCCAATAGTTGGTCATAACTGTTTCGGCATAAATAAAATGTGACGAAAGGTTTGCAGGCTGTTTTAAGATGTGCCGGGTGGTGTGTCAACCGCTTTAGGATGTGCCAGGTGGTGTGTCAACTGCTTTAGGATGTGCCGGGTGGTGTGTCAACTGCTTTAGGCTGTGCCGGGTGGTGTGTCAACTGCTTTAGGATGTGCCTGATGGTGTGCCGGCTGCTTTAGGGCTTTCTGGTTGGTGTGTCGGCTGCTTTAGGATGTGCCTGATGGTGTGCCGGCTGCTTTAGGGCGTTCTGGTTGGTGTGCTGGCTGCTTTAGGGCTTTCTGGTTGGTGTGTCAACTGCTTTAGGATGTGCCTGATGGTGTGCCGGCTGCTTTAGGGCTTTCTGGTTGGTGTGTCGGCTGCTTTAGGATGTGCCTGATGGTGTGCCGGCTGCTTTAGGGCTTTCTGGTTGGTGTGTCAACTGCTTTAGGATGTGCCTGATGGTGTGCCGGCTGCTTTAGGGCTTTCTGGTTGGTGTGTCGGCTGCTTTAGGATGTGCCTGATGGTGTGCCGGCTGCTTTAGGGCATTCTGGTTGGTGTGTCAACTGCTTTAGGATGTGCCTGATGGTGTGCCGGCTGCTTTAGGGCTTTCTGGTTGGTGTGTCGGCTGCTTTAGGATGTGCCTGATGGTGTGCCGGCTGCTTTAGGGCATTCTGGTTGGTGTGCCGGCTGCTTTAGGGCATTCTGGTGGGTGTGCTGGCTGCTTTAGGGCTTTCTGGTTGGTGTGCCGGCTGCTTTAGGATATTCCGGTTTGTGTACCAACTGCTTTAGGATGCTGCAATTCTCAGCTAGAGGCTGAGATGTTTCTTAGGATTTTTTTGGGTGTGAGGGATCCCACTCATGTGCTAGGTCTAGTGCTATGGAGAACATTGACCACCCAAGGCCTGTTCTCAAGACTCTACAGACAGAGAACATCCAACCTAACTGCATCAAGCCACCCCAAACAACATCACCAGCAGTGGCTCACTGATCCTCTTCTGTGCTCCCCCAGCCACCTGTTCTGGGGTAACAACCACTTGCTCTAGCTCCATTTTCTTTGAATGCTCCAGTTCTAGCTCCCCAGGACATTCAAGTTTCCTGTGCCTGCTCTCAAGAGGGCTCCAGTTCTTGTTCCCTGGGTTATTCTAGTTCCCAAGATGGCTCTAGTTTCTGTGCCCTAGGACAGGAGGCCTCCAGTTCATGTTGCCGGGACGATTCCCATTGCTGGCTTCAGGTCTTGTGAGCTACCAGGATTGCTCTGGGCTACCTCCAGTCCTTGCTGTCCAGCTGCCATTTTGCTGGTCTGATCTGATTTCGCCTCAGGGGCCCAGACACCCTATCTCTGTTGTGCATCAGGGGTTGCTCCTCTTCCTGTTTCGGTGCGCATGGCCAGGCTATGTGCTTCCTTGTAAGCTTTTGGACATGTATCATCACTGCCAAGCTCTTCTCCTGATGTGGATCTGGAGGCCCGTCTGATGTTAGTGAAGTCTGCTCCAGGGATAAACACATATGCTTTGTCTTACCAGTTAGTGACATCTCTGATTTCCATTTCTGAGCCCTGATTCATATTTGATTGGATTTGCTGTTGTGACCCATTGTTTTGTTTCTTGGTTCTATGACTATGGACCTGTCTGTGATGTACCTGCAATGCCTGTCTTGACCCCTGCATGCTTTGATGATAAATATTGGACCAGTCCAAATAACGTCTATCTACACATGCAACCTGCCCCCATTCCCTAATCATTTCAAGAGGCAAAAACATTATGGAGGGCACTGTATATTATAGTAGAAGTATGGTACAAAACTGTAGAAACTGTTCTTGTACCACAGATCTTTCTCAATATATATGTTTCTGTTGTCAGTAATATTTGGTTACCGATAAAAAAATTAATACAACGTCAATATGCTAGTCATGTGCAACTGTATAGCTTTACAGCAGCATCTAGTTGTGCCAGAATGATAAATGGAGCTGTAATCTTAAAATGACAGTATATCATAGAAACCATAACAGTATATTTGACCTATTGGATAAATATGAATAAACATAAAACAGATAAAATAGCCATTACCAATAAAATACATTATTATCTGATATTTGATTCCACATTTCTGAACAGTAATATACAGATACACAAACAAATATATTAAAAAAACATGAATATTAACTAGCTGCCATCTGCACAAATGAAAGAAGTAGCCTTCAATAGTACAAGCCACTAATTAGTACAAGTACTTCTTCCAAGATATCATTAGGCAGTACAGTAAACACAGCTACATACAAGCTAACTGCCTTCAGCCTGGTTCGCCTTTTCTTTTTAACAGCATCTCCTTTTACTGCACGTTTGCTGTAATGCGTTTAAAAGACCTGCACTCTAGGCCTAAATGGCCCTGTATTGATTGGACCATCTGGACAAAGCCTCGGCCACCTTTTCCTGACAGAGTTATGTTGGTGGTCGACCCCTGTTGTAGTAGCACTGCTGGCAAAGCGCCTCCCACCGCCGTCCAAGTGGCTAATACGGGGGCAGTATGCTGATGCAGCAGGGGCTACGCCACGGCGCGCGTTGGTGGTCTGCGCCTCCACTGCGTGGTTTACGGTACTGGTACTGATGAGGGATGAGTCAGGCTATATGATGCTGATGATCCTGCCATTTCATCAGCACATTTTTACAAACATCTTTTCATCCCTTATAATGAGAGTGGCGGCGTGCTTTTGCGAGCTGTTTGGGGGATTTCTGAAGACAGTCGTTGTGAAAGTAAACGGCCTGCCCGGGTGGGCTTCTCGGTAGCTTGGTCGCATCTATAAAGCGGAAACTAGTTGCATATTATTTCCTAAGAAGCGTGCTCGGGGTGGCCTTGAATGCTCTGCCTGGGAACGGCGCTGACGGCATCGCTGCTTTTCCAGCTCGGAACACAATGAAGAACATGGGTTTTGCCATCGCAAGACACTGAGAGGCTTAACTGAGGTAACCGCAGCGCACTGCTGGTCTGTCGGTGTTGTGCGTAAATGGAGGGCTTTAGCTTGGTGTATGTAGCCTAGTTTAGGGCCCACACACACGCACGGGCCTTCATTACGGCGTTTGCTTGCAAAATAAGATGTACACACTGCACTGGATCAGTTGTGAAGACGTTCAGATGAAAATTGAGAGTTGTGTGGCTGTGCTAAGGCAGCTCTGACAGGGCCTTCAACAGTAGAGCAACACTACACAGAAGAAGGCTGTCGAAAATAGAAGTAAACATGATGTGACAGCTGGGCTTTTCTCCATATACTCCATATGAAGACACCCAAACCTACTGAGCCTTTGTGGATCCCATAACTTCATTTAGTTGTCAGTGCTGATTTCATAGATATATTTCAGGATGGGGAAAAAAGCAGTGTACATTGTGTCCCAGCTTACTTACAGTGCTGCAATTATCAGTAGTTGTTGATATGAACAATATTTTTTTATGTTTACATGCAATATATTGTTGTTGTCACATAAAACCTTGTAGCTACATTTTCCAGTTTTCACTTTTTGACAAAATGTGAATCTGTCAGTTATATCAAAGTCGCGTGATAAATAGACCAATAGAAATGCTCTGCAATGAGCTGGAATACAGTCTTTGTACCTTGCCTTTCTTTGAAAGCTAAGAACGGTTTTCTCGTCTTACTGTAAAGTTGCAGTTTTGGGGATACAGGGTTTCGGTACTGGTATATAACTTTTAATGTTTATAATTAAAAACATGCTGTGTCCCTGTTCTCCTCTTCCTCTACAGATCTCATAAGATATGGAAGCTATATGGCTGTACCAGTTCCGATTGATCGTCATCGGCGACTCGACGGTGGGGAAGTCTTGTCTGATCAGGCGTTTCACAGAGGGTCGCTTTGCCCAGGTTTCGGACCCCACAGTCGGAGTGGACTTCTTTTCCCGTCTGGTGGAGATTGAACCAGGCAAACGCATCAAACTTCAGATCTGGGACACGGCCGGGCAAGAGAGGTTCAGGTATGTCTAACGATATTCTCTGACATTTCACATGCACCCGAGCAGCCCTTTCTGAGTGTGTCCTCTGATAAAAGTAAAGTTCACCCTGGCCTCCAGGGCTCCGCTGTTAGAACTCATAAACTCAGACGGAAGGAATGCTTGTGGAAAGCTAGACTTTCTCTCCTTGTCATCTTGCGGTGCGAGCCGTTCAGCTTATTTTTAGGCTACACCTGGCTGTCGTCTGCCTGGTTCCTCTTTTCTGTTCTAATTTCATACTGCTTCACTTACAATCAGCAGCCTTTGCTTGAAAATTGATTCTGGAGTTTTTTTTATACCCTTTCACTGTGCATCGCTCTGCTCTCATCACATTTGCTTTCGTGTGATAATAATTTGGGGTGTAAATCCGACAGTGATTCCACCGTGATTCATTTACATTTAAGGCACTCAGCATGCATTTTGCTATAAACTAAAATGAGCACATGCTTTAATGAATATTATTATTAGGGAAGTTATATTAGAGATCTGTAGATAATTGTTTTAAAAATGATTATTTACTGCATTTGTAACCCATTATAAACAAATGGTGCATTTCTTCATAATGCTAATCCAAACAGATCTAGTAGCAACTTCTGCATTTTCTAAACATGTAGCTATCACTGGCTTGTTCAATTTTACCAGTAGCTCACCTGACTTTAATGAAGGATTGATTAAATAAACTAGGTACTCTATGGGGATAGTAAAAACTGGGCTTCTTGGAACAACACACTTACACACATCAAATCACAATGTTTTGTTTATTAATTTATTTATATTTATATAAAATATTTTTTCAAAAACACATACACTTATTGACCCAGAAACATAGCTTAACAAGTCACTTTTGCACAGTATTGTATGTCAGTAAAAAAAAAAAGGATATTATCATTGATGTTTAATTCTCTCAATTAATTACATCGGTGCCGTTACATTGTATGATTACACCACACTTCAGTCTCAAAACAACTTCTACTCCCAAGCAATTAGGCTGCTGAACCGCTAGTAGTACAGTGTATCAGTCCGGTCCGCCACAAAACTATCTCTCCAGTCTCATCACACCTCCACCCCATACAAACACACTCTAAAACCTGCAGCCTACTTACTTACTGGAGCTGTGACCTACACTTGAATTCACACCTTATCCAGTGTCTAAATGTAGATAGTAATGTAAACATTTCAGATATATATTAACCTGTACATTTTAAACAATAAGTGCCATATTGTGTGTATGGTGTAAGTTAATGTGTATATATTCTTTATTTTTATTTTGTATATATTGGTGTATAATATATTTTTTTCTACCGTGAGGGACTATGCACCAGTTTTTCATTCACACATTTACATTTACATTTACATTTACATTTACGGCATTTAGCAGACGCTCTTATCCAGAGCGACTTACAAAGTGCTTTGCTATTTACCCAAGAAAAGCCTTAGCTAGTTAGAATAGACTAATAATACAAAAGATACCTCCAAGCTTAGACATTACTAAACACAATACAATAAGGCGACCACACGATACAGGAACAAGACTAGAGGCATAATCTATGCAGTAGTACGATATAGAAAGTACAATTTAGACAGGTCAGACTTGAGTTACAACCCTGTTATATAACATAAATACATAAACATGACATAGCAAATGTCATTCTGTCATACATTTGATGTCATCAAACATTAAAGCATCTGTCATGACATCTGAATTGCCACCTTTGTATCGATCATTCTTTACATAAACACTTCCTAGTGATCATGCTTCCTGACCTTCTCCTCCATGTGTCTATTTTAGGTCCATCACCAGAGCGTACTACCGTAACTCTGTGGGCGGCCTGCTGCTGTTTGACATCACTAACCGCCGCTCCTTCCAGAATGTTCATGAGTGGCTGGAGGAGGCACGCAGCCATGTGCAGCCGCATAGCATCGTCTTCCTGCTGGTGGGCCATAAGTGTGATCTGGAGGTTCAGCGGCAGGTGAGCCAGCAGGAGGCGGAGAAGCTGGCGGCGGCATACGGCATGCGCTACGTGGAGACATCGGCGCGCGACGCCATCAACGTGGAGAGGGCTTTCACCGAGTTGACCCGAGACATCTTTGAGCTAGTCAAACGGGGCGACATCACCATCCAGGAGGGCTGGGAGGGCGTGAAGAGTGGCTTCGTGCCCAACGTCGTGCACTCATCCGAGGAGGTGACCAAGAGCGACCGCCGCTGCCTCTGTTGATCGACCGATGCTTGCAGGTGTACCATGCTCCTTTGCAAAACCCAGTCATATCGTGACCCCTTAAGCTTGGCAATCTAACACAGCTCCTTTCCTCCCTCTCGGTGACCTCCCAACCACAGCTGAACATAACAGTGCCCCATGCATTAATCACGAGGACACATTTTAGGACACTTCTTCTAGGCTTCAGCTTCTCCTGTTTACTTCAGGTAAACTTCACTACTGATTCCTAGAGCTTGATCATGTGCAAACATCAGTTTTAAGTGCGAGAACTGCCCCACTTCACGAAGCTATGAACTTTGGAACGTGAAAAAAGGATGGGCCCCTGCATGGAAAAGCATAAGCATATCCAGGACAAGGACCGCTTGAGTATGTGAATGCATTGCCTTCTTGACTTGGTC
Source organism: Salminus brasiliensis (assembly GCF_030463535.1). Classification (NCBI taxonomy): domain Eukaryota; kingdom Metazoa; phylum Chordata; class Actinopteri; order Characiformes; family Bryconidae; genus Salminus; species Salminus brasiliensis. The sequence continues at coordinate 17,107,364 of NC_132895.1, forward strand.
CAAGTCTTCTGACCCCAAGACAGAAGCTAAGTTCACATACCTAATTCAGTCATCGGTGCCCAGCCCCAGTATAAATGACTTGAAAGGGGATGTGAAAAAGGATAACCAATCAAATCGGAGTGTCTGTGCATCTGTGCTTGTTAGTTTTCTTTAGCGAATGCATTGTGTCCTTCATTTTCAGCGAATACACGCCCACTCTTTTAGAGGAAAATGAACTGTCCAACAATTAAAAAGCTTCTGACTTCTGGTTTTATGTCAAGCATATCTTTGGTCACATTCTGTCAGCTTTACATTGAACTAATGTTAATTCTCATATATTGTTCGTCCCCATATATAGCCCCAAAATTTAAGTAATGACCACAAATCTTTGTCCAATATAGATGTCACCCTTTATATGTTTACATTTATTTAGCAAAAATTACTAGCTTTTTTTTAACTGTTCTTAAATGCCTCAATTACTGATTTACTGTTACCTCTGACTTTCACTTCTTCTTTGGGAAGTCAGTTGGAATCTTTCTCTAGGGTTCAGAGACGAGTAGAAGGATGGCAGTTGTGTGTGTGTGTGTGTGTGTGTGTGTGTAAACCAAAACCCTCTCATCTGACATTCCTTTCACAAATCAAAATTGCACGTCTAACATCCAAACCTGTATATTTTTACCCCTTCATATATTTTTAACTCCTATATCTATCTTTGATTGAAATGCTCATATGGGAATCATTTTTGGAGCTTTCTTCACTCCTTCATCTCCATCTCCTGTCAATTCAGACCGGTAGCTGCTGAGGTGTATCTTTTTGACTTACTGACGTTCTCATTTAACAGGTTGAACTGGCTATTAACTGTATTTATGGATCTTGTAAGAAAGTCCAAATGTAATACCAATAAAATGTGACTTGAAGAAAAAAAAAGAAAAAAAAAAAGAAAATCACATCACTTCTGGACTGATGTCTTAAGGTTTTGGGTGCGAGATGTTGAATCCTGTGAAAAATCCTGTGAGAAGTCATTTAAACATAACGATTTTATTTAAAAAAGAGGACATTTAAAATACAGCTCCATTTGACATGACATGTATATATTTACAGTGTACAAAATCCAGTGACCAACAAAAATACAGTTTGTATTAAAGGTACAGCATGTACTGTAAAAAAACAACAACTAAGCAACAGTTCTAGGAAGGAATCTCAAAGGCATGTGGCTTGAAATGACTTTACAAGCCAGTCGGGTCTTTGAGGTTTAATTTGAACTTCAGGCACTGTTCTATTGGAGTCACAAACCTCCAAATGATAAACAAACCACTGTTGGGAAGCGTAACGCCTGAAAGCAGACACAAACGTATCTCTGAACACTTGCAAATTTACATGTAGGAAACATGTAAACATAACTGTCGTATTTTTGTACACGCACAAAGAAGATGGTGAAGCTATACAAAAATATGTTTCTAACCAAGCAGAAATAATTATAATAATAAGTACTTAACAAACCTAAACAAACAAAAGTAAATAAAAGATCAATTGTTACAATATCATAGTTCAATATATATAATATGTATATACAACAGTAAACTATCACTCACTACATAAAAAATTATTCTACAAAATAGAACGAATAGATAAAAGATGAGCACAACAAAAAACAAAAAGCAAGTTTCAATGGAAACCACAAGTATCTATACCATGAGATATGATACAAAGGCCATTCATAGCCAATTCATTTGGGATTTTTGCTTTAGTATCTCTCCGGATGACTGTTTCACAGTTATTCTACAGTTTGCTAAAGCAAAATAATGAGAAAGGGGCATATAGCAGAGCATATTCTTATAACATAGGTCCCTAAGCTGGACTAATTCGTATTACAAGGGGTTTAAACCAATGTTTCTACTGGTTTCCAGTCCATAAGCCTTTAAAACAGTTGTTTAAAAGATGTCAGTACTGAATTTTGGCCTTGTGTGTTTCTGTAAGGTTTCTAGGAACCCTGTTTGAGAGTAACTCTGCTCTGGTAGACACTTCATCATTTGGTTAAAAGGGCAGTAAAGACAGCAGAATGAAACAGAGATAATTAACAACCTAGTAGGGCATTCTCCCATTGCTGAACACACACACACACACACACTCTCTCTCTCTCTCTCTCTCTCTCTCTCTCTCACACACACACACACACACACACACACACACACACACACACACACACACACATCTATGCCCACACACACACACTACAGTACTAATCAATCACATTAGTAGTCCTGATTGCTTTGTCTAATTTTCATTAGAACTCATAGAAAATGCAGTACGAAATGGTTTAATACTGAATGAACTGCAAACACACAGGCCTAAAAACATCACTGCCAATTCTCTGCATGTCCAATGTCAATGTGTTTTTTTGTGAACATGCAATGCCCAAACACTGATTTCTGCTACCAGTATTTAGCACTGTTTAGTGGTTGTGGCTGCATTCTGTACATCAGCCACTAGAGGACTGTACAATGTCACACTGCTGCACTCACAGAAACCACAGGGTGGGTTGGAAACCATTTTGGACTTTGTAGCAGCTTTAAACAGAAAGGCCTTGGTCCTAGCTGACAATGTGATTATGGCGAGATTAGAAACAAAAACAAAACGGACAGTCGCCACAACTGCTCACACATACCCTGTATACACTTTTCTCACTGTCTAATAGACACAGGCTTCTACAGTACTAAATGAGTACAGCAGCTCCAAAAGCTACAGCACACATGACCAATATTTTCTGCTCTTGAGGTGCACACTGTATAATGAGCATGAGCACAGACTAACCAATATCATGTAAAATGTCTTCAATGAGTTTTGACTTAAATTCTGTAATATGCGTTTTTGTGAATGAATGCAATCAAGGTTTGTTCAAATAAAGCTTTAAGAAAACGTCCAATAAAGCAAAGATCTTGCCGGCTTTTTAGATTCGTCACACTGAATTTGCAGTCTTCACTATGGAGCTGTAGTACTTCATGGAACAGAGATGATGTCGGAAGTCTTCATCAGGGAGAAATGCCCTCTACCTCGCTCTCATCACCTCCTAAGTAAATGGGGCTTTTAGTCTTGGTGCTCGAGCCGTATTTTCGCTGGGTGCTGTTTAGGGCCTCTGTGCTGTTCCAGATGCCATAACAGAAGTAGATCAGGAAGCCTGGGAGAAAAACAAGGAATTATAGCAGTTAGGATGATAAAAAGAAAGGCCGGAGAAAGTGAGAGGGCAGTGTTAGTGTTTTAGAATGATTAAAGTAGCTGCTTATATGAAAATGAAATATATTGCCATATGATAAGGAAAAGGAAAGATATCCGAATGTATTTGAGACGTTCTTACTACATGTGGCTGAGGGGGGCAGGGGGTGACAACAAAACTACTGTTACCATACTCCTAAATACAATACCAACAATACCACACAAATCCAAACTTTACTTGCTAACAGGGATTCTACGATACCAGAAATTCAGAAGACATTGCCAATACCACTGAAATTCTGCGGTTCTGAATACCAACTTTAATATCACAACGAAAGATAAACCATTTAAACAGATTTCCACATGAATTCTTCAATTGTTCTAGCAGGATGGAAGTAGGATGCAGCCTTCGGTTAAATGTGCTATCTTCTCTTCAAGTAAGTAAAGTAAAAAAAAGAAGAAAAAAAAAAGAAAAAAAGAAAATACTGTTAGAGGTGTAAGAAAATATCAATCTAACGAAGTCTGGTTGAAAATGAACAGTTTACAGGTAAAGACTGGTGGCAGACAGTGGTTCATTTTGTGTTGTGTTTAAACTCCGACTGTTTGGTAGCAGTGTTGTACTCGGTCTTCAGAGCCCACTGTTCTGATTGCACAAACCGAAAACTTTTTATTTGGCAGTTTTATGTATATTATGGAGTTTTATTATACTATGACAAAAACAAGTAACAGAGTATATTGAATTATAGCCACAGTATCGTGACACATCAAATTGCCAGGTTCTTGCTAATACGCAGCCCTAATAACATGTGTCAATAACATAATAATAACAATTTCAAAGTTATGGTGGCATAGCATATCTATTGCTTTATACCCAATATGCAAATAGACGCCTATGTGTAACAAGACAAAATACAATATTAATATTACAAAAACGTAGTCTTCAACTATTTAAAACAAACAATAGTGTGTTATGAAACACACTAACTGACCTTGTTCCCAGTTCAGTGAAAAGTAAAAACTTTAACATTTTAGGTTAAGAATGCCTCGTTTGAGGCATTTCCCCTTTTTGTTCTAAAAGCTCGGTGACACCGTTTGCATACTAGTTCATGGAATACTCGTCTCTGATCATCGGACTCAAACGCAAAAAAAAATAAAATCCATACTCAACTTTTGGGATTCCACCATCCCATGAATCGTAACAGAACAGGTAGTTTTGGTACTAAAACTCGTGCTTGTGAAATTTGGTTATATATTACATTCATCCACATTCATCCATCACGTGGATACTTTGTCCATAGCTTACAGCGTATTTCCCATAAGACTGTGTGCACCAAACCATGACATCTGCAACACCTAAACAACCACATTTTTATTGTCTTACAAATTCCTCTTTCGTTGTTGGGCCATTTAATGGGATTAAACAGCACTTTGATCAATGCCTGTTTATATAACTTGACTTTATTACTCACCAATGCCCATCCACACTGCAAAGCGGCACCACGTGGCCAGGTCCAGCTGCATCATGAGGTAGATGTTGACAAAGATACTGAACAGAGGCAGCCAAGGCAGCAAAGGCACCTGCAGGACAAGATTAGGCTTAGCTCCACTACATAATACAAGGATCATATCAGTCTAAATTGGTTATGTTGATTTAATAAAAAAAGAAACAAAAATGGTCTGCATCATGGTCTATCAATGGTCTACACCTAAACAATTGTCCTTTTGATACACATTCCCCCATTTTATTTTACATGCAAATGAATTCAGTCTTCGCTCATACAGGTCTTCCAGAGATCAGAACAAAAGTACACACTGAAATCAAAACCATCTGATGAAGTACCTTGAAGGTGAGAGCCTCCTTGCTCTCAGGCTGCCTCCAAATGATGATTACGCAGAAGAAGCAGAGCAATGCCAGAATGACACACACTGTCACCCATATGGGCTGGCCTGCCATCAGCTCATCCAGATTCACAGCCAGTACCACACACAGCAAAGTAATCAACACCGCTGTGGAGGAGACACACACAGATTACTCACGGCTCCTGATGGACTAATCTGGATCAAAAAGCCTGAAGACCTTATTGGCTTTATGCAAATTAATAATTATCCAGGGCTACAGTTTAAGCAAAGTTATAAGTATATAAAGGGTTTTATATAGTATGTTTTAACAATAGTGGAACTCTTTTTGGTGCTATATAGAACTATTTCTTGCCTACAATTCAGGGCAATTTAGGAATTTAGGAAAAATGATCCACAACAGAGAATGTTTTTTTTTTTTTTTATGTACAAAATTCTTACAGATAATGGCTGTTGTGGCATAGACAATGGTTCCAGACATCTTGGTCGGGATGTCCCTGGAGGGAACAAAGAGCAGTTTTGCAGAAAATTTCTCTCTCGGAATATGATCCTCTGAATCCAGGCCATATTCATCGCCACTGTCTCCAGAAACAGCCACCTTCTCTCCGCCCACCAGCTCCACCAGCTTCTCACTCTGACTGGATGAGTTCAGGGTACCTGGCTGGTACCTACACACACACACACACACACACACACACACACACAGGTCAGTCATTTAAGATGGCATATAACTTTGAATATTTATGAAGTTCATTTTCTACTATCTGATCTCTGGCATACCTGAGAATGAGAACACACACAGCAACCAGAGAGTATGCCAGTAAAGTCCCAATAGACATGAGATCAACCAGTGCAGCCAGGTCAAAGATGAAGGCCATGAGTGCTAAAAGAGATAAAAAACCAGTTCAATGTGGCATACATTGATTTGAACTGAAATGCTTCAAGTTCTTTGAGGTGAGCTGTTTGGAGGTCAAAGGTGAAAAAGTTAATCTAATTAATCTAAAAATCTAATTATGGTAGAAGTAGTATGCAGATGGAACCACTAAGCACACAGAGCTTCTCTCACCTGCTACAAAGCCAGACACCGCAGTGGCCAGCAGAGGTGTTCTGGTGCGCTTGTTCATTCTGGAGAGAGCACGAAACAGCAGGCCATCCTCCGCCATGGCATAGATCACTCGTGGCATGGGGAACATGGAGCCCAAAAGACTGAAAGACAAACAATACATCCACGGACTGTAGTGAACTTTGCTTTTCTGGAATAAGGCATGCCATCATCAAACATGCACTTGCGGCACATTATACCAATATGCTGAGGAGTTTTTCAGCAATGTTTGCCTGATCTTGATCTTGGACAGGGATGTCCAATTCTAAATTAGGTGTGCTTAAGCATAAAAACATTAAACCGGGCTGGCCTACAGCCCTGCAGGACTAAAAACCGGACTCCCCTTTTGTAAGGAAAGGGAACAGAGGCTAGTTTCTTACCTGGTAGAAAGGGCGCAGAGTGAACCCACAGCTACAATGTAGCGAGCTGGTGCCCATCCAACATAGCTGAAGGCCTCAGGCAGAGGGCTCTGAGTGTTGAGCTTGTAATAGGGCATCATGAGGGTGAGTGCAGCAGACACACCAAAATAGGCAAAGAAACAGATGAGCAGAGATGCCACAATTCCCACTGGAATGGAGCGCATTGGGTTCTTGGCTTCCTCACCTACATCAAAGTGTATGGATAAAGTGAACACCTTGTATCTGTACTCAGTTATACCAACCAATAAAGTGACCGACACTGACAGACACAGTATAGAGGAAAAGCAGTTCTTGTCTGGAAGCTGAAATGATGAGGACACACTGACTCACTTGTGGTTGCAATGCAGTCAAAACCTACAAAGGCATAGAAACAGGTGGCAGCACCAGACAGGACTCCACTGAAGCCAAATGGTGCGAAACCTCCAGTGCCAAACAAGTTCTCCACGTCCCTGAGATAATGAGAGCACACTAAGTCTGCAGCCATAAAATGCAAACCAGACTGCAAACTGATCATTTAAGTAGTCTACAATAATAATAAAAAAAGATCATGTGCAGAACTTACTCTGGCGTAGTGACGTTGGTATCATTGACAAAATCGTTGTAGGTGAGGTTCCAGTTCTCTGCATTGCCCTTAACAAAACCAGAGATGATGACAAAGCCCAACACCACCAGGTTGACGCCAGTAAAGATCTTGTTCACTAGCGCGGACTCGCTCACACCAAATGCAAGCAGACCTAAAGAGACATAAAAAAATATTATTTTACAAAACTTCAATATAACAATATTTCCTTGCACACCTATAAATGTCATTTGTACAAAATGTAAACATGTATAACATGACTTCACTGATGTACTAACAGTACAGTGAGTCAAAGGAGTGTTCAAGTTAAAGAAATGCCATCCACGCTTATAGTTTGCTTACCAGTCAGCAGTAGAATGAGAATGAGGGCGAACAGATCTGGATACTCAGCAAGCACGTTGCCTGGAACCCTTATGGCCATGGAAGATTTGAAGAAGCTGGATATCTTCTGCTCTACCAAGTTATCAAAGGTGGAGCTCCAGGCTCGAGCCACACTGGCTGTACCTGTGTAATGTGGAAGGGGAAGTTCATTAGCTACTATGCTTAAAGCTGTATGCTGTAGACAAAATGGGAGTACTCAGCTACATTATTGTGTGTGACTGCAATTTTATGCACTGTTTTAACAACTGCTGCCTTCTGCAATATCAGTGTTATGAAGGCTCACCAATGACATAGGACAGAATGAGGTTCCAGCCAGTGATGAAGGCCCAGATTTCTCCCACAGTTACGTAGCTGTACAGGTATGCCGAACCCGTCTTAGGGACTCGAGCTCCAAACTCTGCATAGCACAGCCCTGCCAACATGGACGATAGGGCTGCCACCAGGAAGCAGAGAACGATAGCAGGTCCTGCTTTCTCTCTAGCCACTTCCCCTGCCAGCACGTACACACCGGCTCCGAGAGTGGACCCCACTCCCAGTGCCACCAGGTCAAGAGTGGACAAGCAGCGGGCAAAGCGTGTCTCCTCCCCCGAGCAGTCCAGAATACGGCGACGCAGTAGCATGCGCCCCACAGAGGCTATTTTATCCACCATGACTAGACGTAGCAGAATTCAGTTAATAGTCAGGAAATTGGAGATCTTTGTCAAAAGTGACAATTCTTTAGCAGCAGAGGTTTATGGACAACACCTGGATGAAGAGAAATGAGACAGAAGAAGCAGACAGGATTAATTTGGGTAGGCATGTCTAGGTGTGTAAGAGAGCTTCCTGTATTATGTGACTTAGCTGTACTATGTGCAAATAAAACTGCATTCCTGGGTTTTTACGTAACTGCTCCAGGCAGTACATGACTGGCTGATCACCATCATCATCTGCCGCACCTCTAGCTCATTAATTCCAGGCCGTCTTTAGGGCTTTTTTGAATTCCAACCACAAATGGAGAGCCATGAAGCATCCAAGCAGCTAATCATTCCTACAGAACAACCAGTTCTGTGTCCTCAGATTTCACACTGCTAATCAAATGTTTGGCTTTTATTGAAAACAGACAGCGAGACAGTGATGTTCAGGCCACCTTCAGGGTCCTGTGTTCTTTTACTCAATGAAGAACTTTTAAGGACACTCATAGATTAATCTCTCTCTGTGTGTGTGTCTGTGTGTATATATATATATATATATATATATATATATATATATATATATATATATATATATATATATATATATATATAAATACATAATATGTCTGTACATGTATATATTACACACATATACAAACACACATGCCATCCATCTTCATTTCTGGTATTTTATTGAAATCATTATTTGAAATATTCCACTGGCTGCAACACAAGCCCAATGATCAATCCGCCCCGTGATTAACAGTTGGAAACGTGTTCCTATCATGAAACATTGCACACCTTTTTTCTCCAAAAATACTTTTGCTCATTGCTGCCAAGAATTCCAAAATGCAGCAGACTTGTTAAGATGTTCCTTTAAAAACATTTGCTATGTTTTGTAAAGATGATTTTCTTCTGATGATTCTTCGATGAAAGCTAGAGCATTTATAAAGCTTTGGAATTTGCATTACCTGACCTTTCCTGATTACTGCATACAAGCCACAGCCCTAACAAACTATTTAAGGCATGAGAACTTAGTTTAAAAAAAACTTTAGACATCATCTTAATCAGTTTGTCTTCAGGGGATCAGTTCATCTTCTAATCACTTTTCAATAGCTGACATTTTGACCAGGCTTGGCCACCTTTGCATGCCACAGTGTATACATTTTTTAACAAAACTCTGTTAACAGCAGCACCAACAAAAGCCAATTCCCAATCGGACCACACAATATAAATGTATAAATATTCAATATTCAGAGTCTAAATATTAGGTATTTATATCACAAACAATTCACATAGAAATGCTACACCCTGAGAATCTCTATACAACAACAAGACCATCCAAGTTTATGTAATCTGCAGAGGAAAGTCTTGCAATATCATGAGAGTAACTGATAACCAAGACAAACTCTACACTGTTCGGTGTAAACCTTCACCATGGATATCTGACCAGCTGGAACCATCACGCCTACATCAACACCTCAGGCTTTGTTACTGCTATCAGAATCGAGCTGTGTTTAAAAAAAACAAAAACAAAAAAAAACAGGTCTCAAAAGAACCAAAGCATCTACACTGATACTTTTCATGGAAAGTTCAAGGATGAGAACACTGCACAGCTGGCAGTTTCCCTTTACTCACAGTATATCAATTCACATGACCCTTACTGAGACTGAGCTGGCTGTGCTTCACCAATATTGACATTACACTAAGAGTGTCTAGTTCCTTACCAAGGCCATCATGTTCCTATTAGTGACATTTACAGTGTCAGTACACATTATTCCTGCGTCATTGTTCCAGCCTAATAATGGATTATGGATAATGGACAATTCAACTATATAAAGAGGCAACAACTTGCATAGTCCAAGTATTGTTATGCAGTGGGTCCAGACTGAGGACCAAAGAACTCCATACTGGGAGGCAAAAGCGTGGGACTACAGAACTACTCCTTCGTGTCAAAGCACTGACAACAGACAAAACACTGCTGCATTTTCCAAAATCAGACTTCCTGTCCAATAAGAGAGATCAATTACTCAGACAAAGTCCTAACATGACCCATTCCACCACGAGGATGTGAAAAGTTAAACAGCTTCAATCGTATGCTAAAAATGGGCTCATAAAAAGTAGTGGAATGTCTCGTACAGTACCGTGTTTGTACATCAAAGGCACGTCGGACAAAGAAGAAAGTCGGGGGGGGAAAGGTAGAAAAACTTCCCTGTAATTCGGCATACAATGGTGAGGCTGAAATAGACCCTTTTATCTGTAAGATGGGCTGTTTCTCTTGGCAGAACACTTGGCGAGACTTAAAGGTTTGATCAAGATCAGTCTGGGCAAGAACGGAGCGCTTAAGCCACCACTAGGGCCTTACACAACACACATACAATGACTGCCTTCATTCGCTGCCCATTGGCATACCCTGCATTGGCGAGAGAACACACTTTCAGAGTGCATGCAGTGTGATTTCCATACAATAAATAAAGCAAATAACCCTAAAACAAAAGCTTCCACGGCCTATGCCTTTCAACTCACGGAGGTGAAGTCGTCTTCCCTGCTATTCAAAGCGGTCTTCCTCCCATTGCCTTGAAGGCTATCAAAAGCAAAGCAGAAGGTTAAGGAGTGCAAAGCAACCCGTGGCCTTGAGAGCGTTCCTTCCAGTGAGAGTCTTCCAGAGCTAATCGCTCAGCGTGTGTGAGGTTCTCGGAAGGGTTAGAGTGTTTTGTTCTGGGGCTACTGCGAGGGAACAGCTAAGATAGGCCACCCTGCGTCACCTGGACCCGACTGTGCTAATCTCTTTCTTGTGGTCTCCACGAGGGCGTCTAGGTGATACGCATGTGCCTAATTCTTTACGGTCCGACCTGGCCATGAGAAAGTAGTGCTAATGTCAGAGATACTCTTTCCAACCACTGCCCTATTGCTTTGCTTTATGGCCCATCGAAAATAAACACAAGAAACCCACTGAAGCCTCCTTTTGGATTTACGTGACTAAAACATTTGGCCAACGACCCATTAACTATAAACAACTAGACTGCTGGACCTTTAAACAGAAAGGTCAGGGAGGCGTAGGGAATTGTGTGTAGAAGAGGAGGAGATGCCTGCTCGAGTGAATGAGGATGGCAAGCGAGTGAATGGGGACGGAGATATCGCGTTGTGACTCATCAGGCTTTTCTCAAAATAAATGCCGCAATGCACCTTAAGCAGATTACGCAAAGACCAACCTGCTAACCTGCTTAGACAGAAGGCTTCAATTAGAAGTGTGTTTTTGTTTTGCTTCCGTTTTCCACGTCACATTACGACTATTTATGAAGCTCTTACTACAACTACTTTAACCCATTTAACTTGTTACAACTGATCTAAACTACATCTAGGGGTTCAGTGTGATAAAACAGAATTCACAACTCTCAGGGTCCAGCACAACACGGCCTGCAAATCTGCGAGGCCTTATCGGAACACTGTACGGGAGCACATAAAAGGCCTATTCAGTCTTATTACAGTCACTCAGTGTGACAGGATTTACTAAATCCTCACAGGAACCAGCTTTCCCAGTGTCTTTTTCTTGCCAAATTGGGGTCAGTAATGTCTCTAGAACAACCGATCATTTCACTGAAGCTGGATGAAGCCAGCACTTGAATTGGGTGGTAGGTTGATATTACAGAGGATTAGCAACATTAGGCAACATTAGTTCACATCTCTTGCAGGCGCACACACACACACACACACAGACACTGAAGGGTCCACATGCTGTGACCAAACACACTAGGAGTTTATTTATTTTGTTACACACAGAAACTGTCAGCTCTTCAGACCTGGAGAAACTGCTCGGTGGGGGTTTAAGGAACCACAGGTTCCATTTGCTCTTGGTGCCGTATTACCAGGACACAGCATGAGGACATGAGTGTGATCTCCACATGGTTGAGATGAAAAAGGCCTGATTCCAGTAAAGATTCGGGGTGGCACACCTTGCTGAGAATGAACCGTGTAACGTGTCCGCTTGGTGTCAATACCACCTATCCCAGCAGGCACTGCACGTCAAGCTGATTTTAGAAAGACGTCGGACAGACGATGACAATTAGATCGACGTCAAAACTAAATGTTGAATTTTGGTTGAGGATCACGTAAAGTCACGTATACGTCAACAAACCCACACTGGGTTGACATCACGCTGCAACATCAGACATGCGTTGACTTGTGCTTACTTGACATCATGCCATAAAACGATCGACGATGGCTGATCGCTGGGATGATCGATTAGCTAGTATAGGACTGCAAACCCGCGAGTCGCTTCAAAGTGAACCGGATTTGTCTGATTCATAACATGAACAGATTTCATCATCCCGACTGACCAAGGGAGAGGACGGGCTGTATTGGTGGGACTGTAACAGTGCCCCACACCTGGACACGAGCTAGCTAGCTACAAAAAGATCACACCCATATAAGTCATTCAGAGCTAGCCAGTTAAAACGGGCATTTCCAAAAGCGCTCAGCAACAGATGACCTGATCTGCTTCCGCCACTTTTAGGGTTTGTGCTCGTTCAAATTCCAGAGAAGAGCGGGAATTTACACAGGGGTCAAAGACTGCTGCTAATGTTTGCTGTAAATGACGTTATTTCGCTAATGTCTCTATTACACAAGGGCAGCGAATATGAGAAACATGTCAGTTTGCAAATAACGTGGCTAGCGTAATTGTGCACAGCTTGCTGCTCAGCAAAGCTGAAGCACTCGCTGCAAAACCACTAGCAGGGGGGCTAACAATAACATTGGGGGTAATTGCAATTCTAGCACGCGCAAGTAAACAAACTACATCGTGCTTAAACTAGCTACATGGATGCCAATATCCAAAAATGCTAGCTAGCTAAGTTTACTATAAATAAATAGACAAATAAATCCATGAATAAATGCATGCACCGAATGATGCAAGAATCTGGACACGCTACTGACTGCTCGTTCAGAATTACACCAGCACCTTAGGCACCCACAGTGATATCTAAGGTTAGCTAGCTAGATTTTAACTAGCTAGATTTTAGCTAGCACTTTAACTTTAATGTTAATGCACTGATTAGTAAGCTAGGCGTTATATCAATTTTCTAGTACCTAACACATGGGAACAGACATTCCTCGTGGATCCATTCATTCATTGTTCTCATTTGTCGCTTTTCCTATTCACACAATTTTTATTTAGCATGCATTTAAATAATTCTCAAATGCACCGCTTATTTCCCCCCCCGTTGTTATAAAATTACAGCAGTACGCTAAAGCTAGCTACCTAGAAAGCAGCGGGAAGGATTGCATCATTCTGTAATACTATCAGGCGAGGCTCAATGTGTAGTAGTAGCTTAGTAACGTCGCCTTTCTTTAGCAACGAGTAAACCCGTGGCTTAAATGCACAAAAAAATCGCACAAAACAAAAGCCTGAACGCGTAGTCGAATAGTGAAGTTACCTTTTGTAGATCTTGGACTTCGCTGTGTTTCTATCTGCCGGCGATCATTCAATGAATCAGTCCCGGGGAACACGAGCCCACCGTTTTTCTGCTTGGATTGTGACGTTGCCCCGCCTGTAAACAAACCCGCCCCCTCACAAGCCCCGCCCCTCATTCATAAGGGCAGCAAAACCAGCCACAGTGAACAATTGTAAGATATCCTTCTCAAACTGTTGTGAACTGTAAAGGCATAAACATTAGCGAAACAGTAACAATACTCTTTCTCAGCAGTCATTTAGAATGCTAGATATTTGAAAGTGGATAGACATGTCCAAAAATGCCTGCAAATGCCTGCAAATCTGTTTAGCCTTCCTTTCTGAAATCAAAGATATTCATAGGGAATTCATCCCAAAGGTATTGGATGACAAACTTAGAGATCAACTCAGAGGTCTTAGCTCCGCTGCTCCGCAGTCCAATCTTTAAGGGGTTGACACCCCTCTAGCAGATGCTTGGCATTGGGTATGGTGACCTTAGGTTCATGTTTGTCCCATCCTATTGGCAGTGTTTTTCTATGGAGATTATATTAACAGTGTGTGCAGTTGAACATGTGTCAGTAACGGCTGTGCTTGCAAGTGGACAAATAGTGGGCCATACATTGGATTTTAAAACAACAGCTTTGCCTATAACCAACTGTATTTATGGGCATAATGGCTGTCATATCCTTAATATACATTCAATCATTCATTCAATTCATTTCCGGTAGTCATACCTTGTAGGATTACTCAAACGCTTGTGATGTATTGGACATCCATCCATTTTGTATACCTTTTCCATGAAAATTCAGATGACTTACATGGTTTCTCCTGTACAGTAAACTGTTACAACTCCTGCTCTATTTTGTGGGTCTATGGCCAAGATTAATTTCCCTTCACTTTGAAGCCCATAGGCACAAGCTACGTCACCTAAAAACTGTTGACTGAGGATTGTCATTTAGTGATAGTCTTCTACAGAAAAGTACAGGTAATAATATAATAAAGCGTCCACTTTTAATGAAGTGCATTCTTTACATATATTTGCATAAAGAGCGTTCAGATATGGTAACATCTGGGAACCCCTTGGTCAAAACACAGTTCGAATGTGCTGAATACAGTGGAGTGTAGATAACCACATCCTTTTAGTCCACATGGGTCACATGCATAAAGAAACGGGCCTGTCCAAAAATAGTAAAAAGTTATTTGATGTCTAGTAATCTGGCTGAGCCCAGAATATTTCTGTTTCACCTATCTAGACAGGTCAAGTATGTGTTGTATTGTCTCGATAATATCCGACTGATGTCTAAATGTGACCATACATTGTATAGCGTTTCTATTTCTGCAGGAGAATGACAGATCCTTCCGTTGTAGATTCTGCATAGAGTCTTCTCCAGGTATTTGCTTTGTATATGAAAACACACACACTTTTTCCTGTTTGCTCTGTCACGTACCTTTTTGTACTATAAAGGCTTACTTTGTCTTGCGTTTGTGTGCATGAATGCATGTTGGGCAGTGTTCCAACAAAAGGAAAGAAGCTTACTGTTGGAAACTTTCAACTTCTTTCAGTGTCAGTAATAAGCTGACCTGAGGGGGGTGTACCACGGTATCCGCTCCAGCTTTGCCGTCAAGCTCAATAAAATAAACAGTAGTGTGGAATTCTGCACTCACTGGCCCTGTGAGAAGTGAGGGACGTTGTACTGTCCGACCGCGGGAAGCGGTTTTCCTCTCATTGCTGAACCTAAGTGCACTTTTCCAAGGAGGGAGAGCCTTTATTGTAAGGAGCATCTTTGTAATGTCATGTTTTTAATTATAATTTGTTTATCAAAACTGTAGTGATAATACATTGAGCCGTCTCTTTCAGTCTCTAATTTGCTGTGTTTCATAGAAACATTGCAAGTTGGAAAACAATGGAATGAAGTACTGCAAGAGTAAATTCTGCATATTTGTAAAAATTCTTCCATTGGTACATGTTGACATTGGAGTTTTGGGAGATTGGGAAGCTGAAAAGGGAAATATACTGTAAAAAATGTTGCATAAGGCAGTTGAGGTTTTAGTATTGTTTATGGAACAGATTCACTGGTTTATAACATTTATTAAATAAAATAGATTAATGTCACAGAAACCAACACATGTACAGACATTATTATGCAGATTTTTAGTTTTTTGCTATAGGAAATAACAAACACAGCCACTGTAGCAAATCAATAATAACATAATTATTTAATAATCATTATAATACACAATTACTCTGTCTTTCATAACCTAGAAGTATGCTACATAATATATAGAGAAGCCAGATGAGTTTTGGGAACAGGGTAAAAAAAGGAATATCTTACCTACTATGAAGCATGAGGCTGGATCTATCATTCTTTGAGGCTGTGTTGTTGCCACTGGCACTGGCGATATTACATGGGTGGAGGGAAGAATGGATTCCACAAAACACCAGCAAAGGCTGTAGCCTCACAATTACTGGTTTGTACTACCTGAAGAGACGCAGACTGAAGCTTCTGCAACGGCCTTCACAGCCTGCTGACCAAAACATCATAGATAATTTGTCAATATTCCTTAAACAAGCTGTACATGTAAGATGACCCAAAAGTATCTCAGAACTGGAGTGAGAATGTATTCCAACAATAAGAACGTAAAGATCTTTAACTGCTGCATTAAGAAGAGGCAAGCAGGGGTTTCTGCCAAAGGGGGTGTTCCTATTTATTGACTCTGTAAGTACTTAGTAACATAACTTTTTATAGGCCTCAATAATAAATGCAGTTTGTTTTTCTGTTATGAAAGACAGAGTAACACTGCATTAGGATTAGCTATAGGATAGATTTATTTGTGTTTAATGCATGATTGCCTACATCGGCTGTGTTTGAATAGACTTTATTTGTCACCTACTCAGACGGCAGTGATAAACCTGCCTAGACTTCTTAGTACAACTGGTCTTCTAGCGATTCTACTCTATGCTGGAGCCTCGTGGGCTCTACTGGGCTTGTGGAAACTGCTTGGGCCTGTATTTCTGCTTTCATCTGCTTCCATCCCATCAAGTTGAGTGAACTGCTAGTCTCCCATCAGTAAAACAATGGTGACCAGTGGAAACCAGGTCACAGCTTTACATCCTGTGATCTCATCCACTGCATTTTCACTGTTAACAAAGCACTAGTAATCTCAGTCCTGTCCCATGTGGCTGGACCCTTCAGCAGGGTTTGGACAAAGAGGGCTGAAGTGTCTGGATCAAAGAAAGCCCTGTGCTCTTTGACGTCGGTGGATATGATGTGTCGGTTTGTATAGGCATCAAAAATATCCCCTTTAGCTTCCACTCCACAGCTTAATGTGTCAATCATGCGTTATGCCCAAATTCACTGCAAACTCTCCTACACACACACATACTGTGCATAAGTGAGAATGAACTCTCAGAATAATCAGACATTCAGAGAAGGCCCCGGAACAAAACCGGAGGAATGCAGAGGGAAATAAAAATGTAAATTTATTCAGTTCCTGAATAAACTTTTGTGGTGTTTGATCCATTGAACTGAATCAAGACCGAGCAGATTTAGAGCATAAGCAAACTTCTGAAAGCTCTCAAAAACGGTTTCCAGGCAGATTAAGACTAGTCCTAAAGTCTGTCTCATTTAACCAGTGTCCAATGCTTTACTAGTTTCATACACAGTTTGCTGTGTAGAAGTTTAAAAAGTGCTGCAGATTTATAAAAATAAATAAATAAATAAATAAAAACCTAGAGACAGTTCATTTTCAGAATGACAGTAATTATGAAGGAGAAACCCAGGGAGTAATCTATCATTCCGGGCTTTTTCCTGGCGTCTCCAGACACAGCCTCTGGCCTCCCAACACACATATTGTGTTTGGCTACTTCTGCTTCTACATCTCAAAAAGACTAAAGCTTAGGTTAATATTCTCAGCACAGACGTTTTTAAGTGTTGTTTAAACTACTGTTTACTGTTTGACTCACTTAACCATGTTTGCGGCGTGTTTACAGTCATTTAGACACAGCGAATGTCATGTTCGTGTATATACTGTATGACACCAGAGTGTAACGCTGTGCTCGTGTTGCGTAAGAAAAGAGTGCAGGTGGGTCAAAGCATTGGACGGAAACAGCGCCACCTGTCGGAAAAAGACAGAGGCAGATGTAGGAAGGAAAGAGGTGAGATCGCCCCCTGCTGTTTGCCTTCAAAACGGAGGTCAACAATGAACTCGATGAAAAGCGCACATAGCACAATCCAGTCTGCGTAGATCTGCTAAATAATACCAGGCGTTTACATCCCGACCATTTACCATTTGTAAACACGTATAGAGGAATTAGTTATCATCTCTACTGCTAAAACCATTAAATGGGCACATCAGAACATTTGCATTATGTTTAAGAAACTTGCCTGGGTAGTGAAATGACCCCAAAGATTTTCCAATTACAGAACATCCAGCACATCGTATGTAGTTGTGTGTGTGTGTGTGTGTGTGTGTGTGTGAGAAGGATGGAGAAGCTGAAATGAAAAGTACACATTAATTTGCTCTAAATATTCAAAGTGTCTCCAAAGACCTTTTTCCACCACCAGTTTAATAAAAAGTTGTATCCCACCCCTAAATCACAGGTCATATTCAATGATATCTGACATTATTCCGAAGGTCCAAATTATTAACCCACATTAACAAAAGAAATACATTTTTTAGTGTTTCTAAAAAAACAAAAAATAAAAAAAAGGACTACAAAGTATGTCGCGGCGGTGACGTCACTCTCACACATTCCACGAATGGGTGGGTTTTGTAGTTCAGTAAAAGTCCTAATTCTGAGAGTTCATTAATTAGAATTATTTCAATAGCAAAATAACAAGTGAATATTTTACTTATTACGACCAGCAGGTGGCGCTGAACTGCAGAAACAAAATACCCAACCCCACTGTTCTGATTATGTGTATTTAATGCTTAAATAATTATATTATATAAATAAAAAAACAGTACTAATTAAACGCAACACAGGACATTAAGTAGTCAGAGTAAAGCAAGCAGGGGGAGATTTATTTAGGGGTAGAAATGACATGACAATCTGTATGAAAATAACTGTGACAATAACTACTGCACTTATACATGTTAATCATAGATAGTCTTGAATCAGCAATACCACGAAGCAACCAAAAAAGAAAAACAAACGAACAAAAGAAAACATATAATCTTGCAAAGGATGTGAAATTATGCCATCAAACGTGACCTGGTGTCATTGGGTGGATGAACATTTCTTGTTTTCACAGTGATTGAATATGTACATTCCCGACAGCAGTGTTATAACACCAATATAAAGACTAAGCTAACAATGGTACAAAACTTTGCAATGAATGCTTTGATATAAAATATATTTAGTCATTTAAAGATATAGAGATGACACATGAGGGGAAACATGGAATGTGGAACAGGAAGACATTTTTCTTTTTATAAGGGGTGGTCGTAAAATCTCTCGTTGTCTTGCCTTGCTACATTTTTGAAAAAAGAAAGAAAATCTGAATAAAATGCGAGCCAAAGTATACTAACGGTACAGAGCCCCTAACCTATTACTTTAGAAAAAATAATATTTAGAGACTTAAGTTTTCTTGATTTAATAAAGCATTCCCTCAATTGAATAAATCATTCCCTCTTAAAAAAATCTGTTCCCTCAAGTCAATAAATCGTTCCCTCAAGTCAATAAATCGTTCCCTCAGTTTAAAAATCTGTTCCCTCAAGTCAATAAATCGTTCCCTCAGTTTAAAAATCAGTTCCCTCCGTTTAAAAATCTATTCCCTTAAAAAACACCCTCTGTTTAATTAAAGCATCCACACTAAACTGAGGGAACCATTTATTAAATTAAGGAAACTATACATTAAATCTTCTCTAAATATCATTTTCTGCTAAACAGTTAAAGGCTTTGATGACAAAAAGCAAAAATTCTTACAACAGCCGAGTAACACTGAAACAAACGGGGTCCTCGTTATAGGATACTCTCCCCCCCTTCACTCTGAGAGCAACCCTTCCTCAACCTAAGGCTAACACATGACCCCACCCTCACTTAAAAAAAAAACAAAAACAATGAGTCATGCACGTGACACCCTTGTGCAGTGTCCTCAAGCCTGTATTGTTTGGCCTCTACATGTTGAAGAATGCAAACCATGGGGACTGAGATTTAGCACGAAAATAAAGCTTATGTAGTGAAAGGATCAGACTTGGTTCATTTCTTAATTGCTATTTATATGTGTAGGTTTTAAATCAGGGTTTAGTGAGAATGCATCTGATTTTTATTTTCCCAAAGAGCACCTGAGTGAGCGTGCCAGGCATATACACACACAGCCTACAGATGAGGCATTCCTCTGAGGGGAAGGGTGGGCGCTTTAGTCTTGCTGTAGCATCTGAGAATACAAGTGCAGACCATTTAATGACCTTTAGTTGACATGGTTCTCTTCAAACTAAGCAACCATTTACATTTGTCCCCAATTTGAGGACGCCACATCCAAGAACTACTAGGAGCTATGGTAGAACATCTAATATTACTTAATATAACTAAATTATGCATGTTTACAATGTGAAATTATACAAGAAAATACAGAATTGCTGAGTGTGGCGCTGTAAACAACATGTTTGATCAGTGCAAATAAAATGGACTCACCTGTTACATAACATTATATGCAGCAACATGCAATCATGACATGCAGTCTACAACAATTGAAAGTATCTGTACTACTTGATGTTGCATGATTCGAGAGTGACAAGCAGATGCAAAAAGAATTAGCAAAGCAAGAAAATGGGGGACAAAGTTATGCCTGTTGTAAGTATGGTAATGATTATGCAGCTTTTGACAATAGTGTTGAATTAAAGAATTAGCTTCCATGCAGACACCGGGTTACCCCAACAGTAGTTTACAACATTATGATCTCCAAAGGAAAGAAAACCCCAAAACTTACTTCATTCATACCTAAAATGGAAGAGAGAATAAGTAAGATAAGGTGGGAAATAAAGACACATTTCGCTTGATGTCATTAAATCTCCAGTCAGCAGCACTTAACTAGTTTGTTATACTTTATTTACAGACAAATGTCACAGGCACAGATTGATTAACACAGGAAGAGAACATAAATATAGCGTCATTCTGAGGAAAATGACTAGACTTTGGCAGGACAACTTTTACAAAGTGGGCAAATACTTTGTCCTCTAGGTAGTGGTGTCTGAATCTCCGGATCATCATGATCTACTGGGCTCTTTAAGCACTTCAAGCACCTCTAGTCTGATACCACATCAGAATGGGCAAGTTCATTTCTCAATTTCTCTCTGGCTAATGGTCATACAACAATACTTGCATTCCAGCAGTGTGATGAATGTAAAGGCCCTACATTTTCTAGGTTACTAACGGGAACGCATACGTACAGCGAATTATCAAAAGTACTTGTGGAATGTTCATAATACAATATATAATATCAGACGTGATATTTCTAATAATTT
Source organism: Salminus brasiliensis (assembly GCF_030463535.1). Classification (NCBI taxonomy): domain Eukaryota; kingdom Metazoa; phylum Chordata; class Actinopteri; order Characiformes; family Bryconidae; genus Salminus; species Salminus brasiliensis. The sequence continues at coordinate 17,128,476 of NC_132895.1, forward strand.
AAGGAAAATCTCCTACATGAACGTCTATATATGTGCGAGCTGATTGGCAGGTACCAGTAATAATTAGAAATTTGAAAGTTTGTTTGAGAGAAAAGTGAGTACTTTTAATTCTGCTCTCCTCTCTTATAAAAAGACTCCACAACTGCCTGAGGACAAAGACATGAGCCGACCATCTTTGTTTAGTGCTACAGCGTTCATGTATAATCATATAATGCACACGTACACACACGCTCTAACAAGGACATTGCATGGATGTAATAAAACAAGATACACTGTGTGTGTAAAGAGCAACTCTCAGACACGTGTACAAAACATCATCTGCCCAATATATTCAAGTCCTGCATTGTTTATGATGCATCTAGATTTACTTGGTGTAAAAATAAACGTTACTCTGCACTGTCTGCAGATGAAAGGGAAATAGAAGTTGATAACAGCAGAAAGAAGACCCTCCCCGAGTCCCAGTTTGGAAAGCCCTACTGCCGTACTTTTCCGGGGATGTAGTTCCGATCAATGCTCTCCTCCTGCAGGAACATGTGAAGACAGCGCTCGTTCTGTGCCAAGGGATGCCCAGCAATTCTGGAACAGCAAGGGGGCGTGGGGGTTTACAAACCACTGATTAGTATATTTTGTGCAGCTCTTAATTTAATAACTACAGCAGCGTGGTAAAATGTGTCCGTTTGGCTGCTAACCTGTTAATAAACTGTTCAAGTCCAACTCGTCTCTCCTCAATGAAGGACTCCTCAAATATACCTTCATCTCCACGGAAGGGCAGCTGTCTCTTCAAAGCTTTCCCAGGCAGAGGAGGCACAACAATCTAGGAGATGTTGTCATATGCAAAGTCAAAAGCAAGTATAACCAAAAAGTATAACCAAAATGAGATTTGCATTATACTATCCAATATATGTTATATGCAAGGAAGAATTACAATCATAATTTTTTTTCCCCAACAATTTATTTTTTTTCCCAGCACGTGTCCAAGAATGAATGGGTGAAGCCACGCCTTTTTAAATGACTAATTATAGACTACGGTCAATGACACAGCTGAGAATAAAGTGGTGGACTCTGCCATGTGTCTGTCAATTTTTTGTTTTGGCCCCTTCGTTCTTGCAAAAGGCATCTAGTTCAGTAAAGCTGGGGTTACACTTCTCTGATTTCCCAAGGCTTTAGATTTCTCTCTTTTTAGGTCTAGTCACAGAATTCTGATGATGTTTAGGTCAAGTGGCTGTAAGGGCCATGGCAAAACCTTCAACTTGTGCCTCTTAAGGTGGTCAACTGTGGATTTTGAGGTGTGCTTAGAATGATCATCCTGTTGTAGATGCAATACTCCCCCCCCAATCGACCGCTGCTTTTTTATTTTTATTTTTTAATTTTTTTTTTTAAACATACACTTTGATACTTTCTTCCCAAATTGTATTCAGTTTAATCCAATCTTCACTTCACCAGTAAAATGTTCTCTGTGCCACTGGCGGCAACACAATCCTAAAGCATCATCAATCCATCCCTGTGCGTCACAGTTGAAGAGGTGTTCTTTTCATCAACTTCTGCACCTTTTTTCTCCAAACACACCTTTAGTCATTGGGTCAAAATGTTCTATGTAACTTCGTCAACAGGACTTTTTTTCTATGAAGCTAGTTTAGATATCCTAACCCCCCCCCCCCCCAGTCAAACAGGGGTTGTGAGATTTGCCCATCAATCTTACAAGCAGTTTTCTCCGAACCTTTTCCTGGTCTTCCTTGACCTGCACCGTTCCTGTTAACTGCCATTTCCTATTTCCATAATGAACTGAGGAAACAGCTACCTGACAAGCTTTGCTATCTTCTTATAGTCTTTTCCTGCTTTGTGGGAATCAATTAATTTTTCTGAGTGCTAGGCACCTGTTTTAGAGGAGCCCTTGATGAGGTTGAGGGGCCAGAGTATTTATAAAGCATTAGAATTTGCAATGCTTAAAATGTGCTAGCCTTTCCTAAAGATGATGTGCAAAGGCCAAATCATCTAAATTCTATTTTATTTATAGACAAGACACCCATATTCACCATTTGTGTTGGACACAGATGGAATTTGGCCTCCGCCTTTTAACTCATCCATGCAGTAAACACACACATACACATTAGTGAAACTCACACAGCGACTGTGAGCACACATGCCCGGAGCAGTGGGCGTCTGGGGAACAGACAGGGTGAAGGGCCTTCAATAAAGTAAATCAGGTGAGCTGCTGGGAGAACTGAACAAATCCATAGAGTGTCTGGAGTTCAGGAGAAGTCAGCAACCGAACCTGTGTTTATTTGTGTTTGTTATGTTATACACTTTTTACAGGTACACACACAGTCTTACCATGTAAAAACACTGTATTTCTGTATATACTTCTCAGAATTTACTGCAGCAGGGTAGCTGAATTAATATATTGGCACATCATGCAAAAAACATTTCTCTCCATGTTTGCTATTTTTCCCTTTTTTGACCATTTAAAATCAGGCAGTTATTCTTAACATTATGTCCAGATTTAATGATATATACAAAAAAAAAAGCTCCAAAACGACTTGGTAGTGAAATGATTATACACAGACATCTACTGAAGATAAAGAAGGGGTTTTCCTTCTCTTGTAAAACCACTGTTTTAGAGAAACAAGGCTTTTACATGAAAGCATTACATCCTTGTCGTGCTCCACGCCAGTAGGCAAGAGTAATATTAGGTGCAGAAGTGATCTAGTCTTATAACGTTAGTGTGTTTTCTGCTTGCTTTCTTACCTTACTGTCTCTTTCTAGCTCATTTTTCAGCCACTCAAAGTCGCTGTACCGTCTTCGAACACAAGAGTCCTTCAACTTGAAAATAGGGAGGTTGGTCTGTTTACAAAACACAAAGGCCAGAAGGGTTTAAACACATGACTTTAGTTCGCAGTCGAAATGCCTGATTTTGTTTTTATTAGTGGCCTGTTTTTCTGACAGACCCGAGTACTACGCCTTTCTTAAAAACGTGTATGACTGCATTAACGAGGGTCAGAAAATGTGGCTCGTTAGCGAAGTTAACAACAGGCTGGTCCTAAAAATACTCGCGAATCAAGAGGATCACTGCTTCTGCTAAAAACAGCACAGATACTGTTAGCAGAAGCCTCTACCGATTCCTACAAAGTAACCTAATTAATTAATCAAAATCGTATTAGGGCCGGAGCTAACGTTAGCCAAGTTAGGAAACTAGCTAGCTTGCTTGCTAGCTGGGGCTGTCAGAACCCAATTTGCGCAGCTAGCTAGATAGCTAGCTAGCTTAGACAATTAGCCTGCTCGCTCTCCTCAAAATAACGTTATATTAAATAAATTACGATGAACCGACAATGAAAGTATACAGCACAATAAGTAAAGCAAATCAACACAACGATAACTACTTCATTAACTTCAGTAAAACAGATGAATCAGGCAGGTTGTGTTAGCTAACGTTGGAAAGCTAACCTAGCTAGTGCTAGCTAGCTAGCGCGAAGTAGGCCGAGACAGATTCCAGGTCTCTGCATTGGGAACTCAGCCCGCCGACCTCAACCAGCACAGCCAGCTCTCACCTCACTTTACCCATCTGCAGTCACCTACCCTCATTCGGACTTCGTAAGTAGTAAAACGATTCCGCCCAACTCCGATAGTTTGGGGGTCGTAGACGTCAATTTCCAGAAAATTGCTCGGAGGTCCGTAAGCATCCGTGAGGTCCTGGGGCTTTGAGTTTAACCGGCGAGTGTCGGCTACCGTGGGTTCAGACATTTTTATTTCTGGCTAGCTAGCTACTTCTGGATGTAGTCTAGGACACGCACAGACGATATTACGTGATTAAGACATTAAATCCGAAAAGATGACACTGACTAGATACTTTGCAAGCCTCAACTAAAAATTCTGCAGCTCAGCAACACCACAGGAAATCCCGTCTTTCTCAATCCTGTGCGATATTTGCAGGCTTCTAGAAAACGTGTGACCAGCCCTGTTCTCCACCCCGACCAATCAGAAAGCCGGCCCCAGCCTTATTGGCAGGCGGTGGTCCAATAGAATATGGAAACATGGCTAAAGGAGGCGGGTTTGCTAAGGCTCCTCGGTTACAGAAGGGAAGACGCGAAAGGATTTTAGGAATTCGAGGATTAAAAACATATATTTTTGTATGATATGGTTACATACTATGTTGTTATTTGACACCAAACTGTCGAAAGTCGTCATTTTGTGCTCTCATATATTGTTCTTGCATTATTCAACTAGTGGACTACCCCTCCCTCTCCCAAAATATCAAGAAATGCCAGCATAAAGAACTAGTATCTTTAGCCAAAGGTGACTGAGAATGAACTGAAGGGGGGGGGGGGTGCTCAGAGACCTTTGATAATGTGTTAGTCTGAGTAACAATAAAATATTTTATTTTTAGAAAGCTATAATAATACAAGGGCAGATAGCATGCTACCCTTGTCTGATCAAGGGGGACTGGAGGCAACCACCATAATGAACTTAGGCTAGGGCAGAAGTGAAGTTTTGCTGGACTTGTTCTGTAACCAGGGTTATCATTTCTACAATAAGAAGATACTGGATGCTACACACAATCCTAGTGAAGATGTAGGATGTTCATCACATGATCAGAGGGACACTCCCCTATAAGATTATGACCAGAGGGCCGAGAAAAAACATGTTACCAGAAGCAGGTCAAATTCAGGGTACAATAATCACTCAATAGCAATTCAGGGTTTAAATATAAATACAGTGTTTAATGTGGGGGGGAAAGGCTGCAGTAAATCAGATTGGAAAGAAAGATAAATGCAGCCATAAAGGCAAGAAGACATGTTATCAGTAATATGACTGTTAAAACATTAAACATGGCAAAAATCACCCAATAATGAGTTTATGGTATTTGGTTGAAATGATAAGAGGCACTAATCACACAAATGCTAATGGTATCTAAACAACACTTACACATGAAGGCGATGAGGGGAAAAAATGAAAATAATGCAGCAAATGGATAATAATTCAAGTTTCATTTCTGCATGTATTGTGTCATTTTTATAAGTAATAAATATAAAACATTGTTTTTTAGACTCTAAAAGACTGCTGAGGTAAAATGAAAATAACATTGTCTCTTAGGCATCTAGCTTTCACAAGGCTGTCAGACACCCTTCAGACAACGCTGAGACACGCTGTTGTCTATTAGCATCTCAGCAGCAGGTATAAAATGATTATCACTTAAACTTGTGAATCTGAAAAAACACATTACTGCATTGCAAATCTTCGGGTCAGTGACTGGTACTTGGCACAGGATGTTATGTTCATATTTATCCTAGAATTGAGTATGCAGGTCAGGTAGGTACATCAATCTACAATAGTTACAGAAGTAGTAAATGCCTTGGTAAAGATATTTTTATGTATGCAAAGTATACAGGAGCTCAACTGTGTCTGAAGTTTTCCTGAACACTGCATTGTGGGACATGAATAAAACTACCGCGCATCATTCAGCTGTCTGGCCACGGTCAAAATCTCTTTGGCCCCTTTGCTCAGAAGCAGATTGGCGAGGTCCACCCCCAGCTTTTCCGCAGCATCCTGAGCAGCACCGGACACTTTCAGCGCTGTAATCCCCACGCGCTGGACTTTCTCATCAACCTTTTCCTGCTCCTCCTGTAAAGACATTAATAATAATCAGCCTAGGTGCACTTTTAAGCTCATTGTTCATCATTATTGAACAAATGGGCATAATAACCTGATTGTCCAAAGCAACGCTGGTCTGCATCGTGTCCTTCAGACTATCCGAGCCATCTAAGCTGTACACTGCTCCAGTCAGGTAAAGCTGGGTAAAGACACAACAACAAAAGCTGTAACAGTTTGAAGATTTTTCAGATCAAGGGTGGCAAACCTTTTTGAGGTCACATTAAATGCAGTCCAAGGTCAAGGCAGCAGGACCCATTTTGTCCACATCGTTTGAAATGAGCATGAAGTTCTAAATTTGCTAATGGATAATTACATATCATTAGTACATTTGTAATAAGATGAATAGTGTGTAATAAACCTATTCATAGTAATAGGTTTGTATACCTATTAATAAACAGTGTCAGTATTCAGTGTTTGCCTGCAGATTCTCACAGTGCTCTAACTGCGATAGTGAACATCTCAGTTTCCTCAACTCACTGATCCAGTGACTGAGATGATCACGAAATCAGATGGTGTTACTGGTTGGGGAAAAATCCCACCCCTCATAGAAATGAACGGCAATTTTGACTGGTTCTGCCTCGGAGTTTGACCACAGAGGGTTCACAACCTTATATATGATATTTGGTTTGAGTATCTGATGCCCAGCCCCAGCTAAAATACAGACTGCTTGGTTTTGCTGCGGAGTTTAACCCCTTAAAACAACCTATGGCCCGCAGTCAGCCCGAAAGGGTTACAAATGACAAATTAGTTCTATTACCAAAGAATAGAAAGGTGTCTGCCTGTTTGTGGTACATTAAGTGTATTTCCCCAAAGCATTTTAGCATGTAGATCATTCTTAATTGGTCTAGCAAGCATCACACTGAACACTCTCTCTATCAGTCAAGATTATTTTAATTCTAAGATGCTTTTGGGCAGCTGGGCCCAGTGCAGTTAGAGAGAGTGGATTTCTTTTAATGAGTGTCTGAACTCAATTAAAAAGCTGCTGTTTAGAACATGGGTTCTAAATTTATCTGGTGGGCTGGATTAGAGCCTTTATTGGACACCCCTGTTTTAGATGTCTGTTTTAAGCTGTAAGGGTAATAATTTCTTATGTATTACTTTAACTGAACCAACTGAATTACATGCGTTTGTGTGTGTGGACCAACTGAAATAGAAATATTCTACTGAGCAGTTTTTGACCGTGTGTGTAGTGTTAGGGTTTGCTCTACCTGGGAATTCTTCACTTCTGTGTGAACTGCAACTGGAACACTGCAGCCTCCTTCCTGAAATAAACAGCAACACATTGAGACATATATGAGTCTAAATGACTGATCTATAATCAGGATTTATCACTCCTTTTAGTTTTATCCAGTGCTATGTGAAAACCAGAAACTGAGAATTTTGAAAAGTTTAATAAACATGGGTCATTTTGAGTGGAGAAAAATCTGCCATTTTAGGGTGGGAAGATGCTTAAAGGTGTGTGTGTGTTAATGAGTGAGAGCATGAGCACAAAGGCTCAGAGAGAGACAACAGACCTACTTCAGTAGGAACAGTAGAATTCTCACCAGATGTCTGAGGAAAGCTCTCTCTGCAATGCAGCGCAGCACAGTGTCTGGATCATGCAGCACTGACACCATCTCCAGAATGTCCTGATCACTCGCTCTCACCTCCACGGCCAAAGCACCCTGATACAGCACAGCACGACAGCCTGGTCAAAACTACACCCCACAGTTGCTGCACTTTATCTAGTAATAGCCTTCTGCTTCTTACATGAACACAATTGCACAGATTGTGAATCACCTAAACCAAAAACATTAGTCAATGAGCAGAGACATGTTTGATTTTCATAGTTAAAAATTGCTTCTTTTGTTTTGCACTGGAACTACAAGGCTAATGTATCTAACACAGAAATTCAGAATTGCAGAATTGCAGAATTGAACTGCAAGCATATTAATCACGCATTTGCCTCAAACTGCATTGAGTTATTAGGTAATCCCAAAAAAGTGAGCTCATTTGGTTTGTGACATTTTATGACATGTTACATGTTGACATCATGTTTTTTAATTAAAGAATATAAAATGCAAATACAAAGACTGAATATTATGCAAACTGTGGCCTTTTAACCTCTTTATGCCCTTTTGACTTTTGTTACACAGGATTATGTTACTAAGTAATCAGTAACTACACGCAAAGCCTAAGTTTATAACAATGGGTGGTTGCTTACAGGATTACAAGAAAATTGTGTGTGTGTTTTTCAAACTATCACTTTATTGAAGAATTACAATCAAAGAACCTACCTGTCCAACTGCATACATGCAATCTTCAGGACCAAGGATCTGAGAGAGCAACAAAACATCAAGTAAATACAATAGCAAAGTACTTGAGAATGACCGGAAATAACAACACCTTAACCTAAAAAAACCCTTAGCTTGAAACAGCTATTAAACAAATTCAATATAATTTAGCTGAAATTAATTGATTAGAAGACTCTCAACAGCGGGCTGTACGATACTGGACAAAACTGGCAGTGATATTTTGTTGTTCTGCAATATTTATTGCAAACTTAAACAAATAAAGAAATTTATACTAGGCTTCTTTAGATCCAGCATGTCATGATATTAATTGTGTCCTCTGTATATTGAAGTATACTGGAGTAAAATAAATCATATTTAGCAAATATAATCTGCCTTTGGTAGATATGTCATGAAAAATGAGAACAATGGGAGTTTTCCTTTTGTACTGAGCAAGTATATATTGTGTGCAGCCCAACTCTAAACTTCCTGAGGAGATGCAGACATACCTGACTGATTCTATTGTCCCAGCCCATTCTCCGCAGCCCAGCCGCAGCCAGGATGATGGCGGAAAAGTCATTGTTTTCATCCAGCTTCTTCAGGCGAGTGTTGAGATTGCCTCTCTAGGTCACATCAATAAGGAATAATCCCGATATCATATGTTCAAAGATTAATTAATTAATTAATTTCCAAGTTAATACCTCAACTGTACTCAAACTGAATAGAACCCATCAAAAAGATACAATGTCCTTAAACTCCAAATGGGGAAACCTTTTCTTTAACTGTGCAGCCCGGCGAAGAGAACTGGTGCCTATGACACTAAAAAAAAAAAAAAAGGAATATGGAGGCATTCAGGCCAGCCTGCTTATAAAAAGGACTACATACAAGACATACGGATTAAAAATAACTTCCAAAGAAACACATGAAAGACAAAAGTGTCAAGATCATACCTCTTGTTTGGTAGCAAATCCAGAGATTTGCCTGCATTTTTTGGGTGCAAAACCACTGCATCATGGGGACTTTCTCGCCTTTAAAAACAAAACAAAAAAGTATGTGTTCCTCATAATATACATACATAATATATTTAATAGCAACTCAAAAATGTGTTTTTGACCAGCTGTTTTACTAAGGGAGGGTCTCAGGCCAAGAAACATCAGAAAGGCTTTGAGCCAGTACATCTGTTTCTCAGTATAGAGGCCCCACTGTTATTCTACTTACTTGAGCACAGCTCCTATAGTGAAACCCACAGGAAGGATGGTGGGTAAGTCTTTCAAAGAGTGCACAACCAGGTCCACCCTATGGAGAGACAAGGGCCAACAGCGTCTTTCATTTAGCAACACAAGCACTGGGTTACAATGGATCAAACGCAGATCAAACACAGCTAGGACAAGTTAGTGGATGTGTAGAACATTCGCAAGAGCTGACTTACTCGTTTCTTTCCAAGGCATTCTCCAGCTCCTTTGTAAAGAGGCTCTTTTCACCTATCTTTGACACAGAAAATGATTACTGTTAGTAATGCAATGTTTGTGTTTGTGTGTTTGTGTGTGTGTGGGGGGGGGGCTTTCATTCTGTCTTATGAAAGCTTTATGTTGGCAACATATGACATAACATTTCAGTTTTTAATTTTCAATTTTCAATTTTAACAAAACACTTACCTTTGACAGAGCTGTGTCAAGTATTTTGTCACCTGTTGTTGACATAGCCACTGAAACAAATAGAATAAACCAGATTTTACTGTCTGAGCTCACTGACAAGGTCTGATCTCACAATGACAGTCAATATCTCAATATCTCTCTATATATACATACACTTATATATAACACTTTTTATACCCTTGCTTTCGAATGAGCAAATGTCCCAATACTTTTGGCCATGTAAGGTATTTAGAATAGTTTTCTGTCAAGTTCCAAATTTTGACCACACAAGGCATGCTGACTTTACAGGTTTCTAATTAGAAGCAAATTAAGAACGTGGAAGGAAAGGAAATATTATTATAATTATTATTGTCCAACAATATCTAAATACATGAGAAATCTGCTGGTGACTGAAATTAATTAAATGTCTAATAAACCGAATAGCAAGAGTGCCTTGTGTGAAAATACATTCTAAATACATTACATGGCCAAAAGTATTGGGACACCTTCTCATTCGAAATCAAGGGTATAAAAAGTGTGTTGGAATTACTGCCCAGGAAACGCTTTCTACTGAGGATTTCATTGTATTTAGGGACAAGAGCGTTAGTGAGGTCAGGATGTTGGATGATCACCACCCCCACCTGGCCCCCAACTCATCCCAAAAGTACTTCATGGAGCACCATCATTCCACAGAACACAGTTCCACTGCTCCACAGCTCAATGCAGGGGGGCATTATAGCTAGGCATTAGGCACGGTGCCAATAGAATAATTTAATAATGAATGCTAAATGCATTCATTAGTAGAGGTGTCCACAAACATTTGGACATATCATCTACATTACTATATTAGTGTTTAATAAATCATCTAAAATACCTTTAGGTGTGTTTATAATATGTCAATCAACATCACATGAAAGTGACTCAAATGTGTTAAACATCAGTAGGCGCCCAGTAAGTGTTTCAGAGCTCTTACCTATTTCCAAGAGCACATCAGGGTATAACTCTTTAAGTTTCTCAGCTACGCTGTCTGTCTGAATGCGGGCCAGCTTAAGAACACAAAAATATTAGGATTATTTTGCTTATTTTCAAGTACAAAATGTAGTTAGTTCATAGTAGGCTACCTTCACAAGTATAATTTAAAACAACAGCGGCTGAACATGAGAACAACATATATAGGAATGAATTAAAAACAATATAAAGAGTGAAATCTTATTTAGATATATATCACAAATATCTCTTATAATATAAAAATAGTAAAAGTGCAGCAAGTATTACCAATTACATATTTCCAATTGAATACTTCCATTGTAGTTCCATTGGGACCCTACCTGGCTTTTTCTTGTCCCAATACGAATAACCCTGCTGACTTTACCATCTCCATCCTGTAAAACACACATAAAACCACAATGAAGGAAATATACTTAGTTAGCTCTCAGTTTACCTGATTTTCCCCAAATATAACCCTTTCAATGAATGTACAGAAGCTAAACATCTAATTAGAGCTTACTGATTTAAAACCTTCTCTTACCCTGAAGTATTTATACGCTCCGTCTGCCATAGTTTTAACTCAGTGAGTAATAATGAGGTGCTGGCGCTTTGGATGCTTGCTCTGAGTAAGAAAGTGTAGAATGGCACATAGATACAATGTCCCACTATCAGTCCAGATGTGTGCAGGGGTCTCCGCCCCGTATCCTGGCTTTTGGTGATAAGGATGCCTGTTCACAGTGTCCGTTACAGGGAAGGGCGGCGTAAAACACACAGTGGTAATCTGGTAATCTTTAAGATTGACAGCGCTAACCATATTAAGCACTTTTACTAGAGTTGCATCACCAAAAGGTCCAACAGCACTGGTAATGGTTATCCTCACTATTTTTAGCCAGTTTTTATCTGTTACACACTATACACACACATTATATTAACATATTCCCCTTCTTCATACACTGATGAAGTCAAGGACCAGGGTGCAACATTGCTAATCCAAAGACAAGCCTGCACTATTCTTGACTTCATTACCAACACAGTTTATTTGACCCCTATCATCAAACACGTCTTATTTAATCCTCGTTTTAATGTTCATTGCTAGCTCATTTTTAGTCTATAGAGTTCCTGCAGAACTAAACTGCAAAAATGACCCACGTAAAAAAATCGCTGGTTCAGTGATGTCCTAAAAACAAACACATCTAAACTATTGGTTTCCTCAGCCTCCTTTCTTAAGAGAGCCCTGACTGAGATGCAGATCATCACCTTGCAGACTGCAGACTTCACTGCGATTTGCATCAGTGTTTAACTTCTTCACACTTTTACACTTTCTCATCTTAAACTCATTTGAATAATAATAATAATAATAATAATAATAATAATAATTAATAATAATATTATTAATATTATTATTAATAATAATACACATAAATAACAGAGCTCGTATATACTAACCTTCACCTGAGATTTTGTTTCTGAATTTTCTTCTACAGACATGTTGGCAACCTTAATGATGTTCAGCTAGACCCCAACACGATGCTGCACATCCTAACCACCAGTGACTTTTAACTGACACGCTCTTCTGGACTTCTCAGTACCAGGTTTTGTGTCTGAGCGCTGAGATGTGGAGGTTGAAGCAGATCTCCTCAATGACTCTGAACCGGAGAAATCATGTGGACCCCAAACCCGGAAAAGACCGTTTGGTTATAGTATTCTTTTCAAAGTAAAGGTAGGAAACGGCGCTAACACTGTTTTCAAAATAAAAGTCCAGGCTTAGCTCTGCACAGCAGTCTGAACCTCAACTATGAATTGAACTAAAATTGCAAAAGCTGAATGACTGCATGTAAACTTATAAACAACAAATGGTTTTGAAATTAACATAACATAATATACTACAGCAATTCACATAGAAATAGAAAATGAACAGGCAAGTCATCTAAAGCCACAGACCAACAGTCAAACAGGTCAATGACTCCCAACTAACTCGCATAATCACAGTGTGGGCATTGCCTGATTAAATTAATAATTAATAATTCGAGTGGACAACTTCATCCTTTATCACCATTTGCTGTTTTCATTAAGTAGGACTTTCTGCAGACATATACACAGATAAGGCAGAATTCATTGTATCCTACACCAAGACTGCAATGACCCACAAGAAATGTGAACATACATTGCAGCAGAATTTTCCAGTCCAAGAGCAAAATGGGAAAAAAATGAAAAGAAGTATATACTTCTTAAAGTAAAGATACCTACAAGCTGAGTTGGGGCAACTTCTGCTGCTATATCTGATTAGAAAAATAAGCATTTCAGGGCTGTCCAATTGTACTGAATGCAAAATGCTATCCTTAAAGCCTACAAAAGAGCCTAATAAGATACTAATGTAAGATTAGGCACTTACCTGTTTATACAAATTCACATTGCAGGCCTATAAACATCCATACATCTGTACTGGGACTCACTGAAAAGGTCTTGGTTAACTGACCTTTAACGTGCATCAACTACATCATTTTTTCTTTTCATTTTTGATGTAGTTTGTGCCACAAGTGATCTGATTCTCTGGCTGACCATTAGGGGGGAAAAATAACACAATCATTTCAAGGAGATCTGTAGTCTCAGTGCTGTGCTGACCCTGATGGTGACTTGATTAAAAGTGGTCAGTAAATCTAGTAGACGGGACTTCACTTTAACTGCACTGGTGTAGGCCTGTGGCGAGCCCAGCAGGCGGAGCTACAAATTCATTCATTGAACTTAGAAAAAAAACAATGCGGTTTGTTGAGGCTGAGACTATTTCAATAGGCTCTTAAAAATACAGCCTGGGCCCTGCAGCTTTGTGTCAGAATTAGTGTCTTTTATGTGGGCATATACAGATTTGTATGAAGGAGTTGAATCAAAGAGCACTTTGTAGAATTTTGTTTTATTTTATGTCAGAACTTTTTCTGTCGTCTTGGTTGATGCCTTTCTTTAATTTTCTTCTTTCTGAAAAAATGAATTAATCTGATTAGCTTAAACTATGATCTATCATACATTTTCCTCTTGAATGAAGCCTAAAATGGTATGTACTCTTTATAAATCTCTTAACTGTGGCTAACACTGTTTTTTGCATGAAGCTAGATAGACTGTTGCATAGTCATTAAAACCTGGTCCATTATGTGTCTACAGCATGCATCAGAATCACAAAACAATATACACCCAACAATGAAACCAAGCACAAATTAAAGGCAAAATAATATTTAAAAATATATATAAATGACAAAGATAAAGGACAAAGGGAAAAGAAGAAACACTGCAATTTACATTCAATTCTGTCCATCATGGTCAGTCGCTATTTCACCCAAAAAAAAATAATCTTCCTTGGCTAATAAAGTGATTGGTGTACACAGTGTATAAAGTGTCCAATACCGTATGCTTAATAAATACCCAAATCAGAAGAATACACTACATAATCAATAATGCATCTATTGCATTTCTATTCCAGTATAGTATTAGTGTGGCATAAGCTTTTAGACACAGCCGTTCTGCTTGTAATAAGGAATTAAACCTTTGGGCGCTTAGACCATGAAGACCGTTCAGCAGGAACGCTCTTTATTATTATTTTTTATTACCTACCCGTATTCCGACACATCCCGCCTCCTACGCGTGGATTGGCTGGTAGCGCATTCTCACGGCAGGCGGGCTGCTCGTGGTTCTGGTAGACCTAAACTACCAGCCAATCACAGCGACGGAGGCGGTACTTGTCAGAATTCTCGACGCGTATGAGCAAGAGCTACCGACCAATCCCCGCGCAGGAAGAAAACGGGTGGTAAAAAGCAACGTTGTTCTCGCATGGTCTCCACAGTGGCAGTGTTGTGTTGGCCGCTGACGCCGTGTGGAGTCAAGCTTATGGTAGCTGCACGTTGGAGCGCTCCGGTGAAGTGAACGGTCCTTTCTTTTCGCGATGGAGAGCACAGATTCTAACTGTAAGTACCAGTTTCCTTTAAAAACTTCCTTTAACGACTACATTCTTCAAAGACTTTTACTCTCAAAATCCTTCTTTGCTTTCGGAGACTTTGATGAAGAGTGTGAGACTGTGTCAGTACTTCTGCGATGTAAAAGTGCATCATAAAATGCACGGTTAGGCCAAACTAATCCAAAATACACTACATACGCATGTAGTAGAATATAGTAATGACAGAATATATAATAGTGTTCATCAAGCCAATCTCATCATGGTATTTCCGTGATATATAGATAAATAAATAAGTTGACAGACAACAAAACATTAATAGAATGGGATAAGCAGATAGGAAAGGTGCTTCTGTGTCATCACAGATGAATTGTGATCTAGAGATGTTGTAGCAATTTAGAAATATTGGTATAATCAGGAGACAATGGAAACTACACCTGGAAGGACTTACCTGCTCTGTTTAGTGGTGATGCAATAGCCAAGCAAACTTCAACTGCATGATGTCATTATTGCCTACAGCCTATACAGTCATTCTTGGTGTATATTCAGTCACCAAAAGGAAAGCACTCATGAGTACTTCACTTCCTCTCTATTACTCTATTATACATTATTACAGCTTGACTATCTTGGCATTTCTGTCCTCTGGGTACTAGGGTGAATAATAATAATTTATTAATAATAATTAATAATAATAAGAAGACATTTTCTTAAATGTTTGTAGAACCTCTACATTACATGGAGGTTCATAAAACTTTACCTCACCCTCATCTCCCTTAACCATCCACTGAAAGGTTCCTCAGAAGCCAAAAGTGGTTCTTCTATGGCATCACTCCAAAGAACCCATTTTTGGCACCGTGAGGGGTCAATGGACATTAGCTGGACCTTTTGTCAGTGACACTTTTTATCCTTTTCTGTAGTCCACCTCATCCTTTCACCTACCTATCAGTTTCCCTTTCCTATCACAGAGTGGTTTAGAGCCAGGACAGTGTGTTGGCTATTTCTGACCTGAGTGAAAACGGCCTTGCCCCTCATCCGGGAAATCCGCTCCGGAGTGTGTTCAACTGTGTGTTTGTTGCATGGATGCCAGGAAAAAACAGGCCATTCACCAAGTGCTGGTTACTCTTTTTAGTTTCTGAATCATTTGGAAACTTCCCTTTCTGGGTGTGCAGGCTTTTCTTCTCTGTTGAAAAGGTAAGTCCACTGTGGTGATGAACCACTCATCTTTGCCTGTGGTTTGATCCCATCAAAGGGTGTACAGTTTCAGCCCTCTCTTTTGGCTGTGCTCTGAGCAGTAGTTATGAATAGTGTGAGTTGTGATTCTTTAAACTCCTCTCAGTTAAATGAAACTAAAGTTTGTAGCTAAAACCAATATGGGTTCAAGGAGGTCACCATGCTTTTTATTTCTAGTAGACTTCTATTAGTCTGATAGCCTCTCTGCTGTGTTTTTAATAGATTTGGACCTGCAGTGTAAGCCTGCATCCTATAATGGACCCTATTGATGAACGTTTTAGGCAAACTTTACACTCTTAAACAATAAAGGTGTGAAGAACCATTACATTTGTAAAGAACCTACCTTTACAAGGCATCACTCAAAGAACCCTTTTTAGAGAGCTGGATCACTTGTAGATTAAAGGAATAATTATACGAAAAATAGAGAAATACACTATATACACATCATATTAGCTTTGATATTTGGAATATCTGATACTGTAAATACATATCTGTCTTAGATAGATAGATACACGGTATGTCCAAATGTTTGTGGATACTCTTTTAATGAAAGCACTTAAGTTGTACCCATTGCTAATACAGATGTGCAAATGGTACACGTGGCTTGCTTATCCCCTGTAATGAATTACTGCCAATAGAATAGGATTCTCTGGAGCAAATATGAATCGATTGGCCCCATGCATAATGCCAGGCGTGAACTAGAGGGATATAAAGCCCCCCAACATTAAGCTGTGGAGCAGTGGAACTGTGTTCTTTGGAATAATGAAGCTCCATCCAGTACTTCTGGGATGAGGTGGGGAGTTGGAGATGAGGTTTGGTGGTGATCATCCAGCATCCTGACCACACTAACAATCCTCACAGCACTGCTCCCAAATCTAGTAGAAAGCCTATCCTGGACAGCAGACACAGTTATTCCAACAAAAGCAGGAAACTTTTTAAAATACTAATAGTGTAGACAGACAGACAGACATGGAGATATTTTTAAATTGGAATTTAAATTCCAATATTTAGAAAGCGCGTGTAATACAGATTACTTAAAAATCCACCTAAACATTTTCAGTAATTCTGATTTAACATTATTTTGCATGGGAAGAAATGATGTGGTTGTGTTGATGTGGGTCTTTGCTTAGTGGGTAGATGTTTTTGACCTGCGTACTGGACACATGCATTGGCTAATAAAATGCTAAAAACATATCAAGATTCATTGACATCCTTCAAATATTATAGCTATAGAAAAGACATGTCCTGTAAGATCTGTTTTTATTTGCTGATACTGGTTGGGCCCTGGCTAGAGATTTGCACTAATGCCTTCTCCTCCACATGGCACACGTCTATAAATACCCACAGTTAGAAGGAAACAAAGGCTCCACTCATTTGCAGCCTGTGAGCCCTGATCCACACAGACCTTACAGTGTGTCTTCCACTTGCATTCCTCAGGAGAAAACATCAGCCACCAAGAGCAGCTCTTCTGTGGAGCTCTTAACGGGTTAGTGGAGGACATGACTAGTCAAGCCCTGGCTCAAACGGCCTTTGTGTTCTGGTCGGTAGCTACTCTTTGACTCATGTCCTCAAAGAGCAGAAATCAAAGCTAAACATCAG
Organism: Salminus brasiliensis; assembly: GCF_030463535.1. Classification (NCBI taxonomy): domain Eukaryota; kingdom Metazoa; phylum Chordata; class Actinopteri; order Characiformes; family Bryconidae; genus Salminus; species Salminus brasiliensis. The sequence goes on from NC_132895.1 coordinate 17,145,779, forward strand.
ACGAGTTCGCTGCAGGTTACTGACTAATGTGTCAGCGTGTTAATAAGAGGTTAGGTCAGATGTTGAAGAGGATGGTCTGAGGTGATGTTGAGAGTGATATGCTCTTCTTCCTGAAGAGATTAAACTTGGAAATGAAAAAAGATTTAATGTGGAATTTTTTAGAGTGAGGGCTTGAAGTGTGAACTCACATATGAGATTTATAGCCTCATAAAGACAAAACCTGGAGGATGATGACAGCGACAATGATTCACTCTGGATAGTTTGCCTCAAGCACAAAAGAGTAAGTACCTATTTTACTGTAGCTGCCCTGGGAGCAGGGCCTGATGCAACCTGGATGGCCAGAGCAGGAACAGGAGCCGTAAGTGGCGCAATCTGAACAGGAGCCATCTGGAAACTGGAGTGACAGGAACTGAAGTTGTCTGAGGAGCAGGAACTGGAACTGAATTGGCCCTGGGAACAGGAACTGGAGTAATCTTAGGAATAGGTAGTGGAACGGACTTGGGCACAGGAACAGGAGCCCATCTGGGAGCAGGAACTGGAAAAACCTAGAAGCAGGAGCTGGAGCCTTCATGGGAGAATGGGGACTGGATTTGTAGTTGGCAACCCAGTCGAGGCAGCTCAGGGAGCCACCACAGGCAAGGTGGCTCAGAGTGGCATATTGATGATGAGAGTCTCAGGCTCAGTCGCAAGTGCTGTCCAAAGCACCTAGTGGAACCTTGGGGGCAGGCATTGGATGTCCAGTGCTCTCTGTAGCACCGGGCGGAGCCTTGAGGGGCAGGTGTAGGACGGCCAGTGCTCCTCCAACCAACAGGCGGAGGCCTTCAAGCAGGACAGGACACTCTGAACCATCGAGCAGGATTGGAGATTTGGAGGCCTCAGGCACGGCTGGAGTCTTAAAGGTCTGTAACAAAACAGGAGACTCTGAGGTCTTGTGCCTCAGGCAGCGCATACATGTGGCCAGTCCGAGTCAGATCCTCGCAATGACAGAACCGTAGCTGGTACAACTCACCATAGTGGGCTAAATAACATAAGTGCTCTGCCATAAAGTACATTCAGTGGTCGGGTCCTCATGGTAAAAGCTGGGATGTGCTGATGCTGTGGAGACAGACTTCCCAAGAGCTGATTTGGAAACCTCAGGCTTTATGTTGTGTTTCATAAGTAGTGGACCAATAGAAATACGTATTTTGTAGGTAGTCAGGTGAATTGGGATCTTTGGTGCAGGTTGTTTGGAGCAGACTGTGTGGGTGTATAATTATAAATGGGACTCTTATGACTGCGTGACTTAGATCTCATGACTGCAGCCCAGAATTAAGCAGGCAGCCAAGCTCAGAAATGGCAAAACCTTTTTCTCTGAGCATGAAATGTCTTAGATGAAGCATTGACCAGACTGTGGTGGAACAGAACATGTGGTGACATTATGTTTTTTTAGCAAAATGTGCAAAAATATGTATCTATTATTTGTCTGTATAAGTGTCTGTACAGGAAGGTTCTCTGACCTGGGCATGCTTTTCTGCACTGGCCATATGCTCGTTTATTTTTGCTATCAAAGATTTGGTTGAGGTTGCCAGTCTTATGATACTGATTTTAGCTAGTTGGTTAGCAATGTTGTATTTAAGAAAATCCATTGGCATTCTGAAGAAAAAACATGTTTTTTTACAGCAGGGCATGATAGCGCTGATTTTCTAAAGTTTAGTTCACTTTTGTCAAACAGAAATCCAGCTTTTACTCCTGGAGTTTCTAATATGGCCATGACTCTGTCTACAAAATGATGACACAACTTTAGAGGTCTATCTCTATCCACAAGGGACTCTAACAGTCTACTATTATCAAGTTCCTCTTGTTCTGGAGTTCGTGCTCCATGCACAGCTCAGATAATCTGACCTTCACTTCTTTTCCCAGGGTCACTTAGCCATCAAGATTTGATCTTCAAAGCTTCCCTCCCCTCCCTTTTCAGTTATGTGGTCTGTTGCTTGTCTGAAATTGACTCCACCCAATAAGCTGTCGTCTGCTGAAATAGTCAGCATTAAATTATGCCAACCCTAAGACCATGTGGCCTCCATGTGACCTTGAGTGGTGCGCACAAAAGCCTCTTCTATGTGCCACTCCTGCATATGTGTGTATTCAGGGGATTAGTGCATGAGACGCCCACCCGCAGCATGAAGCTTCAACAGCTGATGAGCCTTTTTTAGGGAGTGTGTAGCATTTGAGGTCCAGTGCTCAGTAGATGAAGAAGGTCTGAAATCTCATACCTGTGTCTGTGCCACAAACACACAGCTGGGTTGCATCAGTTTTGGGTAAATTTGTGATTTGGGTCTTTAGTTGAAGTTTTACTAAGTTCTTAGTTTATACAGGTTACTTCAGATTGTACCACTGAAGTCATGTCTTAGCAGGTAAAACTCATTAGTACTGGAAAAGTACACACCTAGTGCTCGGCGATATGACCTTAGGTCAAAATCACGATTAATTGACCATTTTACCTTGTTTATGATTAATGAACATAGGCTGCTCGAGTTGCTCAGTTGGCTCTGTGTTTGAGTTCTCCAAGTTGCTTTCATGTCGCAGACTGGATGGGGCAGAGTCACGTGACTGCACATGCTGTAGTATGTTTTTAAGGGGGCAGTACATGAACATCAATAAGAATTTTAGAGGTTCTTTAAGGTCAGTTTTGATTGATTTTCAATTCATTGCCCAGCCCTAGTTTACACCCTAGTGATACTTAGCTAAGTTAGCCGAGCAAACAGAAAAAGTAGGCTACTGGTAGCAGTTAACCTTTGTTCTAAATGAGCCACTAGTTTCTGGAGAGCTCCTAGCATAACCACTAAAGAGGTACAGGTTCAATGTCTCAGATGGAGGTGATTGAACAGTGAGGGGACAGAGCAGTGAGGCATTGCGGGTTGGGGGTAACTGACAGAGTGTCATATTTGGGAATCTGAAGCGTAGAGGAATAGGAAGCAGAAGGTTGGCGTTGATAGAAAGTGCTTTCGTCAGTCCAGACAGGAAGCCACAGCTGCAGGACATATCCTCTGACCCACAATGCCAGCGCCTCTGGACACCACAGCTGCTCTCAGCTGCCTTGCCCCATGAATGTGTTGTGTTGTGTTGTGTTGTGTGTGTGTGCGTTTGTGCATGTCTGCAAATGAGTGAGTGATTGTTTGTGTTGCGTTTTTGAGTTCTCCACACTGCATTGTCTCCTTTCCTCCAGAGTGATCTCACTGTCTAATTTTGGCCTTCATAATAGTACATTGTTGAAGGGGACCTCGCTTTGGGTTGCTGGTCAAGCCATTTCTCTGTAATGATGCATGTGTAAACTGAGATCTTATACTTTCTGCTATAGATAGACTTTAAAAGCATGTAGAAAGTCATAGTTTTCCTAAACATATGTGGTTTTAGATGAGGGAGGGGGGGTTATTATATTGCTTTTGTATTTTCACTTTATGTGAAATGTTGATTTGTAGGGAATCTACACTACTGAACCAAAATCAGTGACATTGCTTTAATGACAAGCTAACCAAGTGTTTTGAAGCTATGAGGCAGCTAACACAGCTAACAAGTAATGGACGTTTTTATTTCACCTAATAAGATAAGATAAGATAAGATAGTCCTTTATTAGCCCCACAGTGGGGAAATTCACAGTGTAACAGCAGAAAGGGATAGCAGGACACTCAGTTACAAAAATTTGGATAAATAATTTACACTATATACACAATATAAATAAGAATTAAAAAAGCAATAAACAATATTATCTACAGCAAAAGACTCTTAATTGCACATGGGGGTGGGATATTGCACATAGTATTCCCTGAACATGAACATGTGTGTGTAGTTAAGTGTGTGTGTATGTGGTCCGCTGGGAGCAGTGTTGGTTGTGTAGTCTGACGGCAGCAGGAAGGAAGGACCTGCGATACCTCTCCTTCACACACTTGGGGTGAAGCAGTCTGTCGCTAAAGGAGCTGCCCAGTGCTGCCAGAGTCTCATGCATGGGGTGGGAGCTGTTCTCCAGCATGGATGCCAGCTTGGCTGTCATCCTCCTGTCTCCCACCACCTGCACTGGGTCTAAGAAGCACCCCAGGACAGAGCCGGCCCTCTTTATGAGTTTGTCCAGTCTCTTCTTATCTGCCGTCGAGATGCTACTGCCCCAGCAGACCACTCCATATAAGATGGCAGATGCCACCACTGTGTCGAAGAACGTCCTCAGGAGTGCTCCCTGCACTCCAAAGGACCTCAATCTCCTCAGCAGGTAGAGTCTGCTCTGGCCTTTCTTGTAGAGAGCTGCAGTGTTGACTGACCAGTCCAGTTTGTTGTTCAGATGAACACCCAGGTATTTATAAGAGTCCACACTCTCGATGTTCATACCCCGGATGTTCACTGATGGAGGGGGGTGTCTGCACCTGCGGAAATCCACTACCAGTTCTTTGGTTTTTCCAGCGTTTATCTGCAGATGGTTCTGCAGACACCAGTCCACAAAGTCCTGAATAAGTTCTCTATACTCGCTGTCCTCCTCATTGGATATGAGGCCGACGATCGCTGAGTCATCAGAGAACTTCTGGAGGTGACAGGTCGGTGAGCTGTACATGAAGTCAGCAGTGTACAGGGTGAAGAGGAACGGTGCCAAGACCGTTCCTTGAGGGGCTCCTGTGCTGCTGACCACCAAGTCAGAGACACAGTCCCGTGCCCTCACATACTGTGGTTGGTTGGTGAGGTAGTCCAGTATCCAGTTTGACAGGTGACTGTCCACTCCACAATGTCCCAACTTGTCCTTTAGGAGGCCTGGCTGTATGGTGTTAAAAGCACTGGAGAAATCGAAGAAGGTGATCCTCACAGTGCTGCCGGGCTTCTCCAGGTGAGAAAGAGCTCTGTGTAGAAGATAGATGACAGCATCATCCACCCCGACACCAGGCTGGTAGGCGAACTGAAGAGGGTCCATGGATGGGCTCACCAGAGGGCGGATGTGGTTGAGGACCAGCCTCTCCAGTGACTTCATCAGATGGGAAGTCAGTGCCACCGGCCTGTAGCTGTTTAGTGGCATCATACAAACCGCACTCCTCAATCCTTGCACACTTGCTTGTTAAATAATCTCAAATAGACTTCCGTGGCTGCTATGTGGTTTTTGACACCGCATGACATACTGTTACCAATGAAAGTGGATGCTAATGGATGCTAATACTGTTTAATACTGTTTTTATTATTATTTATTTATTTAATTCAATATACTTTTTTTTGTTCTTACGTGTCATACATATTACATATCATCTTAAAAAGGGTCTTATACTTGTTAGCTACTTGTTAGCCAGCTTGTCAGCTCCAGTTCAGAATCCCCCCAAAAACATTTTTAGGCTGATGGACTGCGTTTGGAACAAGAGAAAAATGTACATCTGATTTCTGACTGATTCATTGGCTTGTTCGAACCTGACCTAGTTTTTGGAGTAGGTTAGTAGAGGGCCAGACAGTGGATAGGGTTCGGAGGGGGAAGCTGTGTGGGAATGAGAGTCCCTCGGAAACAGGACGGGTGACTCCCTCATCCAAGCCAAAGCATACACACACACACATACACGCATACAATGGCCCTCTGGAGAGCGGCAAGCATGGAGTTGTGATTGCGCTGCTCTCAGTACAATAACAGAGATATCCTTCTCTCTGCACTCTCAGCTTCCGCCCCATTCACCTTCCTCCTATCTCATTTTTGGTTTACACACATACACACACATACACACACTTCCACTTCCTTCTCTCAAGGAGAGAGGAAGAGCATGTCCTGAGGAAACAACCTGTTGTCCATTAAGTGCTTTCTCAGTGAAAAAACGAATGAAAAGAGTCTTAGCTGTGATTTGTGCTAATTGTGTCCCCTCAAATAAGGTCAGCTAGCAAGAGCCACTCAGCGTCTGATTGCTGTAAACGTCTGAATGAAAGGTCTGTGTCCAGCAGCTTAGTCTTTAAAACCTATTGTATGACAAAAGTGTCATCTTTTTGATGCTATTAGTGATTTTATATATATATATATATATATATATATATATATATATATATATGTGTATATGTATATGTGTATATATATATATATATATATATATATATATATATATATATATATATATATATATATATATATATATGTATGTGTGTGTTGCAAGTCAATTTTATTAAATTGACTTGCAATCACGTCTTTGTGTTCTTTCTCAGATTCAAAACAGCAAAACAGTCAGGAATGAGGAGGAGGACAGAGAGAAAATGAAGAGGGGGTGGTTAAAATAGTGAAAAAGTAAAGTATGTCTCTGCAGATAACTGTAGCCGTAATGAAGAGGGACTGAGAGTGAAGAGTAAGTCCAATCGTACAGCAGCTCTGTGCACTAAAACCACATTTCACGGGAGAGTTCAGCTGCACTGAGGATTATCCCAGGATTTCTGACTGCTTCTAGTTTTTGGAAAATGGTGATGTCCGCTCAGCTGTCGAGTCTGGAGAGATCTCTTGCTGTCTTTTCTTGGCAGCTCTGAACTGAGAGAGATTGAGAGCGTCCCTTGTGCAGTAATGCTAAATTAGAAACGTGTGGATGTACTGCTGACAGGTTTGCCCTGGTTTGCCCTGTCCTTCACTGGCCTTCTGATTGAGAATACTCACATTCATGGACGCAGCTCCACTGTGGATCTGTCTCAGTGGTTCTGTGTGATTTCATGCTTTGCTTTAAAGTGATTGTTTGTCTGACTCGTAGTTCTAAGGAAATTGCATTGTTTATTTACGTACGGCCAAAGAAGCCTGCCACCAGATGTTTTTTGGGTTAAAAAGAGAAAGTGCTAGTGGACAGGCAGAAGAAGCTTTCCACATGCTGCATTCATTACTGTTGTTTAATAGCAATTGCACTCATATCAGTAAAGCTTAATGAGTAGCAGGTAGCCTGCAGATCCTTATCTCAACAGAGAGTCGCTTTCGGTCTCTTCTTACCAGAGTCAGGGTGTGGTCTGGTGTGAATTGAGAAGTGTTAGCATGTGTTGCTGTGTGGAGCACACTCTCAGTGACCATGATTTAAACCTGACCTTTACCAGATAAGGAAAAGCTCAGATGCTTTAATCTATACTCTTAGAATAGGGGGGATATTTAGGAATCTTTACAAATGTAATGGGTCTGCTCTTAAAAAAGGTGTTGTTTAAGGGTTCTTTAGTAAAGGCTTGATGTAGAACCATGGAAACCATGGGTTTAATGTCTATGGTTCTTTGCCTGGTAAATGGTTCTCTGTGTTGTAAAATCTTTTTATATATGGTTCTTCAAATAAGTGTTTTCTCTTCCAGTTATCTCCTAAATCTGGTCATTTTCCAATTCCCATCCAATAGCTAGGACTCCTTTATCACACAATGCCACCAATGCTGGGAGTTGAGGTGTAAGGCTAGGGTGTACTTCACATGTCACAAGCAAGCCAACCACATTTTTTTCTGCTGCTAACAGAACATCATTGGACACCTTAACACACTTAGAGAAGAGTGCTAAATGCCAATTCTGTCAGATCATCCAACAAGACACCTGCTCTGACTAGCAGCATGCAGAGGGATGGTGGTAAAGGGAGGACCATTTATGCTCTCTGGGATTCCTGGCCACATGTTTAGGTGGCTGCACCTAGTATTATTAGTAGTAGAATCAACACAAAACCGCATATAAAAAAAAATGACAAATTTTATTAAAGGAATATATGGATATATGTTTTAATATACCAGTGCATTTATATTGTAGTTGTAAGTAGTCTGTTTAGTACCAAAAGATGTTCTACTTCTAAGTCATAGACGCAGCAAAACGGTGTCAGGAGAATGGTGTCAGGAGAGCCGGTTTTGCACAGTTCTGGATTGTGTGTTTGAGTGTTTTGTAATAAAACCGGCTCTCCCACAATATACGTACAGTGACATGATGAAACATGAAAGTGTGTGGACAGAATGTTTGAAGTTATCATAGAAAACTCTTGGAAAGTTGATCTTTAGGTCTGAGTGAACTAAAAACTAGCCATGACCAGATTTAGTCTTTCAAGTTGGGGAAAAAAAAAAAAAATATCTGAGGCTTTGCTGGCCTAGAATTTGAGGTTAGTCACTGAAGCCAATCCGTGTATAGAGAACTTTCACAAAACTTGCAAACATCATTCCTTACAATGTGTGAGCAAAGTTATCTTCTATACAGAGTAAAGGTTGAGACCAGGGTTTTCCAAAAATAATTCCTTGTTTGAGGAGGGGGTGTCTGGTTTCCTGTGTTTGTTAAGACCTTCAGAACAGTGCTGCTATTGTTTTACGTGCACAGTATTAGAAGAACACTGACATTTGAAATCAATTCAGGTCATGCCCTTATCATTGCCTGTTTATTGCGTTAAGCACTAGTTGTTTTGGCTTGCTTTTTGCCCAGCAGCCAGTCAGAATGGCCAGATGTCCAGTTTCGACAGCTGAGGACCTTTCCCTCAGTGCCATGTTGCTGAATAGTGTAGTGCTTGGGCATAAAAGCTTAACGGTAAATGAACGACTGCAGTCGTGAGTTTAAGGAGTGATGAATGTATACCTTTACCTGGTGGTAGAGTTTGGCCATGTCATGGGTGAAACCTTGAGCTAGTATTTTTGCAGTTATTTTCTCTTCAATCAGCCGATTCAAGGCATGTCTGATGTCTGAAATTTGCTTCTTTGCTTTTATTTTGGAGCTATGAGGCTAAAACATGTTTGTTGCTCACGGAGGCTCATTTGGTATCATGCTAACCCTAAAGTGTATAGTATGCTATAAAAAGAACAGAATTACACCCCATGGCTATTAACAGAAGCAATCTGGACGCTTGTATTTTACCCATGCTTTTACTCCATCGCATCATTGCTTAACTTTACATGAGTTGAGGCAAGTGTGTGATAATTTACGTGTGCAGTTTGCACAATGCTTGCAGATGGAGTATAAGCTGCCATTACCCGTTGGCTAGTCTGTAACCCCAGCGCAAAACTAAAATAGGCTTTAGTCACCAAACATTTTGGAATTTTTTGGGGGTATTTTTTGCTCCTTAGCTGATGTAATGATAAAAAAAGCTTAATTACTTCCCTTCACTGATCCCTCCACTGTGTGTGTACAGCCATGGAGCACCTGTGGAAAGAGCTGAACGTGCTGTTGAAGCTGCTGGAGCACGAACAAGTGAGCTCAGCCACTGCAGAGAAGATGACTGTGGTCAGAAACCTGCTGGGACAACTACAACCATCAGGTAAACCCAGCACACACACACACACACAGCTTTAGGTCATTATGTTTATGATCTAAAACACAGACACATACATTAGGAAGCAGACTACAGAGATCTGGGTCTTTTAGTGGATCACAAAACTTATACAATATACAATATACACTATAGTTTTAAATGGGATAAACTGCACTGTTTATATGATAATTCAATATTTTGTGAAAAACAGTAAGTTCTACAATCATCTCCAATCATCACTATTAATATATTGATGCTATACACCTGTAAATATTGATGTTTTGTGGAGTCATCGACAATTGTGCTCATAGTTTAGATTCATATACAGTATGGACAAAAGTATTGGGACATCTGCTCATTCATTGTTTTATCTAAACACAAGGGTAGTAAAAAGAGTTCATGCTGATTTTGTTGGAGTAGCCGTCTCTACTGTCCAGGGAAGGCATCCCACTAGATTTTGGCACATTGCTAAGAAGATTTGATTACATTCAGCGACGAGTGTTAGTGAGGTCAGGATGTTGGATGATCACCATTTCACATCATTTCCAGCTCACTAACTCATCTCAAAAGTATTGGATGGAGCACCATCATTCCAGTCAACGATTCCACTGCTCCACAGCTCAGTGCTGGGAGGCTATAACCCTCTAGCCCCCGCCTTGAATTAGACATGGTGCCAATGGATTCATGTTTATCTGTTCCAGAGAGTCCTGTTCTATTAGCGATACTTTACCACAGGGACTAGACAAGCTGTGCATGTGTGTATTTGCACGTCTGTGTCAGAGTAAGGGGGTGAACTTAAAGTAGCTGAATGCATTTATTAGATGGGGTGTCCACAAACATTTGGCAAGTTGATTCTCAACTTTTGCACACTGTTGCCGTTGTGCTATAGCATTCTTTATTTAATGAAACTAATTTTAATACATGGCAGTGAACACAAAAGTCCGTTAATATATGTTCACATTGGTGTATTTAAAAAGAACTCCATGGATTAGCATTTTTCCTCATGTTTTAAACCCCGAGCCATAGAGCACCTTTCATATCTAATTTTAGTCAATTCCCCTATCAGATTGTACTTTCTTGATTATTGGTGTCTTGATTCCATTTTCTGATTCCATAATCCTCTTTCTCTGTGCAGTGACTGGAAGTGACTTCATTTATATGAACACTTCTCTCTATGGAAATGGTACAAGCTTTGTGGAATCACTGTTTGAAGAATTTGGTAAGTTTGATTTTTTTCTGCAGGTTCATGGACATACTTATTGCTGTGGACATAGCTGACCGTTACTTTCGTTTACAGTTCTATTGTAAATATTGTATGTTCAGATTGCGACCTGAAGGAGTTTAGGGAGTCTCCTGAGGCGCTACAAAATCAGGAGGAAGAAGAAACATCTAAACATCCACCATCAAAATCAGTAAGACATGCCAAACCAATAACCAGTGTAGCAGTTATAGACCACCATGTGTGTTAAAAATCTGTGACAGCATACATATCTGCACCTGATGTTTACAATGTAGAAAAATTAGATTGTTTTTGTTACATGCAAATTTTTAGAATTTTTGTTTCTTGAATTTAATTTAATAAATGCCTTTCCTCAGAGCCCCACAGACACGCCCCCTCCATTGCCCACCACACCCCCTCCTGAGGATTACTATGAGGAGGCTGTTCCACTGGAAGCAGACAGTATACCTCAGTATATCACCACCCACAGTAATGCTCTCAGAATATTATTATTATTATTTACTGCCATAAATCTGTATAGCATAACAGACACAACCTCATCTCTTACTGACTTTGTCTTCTATATCAGGCAATTCCAGTCCACCAAATTCAATTGAGGATGCCTATTACGAAGATGCTGACAACAATTACCCAATAACTCGTCTGAATGGCCCATGCAAAAACTCTTGTAAGGAACATCCGTTTTTAAAATATGCATACAGTCTATGTCTGTTGAAGGAGTGCAAGGTTTTTCCATGAAAAGAATCATTTGTTTTGGGAAACTGCTCTAAATACACGTTAAAATACTTTCCTTGAAGCCTAACTCCATCCAGTTGCACAACCACAAGCAGAAATAAGTTGGCAACATCGTATCCCTTGGTTTTTACATAAATTCTGAACGTGTATTTTAGCATTACCCACTGGAATAGGTGTATGAGTTACTGTATGTGTCTATACTGTACAATATGTATTATGTGATATCAGTTACTGTGCTCTTACTGTGCTTGAGAGCTGAACTGCCTGTGAAAAGCAATAATGGATTGCATCAGCAACCACAATATCTTAAGAAAATAATAGCACATCTGTAAAAAATACAGTATTCTGTTCTATAGCTTACTTGATACTCCCATGATTGTGTTTATTATTTATATATTACCAGACAACGACTCAGATGCCCTGAGTAGTTCTTATGAGTCATATGATGAAGAGGATGAGGAGGCTAAAGGTAGAGAGAGGACACACCAGTGGCCCTCGGAGGAGAGTCCTGTGGGCCCAATGAAGGACTGCCGCAAATATGCCTTCTTACTACGCAAGAAGCGATTCGGTCAGTGGGCCAAACAGTTAACCATCATCCGAGAGAACAGACTACAGGTCAGCAGTGCTGGCAATACACCTACAGTACAAACTAAAGCAATTTTAAAAGTATAAGTATGGTCATGATGAACAATATCTAACAGTTATCTGCTCCTTCCCTAGTGTTTCAAGAACCCTAAAGACCGCACTCCACACACTGACCTGCCTCTGAACCTGTGTAGCGTCATATATGTGTGCAAAGACGGTCGGCGCAAGAAGCATGAGCTTAAATTCTCCATGCCTGGTGGAGAGTCTTTAGTGCTGGCTGTGCCGAGTAAAGAACAAGCTGAAAGCTGGCTTAAGGTAATTCAGTTGTTGTCTGTAGACAGTGAGTGTACATACGGTGGCCTTCTAATAAAGTGGCCAGTAAATGTTCATACTTGGCTCATAGAGCCCACCATGTGACTAAATATCAGGGGAGTTCACAGATGTTCTCTCTATGGCTTAACCAATTTAGGCCATTCAGGACGTTACAACTATGTCAAACACCACAAGTGCACAAGAGACGTCCTGTTCTCCAATGATCCATCGCAAGACAGAGTTGGACAAGGTGAGCCATATATACACTGATCTACCAGTTATATATATATATATATTGTGGAAAAGTCAAAAACCACCCTTCAGTTATTTATTCTCTAGTCAATATGGCACTAACAGTTAAAGTTGTTCCTTTTCTATGAGATATTATTGAGGAGATTACATATAAAATGTGCACAGAAGTCAAAGGTGAAAAATAAATAAAACAGCATCAGAATACACCAATAAATGGGACTCCTAACAACTGTGCAGGACCTGCTAGACCTTCCTGTCAGATTAACAGTACTTTCACCTTTGTGAGAGAAAGAATATAAAGCTCTCTTGCTTCAGATCTAAATAAGGTCCAATGGTGTTTCTGTCCCAACATTTTACTTTGAGAAGATGTCTCAACACCTTGTGTCAGAAAAGGCTGTGGAACTGCTGTAATTCAATAAAATCTATCTGCCTAAACTGCTGCTGTCCACAGAACAATGGACTGACCACCCCTGTGTCCAGATCTTAACACTATTAAATGTATTTGTGATTACTTGAAATGTGAGAACTTCGAAGGAGTGGAAAAAAAATAGTGGGAAAATAAAAATATTTATATATATTATATATATATATATTTAAGGCATTTTGTCTTTTCTGCATTTTATTCTGATAATGAAAAAGGAATAACTTGTAGCCTACTGTAAATGTACAGTATTGTGTGTTTTATGTAATTTATGTGACATTTTCTGTCTTTTTAGATGATGACTGCTGATAAACATACCTCAGATTCCGACAGTATTGCCAATGGAGACTCTGCTCGGGAGAGTGGTGAAAACGGTAAGCAACATGTTCATTTAGTTCTGCTGTTCCTGCATTGTTTATGGGTCCATTCTTGTATTGAAGGTGAAAATAAAGGGTTAACAGGCAGATGGTCACTAACCACAGTGAGTCAGTTTACTGTCCTTATACGGCATACAGGGAAATGCGTCAAACTTATTGTCTGTGGTGATTGTATGCTACAGATTTAGTTCACAGTGATTAGATTCAACTAAAACACTGGAGTTTTCCTTTTAAAAAGCATCAATTTAAAAGTCCCTTAAAGGTTCTTTAATCCATGTAAAGGTCTCTTTAAGGGCATCAATTCAAAGAATCCTCTACAGCCAACTTTAGGGGATATGGTCTTGCCTGAAAATCCCCTGCTGAGGTCAGAAAGTAGACAGTGTGTTCCAGATACAACCTGCTTCCCTTGAGTTCTGTCACATAAGGATTAGACAATGGCAGGAGGGATCGGAGGAAGGATGTATCTGGTTGAGCCCATACTTTTTGTGTTTGATGTGCAGTTTTAAGAATCACAGTGTATTTTGTGTGTGTGTGTGTGTTTTTTCTACAGGCTGTTTCAAATGTTTTTGAAACCACAGAGAATTACTGAATTCAAAAGTAATCGTTAGCATATCTATCTAGAAAAGAAGCTGGAGCTTGAACTTTGAGCATGTGTGCTGAAGTTGTGTCATATCCTTTGAATGACTCCTCTCACGGTGCCTGCTGTGGTTGCTTCTGTAGGGAAGGTTAAGAGGGGGGCATTCTCTGAGCTGACTGGATCTATGAGTCGTGCTGCCGGCCGAAAAATCAACCGCATAATCAGTTTCTCCAAGAAGAAGCCTCCTCTGCCTGGAGAGACCACCACTCTCTCCCACACTGATGACAACCCACGCTGTGGTGAGAGACTTTCATCTGAAAGTTATTCAGTGTAGTCATCATTTCAGCTCACATTTTTAGCCTCAGAGTGATGCATCAGCATTTCTAGCTGCACTAGGGGGGGGCATTGAAAATGTGGTAAATGTTCTTGCTGTGTACATCATTGCTATCTGACCAAAACCTCACAATTCTTGTCATTTCGATTCGTTTTCCAGAAAGGGATCAATTTACACTCTTCATTCAGAATGCTGCATAATTCAGTGGTTGAGATATAAACAAACTCATTCAGATGTGATTGTCTTTAGCTCTGGATTGTATTTAGCCACAAGTATTTACACTTGGTAGCCAAATATGTCTCCAGGTACTCTGATCGCTGTGTGGGACAGAACATGCAAATTTGCCCTTTGCTAGACAATTACTACTGGTGTTTCTGTTGTACTGGGAGGAGTTCTGGTTGTGGAATGTATCTTGGAGAGAGATATGAAATGCGTCTCAGACCACCTCCTGAAGTGGTTTGAGTGATCGGATTTTGTATCTGCTTTAAATGCATATTCAGTGCGTTTACACTTGCATTTTATGTGGCTTGGCCATTTTCAGATATTATCTTGTGACCAGATGTAAAGTAGGTCTTACTGATGAAAAGATTCTGTAAATGTAAATGTAGTAATTTTATTTACTATCCAAAACCACCAGTGAACCTACATGTGTCTTATAGTAGTAGCTGTTATATGTAATTTTGACAATTGTAAAAAAAAAATCATAATTTCAGCTCACAACAGCCAAATAACAATATCTGACGAAAGGCAGCGTATTTGTAACTATTTGCTGGAATATTTATGTAGTCTATGTAACCAATGTAGACATTTGATCATTTTTATTCTATTAAATTTCTCTACAATTTGAATATAATATTTAATATTATATTATATGAACACTTCGTAGTGGATGGAACAACAGAAACAATCCAAAATTACTTGAAACAGAATCTTGTTGATCTAAGAACTATAAGAATCACATATTTTAGAGATGAAAGCATGTGCATATATCTTCTAATGGGTGACCTTTCCCACTTGGTGATGGCTATCCAATTTAGTCTTAGTATTTATTTTGTTTGTTAGCTATGCTAAAGAGGCTAATGGACCTAACAAGATAATGGAAGGTTATATCAGTTAGTATCAGTTCAGTTAGGATCATCTGTGTTCTTCTCTCCTCTCAGGTTATCTGAATGTTCTAGTGAATCAGTGCTGGAAGGAGCGTTGGTGTTGTGTGAGGAGTGGCACTTTGTATCTCCATAAAGACAGAGGAGATATACACACTCACGTTAATGCTGTGGCTCTTCGTGGTGTTGAGGTTTTACCTGGTCTTGGGCCAAAGCACCCCTTTGCCTTCCGTATCATGCGAGAAGGCCATGAAGTAACTGCTCTAGAGGTATTCAGTTAGACACACATCATCGATTGATGAAAGTTTCCATTTTGTAATATTAGATTTAACCTTGCTAAGAACACAATCTTGTGTGTGTGTGTGTGTGTGTGTGTGTGTGTGTGTGTGTGTGTGTGTGTCACAGGCCAGCTGTTCTGAAGAGATGGGTCGCTGGCTTGGCGTGCTGTTAGCAGAGGCTGGTTGCGCTACCACTCCTGAGGCTCTACACTATGACTATGTGGATGTGGACACAATCAGCTGCATTAGAGATGCAGCCCGCCACTCGTTCCTGTTAGTAGAGCTCCTTGTATGCTCATACTTGTTTTATTTACAGTTGTACAGTTGTGTATTCGGACAGTGGTGTAATTTTTTCCCCCAAGTACTTCAAGACTAAAAGTAAACAGTGAAGTAACGCAACATGTAGTATTGGGATGCAAATCCTAGTTCACTTTATTTGCTTAAATTGAGTGTTTATTAATTTGATTGTAATGTTTTTGCACAAGGTTGGAGTATCCTGAAACTGTAATCCTGTATTTGCTAATACTCCTCCCTGTTCTGCTTTCTCCAGATGGGCCACGTCCTCCAGCAGTGCCTCCACTGACTCTCGCACCTATGACGAGGTTCCCTATGAGAGTGTTCTGGTATGTTACTAAACTGATAACGTATTACCACAATGGGGCCAGTCATCAGTAGAGGTGTAAAATTGATGATATATGCATTATACCTTCTCCCCCCATTCACAACTTCTCTCTTTTTCAATTGACCCTCTTCGTTCTGCCATTGTTCTGCATCTTTCCATTCTCATCGTTTTACTCTCTATACTGTCTCCTCATGATCCCATTAGCAGATAGAAGAGACTCAGGCTAAATCAGGTCCCTCAGTGAAGCGCCACTCGTCATTCTCCAGCACTGATACGCCAAAGGTCAACCCCCTAGTCACTGTGAAGAGACACGGCTCTTGTAAGTCCTTACTTGCTCTTTCAATGGTTTAATGAGAACCGTCTGTATCATTACCAGTCAGTTCATTGGAAATGAATGGAGATCTAACAGTTAAGTGTATTATGTCTCTCAGCTGTGAATCAGTATGGGAAATACGGGAAGACGAGAGCAGAGGAGGATGCACGTCGATATTTAAATGAGAAAGAGCAGCTGGAGAAGGAAAAGGAAGAGATCAGAAAAGCTCTGGTGTTGCTCCGCAAAGAGAAAAGAGAGGTGAAAGAGGACCTTAAAGGAGCCACGGGTAAGCATGACAAGCTCTCTAATTACACAGCCTGAGCAGAAGCAGTGCTGTGAATGATCAGAATTTATAAAACCTCAAAGATATTTAGTGTCCTGAGTTTTCCCTTGGATCATGTATGATGTTATGGCGCCACCTACTGACAAAATCTCTTAATTAAAGGAGTTTAAATGAAAGAAAATCTGCATATTTACATACAGTACTGTGCGAACATTTTAGCCACCTGTGAAAATTAGAAGTAAAAATCTCCTGGGCAGTAATGTTTTAATTACTCAGTAAAATACTAATATTAGAATAAATATCAATGACATACATAAAAAGTAGTGATTTTATGTGTTCATTAAAACATTTCCAAAGCTCTCCTCATGGGACTCATTTGATTATTTTGTATAGTATCATCCAACAGCTGGTTTGGTAAATTAATGCTTCATGATGTTAAATCAGATGAGCTGCTGATGGAATTGATCGAATCCACAAGCTGGCTGGGAACGTTTAGGAGAAATCTGGAACCAAGCTACAAACTAGCTCACAAGATAGTAAATACTTTCTTTAAAATAAGAAATTCTTTTCACTGTATTTATTTGCATCTGTGGTAAAATATGGGCCTTTTAATAACAAAATAGAAAGGTTCAGTGTTCACAAAGTTTTATGAAGAGGCCCTGGTCATTTGCTCCGCATATTAATATAATCAGTACTCATAAATCTTACAGCTCTATTTTTGCACCATTTGAAAAAACATTGAGCGTTGTATGACAATTACATTAACCGATGTAAAGGCTTCTGGAGATACAACATTTCCTTAGGATAGCAATAATATCTATGATGTATGGCATTACAAGTGTGTGTGTATGTAATATGTGCAGGTAAGCAGCAGAAGAATTTGGAGAAGCGTGTGGCGGAGCTGGAGGAGAGCTGCAGGGGGAAGGAGGCTGAGAGAGTGGATCTGGAGCTGCGGCTCACTGAGGTGAAGGAGAATCTGAAGAAGTCACTGGCTGGAGGTGTGCTGGGGGCACCTGCTGAGAACAAACCTACTAATAAGGTACTAGACCTACATGCCAGGGTCTGAACAGCACTACACTACCACTACTGTTTACATACATGCACTAAATGTCCAAAAGTATCAAGCCATCTCTTCTAATTAGTGAATTTATCTACTTTAAAGTGCACCCATAGTTGATCCAGGTGTACAGCCAGTTTCACAGCTTGTTTCATCTTTATAGAAAAGCATTGGCAATAGAATTTGCAGCTGGAGCAACTAAATATAAGGTCACCATGCCCAACTTTATATTGTTTAGGCCTTTAATACAATATACATATATAATTATGTAACATACATAATATAATTGCAAACAACATTAAGTTTTTTAAAGCTTTTTAAAAAAAAAAAGAGAATTTGCATACCTTGGTCTTAGGCTCCCCCTACAGTTGATACAAAACCATCGCTGAAAGTGAAAGAAGCATGTTTGAAGAGATATCAGTTGTGACTCAGTCATACCGTACTGATGTTATATGTCTCCATCTAGACCTAATAAAAGCAAATATTATACAAAGAAGATTACACATGTCTACATTTTAATGTTTGGCCACCTAAATGTGTTATGTTTTTTTAGGGGGGCATACCTGACATACCTATTATTAGCTATTATTAGATCTAGCAAGTATTATTATAGATTTTTCCTCTTGAGTTAATTTTTTTATACCTCTTTTCACTCAGGGTCAGATAAGGAAAGCTGAAAGTCCTTACAGTGAGGCCTCTCTACCTGTGAATTGTGCATCTGAGATGCGCAAGCGTCCTCCATCTCTTTATGCATCCACCAGAGGAAACGTCATGCAAAAGGCCAAGGTACTGTTCAGAAAACTAAACTAAAGTAAACGTTACACATTTTTTTGACCTAATCTCTATCTGCTGCATCTGTACCGTATCAGTAATTACCACAGATCATTTTGATGCCATGAAAACATGTGAAACCCTGTTGCCTAGAAACACATTCCAGTGGGCAGTGGGCAGTTGCTGAATTCTCTGTGGTAACTGTCATTGATACAGATGCAACTGCTACAGATTATGGTGAATAATGCTAAACTGTATGTTTAAGCAAGCAAAGGCATCTTGAGATGTGTTGAGCTAAATCTGGTCTGTCTCCTGTCTCTTTCTTCCCAACTCCAGGAATGGGAGTCAAAGAGAGGGACTTAAAACAGAGACTGTCGAGAGAATCCATGCTGTGATTTGTTTGAAGAGCGGAGAGTCTTGATCCTATCTGACCTTGTGGTCAGTGTGCACAGTGGACTGTAGATTCAGCAGCTTTCTTTTGTTCAGCTTTCATACACATATGGTTATATTCTTTTAAGCAGCGTGGTGTTCTGTATATGAAACGTCTGCATGCTGAGAGATATGTTTCTGAAGAGGATTTCAAACCTTTTGGAGCAGCTCCATCATAAACATTGAAGGTGTAATTATTATGTTGTCTGTTGAGGAGATGCATCAGCTTGACGGTTTACATGGTATTTACGTATCTCTGCCAATAATGGTGTAAATACACATATGTTACATTGCAAATACGGACCACAACAGATGAATCCAACCAAACTGTGCATTATTTCTGAATTAATAAGGTATATTCTAAAGATTTATTGAAAAGAAAAGGGGTTGTACATGTTCAAAGTTAATTGTAAGATTTGAGAGAAAAAAGAAGTAACTTGTTTGACATTTATGGGAAATATTGGAAGGATGAAAAGGGAAAGGGGTGATTTTTATGAACATAAATAATAATAATTCTTGTCTATTACAAAAATGAGTTTATTAAATCCCTACTTTGGGACTGAAGTACAATGTCATGTTTTTCTATCATAACCCTATACTGTATATCTAAAGAGTACTTTATTTGACACTTTTCTTTTACTCTATGGCACTTATTTGTCCAGGTCTATTTATTTATTTCTGTTTTGTACATAAAACCATTTTTGAACTCCTCTCAAAGCTGTTTTATGTGTCCATTAGTAAAAATTGTTTATCCAGTTGTAAAAAGGACCAGTTGTAATAGTGGTGTCAATCAATTATTGTGTTAATCATCACATTATACTGCAAATCATCATGATTAATTACAAGTTTTAAATGCTAGCTTATTACTTTACTGACTTTGTTTATATTTAAAATGTGATATTTTTATACAAAACTACCAAACATTCAAGCTACTTAAATGTATGCAAACAAACAACCAACATATCCACAGCCCTAATT
This sequence comes from Salminus brasiliensis, assembly GCF_030463535.1. NCBI lineage: Eukaryota > Metazoa > Chordata > Actinopteri > Characiformes > Bryconidae > Salminus > Salminus brasiliensis. Next base: position 17,165,634 of record NC_132895.1, read on the forward strand.
TCAGTTAGATTGTTTAGTATGTTGAACTAGCAATTTGCTAAATGATTCAGTCTGTGTAAATGGCAGGATACTCAATGGACAGTATATTCAGTGCACAGTATAAGTTAAATAAAACTGCAGGCTACTGAGCAGTACCACCCGGCATATCCCACAGCAGATGACACAATCTGCCACACCCTAAAGCAACCAGCACACCAAGTGGCACATCATAAAGCAGCCAGCATACAATCAGGCACATCAAAAAGCAGCCAGGACACCAACTGACACATCACCCGGCACACCCTAAGGCAGCCAGCACACTAACTGGTAGTCTTAATGCAGCTGAATCACCAATCAGTACATCCTACCACAGCTGGCACACCATCCGCAACATCCTGAAGCAGCCAGCACACCAACCGGCACATCCTGAAGCAGCCAGCACACCAACCGGCACATCCTAAAGCAGCCAGCACACCAACCGGTACATCCTAAAGCAGCCAGCACACCAACCGGTACATCCTAAAGCAGCCAGCACACCAACCAGCACATCATAAGGCAAAAGGCACACTATCTGGCACATCCTACAGCAGCATGCACACCAACTGGTTCACCATCCAGCATATCCTACAGCAGCTGGCACACTGCCTGTCACATACTAAAGCAGCTGGCATCTGTATGAACAGATTCTAAACTCTGGTCTGACTGAAGATGGATTTTCTTTTTATTTGTATTTTTTAATTTTTTTGTCATTCTGTGTTTATTCTAAGGTATTAGGTACATTTTTGAATCAACAAAATATACAACAAATAATTTTATCAAATCATACTGGAAACTCTTTTCCTAACCAAATTCAAGCTCAGATTAGTGTGTGTGAGGGAATTCTTAGCAGTGCTGGAGCATGAACATGAGTCCTTATACATTCAGTTTTTCTAGTTCTGAAGTTCATCTCACTGCTCATTTAGAGCACATACTGGTTTGTTAAGAATACACTGGTAAATGTGTTCCCTGTTTCTGCCCCAGCAAGATTGGCAGCATGATTGACTGGTGCAGTTAAGGGGCATTCTGAGATATAGAGCACATTTTTACGCATATATTGAGTTTTTACACATCTGGTTTTTATGCATGATGTGAAAAACAAGTAAAAACCAAAGTACACTCAAGGATAAATGCTCTGCTCATAGTGCTGCAACAGGTTGATATCAGTTTAAGGGTGGCGGGTTCAACTGCGTCAATTTCTGGAACATTATAATCGATTTGTTTAATTTGAATTTGTATTGACTTTTTTGTGTTTTTTGTTTTGCCACATTTGGTGTGCCGATAGCCTGTTGATGAACTGTCTGCTTTAATGTCCTGATTGGTTTGCAGACTGTTTAGGATGTGCCGGTTGGTGTGTTGGATGCATTCATATGTGTTAATATTGTTTGCCTACTGCTTTAAGACATAGTCATTGCCGTTAGATGCACAGCAGCCTGGTGATGTGCTGGTTGCTGTGCCAGCTGTGTTAAGATATGCTGATTGGTGTGCCGGCTTTTTTAGGATGTGCCGGTTGGTGTGTCAGTTGCTTTAGAATGTGCCACTTGATGTGCCAGCTTTTGTATAATGTGCCATCTGCTTTAGGATGTGTTGGTTGGTGTGCTGGCTGCTTTTGGATGTGCCACTTGATGTACCAACTATCATAAGATGTTCCAGTTGTGTGCTGGCTGCTGTAAGATGTGCCGGGTGGTGAGCTGTCTGCTTTAAAATGTGCTAGGTGGTGTGCCGGCTGCTGGGAGATGTGCGAGTTGGTGTGCCAGCTACTGTAAGAAATATTGTTTTGTGTGCCAGCTGCTCTAGTATGTGCTGTTCGGTGTGCCGGCTGCAGTAGGGTGTGCCGGTTGGTGTGCCAGCTACTGTAAGAAATATTGTTTTGTGTGCCAGCTGCTCTAGTATGTGCTGTTCGGTGTGCCGGCTGCAGTAGGGTGTGCCGGTTGGTGTGCCGGCTGCTGTTAGAAATGTCGTTTTGTGTGCCAGCTGCTCTTGGATGTGCTGTTTGGTGTGCCGGCTGCAGTAGGGTGTGCCGGTTGGTGTGCCGGCTGCTTCAGCATTTGCCAGGTGGTGTACTGGTTGCTTTAAGGTTAAGGTTGTTTGTAGGCCTAAACTGCATTTCCTCTATTTCATACATTTTTCTCAGTTACATATATAATTTATATTCACACAATGTGCTTTTTAAGTAAATATAATAGGTCATACTACGAGTTTTTCAAATAAATATAATAGTAAAAGAAGCTTAGGGTATAATAAACAAGTTATTTTACCATTTTTACCTTATTCTTTACTGTAATAGTAAAAGTAGCCAATAACATTTTGACTTAAGTCCTAAAAGCCTTCTTAAAATTTTGCATTTGTGAAATCAAAAGTGTATTTAAAAAAAATATTATTTATTTAATAACTGATAAGTCATTTTGTTTTGTGGTATCTTGGCTGTCGCTGGTCAGTTTATGAAGTTGTATTCTCTGTAATGGTTTTAGTGTCAGTTCACTATAATAAACCTCGCTTGGTAACTGCAGGGAATCCGGAGCCCAGAGAAGGAGCAGTGAAGGACGCCGCAGCGACTGATGTAGCTCGAAAGAAATGGCCGTACGCTTTCTGTCTTTGCGTGGGAAAAATTCAGTCGACATAGGCAGGTTACCACTGAAGCTGTACAACGTAAGGTAAGGACGTAGTAACTAATTACTATACAATTATGCCTCTACTGACTATATTAGTGAGCAACATATGTTTACTATCCTAACCTGTGTATGTACTCGCTAACGTATGCTAGCTAGCTAATAGCTGTGGATGCCGCTGATAAACTCACGGTGAGCTGAATTATGGACAGCAAAGCAGGTTTTATATGTATTGTTGATTTACGCACTTATTGTATCTAGGCTATTTTGCTCTTGTCAAAATGTCAGTTTGGCTGACAGGTCCCACTGAGGCGACAGAAACCCCGCTGTCTACCCCTTCTTTAGGCCTCAGGCTGTTTTTTCCCCCATTAGCCAGAACAAGCTAGCATAGCTAGCTAGCTAGCTAGCACTAATACGGCGTCTCCCTATCCGGCTTCTGTGTGCTGCATATATTTGTAACGTTTCTCATACTGTAGTATATCTACCTGTAACGTAGCTCTATAACAGCTCATTAACAAACATCTCTCAGGTTAAATGAATATGGAAGAGAAGAGAATCGACAAGAATGTGCCTGTGTGGGGAAACGGTTCAGGTTTGGTATCGTTACACAGCTCAGTGTAAAAAAAACAAAACAAACAGCTATTGTGTAAAATGGATGTGTGACTCTGTTTGTAAGATAATTAACACAAAACTGGGCACACGGGTTGTCAGGTTTTTAGACGGGATACAAATGAGGTGTAGCTAGTCAGCCAGTACTGTGTGGCTAGCTAGCGAAAGGCCAACGGTAACGTAGCTACGTGCCGGTGGTGTGTAGTGTAATGGTGTGTCGCGTGACCGCCAGTAATTTAACATCCAGCCGGTGATCTGGAGAGGTCGCTATTTTATTTGGAGAACTGTCCGCTCTCATCATCTACTAATCTCTCTCTCTCTCTCTGTCCAAATCTATCCAGACACTGCTACTAAATAGGAAATCGGCTATTTTAAGATGCTGACAGGTGTTCAACTGTGTTCCTTTAATTCTGGTGCTGGATTCACAAGTGTGAAGTCTTCTGAGATGTGCTTTTCCACCCTTAGTTTCATAACTTAAAAAAAAGTCCAGATAAATCTTATCAGGAATTGCTTTTTATCACTCTAAAAACTATAATAATTGGTGTTATATTAATTATGTTCCTAAATATTAGCTTAACCTTTGCCTCACAGTGCTACTTTTAGTAAAGGAAACCAATGGCTTTGTGACCACACTTGTGATATTTTCCTAGGATGCATTTGTCCCTCTTTACTGCAGTGAAAGGCTCTACTCTTTAACAATAGATGTTGGAAAAACTGCTGTTCTTCCTTGCATCTTTTTGTGCACTAGCTCCAATATTGGCTTCTTCAGTACTGTAGCGCAGAGAGGAAACGACTGTCATAGTGATGATGGCGACGATGATGATCGAAGTCACACTGTTACACATGTCAGGATGTTGGAGATGAGGACCAACAAACTGGAGGAGCAGGTCCAAGATCTTACAGTGAGTTTCTTAAGTAAAAGTATGCACACAATGTGCTTCTGTGCACCTGTACAGTAAAGAAAGATGTACTTAAACTGCTGGTTTAATAATGTGTATTTTGTAAGAACTAAAAAAAAGGTCTGAGCATTTATTTTACAAGGTAGAACATCCTTATTAAATAGCTGTATTGATGTAATGTCTGTGTTGTTCACAGGAAAGGTACAAAAGAGCTCTAGCTGACTCAGACAATGTTCGGAGAAGAACTCAGAAGTTTGTGGAAGATGCCAAGCTCTTTGGTAAAGCTGATAGTGGTTTGCAGACACCGTAGACTAGAGGTGTTAAAGTATTGGTTAGCCAAGATTAAATTTGCATGGTTTTACACTTAGTTTAGATGTAGTCAAAAACATGTTTGATATTCTTTAGCATGGTGTTAGCTTTTAAGAAATGGTTGTTGCAAAAGACTGATGTGCATATGACCTCCCTAACCTTTTGTGTGTTTGTGCATGCACTGTAAGCAGTTACAAATGAGTGTTTCTGATGGATCAAGGTAGTAATGTGCTCCAACAAAAGTTAATTATTTAGGTTATATACAGGCTGATAATGAACCTCTGTGACTTGTTTATTTTATTTTTATACACCCTCAAATTATGATTCATTATATTTAAGTTATAGATGTGAGAAATTTAAGCCTGGAACCACCAGTGGTTCCCCTTCTTCGTCTTGTAAAACTAGACAATATTTCTGTCCCTATCCAGTAATCAACCGTAGTTTGATAGTCATTAAATTTGTAATGTCTCTTCAACAGGAATTCAAAGTTTCTGTCGTGACCTAGTTGAGGTGGCCGACTTGCTGGAGCAAACTACAGGGAGCATGGAGACGATGAGCCTGACTCAGAACCTGGCACAAATCCAGGGAAGGCTGCAAGAAGTTTTCACCAAACATGGACTGGAGAAGATGACTCCCATGGGGTCCACGTATGACCCCTACCAGCATGAGATAGTGTGCCACACTCCAGCAGACGGAGTGGAGCCCGGCACTATAGCCGTGGTAAAGCAAGATGGTTACAAACTTCATGGGCGCACTATTCGCCATGCGCATGTGGGCATCGCTGTAAAGACACAGGAATCTTGATTACAGGGTTTGGTTTATTATACCACCCTGACTTGAAGCTCTTGTACATTGCATGACTGCATTTGTTTGAATTTCTGCCTTCTGTAAATTATGCATTTACACACCAATCAGCCATAACATCAAAACCACTGGTGCGATGTGAATAACATTTTATCGTCTTGTTACAGTGGCACCTGTTAAGGGGTGGGATATACATATTAGGCGGCAAGTGAAACTGATTTGTTGTAAGCAGAAAAATGGGCAAGCGTAAAATGATGTGATGGCTAAACAACAGAACATCTCCAAAACATCAGATCTTATGAGGAGTTCTCAGCATGCAGTGGTTAGTAGCTAGTAAAAGTGCTCTGTGGAAGGACACTGAGTGAACATGTGACTGGATCATGGGTGCCCAAGGATCATTGATGTGCCTGGGGAGTGAGGGCTAGCCCGTCTGGTTGGAGCACACTGAAGAGCTACTGAAGCACAAACCACTGAGGAAAGTTAATGCTGGCTATGTCTGGTCAGAGCTGTTCTGGTGGCACGAGGGGGAACCAAAACAATACTTGGCAGGTGGATTTAATATTATGGCTGATCAGAGTGTATGTAGATGCACACAAACATGGCTATAAAGCTGATGATTCAGTCCCTGATAATAATTTACTTGTTTAGTTTGTTGCAGTGTTGATTATCGATGTGTTCTTGCTTATTTTCATGTACAGATTTCTGTTTCTATTTAAATTCTGTAGTTAGTTTGCACATTTTTTTTGGTTGGTTGATTAAGACAGATGCTAAGACTGTTTTTATATGTATACGTTAAGATTCAACCACAGTGGAATCTACATTACCCTTACTGGTACCTTATTTTTCAAAATAAGACCTCATTGAACCTTGTGATTGGGAGGTATTGTGTTGGAAATTGTTTATTTGGGACCCTGATATCATGAAGTTTACAGCAGCGTATGTGTTTGCAGCAGTACAATGTGCAATCCAGATGTCATTGTACTGTAACTTCTGAGGTTAGCATTTCTACGGAATTAGAGAAGGTAAGAGCACAGCCTGAATAGCCTCTTTGTAAAGGTTTACTCAACAGTGGTCATTTGACATGCTGACAGTTTTGGGATGTGTCATATTTTGTGCCTTAATGTTAGATCAGCAGTGCCCAAAGAGCAGACTCTAACATTTTCTAATATTAATAAGTCTGTATGAAAAACAACTTGGAAGATTGTTAGTGCACCTTACACTGTACATATGAAGTGCAAAAACAGAGGGACTTGATTTCTTCAGTGTTAGATATTTTTTATATATATTATAAATATATAAATATAAATAATTTATGTTATAGAAATAGAATTGTAATATTTTATGTGTATATATTTCAGTCATGTGTCCAGTCTATATTTGTCTTGTAGTGTGAAGTCACTGAGAGCTCAGATGCCTGTAGGAAATGTAGTTTGTGTATAATATGTGGCATGTTCAATTTAGCATTACTTCTGCTTTTTGTAGCTGTTTTAATAAAACAGTTAAACTATATGATCCTGGCTCCTGTTTTGCTTTGTTTAATCAACAAAAATGTTTGGGGGGCACTAATGTTTATGAATCACAACCAAGAAAAAAAATGGGATATGGGCAGTGTTTTGCTGTGGTGACCTAGTTGAGGTGGCTGACTTGCTGGATCAAACTACAGGGAGCGTGGAGATGATGAGCCTGACTCAGAACCTGGCACAAATTCAGAGAAGACTGCAAGTAGAAAAAAATGGGATATGGGCATCGTAATGTTCATGCACAATAATCACATCATAGGGTGTGCATCATCAAATTATTTAAAACATGTCGTACTACAACATTTTGCTACTTGATACAAAAGAAAAAATCTGCACAGATCTCATTTTCTGTGATATACAGTCTGAGCAGAGCCAGATTCTATCTGCCCAGTGTCCTTAATTTTGCTCCAGTCTTGGATACACTGAGTGCCTTATTAATATCGTGCCATGTTGCATCATTTACTCCGGGTGACAATTCATATATTTCTTTTAATATCACAGTGTATTTTTTTTATATTGCCAAAAAATGTGTAGTATCAGTTTTCCCAAGTTGAGCATCCCTTAAAGCCATAAGAAAAAAAAAATATTTTGAGACTGTTCCCTTGGTTTAATATATCCTTCCCACATTAATTGGTGGAGTGTACAATTTATTAAATGGAGGGAACATTTTTTTTATGTCTAGGGAACGATTTGTTAAGTGGAGGGAATTATATATTTTTAATTGAAGGACTGTTTAAGATCTATAAATGTTATTTTTCTACCTTGATACTTTAGAGGCTCCATAAAGTGTAAACTTGCATTACTGTAATGTTGTGAATCTGTGTTGTCAGGATCGTTCCGCCCTCACACTAGGGGCACTGTGTGTGTGTTTGAACAGAAACTGGAGGAGAGCGTGAAGAGGGAGCGGAAGGTCTCTGATAGAAATAACTCAGGTCTAACACGTGTGTGCTGTGCGGCGACACAAAACATCACTAAAACAGTGGGTGTCTGCGATTAGTATATTATAAAATATGACGAAGATAAAGAAAGAGAAGAGCGCTACGGAGGAGGTAGAAGCTGGAGGTACGGAGAAATCCTACCAGGATCTAATAGCCAACATAAACCCCATCGCTAACCCTTTAGCATCGCGAAAGTTGAGCAAAAAGCTGTACAAATGCGTCAAAAAAGGTAAGAAGAGCATGTTTACCTCTTATATGCTCGCTAACAGACTAATACTGATGTGTACAATCTGAAACAGGCCCTTATGAACCGTTTTCACTGTTTATTCTGCAGCGGCCAAGCTAAAACAGATTCGCCGAGGCGTCAAAGAAGTGCAGAAGTTCATAAACAAAGGAGAGACTGGGTAAGATATTAAACCACGTGTTAAACCCTGGTCTTATTTATGTCTTAAGGCTTATTTAATGTTGTAATGGTGAGTAAAACGTTCACTAGCCATACGGTGGCTGTAGAACATGGGTTCACTCCTAATCACGAAGAACCAACTGCTCCGTTCAGCAGCCCTGATACTGCATGGCCAGGGCTAGGAAACGCTGCCCTGGGCGTGCGTTGGGTGCTGAGCATGGCTTGGCTGGCCAGTTGCACCCATGGTCTGTGCTGGATTGCGTGTTTTTGATTTTTCTCAGGGAAAGCATGTTTGCTAACTCAAGTTGGATCAGTTGGATCACTCTTAAACATGCAGGGCAAGGGCACTTCAGAAAGCACTGCTCTAAGCAATGCAGTACTTGAAGATCAGGGGTGTCCAGTTCACAAAGTGGTTAAGTGGATTAGGTTCTCTTATAAAACAAGCTGGAGGACACCTTACTCCATCCCAGTTTCCTTTGTTGCAGTGAAAACTTGCAAACGTCCTGACTCTCTCTGGACAAGACTGGACACTTCTCTAAGCATTGAAACAGCTTTAACCTGTCAGTTCTGTGTAGAACAGAATAGTTTGCTTTACAAAATGAACCATTTTTAGAGTGTAAATGGATGAACGTAGTTGATTTTGTAAGTATATAATTTTTTTTTTCTTGCTTTTTCAGGATTGTGGTACTCGCCGGAGATACACTTCCAATCGATGTATACTGTCATTTTCCAGTCATGTGCGAGGACAGAAACCTACCCTACGCGTACATTCCCTCAAAAGTGGTGAGTTGGACCATTTGTGCTTTCTCTTCAGACATACTGTCAAACTGTGTAGCGTGTTCTTCATGCCTGACCTTTATGAATTCAGCTAAATGTTACATCCAACAGACAACTTTATACTAGTACTGCATTAATTGGTAATGATCTGTTCAATTTCATCACCAGGATTTGGGTTCCTCAGCTGGTTCAAAGCGGCCCACATGTGTGATCATGATCAAACCCCACGATGAATACAAGGAGGCTTATGATGAGTGTCTGGAGGAAGTCTCTGCACTCCCTAAACCCCTCTGAGTGAACTGTCCTCCATTGCTGACCTTTGAACTTTGACGTATGTTGATGTGTGGCAGCACAGTTGTAGTAAGATGTGATGATGGGCCTCACAGGTTCATGGACATTTTCTTCAAAACCAGCAACACCAGGAGTTCTGACGTAATGACCGTTCGGCTGAGAGAATGACCATTATGCTCTTGGGGGTTTCTTTCTAAACCTGTTGCCTGTATTTTTCATAGCTTATTCTGTACTGATGTTCTGTACTGATGCTACTTTATGTTTTTCCTGATATTTTAACTTTAATTTGGAAAATTCTGTATTTTTACTTTAAAGGCTAACCTGTTCTGTTGGTGTGAAGATATCTGAAGTGCTCTCAGTAAAGTCTTTAAAATGAGTTCATTTGAAACATTTTTTCTCCCTTCAAATAAGTGCACCCCCCCCCCCTTTACATCCCATTACCTAGATTACAAGTTACATGGGCCCAGATAATTTCAGACAGTGTTTAACTGGCAGAACATTATTCTCTAATTTTGAGTCTCATTATTTGTCAGCATTTATTTTGCATAAGCATTTGCTACAATATTGGCATGTTCAGCTGGTTTACTCACTGTTTAGGAGAGATCCCCCCCACCCCATTCTTCCTGGCAGGTTTGCTGCAGGTTGCACGAATGGCGATTTTTCTGAAATTTCCACAGGTTCTTGATTCTCGGGTTGAGATCTTGGTTTTTGACTTGGCCGTTGTACAACATGGGACAAACAAGGATAAAACTGCAGATATAATAAGCCCTCCAGCTGTGGGCGCAGAGCATCACTGAAAGTTAATCCCACACAACAGTTAGCAATGATCCTGCTCGGTTAACAGTCAGCGTTGGGGTGGGAATGAAGTGTGTTGTAATAAAATGTATACTTGAAGTGTGTATGGCACAGAAACGCCTGTACTTTTAGTCCCTACAGTTAAAAAAAATAGCCCTAATCAGGTGTCTGATCAGGCACTGTACGTTAGCATTTTCTCACACCAAGCCTTTGGTTTGAGTGACAGGCAAACGGAGCTGATCCTCGGTTCTGTAATCTGATGGAAATATCAGTGAAAACCACCTAACTGTTCAGTGTGATGAACTGCACTGACAGGTAACCTGTAACTGTTACACTCTGTAACAGTTACACAAACCCCTCACCACACACACACACACACACACACACACACCCTTTCCCCCACGCGCAAGTTCGTTCTTGGCCCCACACGGATCGCCCCCCTTAGGTTTGATTTCTGCAAACGTAAATAATTGTCATCAATCTGGTTAAATCTGCAGTAAAATCACTATATATATATATATAGCTGAGGTATGAGGAGCTATCAGACGTATAACAGGTGGCACAGACGGTCTAAGGATTTTGGGAATCGCTAGCTTGTATAATACTGTATTTGGTATTTAAACAAATCAAATCAAAAAATAAATAAATAAGTAAATAAATGAAATACTGAAAGCTCAAGCTGGCCTGAGTTCATGTCCATAAGCGTAGAGTAAACTGGCATAAGGATTTTGGGGTAGCTTTGTCTGAAAGAACCATCCCTCTGGACCTCTTAGAAGGCCTGTGTGTGTCACTGCAGTTCTCCCTGAAGGTTTTATTGACCTTTCAGACTTCAACTTGACCTCCACCACGGAAATGACCGTTTGGTAATTACCGTTACCGTTGGTAATTACATTACGCTCTGCTCAAATAGCTTCCTCAAAATGCTTTGCTATCTTATATATTCTAATGGTCTTCTGATAGCTTTGTGAACATCAGTATGGCAGCTGCTTAGAGGAGCCCATGGATGGCTGCTGACTGTTTGAGGAGTCATTTTTATATTTTGTATTTATAAAGTTGTGAAATTTGCATCATCTGACCTTTCTTTATGATGATTATGAACAAAACAAAGCTCTACAACAAGCTGATTAAGGTCTGAGAAACAGTTATTTGAGAGCGCAAATCTCTTGTGGTGCCCAAATGTCTGCACGGCGCACCTTTCCTTGTTTTTACTCCAAAATTCATCACTATTTACAGTGACAGAAATGTAGACCAGGGGTGCCAATTTTTTTATGCCACTGTAACTGCTTTCACAGAAACCCACAACCCCCCCCCCCCCAGATTTTAATATTGTATGTGAATTTATTTTTAATATAAATGTAATGTAAAGCAGCTGTAATGTAATACTAAGAATTGTCATAAAAATAAGAAGAATTGGAGGGGTATTTTGTGTCCGCAGAGAATAAGCATAAAGTCTAAAGATGGGATGAGATCCTTATATATGATATTATCTGAATACATCTTTGCTATTTACAAATTTGATAATTGTATTATGACAGCTGGAAGTATGATGTATACAAATGAAAATGAAACCATGAAATGCCTCTCCAGAACTAGCTGCAGCTAAACTGAACTTAATATGGAGATGAACCCTGCTATAGACAGTAAACCCACCCTTTCATGAAGTATATGTGGTAATACTACAAGAAACTATGAAGTTTTTATATGATCGTATAATACTTCTATATTAACACACATTACACTCTTTATACAAGCAGTCTAGTGTAGCTGTGTTGTTCCTCTTGCATGAATATGACTAAGGTGTCCACAAGATGGCAGCATTGTCTCTAGTACAGAGCCTCCATATTGGCCGGTGATGAACGCTGTTGAACAGAGCGTGGCGCTGTTCCGCCATTGCTTCTCTTCTCTGTTCCCTAAGTGTAGATATGTGAAATAGTTTGTATTTTCATCTTCTTTAATATTATATTATTTAATATTCCACTCTCTCCTGATCACTGTTATCATGTTTCCCCCCACATTCAATCTCAGCCTTGATGCAAGGTGAGTGAATCAGGGATGAAGCCTCTGTGTTTAGTGAGGAAACAGAGTGTGTTAGCTGTTGAAACTGATAAACAGACCCCACTCTGACTGATTCTCAGTTCTGCTTGGCTTCGGTGCTTGTTTTCTCTGTGTTGACATCTTAAATAGTTCATGCTGAAATACACATTAATGCTCTTGGTCCCATGATGTTTGTTGTGTTTAAGCATTTATTTTACCCAAATCATGTATATAAGCCCAGGAGAGGAGTTCTCAGTCCCTCAGTCACTCCAAGGCCTGAGAGCAGTGCTGCTGGCATGGACCATATGAGCCATATTCAGGAGGTGCTTTTTTTTTTTTTTTTTTGGGAAGTTAGAAAGAAGACTAATATGTCAAGGACAAAATACTGACCGTGGATGACGAGGCTCTTTCCATGAGAATGAGGTCATTTTAGCTGCTCGCCCGAATACCCAGTATGATTACCACGGATTACACCTGAGGACTTGAGGGCTACATTTCATTCAAGTAACTTTCAAGAGGATATGGGATCAGGATATGGTCTGAGAGAGCTTGCATGAAAGCCACCATTGGCCGTTACCATTCCCTGTGTAAGATCAAGGGGCACGAGCTGTTGGTTTTATTCCACGTTTGAGAGAGAAACCGAGCCCGAGCGTAACAGTCTTTTTGACATAAAGAAGCCAGGTTTCCCTTTTCCATGGATTTCCTTTATTTTTAATGTCGAAACGTCATGATTTTATGTCATCAATCTTGGTTTTGGAGCCAGAAGGGGCGTTTTAATTGGATGGGCACCTCTATGATAAATGGAGGTCAGAGTCCAGAAAGTCAAAAGGAAGTTTTGGCCACATGGCTGGGCTTGTGCCTTGCTGTTTACTCTCAACATCACACACCTTCGAGGTACACACCTCTGAGTCAGTTGTGTCCAGGGGCACACAGCCAGCAAGTGCCATCAGTTTACAAAATGGCCTTTGTAGTTTGGCAATATTTTGGTGTACACACTCCTAGACCTGGCCACCTGCAAGCCCTTGGGCTCTGAAAGACCTGCATCATACACTATTTTACATTTCTGCCTGAAGTTCTGCTATAACGTTTGTGTACATTTTTTTAAAACACTACTTACCTTCAGGATGAATAGATGTGTATTTAGAAACTTTAGTATATTTACATACGGCTGTGGATGCCTGTACTGGACAGCTTTGTGTCCACTGGATTTTGGGAATGTGCTGTTACTGTCCTTTCCTAGAGCTTGTTCAGGTGCTCTAACTGCCCTTTCTGCTGCATAGATTGCGTGATGTGCACCAGTGATTACAATGTTGTGAATCAAAGCATGATAAGAAGCTCGGAGCACAACGCACTGTGCAGATACTCTTTTACTCTTTCACAACCTTGCTCAAAACCTTTTTTTTTTTTTTTTTTTTTTTTTTACATCTACCGCCGCCGCCTTCATCTCTGCTCACATTTTCCTTCTGTCTCTCTCTTTTTATTTTTCCATTGCTCTGCTGACCTGCTTTATGTACCAGGCTGGTTGTGTAAGACAGAGAAGAACAGAGGATGCAGGCAAAGCACTTAAATCATGCAGATGATGTTGTCCGTGTGTTAGTGCACTTCCTCTTCTGCACCAGGGCCCAGCTACTGCGCTTCTTGGAATCTGGAGTTTTAAGTTGAAAAGTCTTATTTGGGGTTTGGCATGGTTCTTGCGTGTGTTTATTGTGTCAACAGTACACCTGCCGCCTGCCCTCGTCTCTCTGGCATCAGCACGCGCCGCCGTGACACCCTCAGTGCTCACACTTCTCCCTCTTGTCTCCTCCAGGCACAAACAGTGGTCCAACAGGGAAGGCCACTTGCTATTCTGCTTAAAAAAAAGTAGAGCATTGGTTCAAAGCCAGGTCCTGGAATATGTCTGTGTTTAAAAAAATTAATGTTCTTTGTACAAATGTTCTCTACAAATTATTCATAGAACATTTTAATGAAATTAATCTTATGAATACTTTGAGCAGCTTACAGAGTCAGGGCTGAATAACACCCTTTTTGGCAGAAATCACAGCTTGCAAATGCTTTTTGTAGCAGCGAAAAAGTCTTTTAGTGCTTTTGGTTGAAATTTTCTCCCACTCTTCTTTGCAGACAGTCTCTGAGATATTATTGGATAATTTTCATGTCGTCTTCTTTTCTGGTTCTGCCCTAAAACTGGTGGTTTTGCTAGTATTTTGTCAAATCCATTCACCTGTGCAATATTGTCAATGCCACTGGCCTGATAGATGCTGCCCCCCTTCTTCAAAGTTGACAAGTTCTTTTCGTAAAAGGCTGCAAATGTACTTTTCTTTCTTGATTGTGGCCAAAGAGTTTCATTTTGACATCATCACTCCACATAACTTGGTTCCAAAACTCATCTGGTTTGTCTGGATGTTCTGTACCATACTTCAGAAGGTGAGTTTGTATATGATATTTCTCATGGCTCTTTTGTGAAGATTGTATCTGAAACCGTGCAAACCTTTGACTCAGATGAACTCCTTGAGATTCATTTTCTTGGTCTTGCAGAACTCCTCTTGACCTTTAACAGTTTTCTTGAACTTACCTTTCCTAAAAACAGTCTACACTGTAGAAACTGCAGACTAAACACTCTTCTTCTGAACTTCCTCTGCCTTATGGGCCTCAGTTACTGTTTTTAACAGTTGCTTAGAGGAGCCCATGTGAAATGTGTGTTAGTGTGAGGCTTGAAGAGTCAGAAGATTTATGAAGCATAAGAAAATAAGAAAATTTGTAAAAGTCCTGCAATGCTTAGGGGGCTCGAACATTTGGTATAGGCCATGTAGATGACATTTTATGCTGATAGGCTACAGAGGCTGTGATTACTTCTCAATTACAAATGGTCAAAACTTTGAAAACATTTGTGTTTGAATACAATATTCTTTTAGAAAGAATAATACAATAATACAATAGCAATTATTTGCAAAAAATATTCAGAACAACAGTGGAAAACTTATTTAAAGAACCATATTGTCGCTGTTGGACAAACATTCTTGATGTTTTTTTACTTAATGGCATAGTTAGAAGTTGTCAATTTGGAGATTTTTGGAGGTTTTTGCATGACAACAAAGATATACAAGCCAGTCATAGAGAAGAACCATTTAACTAGACAAAGAACCGTTCAGGCATTCAAATGGTTCTTTATGTTTTTGTGGTTCCATCCAGAACTAATTACTACCTTTTAAACTACCCATTTTTAAGAGGGTAGCTTAGTCATTTTTAAGATAAAACGTAGGATCACTGTCTATCAGCTGGTATTCAAGATTTCAATATCAGCATTGTGAGGGAACAATAACTTTGTTCTATCTATTAAGCTCCCTAAATTGTCTTTATAAGAATGTATTTCCCCTTTCATGTAATGTTTTGGATCCACTGCTGTTTCTCTTTTTTTCTTTTTTTTCTGTTCAGTGTAGCATTTGGCTTGTTAATTGGCTGATTACTTGAATCACATATGTACAAGCAGGCAACACCACCAAAATATGCAGGACAGGTGTATTCCCAGACCAGGTTTGAGAGCCACTGCAGCAGTTCCAAATGCTACTGTGCTGTAGAAGTGCTTCTATGCCACATGTCTCAGCACACACAGTGTATTACATTTGTCTTGTACAGAACATGCAAACACCTTTCCATACCCCTACTCATAAATCATGTTCTTCTGGTGTGCTGTTCCCTTTCTCTGCCCCGTGCTTTTCACTTTTTTTTTTTAAAACCCCACCACACCCCACCCACCAGCCCCCCATATCTATCCCATGCAGTCTGGCGTGGTGTATACCGCTGGCAGGTGCTGGTGATAAAGCAGGTGTAGCAAGAGATTTATTGATTTTAATCACCTCCTGTTGAGCAATAATTCTCAGTATGGAGAGACACTAAGACATACACCCACTCATTTGCTCCACTGAAGGGATGGGTTAGGGATGTTTAATGCATGGACTTCTCATAAATAAACTGCTCTCAGTATATCCTACCATCGCTGTTAACAAAACATAAGGGAACCTCAAATATCATTATATATTATATATATAGTTATATATAGTTATATATTTCATTTAAAAAAAAAAATGATAAGTGTACTACTGTTAAAAAGTTAGAATTAGTTTTTTCATTTGGTTGCGGACAGAAACAGTGTAAAAGTGTTCTAATGTGCAAGCAGGACGGATTCTGATGAGGGTGGAAAAAAGACATGTCCAGAGGGATGAACGGTTAAATGTACCAAGAAAGCTGTGGAACATTGAGAATGACTCATCCAGAATGACTCAGAACTGGTGTTCAAAACCAAATCATGAGGTGGAACTTGACAGAAAATTATTTTTAGTAGATAATAACAGCACATTGATACAATATATTGATATTGTAAAACCAACCAAAAAGCCCAGAATAAATTGAGTGTGATATTTGTAAAGAATAAGCTTGTAATATTCACTGCTGTTCTGAACCACTTGCTAACATTGTATTATTTGTGATATATTGTTTTTTTGTTTTTGTTTGCAAAATACATAATTGTATAAAACATAAAAGTAATAACCACGTTTTGGGGTGTTCATAATATAAATAAAATAAATCTGCATTTATATATAACAGCAGTGAATCTGTGAATATTACAAGCTTATTCTTTACTCAAATCACACACTGTTATTCCAGGTAATTCTGTTTTTGATTTTGTAACCCAAAATAAAGGACGGCTGACATTTTCAAATGGTCATTCACACAAATCGACTTTTTGTAATCATATATAAACAGTAGGTTTTGATTTAACAGTAACCATATATGATATCAGTGGAACAGTTTCAGATTCTGAATGGAACTTGTATACAAATGAAGCCGAGTGGAGGATGAGGTTTTAGATTGTGATGAAAGATTCAGTGGGAGGACAAAAGGTTTGACAGTTAGCTTCATAAATAAAAGTTCACGTCAGACTTGGAAAGAAACTACTACTTGACCTTTATTTGCATAAGAGTGACATTTGTGTGTGTGTGTGCGTCTAGTAGAACTTAGCTGGGTGTCAGTGGGCCTGCAGGACGGCTTTGGGGCAACCTGTTCTCCTTTTCATTGGGGGCTTGTGGGGGCTTGTTCCATGACTTTGACAGCTTTGCAGTTCATAAACTCCTGTCAGCTTGGCTTTACACTTGAGTGCACTGAAACTTTACACTCGGAGATCAGTTCAGCAATCTACTGTTGTTCTAACGGAGAGAAAAGCTACTGATAACTGATAAACCTCTGGTGACAAGCCACCATCTAACATTAGCATCCCTGTGCCCTTGCTCACCTCACTGAGACATTCTGTCCAAAGTTCAGTTACAGGAGACTCTCACTGCACGTTATGCTGCTGGTAACACGTGACTGAAATTCTGAAATGTACCTTCCTCTGATATTCAGATTTTTTGATGTTTCAGATCCGTCTTGGATTACATCTCTAACCATTCAACACTTTAAAAAAAGGTGTTAAACAGAGAACATGATTTGAACAATGATTATGAATATGAAATGGTGTTTTCAGTTTTTTAATTGATCAGGATTGGTTCCAGTACATTTATAAGGGATGCACTGAATTGATCACAGTAAACATGTGATACGTTTGGCAGTAATTACGTTGACCCAATATAATTCTTGTTCGTAATGTCAATCCTAAAAATGTACTGATATAGGAATTCTTGGCTGATAGTGATTTCCGATATTTTTCATATATAGTTCTGCCAAAAAACATTTAACATATAATAATAATAATAATAATAATAATAATAAGTTAGGCTATGCCTACCTGGATTATTTATTCCAGATTTCTATAAATGTTAACAAATATTGGATCAAAAAGTATCATTGTGCATCTCTAGTAAACTCAAATCACCCTGTTTTAAATGATTTTTTTTTTTGGGAGTTGAGTAAAAGTCAGTTGACCTCAAGTCATCCAAACCCTTATAGGCAAGTACTTAGGACAGTAGGGCCACTGGGTGGGCAACTCTATTGGAGAGAGTGACTCTGGATTTCTTCAGACTAAGCTAGAGTCACCTCCCCCTGTGCTCCATACATTTAAAGGCTTTAGCTGAAGGCCAAAGCCCAGCAAGCGGAGTCTGTGTGATCTGAGCTGAATGCGTCATCAGCATATGTAAAGGTGTGTCTGGAAGCCAGTTCAAATAGGGCGTTGTAGTTCTTGGTGCCACTTTCCTGGCTATTTTATCACGTTTCTGTTGACTTTATCTTGGGCACTAACTCAACTCTCAAATATCCATTGCCCCAGCAAGTGTTTGTTTTTATAAAGTTTTAAAGTTCTGGTCCGACAGCATTGTAGTGTTGTGTCCTAACCGCAGCGTAATTAGTCTCACATAATAGATTTGAATGCAAATCTACAGAGTAAATTGTGGTGTGGAGACAGTATCACTTTTTATGGTCTTTTATGGTCCTAAATATCATACCTGTGATTAAAAAAAATCCTTATCCTCTTGTGAAATGTTTTCTTTCAACAAAACATTTTAATCTTGTGTGTCGTAGACAGTTATAATCCCTTTCAACCACAAAAACATGCTGATAAGGGTCTAATAGATTAAGGCGCTGCCACCAAATGTGGTAAAGTAGGCCTCTTTTTGGTCACGCTGTGAGCCAGAGTGATGACTATGCTTGCCCAGGAGACATTTAGCCTGATTTGATTGATTACTGTGTTTGGGTGTTTGGGTGCAAGCACCTCTGTGCGTATCGCAGGATCTCAAACCTGTCACAAAAACGTTTTTTTTTTGTTGGTCTGTAAAAGTAATCCCCTGTCCAGACAACAGAATTCATGGAAAACGGGGGATCTTTGGTGACTGTCGCCTGAGTGCTCAGTTTTAGAGTGTGTGTGTGTCTATGTGTGTGTTTGTTTACTCTGTCTCGTTCAGACATGGTGGCATATGATACGGGTAGAGAGCGCAGTTATAGGGGTGTGCAGTGCAGGGGGTGAGGCAGGCTGGGGCAGAACCACAAGGACACTCAGAGGTCTACACTACTTTTGAATAATACAATCCCTATTAATTAAATGTTTAAAGTTACAGTTCCGCTCCATTTTGTACAGGTATACTGACTGTCTGATTAAGACTGATGGCTAATTAAAAAATGTATTTTATTTATTTTATCCATTTATTTTATTCTCCTCTGTCCTGCATATGTAAGATGGTGACAATTGAATTAAATGTTGGTCTCTTTATCTTGTGCCAGTGAAACTGATTCCCCACAAATTTAGAATGCATTCAGAAAGTCTTCAGATCCTTTCACTTTTTCACATTTTATGTTGAGGCCTTAATAAAAAAAAATGTTCCTCAGTGTGCACTCGATATCCCATAATGACAAAGTGAAAACAGAATTTTAGATTTCTTGGCGAGTGTATTAAAAAGGAAAAACAAGAATTTCACATGGGGATAAGTATTCAGACCCTTTGCCATGACTCTTGATATTTAGCTCTGGGGGCCCATTTCTCTTGATCATCTTTGAGATGTTTCAACACCTTGACTGTAGTCCACCTGTGGTAAATTCACTTGATTTTTACATTTACATTTTTCACATGATTTGGAAAGACACACACTTGTCTATTTAAAGGTTTCACTGTTGACAAAGCATATCTAAGCAAAAACCTAGCCATGAGGAGGAATGAACTGCTTGAAAAGCTCAGGACTAGGTTTAGGCACAGATCTGGAGAAGAAGACACAAACTTTCTGCTGAACTGAAAGTTCCCAATATCAGGCACTGCCTCTCACCTGCCAACATAAAATGTGAAAAAGATGAAAGGGTCTGAAAGGTGAAAGGGTCTGAAGACTTGAGTGTCTTTTATTTTTAACAGCTAATCAAATTCATGTACAGAAATACACTTTTAGTTGATTGGTAAAAATATTTAAAGCACTTCTTACTCTTACGTTCTTGATTATGTTTTTAATGTAGATATGTTTTGACTTTCAATCAAGTGTATTTTTGGCTCCATTCTTTTACTTTTACTTTTACTTACCCAAACTTTCACTTGGGCTCATTAGTGTGTTCTGTTTTTTAATAGTCTTAACAAATGAAATATTTTGACACACAGTTGGTGCATTGTGGGAACATTAATTTCTTGGTTTGTTCATTATTAGGGTACAGGGGTAACAGTACAGCATATCACATTGTATAGAATTGCACTGCAGCATATCCTATTGCGAGTTGTAATGTATTAATTTAATACTCAAATAAACTGACAGATGCTACCATATTGAATCAAATTCAGAATTTTGTGAATCACTACACCCTTACTCATTGTAGTTAGTGATTTCTTTCAGTTTTACTGGACTACAGAGCTAAAATGAGAAATGAAAAAAATATAGATTCATGCGTTTATTAGCACACTCGACAACTTTCCTCTGTTTGCAATAAACCATTTAAAAAAGGGAAAATAACAAGTTCTTTCTCCACACTCAACACAAAATGTCCCTTGTACTATTCTGACCTGCTGCAAATGTGATGCATAGCCAGACCTGCTTCTTACAGCATTTCTAAGGAACCATAGCCCATTCCTCATGAACAGTGGCCTTCAGTTCATACTTCTGAATCAAACATCCCCGAAATTTCCAGTTTTGGAATTCTGTTTTGTGGAGCGATGAATCAAATATTTTCAGGTCTTAGGATCAGCAGTATGCCTGGAGGAGGAACAATTATGGATTCAATCAAGTATGAGTAAATCCTAGGAAAAAAACTCATGCTTTCTGTGAGGAAGCTAAAGCTTGGGCGTCATTGGACCTTCCAACAAGACAGTGATCCCAAATAGACCTCAAATTCTATCGAGGATTTGTTTCAGGAGAAGTCCTGGAAGTCTCTGGGGTGGAATAATAGAAAATCTTTGGTGGGATTTAAAGATTTGTCACAGAAACCCATAAATATTAGTGAGCTGGGGGCCACTGCCTATGAGAACTAGACTAAGATTCCTCAGGAACATGGCTGGAAGCTGGTGTCTGGCCATGAATCAGGTTTGTAGCAGGTCATAAAAGTATAAGGGAGCTCCATTAAGTACTGAAGACGCTTGTAATGAAGGGGTGAAATAATTCTGAGACTGCAGTAGTTGTGGCATTTTGTGTTGAATTAGGAAAAAACACTCATTCTATTAGTTGTGTTGAGCTATTTAAAGTGTTCTTGTTTGATTGATTTATTACAAACAGCTGAAGGTTTTACATCTTGCTAAGAAACCAGTTTGCAGTAGTTCTGGGCTGATTCCTACCTTTCTCAGAATCATCCGTAGCCCATGTAGTGAGATCTTGCATGGAGCCCCAGACCGAGGAAGATTGACAATAATTTTGTGTTTCTTCCATTTTCTAATAACAGTTGTTGCCTTCACACCAAGCTGCTTGCCTATTGTCCTTTAACCCATGCCAGCCATGTGCAGGTCTACAGTTTTGTGACAGCTGCTGGCCATGGTGGAGAAGTTGGAGTGTGATTGATTGTGTGGACAGATGTCTTTTATACAGGTAATGCATTCAGACAGGTGCAATTAATACATGTAATAAGTGCAGAATAGGAGGGCTGATCAAAAACTTATTTCATGCAATAAATTATTTTGAAATCATACAATGTGATTTTCTAGGTTTTTTTATCTCTCCATTCTTTGTAGGTGCGGAAACTTCTGCAGTGTATCTGCAGTGTATCAAATACATTTTTCCCCATTGTATGTATACAACAGGAGCATGCCTGAACTGTATGGTGCGTTTCATAAATATACTGACCAAAGTTCTTAATGATTGCAGTTTTACAGTAACTGCATCATAAAATGAGTTATTGTACTCTTATATTCTTTACTCTTTTGCAGTTTCTAATATGTAATTGATTAGATACATTCTCACACAGTGTCACAGTGTTGTCCTGACACCAGTTTGCAGTGATGGATTGTATTAACTGCTCCTCTGTACAGTTATGAATGGTTGTTGTTTTTTTTGAGAAGGGGGCCTTGAAGGAGGTGAAACTGCACTTACCCAAAATAACACTGCAGTTGCTGTACAACCAGAGCAGCCACCTTACCTCCCAATCAACTTGTCACGGACATCTGCTCATTTGGAGGCAGCACGTTTTTTCACATCTGCACTTGATGGAGCTGCAGGGCATCTTTAATCAAGCTGTACTATCTGTCCCCCATCGGGACATGTGTTTACAAATAACACTGGCCTCTTGATGTGGCATGTGTCAGTAAACACCAAGCACACTTGTGCTGTTGTTGGACGAGAGATGGCTTGTCAGAATTGACGTTTCTCTTATTCTTAGTTAGCTTAGAACAGTACAGCTGCTTCAGACAATGATCATGTTGTTGCATCAATAAAGATAAAAGTGTAAGTGCGTGTGTGGTAAAAGGACTGGGTTGGGCTTAGTGTATGAACAGCACACGGCACACTTATCACACTATCAGAACATCTCTGATGACCAGATGATCAGTTGAGGTTTATGTTGCCAGAAGATCTACAGTAACACTGCAGGACCTTCTGCAGGGTTTGTTAAAAAATAAAGGTGCTACAAAGATGAAAGATCTTTGAAAGATGCCATGGAAGAGACAGTTTTGGTTCCACAAAGAACCGTTTTTGCAATAGAAGACTTTATCAAGTGAAAGCTCTTAAAATATTTTTCACACACATCTCTATTACAAACATGGTTCTTTATGGAACCAAAAATGGTCCTTCTGTGTTTAGCACCTTTATTTTTGTAAGAGTGTAGTGTTACTATCCTTTGTAGATCATTGTAGATTGTGTGATGAGAACTGTACAACTGTAGATTATAACATGTCAAATTTCCCAGGCCAAGATTATGACTAACGTCAGACTGTAAAGGATTTTTGGTGATTAAACATTGAGAGATATTTAGTCTTAGGCTAGGCTTAGTGTCTGGGAAACATGGTGCATACCTCAGGTATGAGTTTCCAAGTATTTGCAGAACAATTGAAAATAGTTTCTCAACAATAGGCATTTAGATTAATAATTGAATAATTAATTGACTGACAAATGACAATTGCAACTGACAACCAAATGATGGCAAGACATGACTAAAACTCAAAATTGTAGATACAAGACTTTGTTCTGACAGTGATACTTAATTTGATCTCCACTATGGAGGTTCTTGATGTTCTGAAACTAGGACACTGACAGGACATTGATATAAAGTAGTGGATAAGTGAAGAACACAATACTATTTCAACAGAAGTCCTTAGACAAGATTGCTAACTTTGCATTTATCCACCTTTGTAAAAATAATTAAATAGTAAATGCCATAAATGAACATTGCTATCCATTTTCTATGACTTAAAGTTCAACAGAAAGTGTTTCAGCATTGAGTTGAGGGCCGTCCAGACAGCTTCATCTTCATCTAAATTAACATGGCAGGCGCATAACTGTAAATACAAGGGCACACTTTCTCTGTTGTTCAGATCCAATCAATTACTATTGATAAGTCAGTGAATGGCTGTGTTTTGGAAATAAGCAGCGCAGGGGGGTGGTCAGGAATGTGTAATAATAGAGGAGGAGGAGGAGGCTGTAGACGAGAGGCAGGGCAAACTGCAGCAAATGCCATCCTTATCTGATCATCAGCACAGGCTCATCATGGCCAACTGTCTTTGGCAGCGTTTTACGAAACCGCTGTGAGTCTTAATTACTTTATTAGGGCCTTTTTACATAATTAGTATTTTATTACTGTGTTCAAATGTAGCTCATGAACACTCTTTCTCATTACTATGTGCCACAGATTAGGCCATGGTTTGGTCTGCTCCTTCATACCCTTGGAAGGAAAGGTTTGTCTAGAGTAATGCCATAGATGATACACCTTTGGTTCCCTAAAGAACCTTTTATTGGATTTTTTGAGAAAGACCGTTTGAGAAAGTGTGTGAGTTTTTTTTTACGTTTGAAGAACTGACATTTTTTTTCTGAATAAAGGTTCATTGGATGCATTGTCAATTTTATTGCCCCTTGAAATAATAATAATAATAATAATAATAATAATAATAATATTTTTAAAAAATTACCAGAAGAGAACTACTGAACAAAAGGTTTAGGGCTTGAGTTGAGTTCCAGACTTTATGGCTTTGAAAATGAAAGCTTTACAAGTTTAAAATTTCAACAAGTTATAATTTTAACTCCAATCTTTCTGCTGATTTCAACACAGATTTCAAGCATAAACACGACAGTTTAGGGTTAAACAGGTTTGTTAATTAGTTCAGAGATCTGAAGGTTATGTCATTTTTCACAGGTTTTAAAGATTCAAGAGAACCTTTGAAAGTCTTTATGCATATATTGGATGTTCTATCATATCTTGTGTACTGGGCTTTTAGCAAAAAGATTGCCTGTGGACCTAATGCAGAATTCTTTGCGTTCTCTCGGGAAAGGCATCCCAGTGTCAGGGTTTAAACACACAAATCTCTAACTTCATTTGACCTATGCAAAGTAAGAGCTAATTTGACTAGTGACCTGAGGGTCGTGTCTGACCTGTGAACAATACCAAAAGGCATCATCCTCTTAAAATAAGACTCATTTGTTTCTGTTGTTGTATTTTATCTTATTTGATCTCTTTCAGAAAAGAAATACATACATTTAAAGCATATTTTTCTAGACTTTTACATTTAGAAAACTGCCTGCTTTTTTAACCAGAAATACTGAAGATCCAGCCTACTGAATCTGCATTACAATAAGTAGCAATGAAAAAATATGTGAGTAGTGAAAAGTCGAATGATGGTTCTTTATTTATTTGTAATGGAGGTCAGAGATAAGCATTTGACGCGGCAGCAGAGTGTCTTCAGCTTCTGATCTGAGAAACTGATCTTGATTAAACCTGTCATTCCCAGCTCCCGCTGCTACGTGGTCGTTAGAGACTCTGCTTTGTCAGAGGGAGAGAGGTAAGGGGTTGATTCCCATGCAGAGGAAAGTTATGCAAAAGACGACATCAGCAAAAGAACCTTCAGTGGGGAGCTTTTCTACATTGACACATCCATTATATAGGGCAAAGGGCATCCTGCTCCTGTTTTACATAGAGTACTGTTACTATATACAGTTAAGGAGTCAGCATGTACTTATAACCTTGTATCAACTTAGTAACTTTACAGGAATAATAATAAAGATTTCCCTAAAAGTAATTTTGAAGCATTTCTATTGGTTCATTTTTTAGAAAGGTTTGACACAATGTAAAGATTCACACTATGTCAAAAAGTAAAAAAACTTAAAATGTTGTAAATTTTGACACTGGAAGGTCTGGGTTAAATCATTACCTTAGTCTTGCCCTATGAATTAAAGCATTTAATTGTTTGAATTGATCTACATCATCTGAACTGACTCCTTTAGGAGTTATCAGTAGTAACATTAAGGGGCTTCAAAAGCTCCTGCCACAAATATCTAACAACACCTAACTCAATATAATCTCATTAAGATTTGACTTATTTTTCTCTTTCTGTTTTGTGAATGGAGTGTGGTAATGTGTGTGTGTGTGTGGGGGGGGGGATACATAGGATTCCTTGAAACCTCAAGGAACATGTTATGCTTCATTTATCTGTTTTTCCCTGCTGTCAAACCAGTCTTTTTCCCCCCCTCTCCTCTAGAGTTTGCTGTTTAACGGTTCCTTTGTCCATTCCTGTCACCCCCCCACAACCGCTCCCCCCCACTCCCGTTGTGTGGATCATTGACAACAATAACAGACAGACAAGCTCTGACGCTAGATGAAAGTCAGATTCTATTTGCATTTGCTTTTGCACTGTTCGTTTTTAGAGTAGCTTGCATCATAGCAATTTATATCCCAACATGAGGAGGAAAATGAAGACAATCGTTGCAACTATTGTAATGAAATACATTAAAAGCTCATCAGCATCATCTTATTAAATAAAGGCTTGTGTGTTTTAAATAAAATATTCATACCAAAAAAATGTGTTTAAAATGTTTATTTTATTTCTGCACAAATACATAAACCCACATACATACACATATATCTATATATATATATATAAAACATTAAAAAAACACAAATAATTTTTGTAGTTGTTATAACAAACTCCAGTGCAATAGTATACTACAACATCAGTCTGTTTCAGAAACTTAAAACAATTTACAAAAACAACATAAACATCAGCACTTCTGAAACACCTAACTGCGACTCGAACTGAGATCACATCAGCATCTGAGGCTCAGATTGGACTCACACAGGTGGGAGGTTGTCTTCAGTGTCTGCTGTGACCTGCTGACTCAGGCAACACCGGGAATAGAGTCAGCTTCTTTGGCCAACCGCTTTTGTCAAGTGCCTGGTGGGAAACCACTCGCCCACTCCCAATAAGTTCTATACCTCTGTGCCTTCTCGTGAGTACACCATGCCTGTGGAGTCCAGGCTTGGATAAAGGTGGCTGCTGAAGTGGCTGAGCACTGAGTCACTATAACTGGCTGTGTAGTGAGAAGGCGAGGTGGAAAGGGTGGGCTGAGATGGGGGAGGAACCTGGGCATCCCAGTGTGGAACTGTAGCGCTTGGAGAGTATGGGCCAAAGCCCCCAGGCGGAGAAGCCCTGTGGGTCTCTAAGGGCAGACCTAATGGCATCGAAGGGAGCAGTGCATCCGCTTGCACATTATTCGAACCTGAAACCACCTCATTCATCTGCGACAAGAAGCCGTCGAGACATGGGCCTGAGCTTCCAGAGATTGGAGAAGGTCCCCTTTCCGGGTTGCTGCTGGTGCCATTGCTGTGATCCTTTGGGCTGGATGCAGCAGAGTCTGTGCCTGCATCTTCAGACAGAGCATCAGATTTTCTCTTCCTCTTGCGACGGAAGTTGCCATTGTCAAACATCTTCTCACAGTTTGGGTCGAGAGTCCAGTAGTTGCCTTTTCCTGCACACAAACATAGATTATAAGCATTGCTCCAATAGCACACATAAATGGAACCATTAAATATTAGACCCGCCCCCTCAAAACAAACAAGCCAAAAGAAACACATTCTCACCTGGATCATCGTCATCCCTTGGCACCTTCATGAAGCAGTCATTGAGTGAGAGGTTGTGACGAATGGAGTTCTGCCAGCCAGCTTTGCTTTTGTTGTAGAAAGGGAAGTTCTCTGCCACATACTGGTAGATTTGGCTGAGAGTAAGCCTGCGATTTGGGGCCCCGTTTATTGCCATGGCAATCAGAGCAGAGTAGGAATATGGGGGCCTGACAAGTTTCATCAGGTCCTCTTGAGTAGGCACAGGGAACCAGCTGAAGCCCCCTTCTGGGCCTCCCATTGCTCCTGCACCCAAGAAGGGTCTCTGCATTCCGTAGGGCTGGTGTCCTCCCCCAAAGTATGGCGCAGGGTTAAGGCCTGGACCACCAAACCATAAGTATGGATTGGTGGCCGGAGTGGTGTACTCCCCCAGGTCGCAGGTGGATGGCAAGGTCTGCTGCGGACTCGGCAGAGGTGGAGAGCTGTAGAAGTTGTCACTGTACAGGCTGTACTCTTGGGATTCCTGCCCCATATTGTGGAACTGGGGTGACAGGGCTTGTGGCACAAATGACGTCATGCTCACCCTAATTCTGTCTGGCGCCTTCTAGCCTTCAAGTTGAAGAAGATCTCGGGCTGAAAGCAGTGTGTGGAAAATCCTGTCCTCCTTGTCCCAGTCTCTAAGTTTCTGAACGCCCAATTCAGGTGGGCTGGTCAGGTACACTATAACCTCCCACCTGTCCTACCTGGAGAATTTATACCTGCTTGGCTACGCCCTCTTTACTCTGATTGGCCGTTCCTGCTATGCCTCACACCTAATTTGTTTTTGATGAAATTAGAAGCGGGCTGGAAAAACACCTTTGGGAATTGCAGGTAATGTTCCAGGGCTACATTTTCTTGGAACTAGCCCACACTTTTAAGTTGTTGCAGCTGTGCCAGTGAAATGTCTATAAAACGTTTTTGTGTATATTGAGAATTGTGTATATACAGGAGTCCAAATGCAAAAATCAGAAATGAAGAAATCCTTGATTTTTTTGTCTGGAAAATACCAATAAATAATAAAATATATATAGAAATAAGAAGATATAAAGAAATTCTGAGGGTAAAAATAAAAATACACCATTAACACAGCTACTATTTTTTTTTTTTTAGTTTAGTTAACCTAACATCGCTGCTGCTTAAACATTTCGGGTTAAAAATGAACCATTCATTTTTCAAGTTCCCTGTAGATGGTTTGTAGATGATCAACTAACATTCACCTAAACATCTATTAGCCTAAAGGCCACTGAGCCCCTACCATAAAACCAAAGTGTGTCTACAATTTAAATAAGATTTTTATCACTAATTGTGTTTTACTCTTTATTTGACATTTGCATACGTTTTATCTGACGTGCCCATGGTAACAATCAGTTTACAAAGGCCCCTTAGTAACATTTGAATAGTCTTTAATCCTAAAATAATGGGCAACATGACGACAGTCCAACAGCCCACAGCCGCCACCCCCTAGGCGCGCGCACGCGCGAGCGCACAGGCGGCGTGGCGCTGGTATTATCTGTAAGCATTGGTACCCTCATTCCTAATTTCCATTGTAAAGCAGAAAGCCCACCCAACCGTAAGAGACGCAAACACCAACGCCTCTTGTACCGCTGCAGACGGAGCCCGGCTTTGGCATCGTGAGCATTTAGGAGCCCTTCCAGCAAGCCTGCCTTGTTTTCCCTCACAGTATATCTATCTCGATGAACGTCGCCAATTACAGGCTAAAGCAGGCCGCCGGGATAAGGAGCTACACAGCCCACAGCAAGCGCCCCAGCAACCAGCCGTATTGGATTGCCACTTTATTGGGTTGACATGTTTAACAAATTCTGCTGTAATTGAATCCCTTTGTGCAGCCTACGCGCGGAATCCCTGATGACAGTTTGATAGTTTTCTCTGCGGGTCGTTTTTAACTGTCAGGACTTTAATTGAAAAAAAAAGGGAAAACCCGACTCGCTTGCCAGCAATGGCAGTTGTTCCCATTATAATAGTACTTACCCTCACGGCAACAGGGTACTTAGCTTTCCTAAATACCCGTGTGTGTCAATACGGGATACCTACAACTCCAGTTCAGCACGCTGCCCTTTCCCCCCCAAGTGTTTTATTGAAGCAAGAATTACTTCACGTGTTCAAAGTTATCCAAAACAGTCTGGTCTGAATGACAGATGCCGTTTTACTACCCCTGGTCATGTCTCATGTATATATTTTCTAAGTAAACACAAGTTTACAAAGCCTGAACAGAAAACACACCTGTGCACATCTTAATACTTGCTAAATGCTTCTTTATTTGCTTAATTTAACATGTTGACCAAGACAAAAAAATGGCATTTCAAAATGTTTTGTTTTCATTTTCCAATATGTTAAATTCAGCGAATAAATAGAAACTGTACAGAAAAAAAAAAATCATGTAGATTTGTTAACTGATCAGCCATAACATTGAAGCCATTGCTGTGAAGTGAGTAACTGATTACATGGTTACAACGCAACACTGTCCTGCAGAAACATCCCAGCAGTTGTTCTTTACATTGTGTCAAAATGTCAAGACGACTGGACCAATAGAAATTCTCCATGAAGCGTTTTTACAGGTTTTTTTTCCCTTCTCCTGTAAGGTTCATATTTTGGAGATATAAGGTTTTGGCACAACAGTGATGAATGGCCCCTCTCAAGGTCTAAGATATACACATTAGGCAGCATTAGTCAGTTCTTGAAGGTGATGTGTTGGAAGCAAGCATAAGATCTGAGCCACTTTAACAAGAACTGGACAACTGGACAGGTCTTGTGGGATTTCTCTGGTACGCAGTGGTCAGTGGTCAGGAGTGTTCAAAGCAAGAACAACTGGGGAACTGGCGGCAGAGTCATAGGCACCTGAGGCTGAGCAATGCATGTGGAAGCGAAGGCTAGCCCATTTGGTCTGATCCCGTAGAAGATCTAGTCAAGCATAAACTGCTTAAAGAAATGCTGGCTTTTTGGAGTTAATGCCATGGCAAGTTAGAATGATCAGGCAGGTGGCTTTAATGTTATGGTATTTTCACTTAGAAAATCAACAAACGTACAGGAGTGTACAACTGTATAGAGCCTATTCCAGTACCTGTACTCAATAAAATACTCGACCATACAGATCACAGATCTAACGCACAATGTAATCTACTTGGTTATTTGCCCTGGTTAGGATGTCAGCAGTGGTCTTCGGTTCCTTGTTGCTTCTCCTTTCTTCATAAAGCTGTAAAGAGCAGCACAGACAAACTTCTCCACAGCTTATGGCACTAACAATCAAGAGTCCTCAGAGTAATCTCAGCATACTCCTGTGACTAGATCCATAAAACATACAACATAAAACCCCCCTTTCTTTCTGCTCCTCAGTAATCCCTCAGCAGATGTGTTCTCTGCTCTGCAAGTGGAGTAAAAAAAAGATGCTTTTCTTCTTTTACTGAGCAGGTCTGATGTGACCTTCTGCACTGTATTGTCCTCTAAGTGGCATGGCCATGTTGTAGTTGCAGGGTAGGGGGTCAAAACCCAGCAGGGTGAGTCAGAGCACACTGGTTCTGATGGCCTGATCCGCGGTTCTTGGCATCGATCAACAGCAGGGGCATCTGCTTGTGTTGGTTGACAATGTCACTGACACTTGGAAATATCTGGAATATAAGGAATAATGGAAAGCGTAAAGTAATTGACAGTTTACAGTATGTATACGTAAGGCATATTCATATTTATATACACATACATATGTATATATACACACATATACATATATATAGGGTAATAAATAGATCACAGGGTTATGGGTTCAATACCCCTGTTTGCTAAGCTGCCTCTGCTCCAGGGACACCATAGCATGGCTGGTATGATATGTGAAGACACAATTTCAAAAGTATAATGACAATAAAGGTACTTAAAAATGATCTGCAGTGTCATTTCAAAACCCTGAATCTTTTTAGTTTTGCACAATTTCAAAAGTCCAGCTGCTCCAGGAATACTTACATTTAATGAATATTTTCTTTCTTGTATATATTTCAGAGATTAAACTCAGTAACAGTACAGTGTAAATGCAAGTAAATAAATGCTGTAAGTAGCCTAATGATGGAGGTTACAGATACAGGAAGCAGTGGATACCTCACTAGATTTGAGGCCAGTGCCAAGCAGGAAGCCATGCTGCTCTTTGCGAATCTGGATGTTGAAGACTTTGCCCTGGAAAAGTACCATGAGTGTATAAGGCTGGGTGGCTGAGCCCTTTGAGCTGTCCCGTATTAAGAATGCTCCATCCTGAAGGAGGAATAAACAAACATCACGTCGCTATCAAAAGTGTAGCTCATCAATGGAAGTGAAGGTCCAGTGTTAAACAGCAGAGCAGGTCAGGATGCTGGAAAAGAATAAAAAGAGTGAAAATGACTCACCCTGTTTACCCGTCTCAGATTGCCCTCTGCCTGATTGCGTGAAACCTGGCCCACATACCAAGCAGGATCCATGCCCTAAAGACAAAGCAAATAGTGAAAATGATCCTCAGTGGTATGATGGTTTAGCATTAATACATTTTTTCAGCTTTACAGAAAATACAGCTGTATGCAGAAATTTAGCCACTCCTGGACTAATTACTTTTTTTCTAATAAGTCCCAAACAAATCCCCATGCAGAGAGCACACTGCTGTACAACACATACTTACGGTTTACTTGTTAAATGTGACACATTGGAATAAATAAAGGATAAAATGTGGCATGTATGAGGGATATGGCGCATTTCGTTTATAATTTTTGCCTCAGTTTTCCTCCCCAATTTAGAAGAGCCAGTTGCCCAACCCACTCATTAGGTCTCCCTCTATCACTTGCAGTGCTCCTAACACCAGGATGCTTCCTCCGATGCATGTAAGGTCAGTCACTGTCTCTCCAACTTCTGCAGTATTACTAGGTAGCCAACATAGGAAAGTGCTCCCGAGCTCTGATACATCAGCTAACAGACACCTATACATGCAAGCATCACCCTAAGAGAGCTGTGGGTAGAGAGTGTCACTTAAATACCCAGAAATAGCATGGACAATTGTGCTCTCTCAGGGTCTGGCTAACCCGGGACTTCCCAATATAATATATAATATAATATCATGCAAATAATTTGAAACTGTGCTCCAAATGTTTCAGAACATATTTTAACCCCATAATACATATAATAATATAAAATATGAATATAAAAATCTAAGTTTATCTAAAATAACTTTAATTGAAATATTTTTTATATCATTTAAAGTTAGGTAGTGTTTGAGAGAAAGTAAAATAACCTATCTTTAGCTCTAGAGAACACTGATGATAAGAGTCTGAGGCCTTTTTGTTTTAAAATCATTCTATGCTTTGGTTCAGGAGTACAAATATACACTCTCCTCCTCACAGACACCCTTTAAAAAACAAAGATACAACAGAACAGCTTAATCATCAGTACAGAGATCACCAGAGCAAACCTTTCTTTGCCTGAACTGGAGGAGATATGGCTAAGTGTGTGTCATGCAATTATAGTGAAATGGCGCCACCTGCTGAATACCCTCTGTATGACATTCACTACCCACAGCTTCACCCACCTGTTCATCCTCTATATCTGGGTCAGGGAGCCTCATTGGTTGTTGCGGTGGGCCTCTTGAACTGCTCCTGTGGCTGTGCATTGCTGTTAGTTGACAAAAATAAGTTTACAATTGTTTTTTTGTATGGTAAAATTGACTACAGCACTTTTCTTACCACTTACCCTCTTGTAGTCTCAATGGCAGGGTTCCAGGTTGTTGTATACTGTATATGAAATAGCACAAATGTTTTGTAATGTACATAAATATATATTACAAATAACATGTTTACAGTAGATAGCTGTATGATATGTTGTTATTTGGTTGAGATTGAACCAAATAACAGTCTAGCTGTAGTGAAAAGGTACTTATAAAATAAACCTCTCGGGTTGACCACCATGTCCATGCAGTGGTGGCCTTGGTGATGGGTTTCTGGAGTGCAGAGGAAAGGTGTTGGAGCTAGGTCTGATACCTGTGAGCAGAAATAGAGCCACCAATTACTGTGTATCAGGGCTAGTATATCGTCGCTGTCTAATAAAAAATGTATCTCCAAAATGGTGACTTTACAGGAGAAGACAGAACTGTTTTAACTTTGAATGTAAGATAATGTAAAGTACGTGTTTATTCCAAGTAATTTAGAGCTTTTCTATTGATCCATTTATCCAGAATTATTTACATGGTATACAGAATCCAAACAATGCAGAAAACTAAAAATGGACAAAACTGGAGATGTTGTTGGTGTTTTAATTGGACAGCAGCGATATATAAAACATTTTAATAACTGAATTAAAAAATCTTTATAAATGTGATCAGGAAACAAAAGAAAGGCTTACTGTCATCATGAAACTGTGAACGAGAGACAAAGGCAGAGCAGAGAATTTTGTAAGAACATGATTAAACATGAGAATAACATGTAAACAACACATCAGCTGTGCACAAAAAACATTCAGCCATATTTATACTAACTACCTAGAATACAAAAAAAATTCTTGCTGCAGTACAACACCATAGACGTTTGGGGGTTCTGTGGGTTGTTCACGCAATGGCAGTGAGAGTTGAATGTCTTGTGTGGTGTATGAGATGTAATGAAAAAAACAGGATCAGTAAAAAAGGATCAGTTGAAGCCAACCCCAGAGAAGCATTTTAACCGTGATCCTTGCAACACGTGCAATACAGTACATGTGCTGCTTTTAAAGTGCTTAGGAAGAATAGTAATAATCACAGGAATAATAAAAGAGAATGCACTGATCTAAAGAAATACAGAATGATTCCCACCTCATTTCTGGGATCAGGTGCATGCCTGCCAACAAAAGACAAAGTTCATGATATATATATATATATATATATATATATATATATATATATATATATATATATATATATATATATATACAGCACTCAAAAGTAGTCCTGAGACATCTCTATTATTTGTTTTTTAATCAGTCACTTAATTGGTCTATGTACTATGGAAATAGCGCATTATGTCAGCTTCATTTTAATCAATTTTCAATTTTAAGCTTCATCAGTCAATGCTTTGGGTCCAACTAAACAATAGCAAACTAAAAGATATAAAAGATATTCATCAAATCCATCAATTTACTTACTATTATTTAACTAGACCGCATTCACATTCGTCACGCTCAACTCAGAGAGCTTCACCTCTTTACCTGAAAAGCCATCACCCGACTTCCTGACCTAAAATTCCATTACCATTCTGAAACTGCCTTGGAACAGCTAAAGCCTGAGTTAAATGAATCTGTCAGGTATATCGGAAACAAAGTGTCTGTTGAAAACGCTGAAATAAAGTGTGAAAATGAAGTAGTGAAGAGTGAGGAAGGAAGTGTTCAGAAGGTGCCACACTTTGGTCATACCAAAGAACAACAACAAAAATAAAAACCCTGAGCATAACTTAAGCACTCCACACCTTTCAAGACTTGAATTTGCCATTCAAAAGTAGACTTATGCACCTAAAAAATACTATACACTAATCTACACACAGTGGAGTAGTTGGAGTAGCACAGTGGGTGACAAAACCACCTTTCTAGCAGCAGTCTAGGGTTCAATTCCCTGGCCTGGCAAGCACACTACACCACAACAATAAGAGTCCTTGGGCAAGTCTCCCAACAACACTACATTCATCTACTTAGGTAACATGATTCAGATGTAAGTTGCATGTCAACAAAAGATACAGAAATGCTACATTACCAACGGGAACCTGGCAGTGGTCCTGTTAACTTGTCTAGTGCATAAGAATGAATAAATGATACAACCGACAGGAATCAATCAACAAGCTGTAAACCGTTTTGTCTGTTTTGACTCTATGTGTTTGCATCTACATCATGAGCCACATAGAAATACACTATACACACTATTGAATACATTCCTCTACTTTAAGTTGCACCCATTGCTGACACAGATGTGCAAATGCGTATACACACAGCTTGTCTAGTCTCTGTAGAGAAATACTGCCAATAGAATAGGGCTGTGGAGCAGATAAACATGAACCCACTGGCAGAGTGCTAATGCCAGACATGGGCTGTAGGAGTACAAAGCCCCCCAGCACTGAGCTGTGTTGGGGAGTTAGGGATGCAATCAAATCCTCACAGCAATGCTGCAAAATCTAGTAGAAAGCTTTCCTTGGACAGTAGAGACAGTTACTCCAACAAAACCAGGACAACCTTTTTTTAATGCCCTTGATTTGGAAGCAACAATAAATGAGCAGTGTCCCAATACTTTTGTCCATATTGTGTATGAACCACATAAGAATCACATAACTTTTTGTGTTTAGTCTACACAAATCACATATCAGGGGACGATAAAAAAATATGACGAATTAAGATCATCCCTTATGGTCCTTGCACAGAAGAGGAACAGAATTGGGCCTCCACATTTAACTCATCCGTGGCAAAAACGTACACAGACACACACACACATACACTCGTGATGGCAGTATGGGCAGTGAGCACACACACACGAAAACATTGAGCATCCACCTCAGTGCTTGGAAAGCAACTGCTCAAGGGCACCTCAGCCACACTGGTTCAGAGGACAGAATAGTTGACCTTCTGGTTCCAAGCCTGCTTCATTTACCATTAGGGCATCTATTGCAATTGACCCTCCGTCAGGGATAAAATGCAGTTACTTCACACATGTCTTTTGGGGCCTTCAGTCTTGTCAGTTGGTGAAGTGCAAGTGCAAGCGGAGGTAGCTTGACTTCCTAAGAACACATTTCATTTTTGGCCCTGCAAAACTCCATAGTTGCTTAAGCAGTATGCTTCAGATCATTTCCTGCCTCAAGACTAAGCTTCTGCCACTGGCAGTGACATCAACTAAAAGACATGTGAGTCTGTTCCACTAGCAGCCAAAGACACTCATATCAAAGGTACAGAGGTAGAGGAGAAGCAGCTCCTTCTACTGTACTGAAGTACAAGTGTTTAATCACATCTGTAGGTGACTGGATTCAGCTGGTTTTCATGACATGACCTTCATTCCCTGTAGTTCGTAAGGCTTACCCCAGTGGTTTACATCTTATGATCAAATGAGGTCAAGTCTTTGACTGCCATTAACACATCCTGGAACATGTTCTAGATCTGCTCAACAGTTTTTCTTAATGACTGCAAGATTCTTTGTTTTCCAACATCTTCCATGTGTCCATAGCTCACCAGTTTCTCCTTATTTCATAATGTACCAAGTGAAGTTACCATATGGAATGCTTTGGCTTCGGCTCTTTGTACAACTGTAACCCTTCTGTTAGCAAGTGAATACAAAGACATACAGCTGGCCACAAAACCCCTGAACGTCTGACTATCCAACTACTAATGGTCTTCTGGATTCTTGGGTCTACATATAAAAAGGGCTGTAATTCCTAATAGATGTCTTTGTGATATGTAGCCATTTAGAGTCACTCAAGCAAGTAAACATTTAAAATAATGTGTCAGTTCTACCTGTTAAAAGAGTGACCTGGGGTGACTGAGGAAGCAGTCCTCCGTACCCCTGTGTTGGGTACTGGAGGTTTGGCCATTCTTGGAGGTTCTGGGAACTTGTCTGAACATCCCAGCCTATGGGTTGGGGCAAAAAGAACAGTTCAGAAAAGGTTAAACGTCATATTTTGTTCAATACTGATAAATAATTCATTATCAAAGATTACACGTTAGTTACACACTATTACATTCACAATTAATAATTCTTCATTACAAATGTGACACATTTTGTGCAATCTGTTTTTCCTGATAAAGAGTCACGCCAGACTTATTGCTTAGTTGAGCGAATGTGATAATACCATCACAGCCACTAATTATAGACTGGCCCACGCATGGCCGGAAGTTATGGTTTTGCATGAGTCACTTGTATGTGCAGCACGCATATTAGTAACAAGCACTCTGTTTGTGTGGTGGGCTTTGAAATCAGACCCTCTCATTCTTGTGACGTGTGCTACAGTATTTGCAGCAACAAGGCCTTTGTTAACTGAAAGACACATCACACAACTCACATGTTTTGCAGGCAGATTAAGCTCCTGCCTCATGTCACATTTGTATAAGCTGCATTTGCATTTGTCAGAAACTTGATCACGTTTCTGAAGGCCAGATTGGCCAGCCACCAAGTACTTGCATATAAAGGATAAAGATTAACAGCAGAGACGGTTATTCAAAAGATATTAAACTAAAAGCCACAGGTAGCATTATAAAGGTATCATGTTTAATAGAAGAAGAAAAAAACAGAAAAAAGGGCAATACCTCTTTGGCAGTGGGACGTTCTGTACGGGACAGCAGCCATTAAAAGAAAAAAAGAGACAGATTATATCACAAAGCTTTACAATATAGTAATTGATAAATATCACACTGTAAATAAATATAAATGTCACAGTGTATAGAGCATTAGTAAAACTGCTGACAAAGTGCATGACATGGATTACCATAGCTATTCTGTCTTTCTCATTTTGGGACACGCAAAATGCCTTGCCTTTGACAAGATTTTAATCTGCCAGTTGTTTAGGACATTGTGTCTCAATTCCATGATGAATTAATCAATAGATACATTACAAAAAGACTACAAAAGCTTTTGCCATAGACTTCCATTCTACAGGTCCATAATTTAAATCATACTGCTAATCCTTGGGTAAAAATCACACATTATAAAGGACATATGTGTACAGGATGGCAACATGTACTGTGTAAAATAACAACAGAGATGGACCTTACCCTCTCATTTGTGAAATTCTCTCCTGTGAGAACAAAGAACAGACAGGAATTAGTGTGTATAGTTGCTGATTCTGCTCATTCCACAACTCATCCTATAATGCATACATTTCCCATCCTACATACAGCTGTAAGCAGCTTCTAGAGATAAGAAGAGGCAAGCAAAGATTACAACAACTCCTCTGCTTCAAAACTGTGAAAAGACAGTCTTTGTGGTTTTTGGACCTGTGACTATTAATAAATTAAGCATGCCTCAAATGTAAAAGACAAAAGCCTGTTAGGTAAAGGCATGGAGACCACTGTTACCACCAATAATCCATTCTTAGAGCTTTGCATTGTTCCTTAAATGAAATTCCACTGATTTTTCAAATTTCTTTTAGGTCTGAAAATGGTTCATTGTAGAAAAACTGACTCATATTGCTTAACAGTGGTGATGATGGGAACCTGAAGTCGCATGTCTACGACAGTTTATTTACAGTCCAAAATGGAAGAATTTATCTTCATGAATAGACAATAATACAATGTATCAGTCAACAGACTATGTATTTGTAACATGTAGTTACTTTCTGTGATCACGTCCACTTGTCCACTTGTCAACAAAAAGTACATGTACAGCTGTTGACAAGTGACAAGCTGTTTATATGTGTCAACTTGAGGTTATTGGTATCCATATTCACCACAACAGGACGATAATCATCAGTTAATCATATCATTCCTAAAATACTCTGAAACTGGTCCAGTAATACCAAAGAATTACAAAAGGAATCTACTGGACAACTTACTGCCCACCTCTCCGGGCATGTGTGCTCACTGTCACTGTGTGTGTTTGATCACTAGTCTGTATGTGTGTGTTCACTGCACGGATGGGTTAAAGGCGGAGGCCAATTTTATCTGTGTCAAACACAAATGGTGAATATGGTTGTCTTGTCTTGTCTTGTCCTAGCCAACTCCGCCAGGCTCATACCCACTGACTGTTGAGCCAGAACATTCTTAAACATGGTGCTTTGGAAAGAAGCCACAGAACTACATCTTTTACTTCCATACAGAACTCCACTACCACCTGCTTCTGAGCTCTCAACACTGCTCTGAAATCTCTTTTGATCACAGCTGATTGTAAATAACTCCTCATTTGGGATCAAATGTTGTCATCTTTGACTATTTGATGTCATAGCACAATTGTAGTGGTCTTAAGAAACTTTTACAGCCTCAGTCAAAGAAAGCTACAAAATCTGCATTTATGTTGTTTATTGTTTATAACCAGTGGTCTTGGTTATTCCACTGATCTAGCCATTCGGTGGCCAAGTCATCCGAGCTGTTTCCCACATCACTTGTCTGTGAGCTGTTCTGGCCTGGTTTTTAGATATTTTCTTGTCTGAGGAATAGAAATATCTCCACTGCTATAGATGTAAGCATACTGATAATTCAGAATAGGGATCTAACGGATATTATTTGTCACAAATTGCTAATAAGAGCTATTCCTTTATCAGAGATACAGTACAGTGGAGATGTCCAAAGGTTCTGTCCAAGCATGTGTGAATGTTTTGTTCTAAAGTTTAATTCTATCAGTTCTATTGTGCAGGCATTCCCAACATGGGTTAAAATAAGCTTCTTTTTCTAGCATAGTTAGATCTCTCTATATATTTTCAAGCTTAACAAACTTTGGTTGAAACCTCTTTGTGAGAAGAAGTATTAAAACATCTCCTAATAGTCAAGCCTACAGCGTGCTGTTGTTACATGGCCAATACAAGTGTTTTGTTTTGGGGAGCGATTGTTCACATATGTCACAAGTTCTACATGACAACAAACTAATGTGTCAAAGTCCTCCACAACTATAGAGATTACTTGTTACTACACTCAAAAACAAATACTGAATTTACATTACTCAAATATGAACATCAAAATGTAGCTTAATTTGTGCTAATGGAACACAATTAAGTAATTAACACAATTTCTTGTTTTTTCAATGATATCAAAAATGATAATTTTTTAATGAACATAGATATGGCATTAGACCATCAACGTATGCTTTTCTGTGTGAACAAAAACTTGTTCTAAAATCTGTACCCCCTTCACAAGAATATATAAATACAGTGTGATGTATTGTATTGTTATAAGGAAGTGCATTAGGACAGACGTTCCTCAAAATACAGTCTGTAGTGAAGCAAATTACCTTGAGCTGGCACAATGTTAGCGCCTCTTTCCAGAGTACCTGGCTTTTTGCTGCGGTCAGGAGCTGAAGTTGAAAAGTGAATGTAAAGTAAAAGAATGATGAGTGTAGGAACAAACCAGGCTTTTATTTCATTATTTAAATAAGCACCAGATGATGAATAGTTGGGATCTTACACCAAGAGCTAGGTGGGCAAACCTGTATACAAGCATTTGTTGCCATCCATTATATTCTATATTTTTCTTGAATTAAGAATTTTTATTGCCTCAAAATATTTAACCATGAAAAATATTTTGGTAGCTTAAAAATGTGAAAGTTCATTTTAGTGAAGTTTGACACCTCAATTAATTGTCCTAATAATAAGTGGATTAGTTACTAAGTTAATGCCTGACTACATAAAAAAGTATACATAAAAATAGATATCAACCCTCCCCTCAAAAAAGAACAAACAGAAAAAAGAATCTATTTTTACTTACGTGGCGGTTTCTGAGTTCTCTGAGGAGACTGCTCTGACCTCTGGAATAAGCCAGCAACCTACAAGTAGATAAATTCATTCATTTCCTTGATACAAATTAAGGAAGTGAAAAAGGAAAGTAAATGAATAGGAGACAATTCTGAGAACTGAGGAGAACTTACACTTGGGCGTCCTGGGGTTGGAAGTGGAGGACCAGGTCCAGGACGTGCGGGAGGCACTGGCGGCTGGCTTTTAACTGAGGTACTAGCTCGGTCTGCATACACAGCGAGGGCATAGTGAATAAAAATAAAGATATTGAAAGAACTCTCCTGGATTTTCTCAACCAAAACAAGTAAAACACAATATATATCCGGTCTGAATCTGATTGGCTAAGCCGCCTTCAAAGCCAATACTCACTCTATAAACACACATATTTGAGCACAAACATAAACATCTACATAAAAACATATTTATTCATCATGTTGCGATTTTAAAAACACAAGTTATTCCAGACTGTGTATTACGGTGATTCCACAGTGGTTAAGGGTCCTTTACGCACTTCACTTCAAGCTGTGCTTAACAATAGCCTTACTTGTGGTAAAATCCCTGTAATGCACAGCCTTAAGTGCCGTATTGCTTTGACAGACAACAGTGCTCTTTACCGATGTACTCGCTGTTTCCAATGGGCTTTGGAGCACGAATCTGGAGGTCATCAGGTGGTTCACTTGGGGGTGGCTCATAATCATTATCACTCTCCCCCCCTCCTTCTGCTGCTGACTCATAATCTCCTCCGCTGCCTTCACCATCATCATTCATATCTGGGCTCTCATAGTCATCACTTTCCTTTACAGCAGCATTCATCCATACAAAGAAACAAAACCATGCTTTAAACAAACAAACAAACAAACAATCTTCATCATGTCAAAAGAGAAATAGAAATGCAGTACTTACAAACTCTTCAGAATCCCATCCCTGGTCATCGTGACCAACATCCACTGTAAATAAGAAAAAATAAGGGAGTCTTCTGTTGTGATTTCTGTGACACCTCTTCCTCCACAGCACTATAGCTCACTGACATCCTGCCTACTCATCATAGCAGCACACATTTGCACTTTTGTGCCTGTTTATGCTCTTTGATCTTCTTGTTTCTGTAACTTTGCTCCTCATCTACAGCACCATCTGCCTGAAGCTAGACTGTTTCTTCTTGATGCAACGCTTCAGCCAAAAATAAAAAAAATCTTTTCCTTTACCCTTAACTTCATCAATCAGCCAAGATCATGCCTGGAGTCTGAAGTTTTCCACTCAAGTTTTCCACAACTGTGATGTTAATATACTACAGGCCAACACGTATTGGAAGCTTGGAATACCCACCAGCTTAGCATAATGCACACTTCACACCTAAATCACGACACACTTGCCTTAAACCATGCTGGTCAAGTGGTTTCTGATACTCTAGCACACTGTGAACTATAAAAATAGACAAAAATACAGACAGCTTTTAGACAGCTGTTAATACTGCTTTAGCTATCTAACTTACTTGTGCCTGTACTGAGTCAGAAACTACACAAGTCTGCTTGAGATGATGTGTGCGTGATTTAGGCATGCAGTTTGCACAATGCTAGTCATAAGCCTCCATTAGCCTGATTTACTTAGCACTCAACACTGGGAACTGGGTTATTAACTGATTGGAATGATGAATAATTATGTAAATTAAGCCCTTTGGTTCAAATCATTACATTAACTTTGTTTGTATGCTAACTGTCCTGCTGCTCTACCTCAGTAGTGAAGCATTTCAAGCTGCTTCTTCAGGCAGGTGGAAAAATGATGGGGTGCAAACGTCTATAGGACAAGTACCTTCATCCATTCTTTATTAAAGTAAATATAAAGTTAAGAAAAAGATGCTTTAAGTGTGCGACCAAAAGCTCTCTCTAATATGTTCTAAGGCTGCATTGTCTGCTTAATGCTGTCAACTGACTCCAACAGAGGTTCATTTGAAGTTTCTATAACGTCTAGATGCTTTGCTCTACCAGCTTAAACTGAAATGTTTCAGTCTACAAGTAAAAGGAAAATAAGTATGACCTTACAAATGCTTAATCTATGGAGCCTTTCTAATTGCCAACCTTTTTGTTAGCATAGGCTTCAGTGGACACAGAAATTAATAGCTCTTTGAAGAACCTCAAGGTTACTCCAAGGACATATAGGCTCTTTTAAGACCTCAAACATTCATCAGTGCTCTTAGAGGTGCCTGTAATAGCTTTTAGGATTCCTATGAAAACTGGTTCTGCAGAGATCCCATTCAAATGAAGGTTTCTAGAGGATCTTTGGGCTATTATATTTGTAGACCCATCTATAAGGAACTTTTTTATCTCACTAAAATAAACTTTAGCTCT
Source organism: Salminus brasiliensis (assembly GCF_030463535.1). Classification (NCBI taxonomy): domain Eukaryota; kingdom Metazoa; phylum Chordata; class Actinopteri; order Characiformes; family Bryconidae; genus Salminus; species Salminus brasiliensis. Next base: position 17,208,316 of record NC_132895.1, read on the forward strand.
TTGCAAAAGGTGCCACCTTTAAGAATGAGTTCATCTAAAATCCTATTCTTAAAGGTTCCTTACAGCACCTTACGTGGTTTCTCCACAGATTAAAATAAAAAGAACTTGCAAAGGTTTTTCAAGAATCTTTTTTTTTTTTTTTACAGTGCAGTAAAGAACAGTATTTGAATAATATATATATATATATATATATATATATATATATTATATATATACATCATCTGTACCTGTTTCTTGGAACTTTGGTGCAGGAGTCCTATAAATATACAAAAATACACAAAGATACTTGTATGTTTACACATGCAAATATGTAAAAAAAAACAAACAAATATTTATGTTTTTATAGATGTATAAATATTTAAATATTTAAGTCTGTACAAAACATTTGAAACAGTTTGCCTTTTGGGAAAAATACTCCTCTTCTCTTCTTTCTTGTTGATTTCCCGACAGATCTTGGAGATCAGTCTAAGAGAAGTTGATATGAAATTATAAAACATAATATTTATTTACCATTCTTTCTACTGTGGTTTACTTTAGACAGCTATGTTTACATAATATTGCATGCTTATTTGCTAAGCACAACGCCTTAACTCACACTGACTACCACCAGTTCACCACACTAAGTGTCATGAACTGGTCTTCGAATGTTTACTCTATGCATGTAGAAACAGCTCACTCAAAGTACAATATGTGCAAATCTAGAGAGTTGGAACTGGTGGGCGCACTTGCTGAGGGCTCAGCTTAGGCAGGATGTGGTAACTAAAAAAGATCGTTTTCCTCCATGTACTTTTAAACTGCTCTAAAGGCAAACACATACTCACAGTGATTTTTAATACCACTCTCCTAGATGCCCAATGTTTTGACTAGTCCTCAATACTGTATCTCTCAGAATCTTTTTCTGTTCCCTAAAAGGGCTGCACATTCAGCCATTTCAGATCCCTGAAGTATCACTGAAGTGACAAATGATTCTGCTGTGCAATGGTTCCTGCCACATCTGCATGTGTTGCACTATCTTTCTTCAGCAGTGCTTCCTCTTAATGTGAGTGCATGCACCGAAACACAGAATTTGAGTTAGCACTTTATACTGCAGTGTGGACCACAGTCAATTAAACTGCATTACGATGGTTGAGGAAAGCAGAGGATAAACATGATCAGGTAGAAAAAGATATGCAAACGCAATCAGTGTAGATAGATCACACTAAACAAGCTTCAAACTGAACTAAAGAGAAAAACAATACTCACGGGGCGTGAAGTTTGGGGAATTTCTGAAGGTCGTTCTCTGTCATGTTCTGTAAACGCAAAGAATAACAAACCTGTTTAAAAGTTTTTATTAAAAGTTTTATTTCATGCATAAGATATACTGGAAAACAAACCGAGAGGGGAAAGAAAAAAAATTTATGTCTACAAATGTCTTTTGCAGACTGACTAAACAATATGTGAAGTTATTTATCTGAGCATTTTTGTTTATTTGTTTGGAAACTACACTAACAACATAACACATAAACAACATAAAAAGAAAGACAAAACAAAAACAAACAAACAAATAAACAATGCATTGTAATCATAGGTGTGTTTGTTAGCTTAACCATTTCCAACATTCTCATCAAGAAAGCCCATCCAACATTTACAGTTACCATCCAGTATTTAGTTCATCTAATCAGCCCTTCGATAAAGTAACTCAGGTAAGCTGCTGACGGAACTGAACAAATCCATACAGTGCCTGATCAAGAAGTCAACAACCAAAGCTGTGGTCTTGTAACGACTTCACATGGTAACTAAATGTGAACTTTGATCACGTATTATTCATCTCAACATATGAGTACATGAGCAGTGTTTTACAGGCGAGAACACATTTACTGCCAACACAAATGTCTTGGATAAACAATTGTCTTGGCTGCCTAACACTGCTGCACAGTCTTTCAATGTCAGTGTTGATCTTTTACAGCCGAAGGCATTCATTTTTCTTTCTTTTTTTTACCTATCAAAAAAATATATACACACACTACATGTCAGAATGTTTGGACACCTTTTCTAACAAATGCGTTCGGCTACTGTAACTTGCACTCACTGCTGACACAGATGCGCGAATGCACACACACAGCTTGTCTACTCCCAGTAAAGAAGTATTGCCAATAGAATAGCACATTCTGGAGCAGCTAAACATCAACCCACTGACACCACTCCTAATGCCAGGTGTAAGCTAGAGGGGTATAGCGCCCCCAGCATAGAGCTGTGGAGCAGTGGAACTGTGTTTTTTGGTATGATGGTGCTCCAGTACTTTTGGGATGACTTGGAAAGGTGATCATCCAAGCTCTTGTAACTAAATGCACTCAAGTCCTCACAGCAATGCTCCAAAATCTAGTAGAAAGCCTTTTTTGGACAGTAGAGACAGTTACTCCAATAAAGGAAGGATAAAGTCTTCTTTTAACAACGTTGCTTTTGGAAGAAACAATGAATGAGCAGGTGTCCCAATACTTTTGTCCATATAGCATGCCTCTAGTCTTTTGCACTAATCTATATAGATTCATTGCTAATTATACAGATCATAGCTTTATGTTAACATGTAAAAAACACTTCTAATAATGGCACTTCCTTAATCCAGGGCAACATGACTCATATTGCTGTACGAAGGGGGAATGTGTCTACAGTCTGCATGCTCCACACATCTAGACAAAAATGCCAAAGCTGTGCCAAAAAAATGCAAAGTTTTAAAATCTCTACAAGGTTTTACAGCAGGTGCTTGAACTCATGGTCTAATGTGTAGTAGTGAACACCCACATGGCTCTTTTTGGAAGAGGTTCAATTAGCAAATGAAGCAGCAGCAGAAAATATAATATAAATGAAGAGATCTTCAGAAGGTGAATGAGATACATACCAGAAATCTCTGTCCGTTCATGTTACATTTCATAATTACTTTGTCACAACCTGCCATCTCCCGCTGTTGACAATAATCACAAAACCATGTCAGTCAGTAATGTAGAGGACAGTGTAGTTTAAATATAGTATAGCATGAACAGTATCAATTTTACCCATACAATATCAGTGTCAGGATAATGAGAATAATGTGAATGGAATCTGAATATGTAAAGCAACCATGCCTAGACTGTTATATGTCTGTTATACTGAGCAGACCAGTAGGCCTCACTGAAGAATAACGCTCTGCACCTGTAAACTCAAGGCCCTCAGGTTCGAATAACACTGAACACCAATAAAAACAACCTTTAAACACCAACAAATATATTTTATTACATTTATCTGTCCTGAAAGGTAGAGGAAACACAGAGACAGTAAGAAAGTAACTTACCCTCTTCAGAAAGTCAGCTAAGTGAAGAGGATCCCAGCTCATAACCTCTGCTTTGGAGGGAAGGCTATTGAAACTCATGGTTCCGAGTTTGCCAATCTCTAGGATAAAAATCAAACAACACAATCCCCCCCTCAAAAAAGGTATTTTAACGCCAAGTGCTCATTGCGCCAGTCATGACTCCTGAGAAGCTGAAAGGATGTTACACTCTCACATGCCACGATGCATCTGAGAGCAGCACACAATCTGACTTTTGGGTGGAGAAAAACACCCACTAGAAAAGTTTTAGCTGAAAATCCGACACAAGAAAGGGAGCCTTCTTCACAGAACGCTCAGCATAAAGAAGAGGACAAAAATAAAACGTGTCAAATCTGATGCTGTGAAAAAGTTCCTGTACGTTCACATGGGATGAAATTTTAAAAAAGGTTAAAAGTCCTCCCTAACACAGTTGTAAATCTTTAAAAAGGCAACCAACACCCAGGATTTGTCTGAGCACACTGAGAAAAGAAAGAATGACAGTACTTCCCTCTAGGTTTCCTGTTGATCACAGTGGTAAATAGGGGAAGTACAGCCCCTTATGTGAAAAAGAAATGAACAGTTTACTGTTTCATTTGCATACCAGTGCTTTTTTACCCAGATGTCTATTCTTATTCGACAGCCTCCTCTTTAAAAGTGTGTAACCTATTCTCTACAAGTAAGAAAACAGACAATTAAGGATCTATGGATGTATGAATCTCCCTGCAAATACTATACACTCTAATTGTTTCTTTCTGTATTGTGGATAATGCCCCCATGGAGCTTTATTGCTAACTACTAGCAGAGCAGGTCTGACACCACATAGAGAGGTCTGACACCACATAGTCTATCTACTGCAATACATACTAGGCATACGTGATACAACTGATTCTATTACTTTCACGATTACAGAGGTTAATTTTTTTTTTATTAATTATTTATCTTAATCCTGAAATGGATGCTTTTTAAATGGCCTTTGCATAAATCCTAAATAATCTGCCACACAACCATTTAGTGGAATGAAATTACCCTATATGACCAGCCATTAGGAAGCAACCACCCGTGACCTGTGTCTGTCTGTGAGTGTATGTGTGGGCAGAAAGTGGAAGCAAAACTAGTTCCTATCCAACAGATGTATTTGTATAGAATTTTTCACCATTTCACACATGAACACATATTATATATATATATATATATATATATATATGTTTAGAAAGAAAGACATTTAACTGATCAATATTTTGTTTCCTTGTTGTTTGTGAGGGCTGTTCTCGAAAAGGATAGGATCTGAAGTAGTATCAGCCCACCTGTCCTGAACACATACTTAGCTCCCATTTAGCTTAGCTCTAATAATCAATCATAAGCAATCTCCAAAACTGCCATTCTAAACCACTGTCAGTTTTCATCTATGGTTCATATTCTGGCCAGTTAACAGCTGTAATCCAAATTCCACCCCCTCCACAGCGTACCATAGCTTGTTGTAGTACAGAACATTCATTTTTAGCTATTAATGTGGGAATTACACCAACCAATAAAAACATTTAGGTTAAATTACTGTATGAGGAAGCTCGATCAGGAGGTTAGCTTAGCAGTTAGCTAGCTGTTTATTGCCATATTCTAGGTTCCTTCTAAGGGACAGGCAGATCGTTGTTTTTGGTCTAACAAGGCAGGCCTGGAATTTGGCTCCAGCTTTGTAAAATGAACTGTGAGTAAAGCAGATCCCAGGAATGTTCTAAATATCATTTAAGCATCAATAAGTGTCAGATACATATGGGTTAGCTGTGTAAGTAAGGCCTACACTGATACTTTAATCAGAAAAATTGTCAAACACTCTCAGCAAAAAAGGTCCTGTTGTAACAACAATAGAGCCTTTTTAAAAGGTTATTACCAAACATATGTGTGTATATACATACATACATAATCACTACCTTTACAAGCCCAGCTAACAGAAAGTAACTTTCTGACTGGTGAAAAACAAAGGCTCTAGTAGGCCAAACAAAACTGTACACCCACACTTGGAAAATCTGAGCTTTCAGTTTTTTCCCCAGGTCTCTAGATTGTTACTGGAAACCTTTAACACTTGAAGTTCTCACACTGTTTAGTTTTATTTATATTCATTCCCAGCGGTGCAAACTCCAGATTGCATGTCCCCATAACTTTTAACTTTGTATGTCATTCGTTATAACAATTTCCACTTCCTGCGAACTAAGGTTGTTGCTGAATGTATACTGGTATTGTAAGTGGGTGTACTTGAACTAGATCAGGAGGTAAAAGTCAACTGTCAGACACATTAACATGTGTCTATTACAGAATTTCACTCAGTTATTACAGTCATGATAATGAGACTATACTGTTGCATAAGAAATGAACATGCTAAAATAAGGCACAATTTGTTCAAGTGGAGCAGATTTGTTGGGTTCTTGTCTTTGGCTCTTTTTTTACATCCATGTGTACAATTATATATATATATACATATATATATATATATATATATATATATATATATATATATATATATATATAGAATTTGAATGAATAAGATCTAAATAATGAGCATTTCAGCCCTATGAACACATGGGTGCAGAGTAGTTTTAGTATCATTTAGGTAAACAATAGCGCCATCAAAGGGTAATATGGGTGTTGAGGCAAAAAGGCAGGCAGTTAGGATTAGCTTGGCTAATTCTAGCTATAAGAATACTATATAGTAGTTTAAAATCTAGCAAACTAGGGTAAAGTACACTGGCCATGAATTACAACAGGTTCTAATGCCTGCATCTGAGAGAGGAGGGTGGTTGGCGGTTGGAAGATATGATACCCTATTTAGGCAAATCCTTTTATTTTTATTGATTGTATGTTCGTTTCTTATTGCAATTGGAAGTTTGCCTTCTCCATTCTGTCACTAATCAAAAAGGGATCAAAAAGACCTCCTTATCCATCTGAAGTAATTTAGATTTCAGCTACATTATTTCACATAAATTTGCCCTTAAAGCAAGAGTATGTAGAATTTTAAATAACAGCTTCAACGTTATTGTGATGCTCCATTGACCTGTGTAAGGAGAAAATGTATTGCATTGCTACTTCAGGCTTGGAATGCTGCTAACTGCACTATGAAACTTGAGATGAAGCAGGCAGGAAAATGTTATTGAGCCAGTCACACTGTGTACAATCATGCAATATCACACTATCCCCTCCATCCACCTGCTTCTTTCACCTCAGTTTGGGTTCTCTATCTCTCGAAAGTCTAGAAATGCATGTAAGTGTGTTCTTCTTAAGGGGAGGCTCAAAGTGCAAAACTACACTTTCTGACTGAAGGGGGGAGCACAAGAGCAAGAAATGCAAACTCTATTCTTAAACCCAAAAAACCAAGCTGTGGTCAGTGTAATTAATCTAAAATCCTTTTTAGAGACAAACTTTTATTTACTATGATTTAAAAGCCTTATAGCTTGTGTTTTAACTAAGGAAAAATACTTTAACATTCTGTCTACTTAAATCTAAGGTAAGAAGATAACTGTAAATGAGATTTTTCTGTAAATCACCCAGAAAAGAAATAAAAATGAAGCATTGACTTTACAGATGTTAATGTGTCTTTGATACCTATGCACCCTTAAATGAACATCTTAGGCAACTAGACTTGTATTCACTTATCCTAGGGCCTGTACAGCTTGTCAAAGTGTTCATTTTTCTTGTTGCTAGTTTCATGACATTACAAAAAGTGAACCCCATCTTAAAAACTTTCTTTTAGAATTAAAAAAATAGAATAAGGTTGGCCAGAGTAATGCATTTTAAGCAGGGTCCTGACAAATCAAATACCTATATACCTATATTAAATGATCCATGAAATTTAATTAAAGCACATTTTACTGTAAAATGTATATAATACAATTTATTTGCAAGAACAAGTTTGAGTTGCATAAAAAAGAAAGAAATTACAGCCCTGACACAAAGCCTGTCTTTAGACCATGCTTGAGTATTTCTGATGATTTCTTATGCCCTATCCCTTGCAGATCTGAAAAGACAAGCTTGGTGTCAATGAAAATACCAATCTTTGTAACTTAAAAACAGCATAGTCATTTAGCCTACTTCATATCACAAAATCTACAAGAGAAACTGGACAAGTGAGTGTAATTAAAAAACAACAAAAATGAACAAAAATAAAAATCATATTTACAACAAGAATCAAACTAACAACAACATTCACCTTCAAATGCTCCATCTGTACTACACGTTCAATCGTGAAGGTGTAATAAAATAAGTGAAGGAAAACAGGTTGATTAATTGTTGGTTTAGTCCTTGCTCACTGAATTTGCAGTAGTGGACAAATAATAATAAAAGCCATGTAGTCCAGTCCAGAATGGGTTCTTTCGCTCTTGTCTGATAGCTGACCAGTTCTCCTCTCGGTGAGAACTGTGAGGGAAAGGCTTTAGCGAGGATATGTGTAATCAGTGGCTCTTTTTAGAGGATCCAAACCCTGAGAATCCCATTACAGCAGCCATTTCATCATCCTCTTCGAAATTGAGGTCCTCCTCTGCTTTTCTCTTCTTTTCTTTTAGCTTCTCTTTTTTATATGCTTTGGCTTTTTCCTCCTAAAAAAGGAATCAAGATATTAATGGGAAAGCCAGAAAGTCTTCATGAATAAGGCACATCTTGGTAAGCCACAGCAATACAGCAAAACAGGTTCCCAAATCAAATTCTGTACACAAACCTCTTCTCGTAATTCCTTCATTCGTTCCTCAAAATCATACTCTTTCTGTTTTTCCTCCATCTTCTTCTTATTTATCTCAAAGCGTTTTTTAACCTGGTCCAACGAGGAGCGCTCCACTCGCATGGACATTCCAAGGTTCCTCTGGTCTAGAAAAGTGAGGAAAAAAGTGCTTTATAGATTGCATTAAATTTGTCAAAACATCAACTAAAAGAACAAAAATGTAATACTCACGTTTTTTGCCATTGATATGATCCAAAAAGTTGATGGAATCTTTCACAACACAATCACAAACATTGCAATAGTACCTGAATGAAAAGGTATGAAAACACAAATTAGAAATACTACCCACTGCAAGCAATACAGAACATTTTTATAGATTTGTTTTTGGATAACAAAACCTACAAAAACAAAAACTGATGAATGGACTGACTGATTGTAAACACTGTAAATAATTCTCAACATTTCATAGTACCATAACTACCAACTGCATGTCAAAGGACGAATAAAAGACCAGTCAGACGGAGAATGAAATCAATAGAAGTGCATTAGTTACTCACCCGCCCATCTCAGCCTGTGGTGTAGTTTTAGTGATGACAATGGTTTTCCCCAGTTTAGACTCCAGATCAACCTTGTAGTCTCTGTGCCTGAGGAGCTCTCGCTTGACTGGCGGCATGGGTTTGCCTACAAAGTGAAATAAATGGGGTGAAAAAAACATAAAAATAAATGTTGTTTGCATCTGGGCCACAACACTCACTTTACACAGTGTTGTGGCCACAGTTCACATTTGTCTATAAAAATATATTTTACCCTTTGGCCAGGTGAAATTAGTTTCTATTTCTATATTTAATTTTGAAACGTAAGCTATGCGGAAAAATACAGGATATCAACATGTTCAGGAGATGCAACAAAGGAAAAAAATATATTCTTGTCATAGAGAATCTAGTTGACAATTTGATAGTAGGCATTATGATATTTTATCGTATCTAATAAAGAATATTCTTTTCAAGGCATTTTGAAGACCATCATCCATGCTGAACACTGATCAACTGAACGCTTCGTTAGAGTGCAATTTATCCTGGTTAACTGGACGAATTACTGGAAGCTTTGAACATAAATCACTGTACTCAGTACTTGAAAAGCAAAACATAAAGCTTCTGATGCATATGTCTACACGGTGTATCGCGATAAATACGGTGTATCATTAAAAAGGCTTTAAATATCAGGATATGATATTTTTACCATATTGGCCAGCCTCAAACACAATGCAAAACATAATGTGAAAATGAGATTATTGTCATTTCAGACATGTTGTACATGAAAGGGAAACAAAATGAGGTACCCAGGTCAGGGTCAGGATAGCAGTAATACTAAAAACACAAAGTAATACCAAAATAAAACCATAAATAATCAGTATATCCATATAGCTACACATATGGACTATGGAGATTAAGAGATAAACAGCGTGGCCACGCAGCGCCTGAGCAGATGAATCAAAGTATAACAGCAGAAAGTCCAGTAAGACAGTAATGTCAGTACACCTGCACCAGTGCTATATATGAATGTACTCACCATCTTTTTTCTCCCTTTCCTCCGTGAGACGCTTTTGAGCCAGTTGTTCATACTCATCTTTGTCCCACTTTCGTCGAAAGTCGTTCTTTGACTATAAAAAAGAAGCGTTAGTGACCATCAGGTAGATAACGTTGCTAGCTGGTTAGCTAGGATAGCTAACCACAGACAACACAAAAGATCGCGACAAAAAACACAATACATACTAGCAATAACTAGCTAAGCGTATCAGTTATTGTCAGCAGCTCCATTAAGAGTATTAGCTAGCTAAATCTAACTACAGTTATGTGGTTGAATTCATTTCGCTAAAGTTCACCTAAAAACAAAGTGTGCTAGCTCAGCTAGCCAAGTATCACAGTGCCGTGTTACTGAAAGAAAATGTTGTAATTCACTCTTCACACCTCTATGCTTTTAAACTGAAGAGCAGCATCGATTAAAATCACTGAAACGTTTTGAAATCTTTCTCAGAACATAAATAATAAACAAATAAAGACTGTAACTCACTCCACTGCCCGACGCCATGTTGCTAACCAAGAGACCTTCTTCCTGTCTGAAGAGAAAAACACGCAAGAGTCAAAATAAAAGCTCCGGTTTAATAATAATTCATCATTTGTCCACTTCATTTAATAGTTCAAATTAGAAACACCATAAACATATGAACTACGACGGTAGTACTTTATTTTTTACATAAAGGTGAATATGTGATACTACTTGCTGTGCACTGTTTAATCAGTTAAAAGTGGACAACGTCCCAAAATTAGCTCCAGTCAAGTCACAGGAACAGTAACAGTAAGGTTCGGGTCAGATCATCAAATTAAGGATAATGCTTTTAATAACAAGGGTTTTTTTGACTTTCCAATAGCATAAACAAACACTGTTAATGGAACAATAAATCGAAAAATATATGATTATGCTCAAATGTTGAGATGTGTGTAGAAGACGAGAAAAAAGGAGGAAGGGGGAGTAACACAAATGTACCCTTAAAAACTGGGATCGTACTAGTAACATTATATATATATATATATATATATATATATATATATATATATATAAAAAATAAACAGAAAAAATTGCCCCCCTTAATTGTGTAGCCCCGCCCCTCCTGCACCTGATGCTGATTTAAAGCTCTTTCAAACTTTTGGGCACACTATGTGGCAAAGTCAGCATGACAACACGGATTGAAGCTGCACTTCATAGCCCTTTGGAGTCAAGGTCCAAATACCTACTTCTTTGACGTTGTTGTTGTTGTTGAGTGCTGGTGTCTTTAGAAGTTTTTCTTAATCAGGTTTGTTTTTTTGTTCAACTGAATTTCAGGGGCCTGTCTCTTCCCTTGTGGCCAAACCTTCCAGACCTTCCCCAAGATATGAGGATCAGACCACCTCTCGAGCCAGGCAGTCCAGAGCCCTGGCTTCTCCCAGGTTGCAGTTCGGTGTATGACAGCCTGGTCAGGTAAGAAGGTAAAGATTTAAGCCGTTGGTTGTAAAGAACAAATGAGCTTTTTTTTCCCCCTTAAATCAAGTGCTCCTATTAATGTGGGTTTCATTTCTATTTGTTTTTGTGATTGTGATCTCTGTCTTTCTGTGCTTATGTAGCTCTAGGACCCCAAGGCCATCCACTATAAATGAAGAAAGGAATACCTCAGCCGTGTACAAGCCTCGCAGGTCTTGAGTTCTGAATAGTTGTGAATTGCTAACTTGATGATTATTTTAAAGCTTCAATTTAAACGTTTTATTTATTTATTATTTTATTGTTTTTTTTAACTCCAATTAGATCCTCTATTCTTGAGCGATGCATTCTCAAGATATCTACAGCTAATGTGGCTGTAGGGACTGAGGATCTAGATGAGATCAAGAGGTCAGGAGCAGGCTTTGAAATATGCAGTTTGTTTGGGGGGGTTATTTTGTGATTATCAAAACTAACAAACTTACTTAGGTCGCCGTCAAGACTTCGATGGTGTTCCCAAAATATGGACCCGTCTCATTTTGAGACAAATGAGTCCGTTTTGAAGCGCAGACAGAAGCAGATTCAGTATGGAAAGAACACCTGTGGCTACCAGAACTATCTGAAGCAAGTGCCAAAGTAAGTACAGATTGCTTTCAGGCTTCATCTTATGCACACAGTTAGAATTTCTGACTGTCGATATATTTTGCTGACTTGCACTTATTGCTAGCGTTTCCCCTATGCTATAACTTCAGGCGCCTTCGCATCCCTGGGTTTCACCCGTCCACTCCCAACAAGTATCGTAAATATAGCCGAAGGTCTTGGGACATGCAAGTCAGGCTTTGGCGGAGAGCGCTACATGCTTGGGACCCACCTTCGACTTCTCAAGGGAACCTGGAAGGACAAGACCCAGTTGATCAACTGTATGTGTAGGACTAAAACTACTTGGGGGGGGGGGGGGGGGGGGTTTGTCTGATCACACCACTTCTGTACTACAGGTCCACAATGAATTGTCTGTGTTCAGTAATGATTGACCAAATTCACATGGCATATCAAATCTCTACTTGAAGTGTCCTAGGCCCTTTGCTTTGTCCTCAAAAGCTGATTAACAACCACATGTACACATCTGCAGATAGGCCAGTATTTCAAGGTAGAGCATGAGGTTATCATGCAAATTTAGTCTTGTCTGATTTAAGCTATGAGTTTCAATAGTAACTTGTTGCTTACAAATGCTCTCAGGCAGGACTTGCTGGAGAAAATGAATACTGAGCCAGGAGAAGAAAAGGAAAGGATGTTGGAAGCATCTGACTCCAGTGCTTCTATGCTTTCTCAGCCTACCGAAGCCTCAACCAATTCAGGGTTCTGGAAGCCTCTTACTCCTCAAGTAAGTAGCTCCAAGTAAGAGAAATTGCGGTGTGTGTGGTGTCCTAAAGCATGTTTTTGTTCATGTACAGGCTGCTGTTACATGCCCCCAAAGCCAGCCTTCTGGACTGGGCTATTCCTTTAATAGTCATCTAACAGCTGAGGAGAACGTCCTTGGATGGCTGCGATTTCTCTTGGAGACCGACCATGCACACGGCGAAGCTGCCCCGGAGAGTGAACAGCCACTATGGCGATTTTACTGATTGTACCATGAAGTCTTCAGACCATGTGTAAAGCTTGTTTTCCAGGAATAAATAATGACACAGGAACCGTGTCTAAGATATGATCAAACATGTACTTGGATCTTAATGTTGAACACTGAGCACGTTGCTGGTAGTTTTGCATCAAAACTCCAAATGTATTTCAAGTCACTTAATGAACGCTGTTAAAACCACTGAACTTGCACCTTCCTTTTTTCACTACTTGCTCTAAGTTGTTCCTTCACTCATTGTCCCCTCACTAGTGTAGCCACCTCCCTTCCCTTTTTTTTGCTGTTTGATTTTGTAAAGTTTTCTCCTCCTCCGTTTCACACTGCAGACTCTTGTCAGGTTGTTGGGAAAGGCTGTTACCCTTATTTTGTAGTTTGAGTATTTTTGTACAACTTTAAGTAGTGGAAAGCAAAACCAATAAAGATGTGTTAAATGTTTGCCCTCGTAATTCATATGGTCATGAGGACCAAAGCTAGGCGAGTAATATAAGCACTGTACTTTGTAAAAGTACACCTAAAGCTAACAATTCTGTAGTGCAGCACTGTGTCTCGCAGATCTTCAGCTTGACAGTGGCTTGTCTTAATCATACAACCACCGAGAATCCCTGCAGTGTTCAACCGATCCTCACTGCTGGTGTTAATGGACCTTGCTCAATCCAACCATGCTAGCATTGGTGTAAACCTTTTAAAAAGTGTGACTGCAGGAGGTGTTCTTTCTGAATAAGAGCAGCTGCTAAATAAGGAAAAATGTGTGTTCAGTCATTCAGGGGGGCTTTTGTAAAAGGTGATTTCTGGGGAAAGGTTATTTAATATGCCACAGAAAATATTGCCAAAAAAAGAGCACATTAAAATCCCCTAAAACCCACAGCAGCTGTAGTGTCTTTCAGTTTAAGCTGTGGTTTAGTGGTTAGAGTGCTGGGTTATCGATCACAAGGCTGCTGTTGCTGCTTGTTGGGGCCTTGAGCAAGCACTTAACCTTTCTAAACCAGGAGAGCTGTAGCAAGGCTGACCCTGCACTCTGACCCTAAGCTGGGCTCTATGAAGATAAGATAATGCCATTGCATTGCACAAGTAGACACTAACATTAACACCACTGACCGGTGATGTAAAAAACATTTACACTGCTGTAGTAGGCAGCAAGTAAACAGTCAGTTCTTGAAGGTAATGTGTTAAAAGCAGGGAAAAGAGGCAAGAATAAAGATCTGAGGCACTTTAATAAGGGCCAAATTGTGAGTGGCTAGACAACTGGATCAAAGCATCTGGTCATGCAGTGGTCAGTACCCCTACCAAAAGTGGTCCAAGGAAGGACAACTGGTGAACCAGCAACATGGTCATGGGCACCTAAGGCTCATTGATACTCATAGAGCCCCATCTCGCAATTTACTAAGAACTTAAAGGATCTGCTGCTAATATATTCGTGCCAGTTGCAACAGGGCACCTTGTAAAGAGGTCTTGTAAAGTGTATGTCGCGAATGGTCAGATCTGCTGTGGCAGCACAAGGCATATTAGACATATTGGCATTAATGTTATGGCTTATCGATGTAAATTACAATAAAGATACATTATTGGTTAAATGTACAATAATTCTGGGGTGTAAGGCAGTCGGTACTGTCAGTTTCAAAACAATGATATTAAACATAAAATTAAATGTTATGTTTAATTTCAGTTTTAATTTTGGATGACTAAAATGCAGCTGAGTAAAAAACAAAAAAGTAGAGTATTCTCTCCCAAATACTGAGAGTAGACATTTGAGCAGAATATAACTAGGCCTATTTACTGCCCCCTCTGTCCTTCTTTTATCTGAAGCCGTTAGCATTGGGACTGTGTGCTGCTACCATAAAGAAGAACACTAGAGGGCGTTGACGGTGGTCTGCATGGTGTGTTTCGGCGGGGGCGGGGGGCTGGAGGCTCTGCAGATGGAAGCCTCTGAATTTCTACGGGCGTTCTTATTTTCCTAGTGGGAGACGATGGGAAGGCGGTGAAATGTCGAAATTTCAGTAGCAATTCTACATCATAGCCCCCCTCACACTCCATTTAGCTGATTTCTGTCGGCGTATCGTGAATCGTGGATGTTGATTTAACGGTATGTTCGTAGTAGGTGAAGAGAACGGGGATTGACAATAGCTAACGTTACGCCATGGGTATCCTGGTCGGTTAGCCCGCTAGTTGCTGGTCTGAATTGTTTGATCTCGTGCAAGCAATGATAGACCAATGTTAGCTAGCTAGCTTGGCTCCCACAGGCCCTGCGAGACGGCTGCTCTGGTCTCCGTCGGTGGCGAGGTAAGTCAAAATCGTTAAACGTCCTCCATAGCTCATCTGTGTTATTGTGTGGCTTATATCAATTAATGCCAGGCTGTTGCATCAATCGTTTTCAGGACGATCGCGTGGATCGTTTATCTTGCAGGTTTTGCTAGATGTTATTTTGCAGTGTGAAATGTATGGCTTGCGTTATTTGCCGCGGTTGGTTAAGCTAAGCTAGCCATGGTTGAATGTCCTGATTTAGTGGGCCTGTGCCGTTGCTGCTTTCTAGGTAGCCAGCCAGCCAGCCAGCCAACCTAATGCTCATCACGGGCTAACTGGCTGGCTAGCTGGACGGCTTTTTTGGCTAGCTTTCCATTGAGAGGTTGCAATTTTGCGTGGATCATCGTCTGTTACGATGGTTAAATTTGTAATAGAAAATAAGGGGAGTGTCTATTTTGATCAGGTAGGGCTATATTTGTCGTCCTACGCAGCCTCTCGTTATGAATCCACAGTTGAGCTCCGTGACAGACAGAGCGACCGGCCGACATCAGACGGACCTGGCGAGGTTTAGCCTGATGGCTGGATCTGTGTTATGCTAGACAGCTAGCGATATGGTATTTAGCCAACACAGGCATTGCTTAGCTTATTATAGGCCTTATATAAGCCTTCGGTTGCTACACATTTTGCCATGGCAGAGGCTTGCCCCTGCTGTTGTATCTGAATAGCTAAATAAACTTGACGTTAGCTAGCTGATGTACTAAAGCCTGGATGAGCCTCTGAGAGCCTGAGGAGTGAACTCGGAGATCTTTTAACCGTTGGGATTTTTGTTAAACGTTAGCTACACCAACGTGTGTAAATGTACAGAGACGTTGTTTTTCTAGATGACTGAGAAGACTGGTGTTACATGTCATCCAAGATGAATGTCAGGCAGGATGCCATTTGACTGTGTTTTTTTTTTCTCTCTCTCTCTCTCTCTCTCTCTCTCTCTCTCTCTCTCTCTCTACCCCATCGTCACTTCCGTTTCATTAGACTCCCTTATCGGCAGCAGGAGTCTTGTTATGGCTGATAGTGTGTTTTATTTGTATGTAAAAATATCAAAAGTATAAGGATAAACATTGTACATACGCCAAATGCTAATCCTGTAAAATCCTGAGCCTTGCAGATGTTTTCCCTCTAATGTGTCCTCAGGTAATGAAGTCATCATGTTGGCCAGAGCTGCTCTGCGCGGGGAGCCTGTGCTACCTGTGATTCCCTCGGCTGGTTGACTGCTTCACTTCAGACCTTCCTTCCCGTCAAGCCATGGTTACGCTAAATGTTGAGCAGATCTGTAGTCTTGACGTCAACTACAACCACTGGACATCGCTCTGGTGAGGCTGGGTTTAGTAATTTGTCTTGGTATTTATTATCACCGCAAAAGCACATGAAATTCATGCAAAACCTTTTATTCCTATATCTGTAATCTCTCTCAGCTTCTGCATGATCCTCACAGCCTCACTGAAACCTGCTGGCCCACAGATCAGATGGATTGATGCCTGGTGAGTATGCAGGTGTTTAGAAGCAAGATTTGTTACTTTGGAGACTGTAACAAAATGTAAGAATATGATCTTAAAATATAGTATGTAATACAATCTTTTAACAATTTTTTTTTTTTTTTTTTTTTTTTTAAATGTAAGAAACCTGTATAATTACATTTCAAGATATTTTCAGACCATTTCTATTTGTCTATTCAATGTAAACCTCCAGATTCACAATATATTTCAGAAATGGACACGCATACAAGGTTTTTGTATGACTGCAACTGTATGTCCTGTGTGTGAGCAATTCTATAATTGTTTGATCCGATCTCCATTGAAAACCTAATCCAACAAGGGAGATGCATCATTATGTATCGTGCATTTATTTATTGAGCCAAATTACAATAATGTGTTGGATAACTGTGAACATTTGATCTAATGTGACCACCTTCAGTAGCAATATCTTAAGCTAAACGTTCCTGATAACTGGTGATAAATCCTGCTATAGGAGGAATTTTGAACTGCACTTTTTATTTTGGTCCCACAAACAGGTCTGTCAAACAAAGTTTAGAGATGTCCTGATCTAGTCACCACAGGCGCCAGTGCAAGCTTTCTGTAGATAACAGCTACACAATTTTGGCTAATAAAACTGTAAAATGACTTTGCACTGATTTGGTTTTCTGTTACATGTGTGCCTTAGCCCACTGACCCACGCAGTGTGCAGAGTGTTTCTGGGATGGTTTTGGGTCTATCCTGCCATGATTCAGAAGTAAATATGTGATAAGAGTGCAGTTCCACTCATGAATAAACTAGAATACACTACTGTAATTGAGCAAGTACAACGTAACTGGCTTGGTTTAGCCCAATCACAGCATAAGAACCCCAGTTACTACATTGCAAGTTTTCACTGTAAAATAGGTCCACAGGGCAGTTATTTAAATGTTTTGTCATCTGCTGAGATGGCTCCTCACTGTTGAATGCTGCATGTCCATTAATGGCGCTGATGGAGTATCAGAGCTTGATCTGGTAGAACGCTAATAACTAAGGATCGGCGCTGGATTGAACTTAAATAGCTGCCACAGATCCATTGAAGCATACCTGGGTCTCCCTGATCCCAGTACCTGATACTAATCTGTTAATTAAGCAATGAATACAAGCTGCTGGACAGCACACATTTTGAATTGTTGTGTTTTTATGTTTGGTTTTGTTTTTGTTAAAATGACAATCTTGGTAGAAATCTTTTTGTAACCTTTTCAACTGGGACGAGTAATAGTGTCTCTTTTCTGAGGTTCTCAGGAATCTACTTTGATTGAGGCATAGGACACACTGCGCTAAATCTGTATAGTGACGACTGCATTTGAATTGTGAAGATTTATGTTCTTGAAACATGGGAGGGGTAGCTCAACTGCGAAACGTGGCAATATTTACTTTGTCACCACAAAGCCTTTACAGTGTCCTCATTTCACACCAAATCACACTGAATGATCTTTGCATTATATCTCTTAACAGCATTATGTGGAAATTTTTAAAAAATGACCCTTTAGGGCGTAGTCAGTTCATCTCGCTTTTGCTGTCTGGATTCACAGCATCAGTAAATATCAGTAATATCTCCATATTTTACTGATTCCACCACTCTTGTGCAGATTAACCTTTATCTACTCATACTTCAGAACACTTGCTGGGTCCTGGCCTTTCTGTTTGAGGCACATCAGTACAGTGTATACTATCTTTGATGCATTTCCATGTACATACAAAACCGAAGAGCTAAAAACATGCCCATATGCTGATCTAGCTGTTGGTGTTTTGCTCTTGTTAAGCTCAGCAGCTAGACTTGCATGCAAATGTTTGTCCTGGATTAAGTAGAAAAGTAACTTTAGAAGAGAAGCGAAAACGCCTATGCCCTGTTTACACCTGGTTACTTCATGTGACTAGTATTTGAATTGTATCCTGGTAGGATTTTAGCCACCTGTATTTACACTTCATAGACAGATGTGTCTCCGGTTAGTCAAACTGAAATCTTGCTGTGTGTGAGGAAATGCTAATTTGCTCATGGCACAGCAATTATTCCTGGTGTTTCGATTCTACTTGAAGGGGTTAAATGCATCTTGGGTGCGTTTACACCCAAGCAATTGGCATTTTTATGTGGCTTGGCCTTCTTGGTCTGATTAACCAGAGATACGTGTGACAAAGTGTAAATGCATGTGGCTAAAATGAGGATACAATCCGGATACTAGTCATATGAAGTGGACAAGTGTAAATGGGGTCTGAGTTGCAGTGCAGATATTTTTGCATTTTGAATGTCAGTTTCATTAATTGTTTTCAGTGAAAGCTGTCAGAACCAAGTCCTATAATAAACATGTGTTTTTACAGCATAGAAAAATGCTTAATTTGACACTGACATAACAAAACTGTAGCTAGAAAAACATTTGCCATGAAGTCGTATTTGTATAATTCTTCAAAACATCCTATTTGAAACTCCCTATGTGTAGGGAAACCTGTATTAATTTGCTCTATGTTGTAAATGTAGCAAATACTGTAATCCTCTTTTGCTGTTGTTGGTGAGTTTGTGTTTAAAGGTAGAACTTCCCATCCCTAAAAAACAATGAAAACTCAAGTTCTGAAGTTTTCTCCCATGTTGCTAATAGATGGTGTTTGTGAAATACTTGTGTTTTTTTTTCATGTTTCACAGAGAGCAGTTATTGGCAGCTCTGCCCTTCCTCAAAGTCTGGCCTGCAGGGCGTGCTGAGCTCCAGCTTCCCCCCCGGCCCTGTGCCTCTTGGACCTTCTGCTGCCCACCTGCCGGAGGGGGACACCCTGAATCGCCCACTTGCCCCAAGCACCTCTGTGACGGACCTGTCTTTTCCCGGGCCACCCCCTCCCCCCCCGCCACCCCCAAAACGCCACTGTCGTTCGCTGTCTGTACCGGAGGACCTCTCACGCTGCCGGTACACCTGGCGGCCAAGTGCCTCCAAGGTCTGGACACCAGTGAACCGTCGATGCCACAGTGGAGGGGGCGCGGGGGGGCCATGTCCGCTGCGTGCCCCCAGTTCCTCTCTCAATTCGTCTCTGCATTCTTCCTCCAGTCCTACCTTCTTCAGCTTAGCCCTTTCCCCAGATTCCCCACTGCCTTGGAGTTTCCCTTGGGACCCGAGTGACACTGCCGGAGGCGGTGCGTGTTGCTGCTTTTTCCCTTCACCTTCCTCATGCTCTTCCTCACCTTCTCCTCTTCACCCTCCTCACCCTCCACAGCGTCGCTTCTCACTCTCTCCTGTGCTCATCCGTGAAGCTGCTGCACACTTCCTTCCGCCTCCCCAGGTGCCCCCACAGCCAACAACCCATCCTCCGGCAGTGCCCGCCTCACCGTCGTCTGCGTGCAGCACTCCATCTTCACTGCGCCGCGCGCTTCCTCCTCAGCTTCCACGCTGTCACTCTCAGCCATGTGACCTACTCCTGCTCAAACCTGGTCTGAAGCGCCGAAGGGATCCAGACAGACCATGTGCACGGCCTGTGCTAGACTTCGCAAAAATGACACAGGTAGCTTTTTGGTTTCTTTGTACACTTGCATATATATGTTGGGAATATATATATTTTGGGAAGGAGAAAAGGTTTAATCAGGTTTAATCAGCAATACATATATTAAAGCAGTGTTATAGAGTAGGGATTCTCGATCACTCACAGTAGTAAAATGTGCAGCCCCTGTTACTGGGGTCCGAAAAACTGCCCTTCAGACTACTACTTCAGCCTTTTTTACTTTGTGAACAGTGCCCCGACTCCCAGCGGGCACATAATGCCTGGTTGGGAGTCATATGAGCTTCTGGATTCAAACCCCTGGTCTATACTGTGTGCACCACAGTGAGCTGAGCCTGATTCAGCAGTAAAACTGTATGGAAGCCTAGCTAATAATTATCTAATAATATCTAATAATTATCTAATAATTGTTTTTGGATAAAGTTTCCAGTACAGAATTCTGATTGGATATAAGCATAGAAATTTAAACATCATATACAACAAAATATCACACACATACTTCGCAACTAACTGTGTAGATACAAGTCATTTTAGTGTATGCTCATCATTTTAGTAAAATGTACTGAATACAAATTCAGTATTTGTCACCTCAGTTACAGATTTTACTGCTTACTTAGTGCTTTGCATCTTGTCTCTTTTCATAATTTCACATTGTTTACCTTTCTTTTCAGACCCGAAGCACGGATCCCCTAAGTTGTTTGGAGCGTGGTAGACTTGCCTGTGGAGGGGACGTCTGCATGGGCCTTGAGCCTTTTTTTGGAGACTTTAGAGGGTCATGTTCACCCGCTGAAGGCTTGGGAAGGACGAGTATTGGACCACTGAGTGAAAGTGATGAGGAGGAGGAGGAGGACAGAGAGGAAGCAGACTCTGCACGTGATGGGGGACAACAAAGTGTTTTTGAGAGGGATTGTACTGAACTAGACATTACCCTTATCGAGGAGAATTAAAACATTGTCTAAAGGTTGCTATTTTTCCTCCCCTGCATTGCCAGCGTTCAACACCTCTGTTCACCACCTGCTACCCTACTCTGGCAGGCCTCTCAGGAACACGGCTGCTCTCTCACAAGTCGTGCAGATGTAAAAAACAAAAAAAACCAACAACAACAAAAAACAAAACATAAAACAACAAATCTCATTGATGCATTAATGGAGACATGTCGACTACTATCAGTGATTTACAGGTAATGCAGTTGGTCATGGATGCTGACCCAAAATCATATTACATTCCACAATCAGTTGCTAAGAAACTCTTAAGGATGTGAATATTAGAAGGCTGGGGACACCAGCTGGGAATTTGGTAGCTGTTCTCTTTAAAAAAAATTAAATAAAATAAAAAAATCACTGGCAGATAGAACTTGAGGGGAGCTGGTCTTTGGCTTCTTGCTGTCTTTCTTTTTCATGTCTTTTTCTCTAAACATGTTTTGTTAGTAAGAATAGTCTTTTGTGGATGATAGTTATGAAATACCAGTGTTTTGTTCAGTTTGAAAAAAAAAAGGTCAACATAAGAGCTGTAATTTACTCTTTGGACCTCTCTACTTCCTGAGAAACGTCCATCTGATTCAGCATATAAGCCTTAAGATGCCTTTTTTCTTTATCAAAAGACTCTTGGAGGAAAATAAGTGTGTATCTGTTGTCCTTCTTACTGTTATTTTTCTGCTTTTTTAATCTGTACAATGCATTCCTCTGAAACTGAATACTCTGAATACATTGAGTGAACATCAATTAATGCACTGTATTTGAGACAGAAATAGAATGAACGCAACCACTGTATTCTGAAGGCACATTGTAATACTGAATACATTATATTGTACAGTGAGCATTTGTTTAAAGCAAATTGAGTATAAAGATGGTAGTATGAAGGGTGGAAGGTGTTTTTTTTTTTTTTTTTTTTTTTTTGTCTTTTTTTGTTGTATGTGTATTAAGATTGAAAATCCAGACTCAGTTTATGCATAAATAAAGTTTATTTGAAATTATTTTGCAGAGAAAGAAAAACATCAAGTGTCAAGTATTTCCCAAAACCATAGATGTGGGTTTTGTCCCCTTGTTGGGAGACAATACCATTGGTAGACCGTCACTGTGCTAACAGTGAAATGAAAAGTTTTTTCTCCTTTTGGTAATTATGTTTGACACTTATCATATTTAAAATGATTTCAGTGGATCTGTTTATTATCTTCATAGGCTATCCATTTGTGCAAGTCACCTTGCCTCAACACCACTCATTAAAGGTCTTGGAACCAGTGTAAAACAGTGTACATTCATAATTTTTGTTTCTTTAAGTGTAATGGAGATATTTGCCAGCCAGTTACAGTATTCTTAACCAATGTAATACAGTTGTACTACAAAAACTGTAGTACTGCAGATTTACTGCAGTGTGCATCTACACAATTCACATTTGCTAGCCGCTTGTTCAACAAACGGTTAGCAAAAGCCTAATCTGCATCAGTTTTATGTAATTGTCTGCTGCAGTTTGAGGGGGTGCTGGAGTTAGTCGTTCCTTTGTAAGAATGTGTTGCTTATTACTTCCAGACACTGCTGTTGAATATACAGTGAATGATATTCAGGTTTAACCAACCACACCTTCACCCTATGATGATTTTAAAAAATGTTTTTTTTAAAACCAACAACAATTTATTAGTAATTAAATGTATCTGTAATCTCTGTAAATATCATATCTACAGATTCATAAAGCCATTTTAACACATTTTTACTATGTAATGAAATAATGGACATGAATGGCTGTGGCAATATTGGGCTTTCAGTTATTTCTTTTAACTGTTTTCTTTTGGAGCAGAACAAGAACTAAAATGAGGACATTGTGTTTGTGTCCACTGTAAAATTCATATTTTACAAAGAAAGCAGAACTTCTTATTGGGTAGAAATTTGATACACTTTGTTTATACATGTTTCTTTTTATGTATATTATATGCTAGTCCATAGAAAGTCCATTGCTAGCACTAGCTATATTGCCAACTGAGATAGCTTTTACTGTAAACCTTTACTGTAAATGCCCTTAAAGCAGGGGAAAGCTGGAACACAGATCTAGTGTTGTCCTCATGTGGTTTCAACAGCGTGGAATGGAACTAAAGAAGGGCAGTTCAGGAACTGTGGAGGTCAAGATAAGATCTGGAAGACCAAGAAAAGTCTGGACGAAAATGTCTCGTTTGCTGGTAAGACGTCAAGAAATCAAAATCCCCATAAAACTGCCAAGAACCTTCATGAAGATTTAAAGTTAAAAGAGAGGATCCAACATGGACTTATGAGACACAAACTGAAGTGGTTCTCACTTCTCTGACCTAAACACAACAGGACAAACAACTGAAAAAATTGCCGATTAAAATGACAAATAGGTTATGAAAACCTACAAACTAGTTCAGAAGATAAAATACAGTGCTTACTGTTTTTGAAGGTAAATGTTATTTGATCTGTTTAGATAAGGTTACCCCCCCTCCCATTTTATTAATATCAGTAAAGTCCATATTCATAATTTGTGCATAGTTTATGCATAATTGTCACTGAAAATGATGGTCAAGGACAGATACTGATAATCTAGATAAAGAAAAGTTGTTTTAAATGTGTTAAGTTTTAATTGTTTTAGACTTTTTTTTTTAGACTTTTTTAGAGAAACAAGTCATGTAATTCTTAAGTCATGAACTCTACTGGATTTACACTACACAGAAAAACTAGTTACACTACTGTAACCTGTTTTTTTTGTGCCATGTTACCACCAACAGTGCTGGTGACATAAGAGCAGTGGCACAATATGTCAACACGTGTACAAATGAACAACTACAACTACATTGTTAATTAATACTCTTTGAACTAATTAACACAATAATGTGCATTTCCCATCCCATTTGATTGATCTCTGAATTCAGGAGCGTTTCTACATTGTCCTATCTCTTAAGGGTTACTGAAACAGGATCATCACTTATCATGTTCAGTCATTTTAATGTCCTTTTCTTATATTAAATGACTGATAATATTACTATCCTGGCTCTTTTCTGTATTTTCTGAATCAAGAGCCATTTGTCCTGACCTGCTAAAAAATGCTGAAATGCCCATCACTAGCTGTGCAAACATACAGCTACAGGCTGTTCCTGTAAACACAGCTTTAGCATCACCATTTAATTTGAACTGGGCCTAGTAACACTGCAAATACACAGCAGAGCTGCACGTGGTAAAATGCATTGTTCATGAGTAGGAAAAAATGAGATTTACATTCGTGTCCATGAGGGGGCAGCAAAGGCAAACAGCATGACTATCTAGCAGGTCTTTATGTAGACTGTGAGACATGCTTCTTTTTCACTTTATGTTATTTAGCAGGTTAGTTGGAGTATGACTATCCAGGTGGGAGGCACTGCTTGTGATTTTGTGTGATTTATTTAATTGGAATCTCTTTATCTAGTTGCAGGATCACACACACACACACACTATATGTCCTATAAGTGTTTGTGGACACCCCTTCTCATAAATGCATTCAGCTACTTTAAGTTACACCCATCGCTGACATAGATGTGCACATAGCTTCTCTAGCTCCCCTATTCTAGTATTGCCAATAGAATAGGAGACTCAGGAGCAGATAGACCTTAACCTATTGGCACCATACCTAATGGTGTGGGCTACAGTGGTACAAAGCCCCCCGAGCAGTGGAACTGTGTTCTCTGGAATTCAGAGACTTACCGTCCAGTCATTTTGGGATTTGTTGGGGAGTTGGGGCTGAGGTGGGGTGGTGATCATCCTACATCCCGACCTCCGTACTGTTCTTGTTGCTTAATGCGATCAAATTCTCACAACAACGCTCCAAAATCTAGTAGAAAGCCTCCCCTGGTCAGTAGAGACAGTTCCTCCAACAAAAGTATGAACTCTTTTTAATACCCTTGATTTCAAAAGGAACAATGATTTTGTCCATTCGGGTCAAATCTATGCAGAAATACAAAAGGAATGAGTATAGATACTGCGTTCACTGGTCAGATATACAGTCACTTGTCATGAGCATAGTTGTTTACTGTACTGCTGTTCTATTTGCTGCATTTTTGGAACACAGTGGTGGCTGGGTGGACTTCTTTCGATGGTTCAGTTATGTACTGCAGGAACTGTTTGCTGCTGTGTATTGCAGTGACCTCAGGTGGGGCTTCACAGTTTTGTGGTCATTGCGAAAATATATTGTATGCCAGGTGTACTTGGTACAGTTTTACACTACTGTGAAAGTGTGATCAAACTGTGGCTCAAAGTGTTCTCTTAATGGTTTCATTGGCTCAGTGATCTATATTATGTTCATGACATGGCAAACAAGCTAACTGAGCTAAATTGTTTCTCTGAAGTTGAGAACACTTTACATTAGTTAGGCATAACGTGAAAGTACCTGCCTAATAATGAACGACTCCTGTTTTTTCTAGAGCCGACTCGGACTCTTGACTTTCACCTCAATTTGCCAGGAATCCAGCTTCCCCTTCCTTCTGTGGCAGCTAATCATGAAGCATTAAAGAGCCTAATTTTCTGTAGCCTGATTTTGGATACAGGACGCTAAGGTGGAAAGATTTTAATTGACCAGCATTAGCATAAAGGCTACTAACCAAACAATGTAGTGAAAAGAACAGCAAGAGAATAACACAATTTATAGTCCTCCGAACTCCCAACTGAACAGGAATGAACAATTCAGGGGTTAAAGTGGGGTGAGGGTTTGGGTATTTTCAGTGTATGTATTTTCAATAAATACTAGCCCCAGGCCTGTAAAAGCCAGCTAACTGGCTCAGCACTCTTTTGCTCAGTTAGAAGCGGAAATGCTAAAGTTTGGGTAAGAATGACTGATAATGTGTTACTAATGTGGCCTCATTAAAATCTGACTGGCAAACCCTTTAGAGAAATGCTGTGTGTAAGAAATGATGTGTTATTCAGTTGTTGATGTACTCAACCTTTTGGCTTGTTGGTTGTTAAATTGGCATTTCTCCTCTGCATGTTCAGTGAAGTGATTAAAATCTTCGAAAACTGGGCCAAAAACGTCTTACATTTACTTTGACATTTACATGAATGTAGTGCTGTGTGGAATTGATGTTCTCAGCTCTTATACCTTGAACAAGTGGTGACAGCAATAAAGTTTTTAAATTCAGGACAAATGTGTTTTGCAAAATTTGTAAATTCTGAATTATTTGATGCTTTTTACAACAAATAGTCACAAAGCAGCTTCGCAGAGATCTGCCTCTGAGCCTCTTTTGAGGAAGCCATGGGTGACAATGGCAAGGAAAAACCCCTTCGGATCGAGAGGAAGAAACCTTGAGAGCAACAAAGAATCAAAGGGTCCTATCCTTTATCCTCCTCTGGTCAATACCGGATAGTTGAACAGATAACGGATAAGAATAACTGGATACAAATAGGGAGGTGCTGTGGGCAAATTTGAAGTCAATTGAGAATGAGTGAAGGACACATGCTCAGTGTTGATGTGAATGTTAAACCTGCATACACTGCCATGCACAGCTATGCAATAAAGCGTTAATGAAACAATGCAAAGATTCAAGCGGGGAAGCAGGGTAGTGTGCAGCCCCAGAGCAGGAGGAAAACCTCCTCATCAATACCTTCATTTGGGTTAAGACCTTTAAACAAGCAAATTCATTTTTTGGAAATGCAGTAAAGAGTTTTCAATGTTTTCTTTGAACTGTTTTACAATATTATACAGTTGCTATATTGTGCAATGTAATCCAGTACACCTGACAATGGCTGTTTTTTTTTTTTTTTTTTTTGCTGTGGTATGAGATTACTGGCCCACTTGGCCTGTAATCTAAAGTTGTAAAGTTTTGTATTTTTCAGGCCAATCTTTCAAAGCATTCTCTGCACTGAAGTGGTCTCTGCTCTTGACGCCCTATCGTCTAAAGCACTGGCGTCATACCAGAAACTCCTCTCTTACATTGCATCTACACCCACATGTACCACCTACTTGCTCATGCAATTATCTAATCAGCCGATCGAGTGCCAGTGTAATGCATAATTGCAGAGGGACAGGCAAGCTGCCAGGTAGAGGTAGAATGTGGTTTATTGGATTATAGCTTTCGAAGTCGTTTCTTGATTAAATGAGTTCTAAAGTAGTGATCTTTTCTGGAAGTGGCTCTGGAATAAATTACATTAAAGAAATGCTGTGCGTTCTGTGTCTTGTTTGATTTCTTGCAAGTGAACTTGCAACTTGGTATCTAGAGTAACATTTGAGTTGGAGAACTTGATGTAAAATAATGGTGGTCCGAATTGACTATTTTATTAAGGCTTTGGCTTTGACTAAATATCAGACTAATGCCAACACTACAGTAGAAGACTTTGAAAAGACATTCTTATCTAAGGAATATGTATTTTGTAAAGACTGAAAGAATCTGGCAGGGACACTAGGTTGCAAGACTGCAACCAGCCTCCTTTTGAAATTGTTAAAACAAAAATTTACAAGAGGAGGAAACGCTTGAATAATGGCGCAGAAACAGAAATAGCTTTTGGCTGTTTCATAGCTGCCCTTGTGTGCAGGAGTTTGTCCAGGAAGTGAAGACACAACCCTGGTTAAATAAATGGGGGCAGCAAGGTACTTCCTGTTTGTTGCTGGAGAGAGCTCACCTATTGGTTAGTCACAATATCCATGTCATAATTTGCATGAGCCAGG
The DNA here is from genome assembly GCF_030463535.1 of Salminus brasiliensis. NCBI lineage: Eukaryota > Metazoa > Chordata > Actinopteri > Characiformes > Bryconidae > Salminus > Salminus brasiliensis. The sequence continues at coordinate 17,235,882 of NC_132895.1, forward strand.
ATGAGAAAAAGACTGAGTTAACACCGTTATCCTGACCACCTGGCACCGGACGATCAAGATGCTGGGAGTGTGCTGCAACTCTTTATTCTGACATTGGAAATTTGTCTGTGACAGTAAAATAGCAGGAAATGATTTTTCTTTTTTTTTTTTTGGTGTAAGGCCGACATAACTGTGAATAATGAAGAGCAGAAAGCTATTACACAACAACATGAAAGCTTAAAGCAAAAGCAAAACAATTAATTATCACAATCTGGCAATTTGGGGGAACAATACTGTTACTTGATTGCTCTCAAAAACACCCTCTCACTTTAAAAGCAGTGTGAAATGATCCTTTTTATAGTCCTCAGAGAGAGATATAGGAGGCACTTTTCATCAAACTAGTTTTGACAGGTCGTCTCGACCAATCAGATCATGCCACGTCATCAAGCCACGCCCCCTGCATGTCCCTCCCTCGACCAATCAGAAGCGTGCATTTTCACCGGAAGTCCCGCCTTCTGGATATCCCTCCTTCCGGAAGTCCCGCCTATTGTGTTGCCGTCCAATGGGATAGCTGGGCACTTTTCATCAAACTTTTTTGACAGGTCTGTTATCTATTCTCACATACCAATGCCTAGCCGGGGTCAAAAGGTCTGAACGAACCTAGACCCTGATTCATTATCTGAACTTATCTGACTTATGAGTAACTCATCTGTTACTCAAACACCCCACCCCACCCCACACCTGTGCCCATGTGTATGTGTATGTGTTTGTGTGTAAACAAGGGAAGCCTAGCCGGTGTCAAAAGGTCCGAACGAACCTAGACCCTGATTCATTATCTGAACTTATCTGAGTTATGAGTAACTCATCTGTTACTCAAGCACCCCACCCCACCCCACACCTGTGCCCATGCCCATGTGTATGTGTTTGTGTATGTGTGTGTGTGTGTGTGTGTGTGTGTGTGTGTGTGTGTATAAACAAGGGAAGCCTAGCCGGGGTCAAAAGGTCCGAACGAACCTAGACCCTGATTCAGCAAAATATAGATATCCCTTCGGACATCTGTTACCCATTGCCAAACCCATCCTGTGCCACGTGAGAGAGACGGAGAGAGAGTTGATCAGAGATCTATAGACTTTTATTTACGAGTCAATTACGTATTACACGCAATGATTCGGTAACATCATTTAAAAAAGGCGCCCAATCAGGTGACCGAGATACATACGATCGAGCAAATCAGAGTATGCAACGTCATAAGTCTCCACCCATTCATTCAACAGGCCCTGTAGGCCGAAGGATTTAAAGGGTCAGTGTTTGTGCGGCGGTTAGGGTTAGAAGATAGCCGTAATAATCATGGCGTCCGATACTCCCAAAAAGATGAAACTGACTCTGGCTAAAAGACGATTGCGCTTGAAAGACACAGACACGATTTTTGCATGGCTTTGGCTAACGGCTATTATTTCGGGTTCTATTTTGATCAAGAAAATGACAGAGTTGTGTTGTACAGCGGGCCGACATCAAGTTTTGCGGATGCCTCTGAACTTTTTTCCTTGCAACGCAATGAATGGCATACTTTCAAAAGACATTTTGGTTGTATGTGTACTTATATTAAATTTAGATATTCGGATTGCAAAGTGATATTGTGGATCCTTTTTGTCACAGGTCATCAATAGCATTTTGTCATCATTATCACCTGCTACATCTTGTTGCCTGTGGATATTGTACATTCATTATTCAAATATTGCACAGGGCTTACCTGGAGTGGAGTCCCTCTTTTCCAGAGAAGTAACACATAACAGCACTTCCAGCTATAATCAGAGATGACCCTCCCCCGCCTATGAACACTGCTGCACCTATTTCAAATCTGAAGAATGAACAAAATCTTCAGCCCTCACCACTCCATGTGCAGTGCTTTTAAGAACGGAGAGGAGATGAGGTAATGATGTTAAGCAAAAAATGTCATGATACAAAACAAAAAAGTTGAGAGAGAAACATGTAGGAAGGAAAGGAGATTTGGGCAAATTCTCTCTCTCCCAAACCTTAATTACTTCATAACTTTATAACTACCAATAAAAACAACCTGTTATTTTACTGTGTTTTGGTGAGCAAACATACATTTTGGTTTTTATGCATTCCTAAATGACAAATGTAAAAGGATACAAGCTAGACAAAGCATTGAATGGAGGATCCAGTGTTTACAAAGTTTGATGTTTTGGCAACAGTTTCTACTTTTTGGTTCTTAAAACATTGTATTGACATCATAGTTAAAATGCCAAAGCACTTTGTGAAGTTAAATTAATAACAACTGCTTCTGAGCTCTTCTAAAATGTTGAATTGTGGATGTAGCTGTAGTATGCCTATGACTAACACTTGAAAAGTTACATGCTGCCTGGAAAAAAGTGACCGATCTAGAAGATGTGTCATTGGAACTCAATAAGATGTTTTTACATTAAAATTCAATTTTATCAAGCTAATATCAGCATAAAAATTTATGCAATTATAGACTTTACTATTCTAAGAATAAACTATTGGAAATATGGAGTAGCGTGTAAATGTATGGGCACCCCTAGTCAAAATATTGTTGTTTACTGTGAATTGTTCACAGTAACAACTGATCTTCAAAAAGCATAATTTACAGATAAAAGTCTTTTCAACATTTTAAGGAATGTTATTGTACAATTTTTGTTTTGTACAAATATAAAGTGAGAAAAAGAATAGCACCATGAAAAACGTTTTACCATTTTTTACAAAGGAATCTTTGGAGGTGTTACTAAGTATAGACCATGCAAGGTGTCCAAACTTTTGTATCAGGCCCTTTTATCTTTAATTTCTATCAAGCTTATACCGGCATAAAAAATTTATACAATTATAAACTTTACCTTTCAGAAATGTCATTTTACTATTCTGAGAATAAACTCTTGGAAATATGGAGTAGCATGTAAATGTATGGGCACCCCCTGGTCAAAATATTGTTGTTTACTGTGAATTGTTCACAGTAACAACTGATCTTCAAAAAGCATAATTTACAGATAAAAGTCTTTTCAACATTTTAAGGAATGTTATTGTACAATTTTATATGTATAGACCATGCAAGGTGTCCAAACTTTTGTATCAGGCCCTTTTACCTTTTAGAAATGGTAAAATTAAAACTAATCTAAAGCTTAAATAAAGAAATTTCATCACTGTGCACAGACATTAATCAGGTGAACTCAAACATGTACATGCCACTGTATAGGAAATAATAATAATAATAAGCGTATAAACTTAGTTATAGTCATAGTTGATAGTTCACCCGCAGACAAACTACATGCTTAAAACATCAACATTTACCTCAAACCTTCATTTCTTATGCAATTCTGAATAGACCTGCTTATGTGTTTTCTAAACAAGTAGATCACATAAAAAAAATAAAATAAAAAATACAGAAAACTAAAAAGAAAATTCTTTGCTTATTGACTGCATTAGATTTTTGGTCAAACAATCACAATCAGGCCCAGATTAGATTTAATAGATTATGTAACAACTATCAATAACTGATGAGCAGTTTCAGTTTCAAGGGTGTTTATTAATGATAAGCCTGCTAAAGCGTTAGTGTGGGTGTTTTAAACGTATATATATAAAATGAGGGGAAATCAAAGTAAATGCAATTATGTTTTAATGGCATTAGTATATGTCTTGAACATTACTTTTCAATCGGCTTTACATTTATTTCAAGAAAAGTAAAAATTTAAATTTCTGTGTGAAAGCATGTTCACCACATCTAAAAATAGCTTACTTCTGTGGCTTGTAGTTTGGATCCACATATTGCACCTGTGTACAGTATCATACCACTGAACCCTGTGGCACAAAAAGCATTGCATCATTTCTGGAATTATTTTACTATGAATTGAACAAGAATGAAGTTTGAAGGCATCATACCTAACGCCATATAGGTCAGGGCAGCTGCAAAAGTTACCCTGGCATTGGCAAGTTCAGAACCTCCAATCTTAGTATATTTCATTCCAATTAAAGCAAGCACAGCTCCCCAGAATCCCAGGATTACAGAGACAATAGCCAGGGCACGGCACACATGCAAGAAAACTTAAGAGACAGTGGTGAACTAGTTGCTGAACTTCACTGCACTGTCTAATTCAATCTAAAAACATCTGACATTGGTGGTCAAACTGTATACTGTTTTTTACCTGGCAGTGCTATCATGGATGGGTAATATTTGCAGTCCATCCACAGATTGGAAAAATATTTGACAGTGGTAACAACGGCTTCTCCCACCAGTACTCAGTGGGCAGAGTAGAACAGTTCAGTAACCAGCCACAAAGACAACAAATGAAGCAACCAATCTCCATATACATCATTTCTGTGTGATTAATTTTTTCAAGTCTTGTAATACAATTAAAACAGCAGATATAGGTAATAGTTTATGTAATATAAAAATATTTTTTTTTTAAAAGATTTAAAAAAGACACAAATAGCCAAATCTGAACTCATCATTCACAGTTTTACACAGTAAGCAGTTGGTTTTGCACCATAAGCAGCTTCTTATTGTTGGAGGGGGGGGCTCTAAGTTACTATATCTGAGCTCATAATTCTAATGGGGGCAGTTTCTCTAATTACCATTTACTATGTGAAAAGACATTACTCCTATAGCACAGCCTGTCATAAGGGCTGAAGCTGTGACCAAAAACAGCCTAAAGATTCTGTATCTTGTCCTTTCTCAAAGCCTCAGCTCTTTAAAATAAACTAGCAAATACTGATGATCCTTTTTTACATAGTAGTGCATAAAATACAAAACAGTAAAATACCTGCTGCTTATATTGTAGTTGTTTCTCAGCTCTCATCAGACTGAAAGCAGTACATAAAATGTGCCATGATTCCTTTGTTAAAGCCATACATTTACAAATTTGAATGTTTTGCGTATTACACAAAACTGAAACTCATTTCTAGCAAATTGTCAAAATATTGCATGATTTTTGCAAACAGTCATGACAGCTGGCATGTAATGTGAATGCTAGCTAGTCAGTAAAATTCTGGTGGAAAAAAAAAAAAAAGAAAAAAAAAAAAAAAAAGATCCAAGCCAATAATATTCTCCGGGGCCTTTTTTCTTACCCCCAAGTGTCTAACTTTACATTTTCAATATATAGAAGGAAGATCCTTTTTTATAGTTCACATTTTGGGCTAAACCATGTATATTAATGGTAGCATGTTCCTGGATATTTTTTTTTTATAATAATGAGATGGAATAATGAAAAAACAAACTACTTAATACTTTTAATACACAGTCATTGCCTGTATAATACATGCTGTATAATACATGCCATAACACATTAGGTCTGGCTCTCTATGATTAACGTAAATTTCAATCTTTCTGAGTAATTTTGTTCATTCTATATTAGTTATTGTCCACCATAAAGAATGTTAATAACTATTTGAACAAACAGAATCTAAAGACTCTCAGCACTTAGGTTTGATCCGTCAACATCATTTTAAAATAGAATAGGTCACAGAATGAGCATAATGTATAGAACGGTCATTCTCTTGGGCTTAAATTTTTTTTTTTTTTTTTTTTTTTTTTTTTTAAATGCAGGATGTTGTATACATTTGTAGAGTGACATTTAAAACGTAGGTGTTGGTGATCATCCAACATCCTGAATTAGCAACGCTTCTGTAACTGGATGCAGTCAAAGTCTAGCAACAGTTACAGTTACTCTACCTGTTTTTAATACTTTTTCAGAATACATTTTAGAAAAAACAATGAATAAGCAGGTGTCTGAATACTTTGTCCATATAGTGTATCTTGTATTTGTATTGGGTGTGGTTTGAATATATTGGTGCTATTGAATATTATGTTATGTGAATATTTTTTACTTTACTTATGAATCAAATAAATGGTGAGTAATTATTGATGTGATGACATTGAATGCCACACCTGTTAATATTCTAAATGTCCATACAGTGTTTGTGTGTGTGTGTGTGTGTGTGTGTGTGTGTACATTCCTGCAATAATCAATATGATTATGTCCTTGCATGCATGTGTATATTAGATGCCAACATGGTGAGTTTAAGCACCTGGGCCTTTGTGTGTTTCTTTGTATGTGTACACTCTTAAATAGAAACTAATTTGATGACTTTGAATGGCAAACATGTTGATATTCTTTTAGTAAGTATATGGTGAGTATGCATCCTATTGTAAGATCACCTACTCTGCCTGTGTGTGTACTCCTGATCTTGCATGTGTGTCTGGGGGTTGGTGTAAAATTTAGTTAAACATACTATTAGAACTATTTTAGAACTATAGAAATGACAAACATGCTGTAATCTTTGGTTGTTAGATATTTTTCTATAATGTGTCAGCTTGACAGTGTTTACTCTAACTGTGAAATTGGTTATCAGATTGTGATCAGATGTGTGTGCATTACTGGACTTTTGCATGTAAGTCATCAGTGAAATAGTGTGTCATCTATTTCTATTTGAGAAATATATGTACTGGAAATGTCACACCGTCAGTAACAAAGCTGAAGCCTGGGAGTTGTTGGACCTTTCAACAGGACAACGATAAACAAGTGTACCTCCTATTCTACAATAGCTTGGATGCAGAAGAAGAGCTGGAAGATTCTGGATTGGCCATGAATGTCAATGAACTGGAGGCCTTTGCCCCAGGACATATGGGCTAAGATACCTGTAGATCGCTGCAAGATAGTTGTCAAGCTATGTTCCCAACTAAAGAACAGTATTACTGCCAAAGGAAGTTTTACAAAGTACTAATGATGTATGTGACAAAGGGGTTGAATAATTTTTTTTGTCAATGAGGAAATTTGTTGGAATGTTAGAAAAAATATTGTTGTAATTGCTATATCATACAGGTCCTTATTTGATCTGATTGTGAACAAGATAAAAATTAAATGTCTTGTCAAACTTGCTAAAACACTTAACTGCAAGGGGTTGAATAATTTTAAACACAACTGTATATATGGCATTTCCAGTACATATATTTCTCAAATAGAAATAGATGACACACTATTTCACTGATGACTTACATGCAAAAGTCCAGTAATGCACACACATCTGATCACAATCTGATAACCAATTTCACAGTTAGAGTAAACACTGTCAAGCTGACACATTATAGAAAAATATCTAACAACCAAAGATTACAGCATGTTTGTCATTTCTATAGTTCTAAAATAGTTCTAATAGTATGTTTAACTAAATTTTACACCAACCCCCAGACACACATGCAAGATCAGGAGTACACACACAGGCAGAGTAGGTGATCTTACAATAGGATGCATACTCACCATATACTTACTAAAAGAATATCAACATGTTTGCCATTCAAAGTCATCAAATTAGTTTCTATTTAAGAGTGTACACATACAAAGAAACACACAAAGGCCCAGGTGCTTAAACTCACCATGTTGGCATCTAATATACACATGCATGCAAGGACATAATCATATTGATTATTGCAGGAATGTACACACACACACACACACACACACACACACAAACACTGTATGGACATTTAGAATATTAACAGGTGTGGCATTCAATGTCATCACATCAATAATTACTCACCATTTATTTGATTCATAAGTAAAGTAAAAAATATTCACATAACATAATATTCAATAGCACCAATATATTCAAACCACACCCAATACAAATACAAGATACACTATATGGACAAAGTATTCAGACACCTGCTTATTCATTGTTTTTTCTAAAATGTATTCTGAAAAAGTATTAAAAACAGGTAGAGTAACTGTAACTGTTGCTAGACTTTGACTGCATCCAGTTACAGAAGCGTTGCTAATTCAGGATGTTGGATGATCACCAACACCTACGTTTTAAATGTCACTCTACAAATGTATACAACATCCTGCATTTAAAAAAAAAAAAAAAAAAAAAAAAAAAAAATTTAAGCCCAAGAGAATGACCGTTCTATACATTATGCTCATTCTGTGACCTATTCTATTTTAAAATGATGTTGACGGATCAAACCTAAGTGCTGAGAGTCTTTAGATTCTGTTTGTTCAAATAGTTATTAACATTCTTTATGGTGGACAATAACTAATATAGAATGAACAAAATTACTCAGAAAGATTGAAATTTACGTTAATCATAGAGAGCCAGACCTAATGTGTTATGGCATGTATTATACAGCATGTATTATACAGGCAATGACTGTGTATTAAAAGTATTAAGTAGTTTGTTTTTTCATTATTCCATCTCATTATTATAAAAAAAAATATCCAGGAACATGCTACCATTAATATACATGGTTTAGCCCAAAAGGTGAACTATAAAAAAGGATCTTCCTTCTATATATTGAAAATGTAAAGTTAGACACTTGGGGGTAAGAAAAAAGGCCCCGGAGAATATTATTGGCTTGGATCTTCTTTTTTTTTTTTTTCTTTTTTTTTTTTTTCCACCAGAATTTTACTGACTAGCTAGCATTCACATTACATGCCAGCTGTCATGACTGTTTGCAAAAATCATGCAATATTTTGACAATTTGCTAGAAATGAGTTTCAGTTTTGTGTAATACGCAAAACATTCAAATTTGTAAATGTATGGCTTTAACAAAGGAATCATGGCACATTTTATGTACTGCTTTCAGTCTGATGAGAGCTGAGAAACAACTACAATATAAGCAGCAGGTATTTTACTGTTTTGTATTTTATGCACTACTATGTAAATAAGGATCATCAGTATTTGCTAGTTTATTTTAAAGAGCTGAGGCTTTGAGAAAGGACAAGATACAGAATCTTTAGGCTGTTTTTGGTCACAGCTTCAGCCCTTATGACAGGCTGTGCTATAGGAGCAATGTCTTTTCACATAGTAAATGGTAATTAGAGAAACTGCACACAGAAATTATGTATATGGAGATTGGTTGCTTCATTTGTTGTCTTTGTGGCTGGTTACTGAACTGTTCTACTCTGCCCACTGAGTACTGTTGGGAGAAGTCGTTGTTACCACTGTCAAATATTTTTCCAATCTGTGGATGGACTGCAAATATTACCCATCCATGATGACACTGCCAGGTAAAAAAAAAACAGTTTACAGTTTGACCACCAATGTCAGATGTTTTTAGATTGAATTAGACAGTGCAGTGAAGTTCAGCAACTAGTTCACCACTGTCTCTTAAGTTTTCTTGCATGTGTGCCGTGCCCTGGCTATTGTCTCTGTAATCCTGGGATTCTAGGGAGCTGTGCTTGCTTTAATTGGAATGAAATATACTAAGATTGGAGGTTCTGAACTTGCCAATGCCAGGGTAACTTTTGCAGCTGCCCTGACCTATATGGCGTTAGGTATGATGCCTTCAAACTTCATTCTTGTTCAATTCATAGTAAAATAATTCCAGAAATGATGCAATGCTTTTTGTGCCACAGGGTTCAGTGGTATGATACTGTACACAGGTGCAATATGTGGATCCAAACTACAAGCCACAGAAGTAAGCTATTTTTAGATGTGGTGAACATGCTTTCACACAGAAATTTAAATTTTTACTTTTCTTGAAATAAATGTAAAGCCGATTGAAAAGTAATGTTCAAGACATATACTAATGCCATTAAAACATAATTGCATTTACTTTGATTTCCCCTCATTTTATATATATACGTTTAAAACACCCACACTAACGCTTTAGCAGGCTTATCATTAATAAACACCCTTGAAACTGAAACTGCTCATCAGTTATTGATAGTTGTTACATAATCTATTAAATCTAATCTGGGCCTGATTGTGATTGTTTGACCAAAAATCTAATGCAGTCAATAAGCAAAGAATTTTCTTTTTAGTTTTCTGTATTTTTTATTTTATTTTTTTTTATGTGATCTACTTGTTTAGAAAACACATAAGCAGGTCTATTCAGAATTGCATAAGAAATGAAGGTTTGAGGTAAATGTTGATGTTTTAAGCATGTAGTTTGTCTGCGGGTGAACTATCAACTATGACTATAACTAAGTTTATACGCTTATTATTATTATTATTTCCTATACAGTGGCATGTACATGTTTGAGTTCACCTGATTAATGTCTGTGCACAGTGATGAAATTTCTTTATTTAAGCTTTAGATTAGTTTTAATTTTACCATTTCTAAAAGGTAAAAGGGCCTGATACAAAAGTTTGGACACCTTGCATGGTCTATACATATAAAATTGTACAATAACATTCCTTAAAATGTTGAAAAGACTTTTATCTGTAAATTATGCTTTTTGAAGATCAGTTGTTACTGTGAACAATTCACAGTAAACAACAATATTTTGACCAGGGGGTGCCCATACATTTACATGCTACTCCATATTTCCAAGAGTTTATTCTCAGAATAGTAAAATGACATTTCTGAAAGGTAAAGTTTATAATTGTATAAATTTTTTATGCCGGTATAAGCTTGATAGAAATTAAAGATAAAAGGGCCTGATACAAAAGTTTGGACACCTTGCATGGTCTATACTTAGTAACACCTCCAAAGATTCCTTTGTAAAAAATGGTAAAACGTTTTTCATGGTGCTATTCTTTTTCTCACTTTATATTTGTACAAAACAAAAATTGTACAATAACATTCCTTAAAATGTTGAAAAGACTTTTATCTGTAAATTATGCTTTTTGAAGATCAGTTGTTACTGTGAACAATTCACAGTAAACAACAATATTTTGACTAGGGGTGCCCATACATTTACACGCTACTCCATATTTCCAATAGTTTATTCTTAGAATAGTAAAGTCTATAATTGCATAAATTTTTATGCTGATATTAGCTTGATAAAATTGAATTTTAATGTAAAAACATCTTATTGAGTTCCAATGACACATCTTCTAGATCGGTCACTTTTTTCCAGGCAGCATGTAACTTTTCAAGTGTTAGTCATAGGCATACTACAGCTACATCCACAATTCAACATTTTAGAAGAGCTCAGAAGCAGTTGTTATTAATTTAACTTCACAAAGTGCTTTGGCATTTTAACTATGATGTCAATACAATGTTTTAAGAACCAAAAAGTAGAAACTGTTGCCAAAACATCAAACTTTGTAAACACTGGATCCTCCATTCAATGCTTTGTCTAGCTTGTATCCTTTTACATTTGTCATTTAGGAATGCATAAAAACCAAAATGTATGTTTGCTCACCAAAACACAGTAAAATAACAGGTTGTTTTTATTGGTAGTTATAAAGTTATGAAGTAATTAAGGTTTGGGAGAGAGAGAATTTGCCCAAATCTCCTTTCCTTCCTACATGTTTCTCTCTCAACTTTTTTGTTTTGTATCATGACATTTTTTGCTTAACATCATTACCTCATCTCCTCTCCGTTCTTAAAAGCACTGCACATGGAGTGGTGAGGGCTGAAGATTTTGTTCATTCTTCAGATTTGAAATAGGTGCAGCAGTGTTCATAGGCGGGGGAGGGTCATCTCTGATTATAGCTGGAAGTGCTGTTATGTGTTACTTCTCTGGAAAAGAGGGACTCCACTCCAGGTAAGCCCTGTGCAATATTTGAATAATGAATGTACAATATCCACAGGCAACAAGATGTAGCAGGTGATAATGATGACAAAATGCTATTGATGACCTGTGACAAAAAGGATCCACAATATCACTTTGCAATCCGAATATCTAAATTTAATATAAGTATACATACAACCAAAATGTCTTTTGAAAGTATGCCATTCATTGCGTTGCAAGGAAAAAAGTTCAGAGGCATCCGCAAAACTTGATGTCGGCCCGCTGTACAACACAACTCTGTCATTTTCTTGATCAAAATAGAACCCGAAATAATAGCCGTTAGCCAAAGCCATGCAAAAATCGTGTCTGTGTCTTTCAAGCGCAATCGTCTTTTAGCCAGAGTCAGTTTCATCTTTTTGGGAGTATCGGACGCCATGATTATTACGGCTATCTTCTAACCCTAACCGCCGCACAAACACTGACCCTTTAAATCCTTCGGCCTACAGGGCCTGTTGAATGAATGGGTGGAGACTTATGACGTTGCATACTCTGATTTGCTCGATCGTATGTATCTCGGTCACCTGATTGGGCGCCTTTTTTAAATGATGTTACCGAATCATTGCGTGTAATATGTAATTGACTCGTAAATAAAAGTCTATAGATCTCTGATCAACTCTCTCTCCGTCTCTCTCACGTGGCACAGGATGGGTTTGGCAATGGGTAACAGATGTCCGAAGGGATATCTATATTTTGCTGAATCAGGGTCTAGGTTCGTTCGGACCTTTTGACCCCGGCTAGGCTTCCCTTGTTTACACACACACACACACACACACACACACACACACACATACACAAACACATACACATGGGCATGGGCACAGGTGTGGGGTGGGGTGGGGTGCTTGAGTAACAGATGAGTTACTCATAACTCAGATAAGTTCAGATAATGAATCAGGGTCTAGGTTCGTTCGGACCTTTTGACACCGGCTAGGCTTCCCTTGTTTACACACAAACACATACACATACACATGGGCACAGGTGTGGGGTGGGGTGGGGTGTTTGAGTAACAGATGAGTTACTCATAAGTCAGATAAGTTCAGATAATGAATCAGGGTCTAGGTTCGTTCGGACCTTTTGACCCCGGCTAGGCTTCCCTTGTTTACACACAAACACATACACATGGGCACAGGTGTGGGGTGGAGTGGGGTGTTTGAGTAACAGATGAGTTACTCATAAGTCAGATAAGTACAGATAATGAATCAGGGTCTAGGTTCGTTCAGACCTTTTGACCCCGGCTAGGCATTGGTATGTGAGAATAGATAACAGACCTGTCAAATAAGTTTGATGAAAAGTGCCCAGCTATCCCATTGGACGGCAACACAATAGGCGGGACTTCCGGAAGGAGGGATATCCAGAAGGCGGGACTTCCGGTGAAAATGCACGCTTCTGATTGGTCGAGGGAGGGACATGCAGGGGGCGTGGCTTGATGACGTGGCATGATCTGATTGGTCGAGACGACCTGTCAAAACTAGTTTGATGAAAAGTGCCTCCTATATCTCTCTGTCCTCTCAACTCCTAACTGAACAGGAATAAACATTTCAACACTGGCGGGAAGGAGGCTGTATATTTTGGATGTACATGCAATAATTAACTACAAACTGTGATCATTTAGACTGAACAAAGGGACAGAAAACATCAACATCACAGAAAATAAAATAAAACTTATTTGCGTTCCCTTCTAAGGTCCAACCAATATGGTTCATTCTGGATATGCCCCAACTTGCCCTGGGCCTATACAAGCCATCTATTTACCTCAGAACTGTTTTGATTATGTTAAAGCTGAAATGCTAAAATATAAACACACATGATAACATGTATAAATATCTTACAAATTATGTTGCAAACCGGGACAAAAGTGAAAGCAAATTGACACTGAGGCAATTTACTAACCTAGCATTTAACTGCTAAAGAGAAGTTCAGTAACCTCTCTCAATGTTTTGATCCAGAATCTATCTACAATCTATAACGTATGCTGATCCATTAAAGTTAAGTTGTTTGCAGCATTCTAAAGCTCTAAACTCTAAAGACACTAACCTGAGCAACTAATAAAACCCTGCCATGTGAGTTTCAATGTTCAAGTGCCACGTTTGTTTTTGCTTTGCAGAGATATGTTCCTAGTTTGATGTTTTTGAGATGCTGTGTATTTTAGATAGTCATTTTTAGCTAGTCATTTTTCACTACAAAATGTAAAAGTGTTACTATTTCCTTTTTAAGTGTTATTTTTTCCTAATATTTGTAATAAGTACATAATCTTAAAATTCAAGTGAATTACAACAATTGTCAGCTCTTCTGCACCAACAAACAAGTCAATTGAAGTTGTCTTTGAGGGGAAGCTGGAGGTAACTGCAAACACACAGTATAACTATATATCTTCACAGCAATTTGTAACTGATTATCTATATATCACATGCAAGAATACACACACATATCAGCCATAATATTAGTACCACTGACAGGTGAAATGAAAAACCAGTGGTTAGGACATATCAGGCAGCAAGTGAACAGTCAGTTCTTGAAGGGGATATACAGGAAAAATGGGCATATGTATACTTCTAAGCCACAAGGACCAAATTGTAATGGAGAGACGACTGGGTCAGAACATGTTCAAAACATTAGGCAGGTCTGGTATGCAGTGGTAAGTACCAACCAAAAGTAGTCCAAGAAAGGACAACCAGTAAACCGGTGACAGGTCAGGGGCACCTAAGGCTCTTTAATGCGATTCCCACCACTCACCTGGTCACTTCATTTGACTGGTATCTGGATTGTCTCCTGATAAGATTTTAGATGCCTGCATTTACACTGGGTAGTCAAATGCATCCGGTTAGTCAAACTGAAATTCCAATCTTTCTGTGTAACTGAATATGCAAATGTGCTTATTGTGCAGCAATGTTTTACTGGTGTTTGGGTTGTCGAATGGGTCTTGAAGAGATGGATGCATTTACACTGATATAACATGGCTTCAGATCACCTTCTGAAGTGGTTTAACTGATTGTATTTGTATCTGTTTTCAGGTATAATCCTGATACTCAAGACGCATTAAGTGACCAGGTGTAAATGAGGTCCTACGGTACATAAAGGGTTTCCTGCTAACCTCTTAGTGCCAGATATCACAGGACTGTTGGGCTTAAATGGTCAGATCTATGGTGGCGGCACAAAGGAGGACTTACTCAATATTAGGCAGGTGGTGCTAATCACTGAAATGAACCATGGCATTTGAATATGATTAATCACAAAGGTCTTTCCAGCTTTCCAAGTTTTTGCAACAATGCTACAACGTCTTAACCTATGTATCAGTAGATTAAGCAGATTTAGCAGATTAACCTATGTATCAGTAGAGCACTGTTGCGCACAAAAACAGTGCAAACCCTAAGTGCTTACCTTATAGTTTTATAAGAGACTATAAGCAGCAATGTACTGTGCAAAACCCAGGTTTTGAACCCAAACCAGAGCATTAGTCATTTTTTTGCAAACAATTCTACTGTGTCTGATTTAGCATCTCTGCCAGTGTGATCATACTGAGATGTTTGAAATGTTTTATTTACAGATTTTATTTATTTCTTTGGTTGGTATGAGTTCCAGGAATACAATATGTCCTGAGGTTGTGGTACTTCAGCGAAATGTAGCTAAATGAAACAGAAACCCATCTGCTTTTACAGACTAAAGAAGTAAATGTATTTTTCTGCTGTGAGAGATTTCTCCTGGAAACCACTGTCCAGTCATTTTCACTAAAGCAAGTATCTGCATGTTGATGACAGTCCAGATCCTGCAGTCTGGCAGTTTCTTGGACTCTGTGGTCACACACTGCTGAGGCATACATTTTGTCCTGCCAAATCTGAATTTACAGATTAAGCACTAATGTGATGCTTTGGTACTATGCCATGTTCTCCATTTCTGAGCTGACCAACTTGACTGCAGAGACACGAAAGAATCAAGACACACAATCTTGATCTTGAAGTTTAATTCTTTGCACCTGCAAAGGCACAGGACTACATTCCAAGTTTATCCAACAACACAGTATTTTAAATTAGTTTTAAGGTTAAACAACATTGCATTTATTTTACTGCCATGCACCACAAATCATAATAACTACTTGCCAATTTCTATTACAGCATTTCAAGTTGAACATGAAACACCATCATGATGTAAATCAAATGTTTCATGATAATGTTACAAAAAACATTTCAAAAAGAAAACTGACAGAAACAAAGAAAAATAAGAGCTATATAACAGAAAACACATTCATTGAAACATTTTTGTATGTAGCACACTGGGTCAAATGGATTTCTCTGCTCTGGACTATTCAGCAGCTTCAAAAAGCATTTTGTTACTGCTGAAAAAGGAATGCCTGCTTATAAATAAATATGTTTACATACTGTTTCCATAATTTACCTCCATTTTAAACTTTCAGATCTTCAGACCTTGGATCAATCCTTGTACGTCAACCCTGTATGTAAGCCCACACTTCATGATAACAAATACATTACTGTCAACATTACATTAACATCATTTTCATAGGCCTTAAAATAGACCCTTGTGGAACACCTCAATATGCTTAAACAAATAGATTCAACATCATTTCTGCAATAGTTTCCGCATTATGATTAATGACTGGATAACTTAGGGTTCAAGCGGTAAAGGAAGACATGTAGCAGAGTTGTATGAAAACAGCAGTTTTTTTTTATGGTAATTTTTATTTATTACTACAAGATATTTGAAGATCGTCCTGCCATTTCTTGGAAATATTCAAATAATGTCAAAGGATTACATTTCTTCTTACAATTGTAAATCCATGTGCAGGCAGCTGTTCAAAAGTTAAGCAAGCTATTTACTTGCAAGCTTCATTGAATTAACTGTACACACACACTTACAATAAACATGAAATTATTTTATTTTCCATTTACTTTGATTTTTAATTGACTGATACATTTTATCAAGTGTTGCATTTTATCAAGATCTTTATATCTCTAATGAAGGGAAGGCAGAGTGCACAGAACATCAGACCATTCAGAACATGACATGTCATTTAGCCTCATCACATTGTACATCACCTCAATAGATTTTGAAATGAACCAAGCAAAATATGAGTGAAGCTAAGTGCTTTAATTTACTGGGCTTAACAGAATCATTGCATTAAATGTTTAGGAATTTCAGTCATTGTTTGTGTAGTCCCTGCAATTTCTCAAAAGTAACTGGACAAAGTAACATGACTAAATACCCATGGACATCACCAAATGCTAAGTTTATCCCTTGATATGGTTTGCCAGGCCTTTACTGCAGCCACCTTTAAATGCTACTTGTTTGTGCCTTAAGTTTTGTCTTCAGTAAGTGAAAAGAATGCTCAACTGGATTGAGACTGAGTGACTGACTCTGCCATGCTTCTCTGGTATTTCTTTGCTGTAAGATGTTCTAAGTTTGCATTTGCAGTATGTTTTGGGTCATGATCCATCGGTTCCCTGAATTGCCATCCCATTTATTTTGCAAGCTGTGACTGAAAATACAAAATCAGCTCTGCTTACTTCAGAATTTATCCTGCTACTTCTATCAGCAATCACATCATCAACAAACACCAGTGACCCAGTTCCACGGGCATCCCTACTTGCCCAAGCTATGCCATCAATCAAGACAAATGATGCGGCATACCTTGGATAAACCCTTCCCTTATTCCTCCACACTCAAGTAAATATTGGTTTCATGTGTACAAAGAATTGCCCAGGCTTTTTTAGATGTTTTTAGCAGATGTTTTCAATCTGGCCTTTCAGTTCTTGAGTGTTGCCAGTGGTTTGCATCTTAAGGTTTAATCCTCTGTATTTGCATTCATTGTTTGAGAATGACACACCTACATCTTTGAAAGTGTTCTTGGCTCTACTAGATGTTATAGGCTTTTTCTTCATCAAGGAAAGAATTCTGCGTTTATCTACTTTAGATGTCTTCCAATGTCTATCAGGTCTATTGGTGTTCCTGAGCTCACCAGTGTTTTTTTTTCTTTTGTAAAAGAATGTAACAAATCATTACTTTTGCCTCACCTAACATTTCTTTTCTATCTTTAATGTTTTTTAGGCCTAATGATGTTCTGCTTTACTGACATTAACACATCTTTGGACTCCATTTAGAGAGATTATATGAAGGAAATGTACTAAACGTTTTTTTCCTTAATTTGTTATGAAATAATGAGGCAACAGGCCACAACTGACCATGGAATTGCTTATCAGTCATATGTCCAAATACTTTTGAGTTTGTTTAAATGAAGGGACCATGTGGTGTAATGGTGTGACTAATGCACAATATCAGTCTGTGCACAAATAAGCATCAAATACATGGAATTTCATTTTAATAATGCTTGAGAAAAAAGTAGAACCTTCAAACTAATACTGAAATATAGAAACTTGTGTTTTTACAAAAAGTTGCTTTTGTCTATGGAACATAAATAAGTTGAATCATTTTTATTTTGCATTAAAAAGTGTTTGTGTAGGTGCCTTAAGCTTAGTCCAGAGTGTAAATGTTCTCCTCCACTGGTCTTCTTGTCCGGATTTCATAAATGATGTGCCTTGGCTCGTTTGAGAAACTAAAGCATAAAATGGAAAATTTTAAATAAAATTTTAATAAAATTGTATTTGTTTACATATGGAGGTCTCTTAGTTCTTTGTATTTTCATTATACTTACCAGCCACTCTCTAGCACCTTCATATGAAATCCACCTGAAAGCAATGCCATGAGAACCCAAAATTAGATCTCAGATTAAAGAGCAGTTTATTAAATTCACTGAGCAGAGTGGGCCATAGTACATACGTTTGAAGGCTAACAGGGCCAGTGCCCCCAGCAAGAGCAAGAGCAGGCTGAGTGATAGCGACAGCACAGGGATGTTAATCTGTAGTGTGATGCTTGACACGGCTTCTTCAGACTACATGATACAGCAAGGGAAGATGTGAAGGGGATAAAAAAACAGCATTCTAGAGTTTTCCAATTCCTACAAAAAATTTATTAGCAGTTATGACAAGTGAATATGACTAAACGACACGTCATACTCACCATACCCCCTAAATTAAGTAAAGTTACGTTTTGCCTGGAAATGTCAAATCTTGAAGACCCCTCGTCCTTAGGCACGTCTGAGAGAGAAGGTACTACGGAGAAAGGTTTCATATTGACACAATGACTGCATGTGGTTTCTGTTCATCCGGTAATGATGTGTGACCACATTGGTGGGTGACATTTTAGAAGACGGGTTTAGTGAGCTTTCTTGATGATGCAGAGGAACAATGACATTTCAAGACAGAGGCTTAAACTATAACCAGTCAAGCAACATTGCTACAACACAGTCGAAGGTCAGTCAATTATTTGGTTTTACAATGATGTTAGCAACCACTCACAACACTGCTGAGAAAATGTATTGGCCATGATTTTAGCATAATGTTGTGTATTGTTGGATATTTATTACAATTAATGAGTTTAAACAAAATATAGTGTTAGAAAAAAACAATTATTAAATGCAAAACAGTTCATGCCTGAACCCCTGTGAGAGAGCCTTTATTTACAAATTGAAAAACCTACAATCATTGCTGAATCTTTCCTGGAGTGGCTGGCCTGACAAAATGCACCCAATGGTACCATTCCAAATAATACAGGAAGGCACTAAAGGATCCAGGAGAACCCCCAAGGACCTTCTTTCTAGCTAAGGCAAGTGTTTATTACTCCACAATATGAAAGAGAATGTGGGAAAAAGTCAGAAAACTAACCAAAAGAAACTCACAGCTTGTCTCACATTTGCCACAACACAGTTGTGGAATCCCTCATCTCGATGGAGAGAGTCTGGTCTGAAGTGTAACCTTTAGACAGCAGAGGTGCCTTTATACTGTATCTGGTTTTATGAAATGCTGCATTTAACAGCAAGGACATCAACAGCAGCATGCACACATGGTAGAGGTAGTGCGAGAGTGTGGAGATGCTTTGCTGCCTCAGGACCTGGACAACTTGCTACCATGAGTTTTGTTCTGTTTTATACATGAGCTGAAGCTGAAACATAATTGGGTTATGCAGAAAGACAATGACGCAAAACAGTAAAGAAAATCCATATTGGCTAAAGGAAAAACAATATCTATAAATAAAGGCTCCAGATGACCTGAAATTCAGAAGTCAGAAGTCATTTTGATAAGATAAGATAAGATAATATAAGATAGTCCTTTATTAGTCCCGCAGTGGGGAAATTCCCAGTGTAACAGCAGAAAGGGATAGCAAGACACTCAGTCACAAAAATTTGGATAAATAATTTACACTATATACACAATATAAATAAGAATTAAAAGAGCAATAACAATACTTGTACTCAATTAAATACAATAACACCTTTTGTTTACTCACCCGTCTGAGTTTGTGGTGGCTCTGTAGTGAGCAGTGTAGTAGTAGTTGTTGGAGCCACTGTTGTTGGAGCTTTAGAAATAAAGGTATGTGTTAATTTGAAGCACCCTTAAAATCCAGGTATCTATAAACTCACAACGCTGTAGGTCATTGTAGATGACAGAACCAAAACACTTCACTTGCCTCTCAAGACCTTGAGAGTGTAGGTCACCTTCTTGTCATTGAAAAGTCCATCTATGTCTGTCCTGCAGCAATAAGGCCCGCTGTCTGTCCTTTGTATCCGCTGGATGCCCAGGTCCATTTGTCCAGAGAGAACGTCTCCAATGAGTCTGTACCTGTCTGAGACCTTTGAGATGACCCCATTTTCATCTGTCTGTACAATGATGTCATTACACCAGAAAGTTCCACAGTCTCGACCCCAGCACACATGTCTCAGGCCATGCTGCTTTACTGAGTAATGACAGGAGAGAATCACTGTGCTGCCCTCGGTCACTCTGAACGCCAACACGGATGATTTGGCAGCTGTGGGATATGGAGAGAATTCATGTAAACAACACAAATAGCAACACTAATCCTTTTGTGTCTGATGCTAACAGGCCTAGCATAATATCTAAGACATGTAGCCTACCATGTGTTTGTCAGATTACTTAACTAGATGTGGTATACCATGGTATACCAGCCTCTCATTCCAGATTTAGCATTTGTCTTATCTGTGAATATAAAGTACTCCCACATAAGAATATTTTAGGCTGGCTTTACACCGATACATTTTCATACTTTTTTCAACTTTTATTGGAGACGATGCGCTGATAAATAACTAAAAGCTTGAGGCAATGGCAGATAGCAAGGATAAGAAAAATAAAACAGAACTTGGGAACTTTGACTATTTTGACACTTTGATTATTGACGAATAATGGGGATAGCGTAATGTTGCTGTCATGCAAAAACCTTGTACCTTGATTAGCAACTTTACAGAATAAGTAAAAAACCTTTTTAACTTTAAATGGAAGTCAGTGTAAAAGGGTTTAATTCAAGTCAGTTTGGTTCATTTCTGTGGCTCCACCGAAAACAACAAAGCTTGATTTCATTTGAACAGCTAAACTTATTGAATGAGTTGAGTGGGAATCTTTTTGAATTGCTATATGTTAATGCTAAGATCCCCCTTTAATTTCAGTTAAAGCTATCTGAAATTATGTTAGAACAATTTAAGCTGTAGTAGCTTAGTAGTTTTATTTTACCTACAATCACATGACACTTTCTACAATAAAATTATAATGTAGAGGGGACATTTCTGTGCTAAGTATACACATTCACAAGCTCTCCCTAGCTTTAGAGCTATTTATTAATGTCATTAGTGTCTTACCTGAGATGGAGAGGACAAGGATCCAGTGCAGCAGATTTAAACTAGAAGAAGTAGCCATTCGGACTAGGTTGTGTGTTGTAGCATGGCTTTTAGGCAACACTGCCTTGTGCTGGGGACTGCCAGGAGCATTACAACGAGACTATGTGAATAGGCAGCTGTGTTCTGAAGACCTCAGTCTGTGACATCTCCAAGCAGAACAGGGCCACTGACCCCTCTCGTCCCCCTTAACTGTTGAAGGGGACGGATGAAAGAATGGGGCAATTGTAAAGCCAAGAGTTATCTACAGTTGCAATGCTCCAGCAAACAGGCTTCATTAATGGCTGAGTACAGCTGGACAGCAATACAGATGAGCTTCGCTTCCAGTTAGAAACCAAGAGTCCAGAACTCAAATCTAGAACATAGAGACTGTTACTACAGTTCTTCAGATTAGGCCCAATGGACCTATAGCTCATGTTTCTTTTGCATAACTGACTGCAAATCTGTTAGCAAGTTATTATATGCTATAGAAAAGGCATGGAAGAGGGCGTTTCATGTGAATATGTCCATTCTTAAACCACTTTTGGTTCCTAAAAGAAACATCTTCATAATAGAGATTTGTGAATGTGAAGAACCTTTAAAATGATAAAGAACCAAGTGCCTTTAAAAGGTTCTTCACACTCATACATCTCTATTACAAACATGGAGTGGTTCTTCTATGACAGTACTCAAAGAACCCTTTAATGCACCTTTATTTTAAGAGTGTATATTAGCTAATTTGGGTGTTATTCACAGATGATATGTTAATGATGAAGCTATGTTCAGGTTCCAAACAAAGAAATTGCCATGAACAGTGCTAATGTCCTTTATTTTGAAGGTCGTGATCAAAGACAACCTACCCACTTGCCTTGCCAAGGCCTTGGAGATTGTTTTGTAGGATGGTGTTTGTTTTCAGGGGTCTGAGATGTTCTGCTAAAGACTGAGGGACTCAACTGAAGAAGTGAGCTCGGGCCGCAAGAGTATGAACTGCTCCTGGGACACCAAGACCCTGTTTACACCTGGTTGCTTCATCTTTCTTGAGCACCAGGATTATATCTGCCAAGCCACATTTAAATGCCAGAGGAAACACACCCAAAACTCATTTAAACCAGATACAAATTTGACCACTCAAAGCACTTCAGGAGGTGGTCTGAAGTGTCGAATGTCTTGGAGAGACAATTAAAACCCCTCCCAGTACAACTGAAACACCAGTAATAATTGCTGCGAATTTGCATATGCTATCTCACACAGTAATCGGATTTCAGTCTGACTAACCAGTTGACTACCAAATGTAAATACATGTGGCTACTATCTTATCAGTATACCTTCCAGATACTAGTCACATGAAGTGACCAGGTGTTTAGGGGGGATCCAAGCTGAATTAAATGGCCAGTGCACACACCTGTTCTACGTGCTTGTTGAAAATACACAAAAACTCTCTTGACATATTGAGAATGATTGTTCAAAAATGAGGAGGCATTAGATAAGAGCCTGTTAGTGCTGTTGAGTAGGTGTGACAGTTTGTTAAAACTACACTTCTGCATGCATTCACACATCAAACATGCATTGTGTCAGCTATTGCCAGACTTAAATACTGTATGACGGCACTGTTATTTCACAGAATTTACAACTTAATATCACCAAAAAAATTTGTTTAGCAGGCCTACTTTCCCCTTCAAACAATTGTCTCTAATCTTATAATAATTACTGCCCATTGGGAATCATTATATAGATTTCTGATTGTTGGAAATTCCTATTTAAATCATCACAAGAATACAATACCAGAACTGAATAACACAGTTTAAATGTGAGCACAGGTTAAACATTGCATAATATTTTAATGTTGATAACAATAAACAGTTCATTTGTTCGCTAAACAGAAATACAGATGAACTTAATTTTCTCAGAAAAACTCAGAATCCAAAGGTCCAGAGCTCTAGAACATGTTGCTAGAGTTGTTGCTGTTTCTATTGGTATTGGGCCCAATTTGCAACACTACCATACTCTAAATAATAATGATGTGCTCACATGTCAGTGTATGTGTGTATTAGTCACTGAACCAATGTTACTCAAACCGTGGTCCATTTTGTTGTGTTTTGTGTTGGGTAACACTGCAGCGCTAAGCCTGCAGAACTAAAGTCTATTGAAAACATTCATATTAAATTATATACAACTGTTACACCAAAATGTGTAGGATAAGGACATTAGACTCACTGGAAAAGACCATGCTGTCAGTATCAGGTCTGCTTTTTAAGCGTTTGAGGCCAGAGATGTCATGAAAGTTAGCCCAGAAATATGCGTTTGCACAATTTCTCTAACAAGAACAAATAGAGGTTAGAAAAAAACAAACCTCTCTGATAATTTAAAATTATTTGAATCCTTTTAACTAAAAAACAGTGTTATTGAATTTCATGAATTATCACAATTGCTTGAATAATCATGACCATCGTTCATATTCATTCTCAGTGTCTATCTGATAGACATTCTCCACTGCCACTTCCCTGTTGTTTAGGCCCTCACTGCTGTTCAGGTTGCTGTAGATGACAGAGTTTTGGGTTCTGCAGGAAGAGAATTATTATTACATGTTAAAAATATCTTTCTTCAGTGTATTTCTCTCTTTCACTCTGAAAAATTTTAAGGCATTTAGCAGACACTCTTATCCAGAGCGACTTTGGATCTAGGACTAGGATCCAAAGATACCTCTAAGCTTAGACACTACTAAACACAAATGTCAACATGGACACCACCTCTACAATACACTTTGCCAAAGTACTCTCGGAAGAGGGTCTTCAGTCTGGGTTTGAAGACAGTGAGGGACTCTGCTGTTCGGACACCCAGGGGAAGTTAGTCCACCACTTCGGTGCCAGGACTGAAAAAAGCCTGGACGCTTGTCTTCCTTGGATTTTAAGAGATGGTGGGTCAAGCTGAGCCAAACTTGAAGCTTGAAGGGCTCTTGGCACTGATCAGCTTTTGACTATTGCCATTAAGTATGGAGGGGCTGGTCCATTCTTAGCTTTGTAGGCCAGCATCAGGCTTTTGAATCTGATGTGGGCACCTCTGTCAACAAAACGTGTACCCTAAAGAAGCAAACTAATTATAACAGATTACAAAGATACCTGAATAACTGTGGACACATACAAGGTACATTTGCCAGTGTAAAATCAATGCTATTGATTTAGTGTTGAATTGACTAGTGTTGAATTACTGTGTGTAAATCTGCTGTGTAGAGTCAATTTCCCAGACCATAATTCATAATGGTGTCTGTATAAGGACTAATCATAAATAGGGTTAATAATATAAAGGTAGTAATCTAGTGTTCAATGTGTTATGGTTTATCCACAAAATGTATATGAAGACCTTATCAAATGGCTGCCTAAACTTTTGCACAGGCTACACTGATGATTTTTGTTGAATTGTTTTTATCTGATGCAAGTTTGAGTAACTATCCATTAGAATTAGCATAAAATAGTGTTAGTACATTTGATTTAACTGTTTACTAGTTCTCCATTTAAACAATGACATTAAATACTACATCTAGCTTAAGTATACAATTATGGCATAACAGTAAAATGAACTTATCTGTCATTTATGTAGTTGCTAAGCTAAAGTTCTCTCATAGCTTTCCAGCATACCTTTCTTTGGATCTTTGTTAATATTACAAATAGTTTTAGTAGACACTTATTCCACCTCTCATTGAGTAAGCCCTCCCTGACTCATATGTTTATGCTGTCTTTATGTATGACTCTTCCACATGAGTCAGCATTTTAGATTTCACTTACGTGTCAAATGTGGGGGACATTTTTTTCTTTTGCTTCCCTGAAAAGAGAAGTCATTAAAAATGTAGCCTCAGTCTCAGAGAGGAAAGACCAGTATTGCTGTAAACTGTGCACTACAAGAATTGATATACTTACACATGAGATAAACAACAAGAAGCCCCAGAAGCAGAAGCAGTAGAACTGACACCACAATACCAGGAAGCATATTGTACGTTGTATCATTCGCCTTAACAATACTCAGAATTAGTGATTCAACAGTGATACTAAAACTGAAACTAATGATGGGCATAATCTATCATTTCCATTTGATGGCATGCATACTAACCTTTCTGTTGTGCACAGGAAGGGATGAGTTGGTGTAATTTGCTGAGTTAATGATTTTCATAAACAATGGGGAGAAAGAGTGGGAGAGGAAATTATTAACGTGCATCATCAGATTTTTCTGCTACCTACTTACAGACTTAATCTCCACTAAAAAGAGCCCCTGAAGGCAACTAAATTAATGTGATACCTGGTATTGTGGATAGAGAGAGCAGCGGTCCCCGGGTTACAGTGATCTCAGTGATTCTTGATAATGAAGAATTCTCTGTTGGTGATGCTGTTGATGCAGGTTCTGCTTGTGGAAAAAAATAAAATAAATTCAAAGTTTATTTCTCACATACATATAATCATACACAGTACAGCTTGCAGTGAAGTGCTTTGATAAGTGCCTGCTCACATGAAACAGTAAGATACATTCATCTGCCTTTTCATATTCTACAACAGTATATTACTACTGTCACAAAAACTTGGTAACTTTACTTCTTAACTTTCAATGGAAGTCAATATGAAGCATAAAGTCATTTCTATTGCTCTATTTAGCATGTTAAGCAAATATTGACACAATGTAAAGAACAAGTGAAAAATTGGAGATGAGGTTTGCCTAACAGCAACAATATATCTGAATACGACTAAAACTAAGACTAAACTATTGACCTTTGAAGTGTGTAGAGAAGTCTAAACACAAATCTAAATGCAATAGTCTTACTGCAATAGACTTACTTACTTATTTAACTTATTTTACTGAGCACTGAGTAGTTGTAGTATCAAACTGCAGTTGAACTTCTTAGTATATCCAGCATCACAGGACACTGAACAGCATAGGAACTGACATGTATGAGCTATATTATCTGCTGCACCCTCAATTTAAAGTAAAATGAAGTCATAAAGTAAAATAATGAAAAACCTCCAAAGTTAAAATGTGACTAATCAAAAAACTGATGAAAAAATGATGACTTAAAAAATAATAACTAATTATTAAAAAAGTAAGAAAAAGTTTAATGTTGAAAAGCTGCATGAAAAGACATGTAGTGTAATTCACTCTTGGCATGAGCAATAATAAACAGAGCCCAAATGGTCATTATAACTCAGCATTGATACAAACAGATCAGTTACAAAATTACAATATGGTTAATGACCAGTTAAGAAGTTGATTTACGGTTGTTAACTGCATATCTGGCAACCAGTTTGATATTGCAAAACTATCAACAAATTATAATACAAGACCAAAAATATATATATTGTGCAATAACAATTATCATAACTGGTGCACAACACCCAGTAACATCTACACCTGGTTTCATTTTCATCATTCAGTTATCTGAACAAAGCTGAATTTAAAATCTATTGTTTTTCTTCCTGTTAGTTCAGGGCTCTGTGGTTCAGTGGTCATACACTAGAGGCCAGTGGATGGTGACGTTACACATCAGGTGTAGTTAAAACAGGTGCTGCAAAAAAGGATGTGGAAACTTTGTAAATTTAAAAAAATGTTTATATATGTTTAGAATATCATTGGTGGAGAGAGTGATTTTTAGATTGTGTCAGAGATTAATGGTTCGGAAACAACATATTTGATGTTGACTGTCTCTTGGGTTGGTGGGAACAGTGTTAAAGAATAGGACATTTTATAAAATGCTTTAAATTGTTACTAAACTGTTGATTTCTGCTTTTTTTATATAGTGTTTTATATAATTTCTAACATTTCAATTCATTTCAATCAGTTATTGTTCACTAACTATTTTTAATACCACAACTGATTATTTAAGCTTTAAATAGTAGTGTAGTCATGGTTTTGGTGAATGTGTATAGTCAATACATACCTTCCACAAGAACTAAATGGACTGTATTCTTTTCATCATTGAACCATCCGGGCACATGCACTCGGCAGCCATATTTTCCAGAGTCATTTTGTCCAGCGTTGAAGATCGTCAAAGACACATCTCCTTTTTGGATGTCTCCATTTAGTGTATATTTGTGCGATGTTTTCCTTGTCACTTTATCTCCATCTGTAGCAATAATTTCAGCACCACATCCTGATGCTGGTATGTCTCCTCTCATCCAGCATATCTCACATGTGCCGTGATATCGCCAGTTATACTTGCATGGCAGAATGACATCCTCGCCGTAAAAGCCCTTTACAATAACTGCTTGGCTTGAAGTAACTAGAGAGAAGATTGGAGAAGAGGCTTCAGACCCACAACTTCTGACTGACCACTGTTAGCTGATTCATTATTTAATTATGGCAGATAGGTTATTTAGCTCCTTCAACTCAACAACACTCCCAAAT
The DNA here is from genome assembly GCF_030463535.1 of Salminus brasiliensis. NCBI lineage: Eukaryota > Metazoa > Chordata > Actinopteri > Characiformes > Bryconidae > Salminus > Salminus brasiliensis. The sequence continues at coordinate 17,263,461 of NC_132895.1, forward strand.
GTCCTCTTGGAGATCCTTAACCTACACCTATAGGGGAAGTGATCTCTGTAATTTTATTTAAACTAAGGAGTCTTTAAGAAGCATTGTACAGCATAGAACTGTAGCATTTTATAGAATTCCTTTAAATCAACACCTTCTTTGTATATTATGAATAAAACAGCAAACCTGTCATGTTGAGAAGAAGCCAGATTGAGGAGATGAGGCAGTTAAGCAGATTCATGGTGAAACTCTGAGGCATTTGGCAGATGACTGTGTCGCTCTACGTTTTACTGGTTTACCCTCAGGTTAACCCACTGGTGCACATGACTTCCTCCTTGATCAGTTTGAAGTCATGCTTCCTTCTATGCTGTTTCACTTCTACTTAGTCATAAGATAAGATGTTGAAAGTAAGGCTGCTGAAGCTGTGCATGTTTATTTTCCTTTTCTGTCTTTTTTAATGCTGTATCAAAACTAATGTATGCTCAAATATATGCTTGTATCAGAATTCAACAAGCTGTAGAATTCTACCCAAATGTGATGTAGCTGAAAGAAAACACTAGATGCCAGTATTGGACCAGTCTTTCCAAATGTCATGACGTAGCCACAGATGCTTGTACTGTAGTCTGTAATTAGCTGGCTGAAAGTAACTTGAGTGCTTTCATGCTTTGCAAAAAAATCTGATCTCACTGCCCAGTTACTAACGGTCTGCGCTTTCTTAGCTCAAGCGCCACCACCAGACTTTGCACTTTCTTTTAATAATGTGTGTTTATGTCTCTAAGCTATTGCTCTTTATTATTCTATTCTATTTCCACCATCCTTTACATTTTTAAGGTTATTCCAACAGAGGAAAGTGCTTATCCTATATTTATTAATTTCTCTGGAGGATAAATGTTGGCATTGTTAGCCCAATGATAGATTAGTCTCTTAAAGCTATTATTGTATTTTATTATTTTGGATCATCTTCATCAGGTCGTTGGAAAAGGCACAAGCACAAAGCACCAGTGCATTTATTCTCACTGTATTTGTTGATGCATTATCCAGCTCTTTTGGAGGTTAAATGCTAACATTGTTATTCCAGAGGCTGGTTATATAAAGGTGTTTCAAATGGTTATTTGAGTGGTTACATGAAGAACCATGTTTGTAATAGTGATGTATGAGTTTAAAGAACCTTCAAATTGGTAAATAATCTTTACATGTGCACACTAAGACATTCCTATAGTGGTTCTTCTCTGGCATCGCTCCAAAAACCTTTTGAAGCACTTTACACTTTTTTGGGTTTCACTCTTAGGGCCTGTTTACAGCTAGCATTAACATGCAGACAGTATCTGGATATACTTTGACCATATTCTGTTTACACTTTCATTAAAATGTACAACTGGGAACCAGAAAGTTTTGTCCATGGGTTTCATGGATGGCCATCGGGGTCCCACCAGGGTCAGTGATGGGACCAGGTGGGTTTAAACATGGGCCCCATCTGGGTTGTACATTGCACATGGGGCCCAGATGTGACCCATGTGAGATTAGGGTGGGCTGTAACAACGGGGCCCATTTGGGAAGCCCAACTGGGTCCCAGTAACAACAGTAAAAACCCACTCAGGGCCCATGCCTACCTGGAGCCCACGTTTCACCCATGTGAGCCACATATGAGCATGTTGGCTGGGACGGCTCTAGCAAAGAAATGCAACAAACTATTTAAACTGCAAAGGTAAACTCTGTCATACTGCTCTCATCTACCAGTAAGCATAAGCGCGACTGCGCACACAAACAAACACACACGAAAAAGGGAGAGAGAGAGATAGAGAAAAGAAAACACACACGAGAGAAAGGAGAAAGACAGACATATTTCTGCTTGCCTGAGGGAATCCTCTCACAGACGTTTACACTTGTGGTAAATGTGGACAAGACCTGACCAACTCTGAATGTGGTTTAAGTGATCTGATCTGATCGTGATCAGAATGCATCATGGAGGTGTGGCTTTTCATGTGGACATGTGAAATCTGCCCTTGATACGATCACCAAACCTTTTTGCACCTTTAAACAGGCATGCTAATTCCAGGTGTAAAAGGCCCTTGAGCACTTTACCTTTTTATGTGCTTTTTGTTCTTGCTAATGTAAAGCACACTGATTTGCCTCTGTCATTACCTCGCCTTGTCTTGCCTTTGGTAATAATATAGATGGTGAATGGATGAACTTTTGAAAATTAAACATAGCAGGAAACACTGTTGTCTAAAGAAACCTGCATAAGAGTTGTAGTTACATGAAGCACTTGCTTCAAGCACAAGCTTACCCATTTAAAAGTCTTATCAGTGGAGCAGCTGTCGCTAAAACATCTTTAATGGAAATGTTTTAAGTGAAGAAATCCCTTCTATGTTTAATAGCTTAGATTAAAGTGTTGTAAGTGCTGATGCAGAAATTGGCCAGTGTGTGAAATCAGGGGAATTGAGAGAAATAAATAATGAGATTCAGTCCAAATGCATTATTATACATACAGTGCAATACAAAAAAAACCTTTAGCACACTAAGACTACTGATCTGTATATCACTGCTGTCCAATTAAAAACACTTCTCCATCTCCATCCAAAAATCATTTACATTTTTGCCTATTTTTAGTTTTCTCCATTCTTTGAGCCCTGTAGCTGCTCTGTGCAATTAATTCTGAATGAAAAGACCAACTGACTTCTATTCAAAGTTAAGAACATTTTGCCTTCTCTTGTAAAGTCACAATTTTGGAGATACATGTTATTTATGTAATTATATTGCACTGAAATTGCTTATATGTGTAAAGAGTAACTTTCAAATGATTAATCAGGAAAACAGAGTGGATGAAAATGACTCTTCACATTTCACTGTATTTAGACTGACAGAAGATGATCACAGTCATTTGAGCACTATTTATTATGAACATCAGAAAATTAGTTTAAAAAGTGTTTAGAGCTTGTGAATAAATCCATTGCTAAGGTATGTCCAGAACAGATCACAAAACAGGAATAAAAAGTACAGGATCAGCACTATGGTAATCTTTGTTTCACTCTCAGCACTGTTAAACATCCATCTTAACTGGACTGTCGCGCTTCAGAATGTCATATTAGGTGAACAGAGTTCAATGTTTAAAGGCAAATCTTTTGGTATCTTTTTTCTTCACTTGTGTTTCTGTGTATATTTGCGTGCGTGTATGCGCACATGTGTATGGAATTGAGTTCCTCCCCTATAACCCACATAAAGGAAGCATTTATACCAATGACGAAGTATAAAGCAATATTCCTAAAATAGCTCTTTGTGTTAACCCTTCTGTTGACTTAACTTTATGTATACCTGCCTTGTCCTAAGGCTCACAAATGACTTATTGACACTCTATTTAGCCTGGTGGCGTACAGCTTTCATGAAAGTATGAACAGAGGTGGTTTCACTTTCTCTAATGTTGAGGTCACTTAAAAGTCATTCAATTCTAAACTGTTTCTTTGCTGTTAAACATGGTGGTGTGTCATGTCTGACCCAGAAGACAACTCAGGGGTTAAAGTAAATGCAATAGAAGCAACCACAGGGTACAAACGATGAAGAAAACTAAAACCTGACAAAAGTGGAGATGCAGATTTTTCATTGGACAGCAGTGATGTGCATGTTTTACACAGATTGTGAATTACATTAGATTTAAACTGGTAAATAAAGTCTATGCTGATGAAAGCAGAAAGAAAAAAAATATTACAGATGTAATATTTCATATTACATAGGAACTTGTAAATGGATGGTTCTTTAAATAATTACAGATTTTCTAGAACTGTAAGTCCAAGCCAACAACCAATTAGCATCCTTAATTTTAAGAGTGTAGAAGGAGAGATTAGATGTTAATTAAATTAAAATTAAGAAAGTTTCTCCATCTACATCTACATTATTCTACACCCAGCTCTGTGTACATGAACTGATTTTTAATAATCCACATTTTAATTAGCCTCCATGCGTGGTGTTTGCACAGGCGTGTTAGTCTGCTGTTGGGGTGTTTTCCTTTCTGCTGCTGTTTGTGTTTCCTCTGGAGCGCTGAAGTTCTGAGGGCGGAGTGAAGAGAACACTTTAGTGCAGAGTAAGCAATTTTACTCATGAATCACCTTTTTCACTTCCACTTTGCCTGGGAGACACTGTCTGAGAGCTAATTTAAGCTGTCATGCAGTAGCACGGAAACAAGGAAGTTTCCACACCGTTTAAGATAACTTTTAAACAAGACACATTGGTGTTGACTTCAGCTGTTATTGACTGTCACAAACATTTTGTCCAAATCTTAAGCGCTAGAGAAACGTAACATAAAATGTAACACAGCTTTTCTATGTAATTAAACTTGTTTAGGAAAATTGTGCTTATGGCCATCTTCTCATATTCCCAAAGCAACATCTTTTTGGTATTTCTAACTATTCCAACTACTAAGTTGTGTGTATTAAAGCTTCTGCTCACTATAATACAGCACTGTTTGAAGTACAAAACCAATTCATAGGAAGCATTAGTCAGGCTAATGTCCCCCTACTGTAACAACTAAACTACCCTCAAAGATTTTTTCCAGATCAGTTCATGTTCTTGGAAGCTTAAATCCACAGATTTATCAGAAACGTACTACTGATGCTATGCAAACAAAACAGATTTAAGTTTGGTGCAACTTTATCCTCTGACTAAAGGTACTGAAGATGTGCCCTTAAATGTACTTCCCCAGTACCTTTTTTTGAGATTGCAGAAAACAAAGTGATGTAAAGTTTATATTTTCTCATATAACAGATATGTTTGGGTTGCTTCTATAAAAATTCATTAATCTAATTCAAATATTAAAAATTATTATTATTAAGGAAAAACCAAAACCTGTACCACACTCTCCACTACACTGACAAAAGCAAAAATTGATGTGCACATTGGAATCTTTTCAGTACAGCACAAGAGGATTATTCAAAACGACACTAAAATCTTACTCACTCCATAGAAGTGCAATGATCAAACCAGGAATGAATATGATTGCTCCTACTCGCAGTGTGGTCAGAATAAAGACCTCTAGTGCATCCTGCCAAAAAACAAGATCCATGTTAAACCTTAAACATTAAATCTTCACTGCTGAACTTCTTGCAATTATGAAGTTGTAATTTCTTTAAGACCATTACAGAAAGGATGTGTACACACACCTCAGTATTTACCAGCTGTGCAACTGAACCAACTCTGGGATATTGAGCAGTGACATCTGAAATTGAATGAGTTGGTAAATGTTAGCTGTCAAAACATTGGGCGAGATTCAGTTAAACTCACCAGCGGATCTACTGTGATGTTCAGAGCAAACAGTATTGCAGTAACACGTTTTCTCCTACTGGGAGAAAAACTCCTACTCATGTCCTCCAAAAAACACCATATAAACATGTATCCTGGTAAATGTCCTGGTAAGAAAGCAATGCACATTTGATTATGTTTAATATAATGTTTTTTTGGCTTTTGGTCACATGTGCAAGCCAAAAAACAACCATGCATGCACACTCAATTGGAAATACCTAAATACATTTTTTGATCCAGCTGCTGCTTTTGGCAGTTAATGGAAAGTATTATTACATTTCACACCACTTATTTTTATTTTACTGTTTATTTGTTGCTATACTTTACACACAAAACCTTGTATCTTCCCTGTATAAACCTTTTTAACACAATTTGAGAAACTTGCAGCTTTGGTTTACATTGTAACAGAGACTTTCAGCTTTGGTTTACATTGTAACAGAGACTTTCAGCTTTGGTTTACATTGTCTCAAAATTTCATGCCAAATGAACCAACAAAAATGACTCAGAATAAAAACTTTGACCTCCACTGAAAGTTAAGGATTTTTTCCTTTAACTCATTGGAGCGTATAGTCCTGTTGGAATACCCAATTGTGTCTAGATTCTAGCTGACAGTTTAAGGTTATGCTGAAGTATTTTTTTCTTTTCATTATGTGCTGCCCCAGACCATGATTTGCTAGTTGAAACAATGCTCTTGAGGGTAAATGCCACATCTGGTCATTATGGTCAAAAAAACTTTCCTTGTCTTCTCTTATCATAAAACTGCTGCAAACTGTATTTGAGCTTAAAAATGCGACTGAGAGTCAACTAGTCAACTGGTATGTCTTTAAATGGTGCCACTGTTATTCTACGTGCTTCCAAATTATGGCAGGCTTGTGCCTTCATGGTTTTTAGGTTGTTCCTGACCATGCAAACCATTTTTTTTGCTTTGCTCTGCTAAAGGGTGATCATTTGGGTCTTCTTTCAGACGTTGGAAAAGGGGCTAGTAACCTGTACTTACGCACAGTAGTTTGGACTGATAATCTTGGAATCTGCAGTTGTTTAGAAATGGCTCCTACAGACATTCACGACTTTGTGACAAGTCTATGATCACCCTATGATCACCCTTCTCAGATCTGAACAGAACTCATTGGTCTTTCTAATTGTATGTTGGAGTGATTGTAAACAATCCCTTTTTATGTGGCTATACAGAAGCTACCAGCTATAGTCAATCGCTAACAGGAAGAGCTTTGGTCCTGGCATGTTAAAAGAGTGAATTAATTCATAAACTAAGAGAGTATATGTATATTCTAGACCCTGTATGTATAATTTAGACCCAGTGTTGATTTCAGAAAACTGCCCATTTAACTTGTACAAATTCTTGTTGTTTTTTCCTGTTAAAGATGTTTTACAAAAGCCCAGTATATCATGACAGTATTCTGACTGCTACTGTAATTTTTTCAAATCATGGATTAATTTAGTTCTAAAATAGTGTAAGAGATGTACATAAACATTATGTATGACAACATGTTATAACCATTAATTGTTAATATTGTTAATATCACTAGACATAGCATAAAGACGAATAGTTGCTTAAGACAAGCCAAGATGATTATGTTGAATGTGTGTGTAGCTGGTGGTAGATTACTGACCTTGTGTTCCCACTTGCTCATCTGTCGGAACAGGGGGTTCTGTGTGTGTGTTGACTTTGCCTGGGTCTAGTCCTTTGGAAACAAAACAGAGAAATTCCATAATTCTGTTAGAGTACTACTAGCTTGGTTAGCCATGTTGCAGCATTCTGTTCACTACAGAGGAAAAAACAAGATGTGGAGCATTTTATTCTTTAGAAAAGTCCAAACAAAAGTCTATGCCAGATTTGTGATGTGTTTTTAAACCATAGAAGTGTTTTATAATGACTGACCTCATTGTCCTTGTAAACGGAGTCTCAAATAAGAAAACATTGGTAAATGCCAAATGCCAATAACTGCATCAGTGGGTTTTATAAAGAAATTTCCTAAGAATGAGGTTGGTGAATAAGGTCCAAGGTTCTATATGGAACAAAGGGAGGTTCTTCTATAGCATCATTTGTAGCACCTTCCTTTTTGATAGTGGACATTCATATTAGGAACATGTTCTTTATCTTCTCCCGTAGAAAGTTAACATTTCAGATGTATCATATTTTCTTAAGACATTAAATACACACACACATACACATATATTGCAGTGCAAAAATAGTAATTTGAGAAATATATAAAGCTATTCATCTGTTTTTTTTTTGTATATAACAATACTAACTTCATGAATACTATGTTGTGTATTTGTTTAATGCAACACAATGGTGTGTGTAAATGGAGTGTGTGCTCACCATTTGTGACAATGAGGAAAACAGTGTAGCTGCGGTCATTGAAAAGCCCTGGTACCTCAATACGGCATATGTAAAATCCAGTGTCTGCCTTTTGGACCTTCTTGATGGTAAGTGAAACATCTCCGATGTGCAGCATGCTGGGTAAACTGTATCTGTTAGACTGTCTGAAGTTTACACTCAACCCATCAGTGGCAATGAGTGTATGCTCACAGCCGAACAAGGACCGATCTTTCCCCCAACATATGTTTGACAGGTCATGGGTTTTAACATCATATTTACAAGGCAAAGTAACCGTCTGCCCAACCAGTCCAACCACAGTCAAAATAGAGGCTTCATAAACTAAAAACACAAGAAAACGTTTTTAAGCATTCACCTTCAACAAACAGCACACACTGACACACATTCACTATTTACGACACTTAATGGCTGTTTGAAGGTGTATGAAAAAATAAATCAGTACTTACATGCAAGAAAAATGCCCAATATGATTATTAGAACTGAAGTTAGCATTGCTTCCGTGGCAGCACAGTCTCTCTAAGCGATGAAAAAATGGGTTACATGCTGGAAATACTCTCAGTACTTCTGTTTTCCATGAGTGTAGCTCATCAACAGGAAAGATTTCTTAAATAGGTTTAGTCTTGCTATTTGGAAAGAGGAGATAAGTAAACATCTCCACATAGCTGAACATATATATATATTTGGTATATATATATATATATATATATATATATATATATATATATATATATATATATATATATATATATATATACCAAAATGGCAACTTTGCAGGAAAAGGAAAACACCTTTGTAACTTTCAATGGGCGTCAAAGTGTGAAAACAAAAAACAGCAAAAATTAAGATGAAGACTTTATTTGCTAGAAAAAGAAAAAAATGACCATGATTGAAATGTTTACTATAATCTATATGTACTTTTAATTATTTTAGCAAAACATCTAAGTAATAAAGAAGGTGATGGTAACACCCGTCCCCCCTCTCTGAGAGATTTATCCCCCGTCCCATTCAGGTAACAATATATTTGACTTCAAAGTTGTAAAGTTCACAGCGTTTTACTCGAAATTGTGAGCTTTACTTGTTTTAGAGTGATATTGATATTTCATATAGAGAAGTTATCAGAAAATAAATTTGTGGAATTAAAATAAATGATTGAATGAACTTCAAAGGCAGACGGTTTGTTTACACTGTAATATTTTGTTCAGTATTTCAGTTTTTTAGGCAGTAAATAGATGGCATATTGTTGCTGTAATACAGCATCTCCATTTTTCTTGTTTTCACTTTTTGATGAATCTGATGAACGAATGAATTTTGATGAATCTGTCAGTTGCTCTTTGCATTTGGTGATAGACGGACCAATAGAAACAAATGAATTGCATGTGCTTTTACATAACCTTCAACTGACAGTTAAGACATTTTTTCCTTCTCCTGTAAAGTGACAGCCATGATATTTTGATTAAACCTTAAACCTGTTCTTACCAACAAATATCATCATTCATATCACAACAGTATATACAAATTCAAAATCCAAAAATAAAACAGGCAAATGATTATTTTAATAAATGCTAACCTTAGGCATTTTAATATTTTCACCTCCCCATGAATAATACATAACATAAAATGTCACATCTGCTTATCACAGTAATCTCAATGCGTGAACCAATCAAAATTATGTAATGGGAAATGAAAATTGGTTACAAAATAAAACTAATTAATATTCATACATGAATCATATCTGTACCTTAAAAAATATTTATTAAATGCATCTATAATTGAATGATAATGCAAATGTCATTCCGGATCTGTTTGCAGAAGATCACAGATAAGTGTTGGCAGTTTAAGGGGCACTGAGTTAGTCTACTTCTGTTATTCTGGAAAAGTAGTTTCACATGGAAATGATGCTCAGTTGTTTTGGGATAAATGTAAAGATACAGTAAATTAATATCTTAAAATTCAGTCGGCTTCATCATTCAGTGTGTGCTTCTCTGACCTGCCACAACTTCCTATGTGCTTGAAATCTACAGAGCATTGACCTCTTCTGCTACTACATTGCTGATGAGATCAAAAGGCAAGTTCATCTCTAGAAAGTAGTATGTTTTACAGATTGGAGTAAGGGAATTATTAGGAAAAGGGAAATTGCATTAGTTCTGCTAAAATATTTCTGATGTATTGTGTAAGTCACACGTGCTGGCCAAAGGAACACGTTGTTACAGAGAGTTTATTTTCTGCTCAGCTCTTCTGACAGCATGTTTCTTTTGCCCCTTCACTCAGAGGAAAGTATCATTCGGTTGAGAAACTACTGTTTCTAAAATAAGCTGTTTATGATCTCATTTTACTGTATTTACTGTATTTAAATTGTTTTATGCTCAGAAACTGTACCAATGTTAAATCTTTTTACCATAACCATGGCTCATTTGTACCATCACACCTCCACCCCACACAAACACACTCTGCACTTGCTTACTGGAACTCCTAGGCTCCATTTACAGCGGTCAGAGCTCTGGGCTATTGATCCCAGGGTTGTGGGTTTGATACCCGGGCCAGGCAAGCTGCTACTATTGGTAACTTGAGCAAGGCCCTTCACCTTCTCTGCTTCCTGGGCGCTGGAGTTAGCTGCCCCCTGCTCTGTGTGTGTGTGTGCTCACTACCCTTAGTTCACTAGTGTGTGTGTGTGTGTTCACTATCACTGATGGGTAAAATGCAAAGGACACGTTTCGCTGTACATAGTACAGTGACAAATATGTGCACCTTTACCAAAGACTTGTACCCACTCACACAATGCTTGTATTCACACCTATCCCACGTCTTTTGTAAATAGTAATGTAAAATTTCAGATTATATCCAACCTGTACATTTACATTGCTTAATTAGGACACATGTCTACATTTTTTTGTCTTTGTCAAAGTCAACCAGAAAATGTGGATAAGACATATTAAATAAAAGCCAAAGGATACAGTATTCCTCCAGTTTCAGGAATAGAAGTTGACCACTGTCATCAGTAATTATATTACTGTAAATTCCTGTGATATAAATCAAATTAGCGAGGAGGTAACTTGAAAGCTCTCTGAAAGCTGAGCTTTGTCTGTCCCTGGAGCTCTGATTAGGAACTTACATAAGCATTTTTTGTTTACTGATAAATATAATCAATATATCATGCACGTGCGTGCGTCTTTAAAATGGCACCATTAAAATCCCAAAACTACTGAGCAGTATCTGTGCTATGCCATGCAAAATATGCAGCACAGAAAACAAAAAGTTTATAAAGTTACTGTGGAGATTAGGTGGCGGTACTCTTGCAAGTCAGACTTCTGTCTATTGTCAGATAGTCTGATACGTTTGATCACTTTAAGTGACCAAGACCTGCCTACTTTCACAGGAGGTCCATTTGATTATAAGGCAAAACAACAAATCACAGACCGTGTGGTGTGTAGGGAGAGGCAATTATGTTAAGCATCGCTGATTTACAGCGTTATGCAAATGTATAGTTGCCCCTGGTGAAACGACACTGTATATTTACCTCAGTATAGTAAAATATAGGCATGGTACATGAAACTGACAAACCAACCTCAAACACTGTTGTCTCCTGCTATAGGAGAAAATCCAGCATAACTAAAACAGGAATGGAAAATGGGCCAAAACTCAAAACTCTTAACAACTGCTACATACATGCCGTAAACAAGCCAAAAAACAAAAACAACAACAACAAAAAAAACCACAGCTTACCATTTTTCCTTTTACTCTTCATTTTTAATTCTGCGACAAAAATAACAGGGTTGTATATAGGCCTGTTATATACATGTTATGTGTTACCTGTTAAATGACGTCAGAGCATTTTTCGCCCCAACCAAAGTACTGACAATTTATTTAATAAAGACATAAACTTAAAATACTCAATAAATGCATTCTTTAGTTTTTCTAAACATGCTGTTTGGGTGATGGTAAAATAAAACATATTATATATACAAATTATTTGTTTGTTCTGTGTATGTAACATTTTTCACACCCAAGATTGCTGCCGCATAGAATTAAAAAAATATCAGCTACACAAACAAGTAGAGGAAGAGAAGTGCTGAGTGAAGAGGTAGGTCTTCTGTTGAAATACTGAAGATGGAACAGAAGAGCACTCACACAGAGCTTGGGGAAGTGCCACCATACTTAATGACCTGCCACACATAGAGGAACACCTAGACTGTGAGGTACAGCAAGCAGATTACTGCCAGTAGATGGAAGAGTATGACGCATAAGAAAATATTGATAAATAAAAATATTGCAATATTATGTGTCACAATACTGTATCATTTCACATGTAGGTCACATGTAAAGATTGGTGTCAGACAGGGGTTCATTAAGTGTTGCGTTTAAACCATGACCACTAGATGGCAGTGTTGTACTCTGTCTTCAGACTGCATAAAAAGTAAACTTTTATGCATGTGATGGTGTGTTTTCAAACTACGACAGTTTTTCTAAAATCTGACCTTAAAATGTGCAATATATGACCCTGTTTACGGAATTGCAACATATTGCAAAATACTGTATCATAACCCCTGTATTGTGATAAGTATCGTATCACCAGCTTCTTTCCAATACACAGCTCTAGTGGCAAGGTGTGTAAAGGTGAAGATGAAGTGGGAGCAACAACAAGAAGGGAACCAGTGCAGCTGATCGGACTAAAATGTGCAGATCGATGTGTGTGTGTTAGGACCCCGGCCGCAAGGTTTTGAAAGTTGATGACTTGCCTGTAAGACCAAACACGTTTTAATATTTTATAGAAAAGGTAATTCAATCAATTCCTATTGACTTCTTGCCGGGAAATGTATTCAGTTTATCGGCATGAAATTTATTGTGCTGTCAGCACATGCAGATGAGAGAAAGTGATGGAGCTGCACACCACAAAAACAGTAAAACAGGCCTTGTTTATGAATGAACGTCACTGTAAACCTGGTGGTGGTGGTGGGATAACCTCTGTTTTCTCTTCCTTTTTTCCAATGTATTCTGTTCTGTCCCGTTACTGCCAAAGCTGTCTCTCCACTACCCTGCTGCCCACTGCAATGCCGCCTGGCTGTGGCTCTTTACATTGTTTCATTCTTGCCTCACTGCATAGCTGTAGGTAACTGTTTACCTGCACGGACTTTCACATTTTACTGACATTGTCATCATGTAGGGCTTGATGTCATGTTTGCTGCAGCTCTTATTTACGCTATTTTCTTTTTGTATTTATTTTGTTTGTTGTTCTGTCATTTGTTGTCCTATCCACTGTCCTAAAGAGGGTGGGTTCCCCTTTTGAATCTAAGTTCCTCTTAAGGTTTTTTCCTGCTGATCTGATGGAGTTTTTCCTTGCCACTGTTGCACTTGGCTTGCTGAAAAGAGGCTCGGACCTGGATCCTCTGTAAAGCTGCTTTGGGACAACATTCATTGAGTTATATATTTACAAATGAATTTATGCATTTTCGAATTTTGACCATAAAGTTGTTTTGTAGATAATGTGCATGTCCTATCCAGGAACTATAAGCTTTAAAAATGATTTATTATTATTATATTTATTAGATTATTATTATATGTGAGGTGACATATAATCCTACATGAGATGATAAATAACAGGATAAGGCAAGAGGAGCTAGAGAATCCCTCTCCTTCTCCCTCCTTTTCTCTCTCACAAGGACACATGCACACACACACACACACACACACACACACACACACATAGACCACATTAACAAATGAGATTTTATGTGGCCTGCTCCTTCTGAGTGCATTGTTTAGAATACTTAGCATAATGAGATACATTCACTAGCACCCTTGTGGGTGAGTCACACCTGTGCACTGATTGAGTGCACATTAAAGCAAGCGTCTGCAATCCTTTTGTCATTATGCTTGGGTTTATTTCTACATGAAATCACACATGAATTGTTTTGAAGTGCCGTCCTCAAGTAAATCACATATAGGAGCGTTGTAAAACCTATGCAGCTGGAATTCTGTGTAATTAACATGTGGTCCTCATCAAAATTCACCACAGCTCATACTGATCATGATCAAAACAAAGCTGTTCTTCAGCCCTCACCTTTCATCAAATATTACACTAGATAGTATAAAACCACCCTGAACATTTGCATGGTAATGAGTGCTGCAGTTGAACAACACCATGTAGCATTTGTTTCCTTAAAATAAAAGTTATACTGTTCTGGCTTGTAATAATAGGGAGAATAGCATGTTTGTCATTGCCACTGCATGCTTAGCATGTTGCTAACTGCACTATGTACCTCTGGTGATGCAGGCAGGAAAACAGTCACAAAGACCATGTAATGCTGCGTAACCCCAGTCACATTTGTGTAAAATCCTGTAGTATAGCTTTACTACCACAGTCCACATGATTCTTTTACTTTCAGCAATGGTTCTGTATCTCCCAAAAGTCCAGAAATGCATGTTGTTCTTGAGGGGTGGCCCTAGGGGGAAATAACTTTTATAATAATTTTAACATAATGCTGTTTTAATTCTACTTCGGAATATGTAATAAAACAGTATCAGCAATCAATTATTTCACTGGATTCAGAGTATTATCAGGCAAAACTGTATCAAGTGTGTATCATGTATTACACTATCAAAACCAGTTTTAATGATTCCCAAATAGAACAGTACCATCATCTTCTGCCTGCATACAAAACCACTGCATCTTCTCACTATCACCTGCACTCACTGTTATGTCACTTAATGATAAAATGCTGCAAACATGACCCATTACACAGAAAGTATCACTGCTGGGAGACTAGAATCAAAACACTGAGACTATTAAACAACTAGCAGCATCTTTATTTTATGGTATTCTGTATTGCAGAAGAACATTTCTCTCTGCACACTCACCAGATATATTGGTATATAATATATATAATATTGGAAAAACAAACAGTCATAAAATTGTTCTGAGAATATTTTATTTTATTAAAATTGTTCTTAGAATATTTTATTCTTTTATTAAAAACTGTTATGAAAAATGTTCAAAATCTTATTATGATAAAGTGATAAATACAAACACTTGATGTTTATGTCTATTTTTGTCCTCAACATTTACCCAGACAAGCTACACCCAGACTGTGAGTAAGTGTTCTGATTTGTAAGTCACATGGATATACTACAAAGCGTGTTTCCTTTTTTAAAAAGCATGTTTATGTGGTGCTGTTTTCAGCGTAGTTTTGTGAGTCAGATTAGTGTGAGTCATGTTGACGTGGACAAGTTCTGGTTTTAGGGTGGGCATATGAAATCTATTTCATTAGCCTATGTAGACACCCTGTAGTCTGTTTGAAACGAGACAGTTTGAACTGCATTTCTCTAGTAAGATATTCTCTTAGTAAAGGTCTAATGGTTTAAAGGTTTTATAAAAGTAATTATTTTCTTTGAACCATTATTTTGTATTTATCTGGTCAGATGAGGTTTGTTTGTATATGTAGTTTATAGTTTTGGCTGCTCTGCTTTTCATATGAATGAAAACTACTTTACTGTTGATTTAAAGGACTTACTGCTTTAAACCTGAGGAGAGTGGGTGACGTTCTGTCATCAGCATACAACACGCTGGAAACATCTTGTTGATCTTGGAAAAACAAGGAGGTTAGTTTATTTTGTACCAGATGAAATGCTTTAAATCAACACACATATGCATGTCAAGGACAGTAGCCACAACAGTGTACAGAGTAACATACCCTGCATTACATGCATTACATGCAGAAACCTAATGACATAAACCATGAAAACCACACTAGCCGCTACCCAGGGTTCCCCCAGTACTCCTAGCCGGAGTCTAAACAAACATAGAAGACAGATAAGCAGGTAACTGATGATTGCATTAACAAGATATTTAGAATCAATGACGTCCAAAAAAGGGCAGAGGCAGGCAGTATTGAATGAAAGAAAGGTGAATATATTCTTTTTGGTACTCTTCTAATTAATAATGTTAACAGAAGCAGATTTTTGTTCATCTGAATATATAAGTGCTCACAGCGAGATATATCTCTGTCTTATATTCAGAGGTCTATTCCTGTGCTCAACACTAACCCAGACAAAATATTCCCTGCCTGTGAGTAATTGTCTTGATTTGAGGTGAGCTGTTGTTTTGGGACCACTTTTCAACCTCAGAGCCAGTCAGAATCCCAAATGAAGCATTGAACTCAATTTAACAGGCTGTTCTTATCTGTGGCCCTGAACATTATGTATTCCTGAAGGCTGCCATGTACCTGAATTAATTATACCATTCCTGAGAATTAGCTCCTACTGTGTTTAGCTGGAGCAGCTGAATCACATGGTGGAGAGCTTGTTTGAGCATTGATTTTCCACACAAAGGACTCATTTGAAGCACACAGAACGTCAGGAGACACACCTCTGACCTGCAGTTGCATGACGTCCATCCGTGCATTTTGCATTCACAAAAACGGTGTCAAGCATTTATGCATAATGGCTGAATCGTGAATGGCACACGATATTTTGTATCTAATCAAAAGCTCATCATTCAGGCTAATCAAATCCCTCTGCTGAATTCTGATAACACAATATCAAGGATTAAGACTGTCGGGGGCTATGCACGTCATTTTGCACTTTGTACACAGGACTGACACACATTTCCAGCAGTTTCACTCATTTCAACACATTATTTACCTCCAGCATGTCTCATATTGAATGGAGGTGGAACTACAGTTAGTGTGACAGATTTTGTGCAGTTTGTTCTCTACTTGTAACGTTCTTAAAGGTTACAAGTAAAAACTGCTGACGTTGCAAAGCGTTCTGAACATGGGTTAGTAATCTTATGTTGTTCTGTTGCAAACAGCAGAGAAGAAAAAAAGCTGAGCATTAAAAAAGCTTCCGTTTCTCTTTGTGGTGGTCATGATGGATGACACCTCCCTTTTGCCTTCCACCTTATTTTAGATACAAAGCATTTTCTGGTCCACGCTTTACATTATATGGCTTGTAATAATGTTCCACAAAAGCAGCAAACATCAAAAAATATGACCAACACAAACAAAAAAATCTCATCTAGGGGGCAATAAAAGGTACGAAAGAGCTTTTGTAAATCAGTGATCCATCTAAAATTGTTTGTGATGTGAAAGATTTTCCATTTTGATCTGCAATGGCTCTTGACTACCTTCTTCAGAAACCCTGAAAGAAGACTAGATGAATAGTTTTCTCCTTCAGATGGATTAGATCTGTAGCTGACAGCTGTAATAGCTTCTTTAGAAGCATATAATGTGAACCTCTAGGGTTTTAGGCCACCTCCTTCTACTCTAAGTAGAAATATGACACTCTCTGCAAACAGGTGGGACAAACGGAAAATCCTTTTTAATCCTTTCATGCCCAAATTATTTTCTGCTTATCTGAAAAAATAACCCATGTCTAATACAAGCTTAAAGTACATCCAAAACACAGGTCAGAAAAAACAAACTGGAAAATGGGTTTCAATGGTCAGTTTTGATCTGCTGCAAAGATACTGGTGTTCTACATTTTGAATGTAAGAGTGGCAAAACACTGACAATTCTAAAATTTCAACATAATAAAATAGATTTATTTATACTTTAAGGGCTTTGCTCCAAATAACCCTTATTTTATAATATGAATTTCAAACACTGCTGTGCTCTTCCAAAAAACAAAACCACCAAGTCCATTAGCAAAAGCTTTTCAAAGCTAAATCCAATGGCTACTTTGGGAGAGGCTAAAAAGGCTAAAAGCAAACACTATTCTGGTGTGGGTATCTGCTGGGCTGCTGCAGGTATCTACCTGAACCACAATGACTGGGGAATGAGTCGAGGAAGTGTGACAGCCCACTCACCAAAGCCTTTCAAGGTCAAAGCAACAGCTACATCTAGAAAATAAAGGGAAAAGCACAGCTGCTAGTATCCACATGATGGCCAGAGAAGATCCACAAGGACCAACAGTCTCTTCAGCTAGCTTACCACACACCCCAGCACCTGCACAAGAGGACAACATTAATACGTTCAAAAGTCCACCAAAATCAACCTGTTTCATTCTAAGACAAAATAAAAGGATGTAAATAGGTTTTTGGTTCCTTTCTCAGATCAACGATGCAAATACCCTTGACATGACTTATGCTTTTGCGATATTACAGGGTGGTCTGAAATATTGATGGGAACCACTTTATGATAGTTTGTAATTTGTTTCTATCGTTTGCAGCTTTTTCTTTTTATATGTCTGATCTCTCTGATTCTCAGACTTTATCCAAGGTTACTGTCCCAAGTTTCTATCCCCTTCAACACTGGAACATGTGACATGTCTAATCCCATGGGGCAGAGATGACATTCCATGTGAGCTCTCACAGATTTTTTCTTACTCTCAGTTTGCAAAGCGATGGTTTCCTGCAGGGAATATTCATGCTATTCTTGCTATAAGCACTGAATTTCAGTTTACATCTTCTGTAATTGTCCTCTGTGGTCCTTAAATGTATGAGTAAATCTGATCTAAAAGCAGTCTGAGGACAGTAATGCGATTTCTCATGCATTTCTCATCATGACATATCCTCAGGACTGTTATAAATATTGCTAAAATAAGCAATGAGTGGTCTTTCTCATAAGCAAACCAGTGCCCAATCAGGCCCGTTCCCTTGTGTACACCTTAGACAAATCAAACTAAATTCAAGTTGTATTCAAGTAGATGATATAACACAGTTTCTGTTCTTGTGTTGTGTGTACTCTAAAACACATTAAATCATTGGCAAGACTAACCACATCAACTGATCAAAAACTAACGTTAAGGCCCTCAGGGAGCATCTTGTAAACATTGCTTAGCCATGCAGAATTGGACCTTACTACAAGGATTTTGCTTCAAACCCCAGTGGTGCCATCTGTTGGATATCCTAATTCTCCCTCCTGACGAAAATGGAAAAGCAAGACTATGCTAAAATCCTTTCAAATGCTCTTGGGCACAAAATGCTGAATTTGAATACACAGGCAACTCATACATTACATCCAACATCCTACTTTGTCTATAACTTTGCCTATTATGGACTTCTATCTGAGGGCCTTCTTACCCAGTTCACAGTTGCTGCTGCTGGCTTGGCATCCACCACCTTCTGACTCTTGATGCTTATCAGACTTGGTTCACAGACCCAATATCGCTGAATAAACAGTCCCTGCTGTCAAACTCTGTAATATTTCTTTTATTCAATTAATTCTGAAGTTGGGTTTTATGGTAACACATTCTGTGTTTAAAGACGGAAGTCTTAAAAGCTTGACGCTTGGTTATTGCAGATAAAGCTGGCTCTGAAATGTAATCTTTAATATTGAAATGATCAGAAGTGATGATATGTATCTTTTGCAGTTGTGTGGCTATGCTGCCTGTTGAAAAGCCTTTGGAAGTGTTTTTATTTAAAGAGCAGAGCACAGTGCAGTCTAAGCAAAAAATGTAGCACCAAACAAGGTTATTGTGGCTGGTAACAGTAGAGGAACCCTTTGCCTAATAGAAACATTTAAATAACCAGAAATACAAGGTTTTCCATCATGAAGATAAAACATAACACTAATACATAATACATACTTGCATATACATATGACTTGTAACAGTAGAGAAACCCTTTTTATTGGTGCTATATACAACCATTTTAAAGGGTTCTTTAATGAATCACACAGACAAGGTTCTCCACCATGGAGATAATACATAACAACAATGCATACATTACAGAACATTGCAGAGTACACTCCTAGCAAAAGCACAGCACCAAACAAAGTTATTATGGCAATAGTAGGGTTTTTTTTTTGGGCTCTATATTGAACCAATTTTCTATAGTCATTGTAGAACCATTTTAAATAGTTATTCAAAGAACACCACAAATACCATTTAAAACCATAGACCATCATGAAAATAATACACAATACCAGTAATACATACATACATATACACACAATAATAATCATCACATTATTATAATAATGCCCTTTTTGTGAACTACAAGGAATCATTTGTCCACAATGACAAAAGTTCACTAGATAGGACTTTTTTCTCCTCTGACAAAAGACAGTGAAGTAATGTGGAAGCAAAAAGGACAGGTGACCATGCTGGCACAGGCAGTGCTGATTCAGTCCTTTCAGTCCATTGTCCAGCGTCGTTTGCAGTTCCACTGCAGAGGCTGCTGACCCAACTCCATGTCATGCACCTGCATTTTAATGTAGATATCTGCACTGGAGGAGAGCCAATCCAATTACTGTCGGATTCCAAACACCTCTTCAGTTGACGCTGATGTTTTTCAGACTCTCCCCTTCCTTTGCGAAGCACATCAAAAAAGGGGGCACAGTTTCTGCTCGATTGAGATTCAAGTGGAGCCGCGGTCTAATGAATCAACCCTCAGATAAGCAGTCTGCTAAAATGTCACCCAAAACTCTGACACAGGCATTTAGTTGTGCATGCACAGCTTGATTAATCACCATAGCACTGCCACTATGCCCAATGCCATCCAGTAGATAGAGGGGTATAAAGACCCTCTATCTTTACTGGGCTGTGGAGCAGTGCAACTGACTTCTCTAGAGTGCTGGAGCTTCAGCCAGTACCTCTGGGATACATTTAATTGGCATATCTAATCTATAATTAAACATCTATTTTCAGTACCCGACTTCTGCACTAAATCTTCACCTCTTGATTCCAAAAGAAACTTTGGAGGAGCGGGTGTCTACAAACTTTTAGTGGTGACAGAACTCATTTAGTTATGGGGCTGTCATATCATGCAAAGCCATGTTTCCTCATATTGTTCAATAAATGACTTTGACACTAGTGAGCAAACATACACAGTGATGCATTGAGCAGTGAAGCAGAGAGTGTTAAGGGCCTTGCTCAAGGGTCCAACAGCGGCAGCTTAGTGAACACAGGTTTCAACCCCTACAACCCTGGCATCAATAACCCAGTGCTCAAAAATGGTCATGTGCATGTGGGTTCAATTCCACGACTGGGTAAGCAGTTGTTGCACCAATAAGAGTCCTTGATCAAGGACTCCTAGATAATTTAAATATAAGTGTGCCAGTCAAATTCTGTAAGATTTTTACGTTCAATAAAAATGATTTTTTTTTATCATGGCACATTTCATACCACAATCCCAATCTCACTCACAATACACAGGCATGCACACAGCAATACACAGACTCACAGTGCACATACTACACACACACACACATAGGCATACTCAGAGTACCCTAAAAAAAGACAGGAAGGAAAACAGAACTGTGCTGTTCTCTCCCATTCAGGCAAAGGCCAGGGAAAGTATATTTAGAGCCTTGAGATGTTGCATGTTCATCAGAAATATAAACAGAGTGATTAGGACGTCCACTGTTTTCTTTACAAATTGCTCCTGGTTCTACCTGGATGAGAGCCATATGGCTTATGGCTTATTTCATGGGAATTCGACGTCCAGAAGAGCTGATGTGGCCTGCCAGAGCTCAAGGAAAGTCTCTTTGGGATGACATCCTCCCCACGGCCTCATTCTCATGCTAGCACTTCATTCCCGTCTCACACTGCCTGGGCAGCTGCCACTGTTTCCTCTTCAGAAAAGCATACATCATGTTTTCTTATCAGTGTTAGTAACAGTAGTTTGGAGAAGGACGGCACAATATGCGACTTATGTTGTAATTTGATCATTATTGATTGCTACAATGTCAGATTTTGTAACAGCTGGTTACAAACAGCTGGTTGTACTTCTCTGGGCCAGTTCCAGCTGGTTGCGCTTCTCTAGGGCTGTCCTATGGGCCTGAAGAAAATGATGATGTGCTTTTACATGTAAATATGCTGGCCTGTGTCCTGCTGCATTGCAGAAGAGAATGCTAATTCAGTAACAAAAGAGCAATCTAGTAGCTAAAAGTAGTATTTACAGCTGGAGTTGGAATTCTGTTACATATGCTGTGGTCTTGCCCTGATCTGGAGGGATATTGGAGGGTGGTTTTGGATGTTATTTCAGAGGTCACCCAAAGTGGACATACCCCATTTAATTAGGCTTACCATACTAAGAGATGAGTAAATGTAAAGAATTTGTCACTGTACAATAAAATGTGTCCTCTACATTGTACCATTCCATGGTAGTGAACACACACACAGAGCAGCCAACTCAAGCGCCCAGGGAGCAGAGAGGGTGAAGGGCCTTGCTCAAAGGTCCAACAGTGGCAGCTTGCCGAGCCCAGGTATCAACCCACAATCCTGTCATTAACAGCCTGGAGCTCGCAGTCCAGAGCTCTAACCACTGCCCTGTGTCTGTGTTCCTAGAACAACTAGAGGTGAATCTTAGATATTTTAGGATAGCACTTCACACTACAAAAAAAAGGTGGAAATCACCTGAATCTATATAGATAAGAGACATTTTCTTTTATATTCCCTCCAATACAAAAACAATACTGGGGAGAATTTAAATCCAGGACAACATAAGTCATTGGGTTTTTTTTTTATCAAATGTAATATTTTGCCTAATTTACTTGTCTCTATGCTAGACCTGCTCTGTGCATATATTTTTTTTTGTTTTGTTTTTTTGGCACTACTTGGAGGGAGTGATATTGGGGTTGTGAGGTTGTGAGTAGGTTAGGTTTATACTAATGAATCAGTTATGTCATTTTGATGTAATGAGACAAAAACTAATAAACATATTGATTTAAAAGAGAAAACACATTCTGCTCATTAAATACCAACTCCTAACCAAACCTACTCTACAGTGGGGAAAAAAAGTATTTAGTCAGTCACCAATTGTGCAAGTTCTCCCACTTAAAAAGATGAGAGAGGCCTGTAATGGACATCATAGGTAGACCTCAACTATGAGAGACAAAATGAGAAAAAAAAATCAGAAAATCACAGTCTGATTTTTAAAGAATTTATTTGCAAATAATGGTGAAAAATAAGTATTTGGTCAATAACAAAAGTTCATCTCAATACTTTTATATAAGGTTATATATCCTTTGTTGGCAATGACAGAGGTCAAACGTTTTCTGTAAGTCTTCACAAGGTTGGCACACACCGTTGCTGGTATGTTGGCCGATTCCTCCATGCAGATCTCCTCTAGAGCAGTGATGTTTTGGGGCTGTCGGTGGGCAACACAGACTTTTAACTCCCTCCAAAGGTTTTCTATGGGGTTGAGATCTGGAGATTGGCTAGGCCACTCCAGGACCTTGAAATGCTTCTTATGAAGCCACTCCTTTGTTGCCCTGGCAGTGTGCTTGGGATCATTGTCATGCTGAAAGACCCAGACACATTTAATCCTCAATGCCCTTGCTGATGGAAGGAGGTTTGCACTTAAAATCTCACAATACATGACCCCATTCATTCTTTCATGTACACGGACCAGTCGTCCTAGTCCCTTTGCAGAGAAACAGCCCCAAAGCATGATGTTGCCACCCCCATGCTTCACAGTTGGTATGGTGTTCTTTGGATGCAACTCAGCATTCACTCTCCTCCAAACACAACGAGTTGTGTTTGTACCAAACAGTTCTACTTTGGTTTCATCTGACCATAAGACATTCTCCCAATACTCTTCACATCCAAATGCTCTCTAGCAAACTTCAGACACGCCCGGATATGTACTGGCTTAAGCAGGGGAACACGTCTGGCACTGCAAGATCTGAGTCCCTGTTACTGGCGGTAGCCTTTGTAACGTTGGTCCCAGCTTTCTGCAGGTCATTCACTAGGTCCCCCCATGTGGTTCTTGGATTTTTGCTCACCGTTCTTGTGGTCATTTGGCTGAGATCTTGCGTGGAGCCCCTGGTCGAGGGAGATTAGCAGTGGTCTTGTAGGTTTCCCATTTTCTGATTATTGCTCCCACAGTAGATTTCTTCACACCAAGCTGCTTGCCTATTGCAGATTCAGTCTTCCCAGCCTGGTGCAGGTCTACAATTTTGTTTCTGGTGTCCTTTCGACAGCTCTTTGGTCTTCACCATAGTGGAGTTTGGAGTGTGACTGTTTGAGGTTGTGGGCAGGTGTCTTTTATACTGTTAACGAGTTCAAACAGGTGCCATTAATACAGGTAATGAGTGGAGGACAGAGAAGCCTCTTAAAGAAGAAGTTACAGGTCTGTGACAGCCAGAAATCTTGCTTGTTTGTAGGTGACCAAATACTTATTTTCCACTATTATTTGCAAGTAAATTCTTTAAAAATCAGACAATGTGATTTTCTGAGTTTTCTTTTCTCATTTTGTCTCTCATAGTCAAGGTCCACCTATGATGTCAATTACAGACCTCTCTCATTTTTCAAGTGGGAGAACTTGCACAATTGGTGACTGACTAAATACTTTTTTCCCCACTGTACATATCCCAACTCTGTCAAAACACAGCAAACACAGCAAATCTGGCAAAACACTAGCACATGTTTTCTTTCAAGAGGAACATGCTGTCAATATGCTACAGTTGTTGTTATTATAGAAACAGTGTTTCTGTGTTTCTTTCTACCATCCAGCTACAGACACTATGACATCCACTGCTTTTATAATTCTGTTCCTTTTAACTGTAGACCACATATAGTGAATGTGTGGAAGGAGATTTTTTTTTTTGAATGGGCAAACCACTTTTTACAGAGTTGGAACATGAAATTGCTCCCAGTGATCAACAAAAAATTCAACATACTCGGCCTTCTGCCTTTGTGTAAAAATGAATTTTGTCATGTGGTTAATGATCATACACCTAACCCTCCAGGCTGAAAAGAATCCTCAGTGGTATGTGGTATACAATATGTGTACATGCTTTTCAGTCCGTACTATTGCATGTATGGTAACCCATGCTTACATGTGGAGAAGCATAGTGTGAAACTCACTATAGTCTCAGAGGATCAACAGCACTAATACGACCATAACTTATATAACTTATAATATTCAAATGCCCTTAATCTTATAATCTAATGCATATCCATGATGTTCTTGCCATTGTTGTATGCTTGGATTTACCTTGTTGTAACAGTTTTTGATATGTATTTAATATTTTAGTAAAATAACATTTGATGGTACATAGAATTGACTGTCATTAAACACTATACAAACACACCTCAGTGAAAGTACCAGTATGTTGTTTGTAGCTTATGTTAATATCTATTGTTTTTAAATTATATATAATGCATGATAAATAATTACACATGTATATAAGTATCTGAACTGTATATGAGTATATAGAACTGTTTTTCTATTAAGATCCTTCCTGATAGATATTCATTAAACCAACTCTTATTAAACTCATTTTGGACCATTTATCAAAAGAATCAAACACATATATTCCTTATCAACAAAATATATTTAATCAGTTAGCACTCTTAAAAAACAGAAGTGCTTCCAAAGGTTCTTTAGCAGTGCCAAAGTAAGTTCCCTAAAGAACTATCTGTAAGTGAGAATGCACTATAAAAAGTTTCTTCACCTTTTCATAAGATCTTTATAAAAAAAATCCTTCATAGTTATCGCCCAAAGAACTATTTAAAACATCTTTATTTTTAACGGAGTGGTTTTCTAGTTTCCTTATTTTTGCAGTAATTGTGTTGGAAAAACATACATTTATGGGCTATGCACAATGATATCGGAATCACACGAAAATTGACAGCTACTTTATGACCTGTATTTTAAACAGATATGTGATAATGTGTTTCCCAGAAGATACAAATGTTTAGGTAATGCTGAGTTCTGCATCTACTGAATATCTGCATTTACTGAACATCTGCATTCACTACATTTACTGCGTTTAGTGCATTTGCAAGCATCTACAAATAACTGTTACATTGTCTGTAATGCTGATCCTAATGGATTCATTCTGTATTTATTTTCATCCATCAAATCAGCACATCCCTATATTTTTTATTTATGTAGACATCTAGGTCAAGTAAGCCACTATTCGTTTCAGGGCATAAAGTCAGTTCTCAGGTAGATTATGATAATAAGGAGGGTGCAGGTGAAGCTAATTTAGGCTCCTGAACTCCTGAACTCATGAGCGTTATTTACTGTGTCCCTTGTGGGCGATGAAAGACAGGGCTCAAAGCCAACACAATCTTGGTTTCCTGCCCAGTGGCTAATATTGATTTTCTGATGTATGCCTATGATGGTCCAGCATGAGTGGTCCAGCAGTGTGGTACTGGGGGACGAGGAGACAGACCCCTCACACTTGGTAGGTTTTGGTTAGTCTCTCACATTCAAAGCACATTATCTACTAATCGCCTGTTCCTGCTCTCTGTTCCTATGCTCAAATCATGCTACAGGCCCATCAGGGACCCAGGATGTGCCTCATTACAGACTGTGACTGACTCATCATGTGCAGTGCTATAGTCCCTAATGTAGAATCTATTTGATCCTAAATTCACAACACCATGAGAAATGCACAGTAGAATGGAGCAGGTCACAGGTAGAGCTACAGATTATCTACAGATGCTTAGATTATTATTAAACTCTACAACATAATTATCTACAGCATAAAGGTTAGGTTTAGCATTAGGGTAAGATTTTTAGTTAATGTGAAGAGTCAGGGTTTGATTTTATAGCATGTGATGCATTTAACATAATATTAAATTAGATGCAACATATTTTTAGTTGAATGTTAGGTAAAAAACAGAGAAACTTCAGCTCTAAACTTCATAGTAAGGGTACATGAACTGACTCTTTTAGACAAAGAATATTGCAATAGAAAATTCCATGATTAAACAGGAATAAATGAACCGGAAAGATGCTAATTCAACACTTGGACGCAACTACACATCCTAATTTTCATCTACTTAATTTGAATTTGAAATAATGAGGGAACAGGCCTCACCATGAAACCGCTTGTCTGGTAACTGTCTGATTACTTTTGAGCCTGTAAAAATAAATAGACTATTTAAAAAACGGTTGCAATATTTTTGCAATGTTTTTGTTAAACCCCTTGAATTGAAAGTCTACTCTTCAATCACACCATGAATGCTTCATTTAAGATCCACTGAGGGGGTGTGAAGAAACAAAATGACAAATTAATTCAGTGTCCAAATACTTTTTTTACTTTTACAATTTGAAATTATTTGACATAATTTTTTTCATTAACTTCTTTTGAAAGTTGAGAAGGTGTTTTTCTTGAATGCCATCAATAAAAGGAATAATTGTAATTTCGGCAGTTATTATAATATCCTACTAATATGTATGTAATCAGTAATAAAGTCAGAGAATTGTTCAACTCTAGTTTAGGGGGCACAAACATTGATATTTCATCAGGAATAATCAGTAATTAGTGCTTACTTTATAATAAATTAAGAATTCTTGTCCTAAGAAAAGAAAGCACTCAGAGCACTTGAATTCATGGCAATAGTCTTTTATTTTAAAACATACTGTGGTAAAAATGGGATCAAACAAACAAAGACTTACTGCTCCTGTAGTGATTCGGCTCATTCTCTTTCTTGTGGTTCCTGTGTGTTGCGGCAGAGGGACAAACTCCAGTTTTTTATTGGTTTCTAGAAAGGAAATTGCACCAGTGTAACATGCATGCAGCTTTGTTTTGTTTACAAAAGCTGGTTAGCAGCTTGAGTTGCACCGTTAAAGGGTGTGGAAATGTGCCATTAGGAGCACAGTTAGTAATCAGAGTTCATTTCCATTAAAAAGGGGGGGCAGACACTACAGAGAAAGTGTCATTCAGACTTCCTTGGTAAAATGTATCCATCTAGTTCGCAGCAAAATCAAAGAGCTGTTTTACATCCCAACATGAGAAAAACAGAAATACCAATCAACTGTCTTCTCTAGTAGGAAAAAAAAAATATTAATGCAAACAATTCACTAATAAGTTTTAAGTAAGGATAATAATGCTCTAAAAATTGAAACTGTGAACCTCAAACACTTTTGTGTCCTCCTTCAAAAGAAGCATGAGACAGGAACACACAAAAAACAGGGGATTATTCCAAAATCTTCAAACTGTTTCATGACAGTTTTGCCCCCAAAATTGCCAGCCCACAAATCTGGCAAAATGGTGTAACATGATGATGACTTTGGGAGAATATGCTGTCAGCTCATCACCTCCAGTCTCTAGTTATGAGAACACGTAGCTTTTTCTGTGCCAGTATCCGCAGAAGGGGAACTCAAACTCGGCACATGGTGAAATGAAAGCCAGGGCAAGCAACTGATGGTCCATGCTAGGCTAAAGGCCAACAATAGCTTGACCAGCTTCTGTCACCTCTTCTGTCCAACGTTTTATCACTTGAAAATAAACCTCAGCTGAACCAAACTGGAGGTTTTCAGAAGGGAAAGATCTGGCTTATTATTTGCTGGTAAGACTCAAGAAAGCCACACTCAGGGAAGTGAGTAGGAATAAAGCTAAACGCTAAACTGGTTACAATCTCATCAGCTTGCTAACAGCACATTGCACTGAGAGGACACTAAAAGAAGACAGCAAGTCTA
Organism: Salminus brasiliensis; assembly: GCF_030463535.1. Taxonomy (NCBI): domain Eukaryota; kingdom Metazoa; phylum Chordata; class Actinopteri; order Characiformes; family Bryconidae; genus Salminus; species Salminus brasiliensis. The sequence continues at coordinate 17,291,405 of NC_132895.1, forward strand.
TTATTTAATCATGCTTGTCATGGGAGAAACTGGGGGACATAATAACAATTAGAAAATACTACTTTACTGAGCAGTTTAGAATTCACATCTATAAGTCTATTCAGCAAGACTCACAGTGTTGTATGTTTGCAGTGTTAGAGTGTCTAGAACTAGATAAAACACACAGTTTGTGTGATAATGTGCAAGCTGCGCTACAGTCGTCTGGAATGAGTTTTATTGACCAGAAGTATCAACAAAGTCATTACGAGGAACATTTGTATCCGTATCAGCTGAAGCGTGCGTGTACAATGTGTGTAATTTGTATTATGTCACAGAATGTGAAAGTTTTATGGGATATGAAGTGGTTTTATTTCAGTTAGTTTTAACAAAGTAATTTAGCAAATACTGCACAAGGTTCGAGAATAATTAATAAACCCAATAAATATTTGGTTGTGAAATAAGTTCCCCTTCAAACATCACTGTCACTTTGCAAACAGACCTCTTCAACATCTTTCGGTAAAAAGGGTTTTTTTTGTGTGTGTAGGCTTGTTCTCATAACTAGGATTCAGTTCAAAACAGCATTCAAGTTGTCTTGTCTTGCATGAATGTGGGATATTCCGAACGTTTATGAAGGCAAAAACAAACAATGATTTGTCACATTGTAGATTTACATAGAAATAGGCTTGTGTTCTGTGCGTCAAAAGGAAGCTGACAAAGTGTCATTGGTGCACTGCAGAGAATTCAGTGTAAATGAATGGAGAGACACTACATTCGTGCTGTCAAGTTAGTGGCTGATTCTGGGGGTGGCAACAATAATAAACAAAGGCTATTCTTTATTATTATGCAGAAAAGACTTTGATTTGTAGCATTGAACACTGAACACTGAACTGCTCCTAGACAATAAAATATTCAGTGTGATCCTTCGAAAAATACAATATTTTCTGAATAAGCATAATTTCCTTGTTCTGCAATGAACAAAGAAAAATGTGTAAATTGTAATAGCATAGAGATATATGGTAAACATTCTACCAAATGCTTGCTTATCAAAGTATATATAAATATGTATATTTGTGTACATCCATCACTGTCTGGTTTGAAGCAGCCACAAAGCAGGACAGACTGCAGCGAGCAGTATGGACAGCTGAGAGAATCGTTGGTGCTTCTCTGCCCTTTATTCAGGACTTGTACTGCTTAAGAACCAAAAAAAGGGAATAGAAAATCATTTCAGATATCTAATGCAATGTCATTGAGTTTGATATAGAATATCATCTTCTAATTCTGATTGTATTGCCTGGAGTGCTGTGGGGTAAACACGACTATCTAGAATGACCTAATGGCCATAGTGGTGAGAGTGGTGAGTGAGCAACCAGAATGTCACAGATTTAAAACCAAGTGCTGACTATTCTGAGTATTCTTGGTTGTACCCTTGGGCAAGGCACATAGCCCCCGCTTCCCCAGGGGGCGCTCCTCTGCTGGCAATGTTGTACAGTTCCCAGACTGGGCATAGATGGGTCATTCCATGAAAGGATTGCCACAGGAATCCACATTATCTAATGTCTTGTATGAGAGGTTTCAGATTTCAGCAGATTTCATCATTTATATAGTGTGGGGTTTATTGAGTTACAAGAAAAGAAGATATGCTTTTTAAAATGTGTTTTTTTAGAAATGCATTGAACTAAATAAATAAATAAATGTTGTATTAACATCTAACCTTGCTCAAATATACACGATATGGGCAAAAGTATCAGGACGCAGCTTTGAATCATTGAATTCAAGCATCCCATTGCCACAGGTGTAGAAAAATTAAGCACCCAGTCATGCAGTCTGCCTTTAGAAAATTAGTAAAAGAATGGGTGGTTCTAGGAGTGCTAAAGTTGCTTGTTGTGACAAGTGAGTTGGTGAAATTTGTTCCCTCCTAGACATTTCAAGATGAAATGTGAGTGTTATTATTAAAAGGTGGAAGCAATTAGGAACCAGAGCAACAAAGCGGCATTGAGCTCGGCTGACTCAATGACTGCAGAGAGCTGAAAACCTGCTGTTAGAGCTGCAAAGAGACAAATTTTTATATTAATGCCTACAGATTTAGATTGGGATGGTATAAAAGCTCCTGTAGGTGTAATATGTAGGTGTCCCAATACTTTTGTTCATATAATGTATTTCTGTTATCGCGTAACACTACCTATATAAATGTAATGTAACTTTAAGTAAAAGGTAATAATTATAATATTTTTATGCCTATTTACAAATATCAAGCCATTCTTAAGATGTGATTTTATGAGTGATGGGGACATTCTAGGAATATTGTGAAAACATCAGAAAACACATGCAATGAGCAGTTTCTGGGACCCTACAAAATAAAATCCTTCCAATATATTTTATTTATTTTTATATCTGCTTCCAACTTTTCAGACCATTCTGACAATGCCCTAAAGACATCGTGAGAACATCAGAAAATATGTAGCCTGAATTTTTTAATGTCTATGTAATGCTATTTGCAACATCCAGGCAACTAAAGAATGTTGTAAGGACTTTCAAAAGAAAACTGTTTTAATTACTGAGAACTGATCTGTGTCCTTGAAACCTAATCAACGGAATTAGCCATGAAAAAAATGTTCAGTCACATTAAGTGATATGATGAAGACTAATTGAATAATTTAAACTTCAGAGAAGCAGAGTTCAAAAGCTGGTAAATGTGACGTTTATCCAATATTGATATTTTGTTGTTTTCTCCCTCCTGGACAGGGTCCAACCAACTATTATTATTGGCACATGTTTGATGTGATGGGTCTGTAATTCCCCTAGTAATTTGGCATAAAAATATAAAAGGTGGGAAAATCTAGAAAAAAGGGTAAAATCGAGAAAACAAAACCTCACAAAAGCATGTCCATTTGGCACACAGTTCACAAAATCACACAATTAGATGATTTTGATTAGTTTTTTAATGGTAAAATGGATTAATAATTTCAGTTTATTTAGTGTTTGGAAAGACGTTCAATTTGACAGAGAAAAGAACTTTTTACCACAACACATTCAGCATTAAACCAATCATACGTGACAACACACTTTCAACAATTAATGATAATGTTGTTCACTTTGTGCATGAGCTGAGTCCCAGAAGGCTACTCATTGGATGTGTAATGACATTTCCAGCTGAACCAGGTATGAAAGTTTTCCTCCGTTACAACATTTTCAGTCTCAAAGGTGCACTTATGGCCACAAAATAGAAATTATTCAGTTCAAAGTCTCTAAGATTTAGCAATGCCTTGTTGTCCCAACGTTCGAGTTTGATGAAAAATGTCTCTGAGGATGTCTGGCTGGACCATTTTCAGTATCGCTCAAATCATATTGAGTGGCCTTGGTTCTTTTTCATTTTAGAGGTTCTGGTGTTTATCAGTGTTATGTTCTGTTCTTCAAAACTTTACTTTACTTTATTACTGCTTAAAAAGTATCACAGCTCCCCTAATGAAGTGTACGCTAACTCTGCATCCTACTATACACATCATAGAGCTCAGCCTACTCAAGCACTATGTTGTGCCAGATGACAATTGATTATACATTCTTAATTTAATTGGTATAGAGTGGTTTTCCTTCTCCCGTTCATCTTATAGAAAAAAGTAATCATTCTTTAAAGAACCGCCTATTGAAAGGTTCCTTAGGGAGTTAAAAGTGATATCTTTCTGCAGAAAAGATATCTTAACTCAATATCTCGGCACATTAACTAAGTGCACTTGTATGCTTGTAAATGTTGTTCTCTATAATAAGATCTGTGTAACACTCTCTTCCCCACTCTTTGCCAGCCACCCACCAGCCTCACAGTTTCTGATCCAGTCCCACCTCCAGACCTCCTCATCATCACCACCTTAAACTCATCAGTTTTTTATAGTGACTTACAAAGCCTCTAGTTTCCTTTTGAGAGTCTTAGCCATGCATTTCCATGTTCTCTGCAGTGCAGTAGTTGTGTGTGCTGTGATGTTTACTTGTAAGAGTGCTTAAAGCTACAGTAGCTAGTAGCTAGTAGTTGTAATTTGTTCTAATTTCCTTGAGAATTGTGCACATCTGTTTAGTGTTGCAGATGTGTACAGAGTTCAATTTAACACAGATTGCATTTCAACTAGGAATGGAATAAAAAAATTGACAGGTGCTGTCAAACACCTTGTATCTCCTAAATGGCAACTTTACAGGAGAAGAAAAAAAAAACATCTTAACTTTCAATGGAAGTCAATGTTCAAGCTATTGGAGTCATTTTGGAGCATTTCTATTGGTCTGTTTATCACAAAATTGTGACCCACTGTAAAGGACAACTGCCAAACCAGTATAGTTAAAAACCAACTATTTAGCAGAAAGACCTATTACACACCAAGGCATGTTACTCAGTAACTACAGGGATGTCTGTACAGACTGGTGGGGCTATTCTGTGATAATAGAAGTTTGTAAAAACACTTTCATAGGCTTTTCAAACATTAAACCAAGTAGTGTCTCCATAAACCAATATATATAGTTCAAATATGTAATATGTAATAAATTTAACTATACTGGTTTGGCAGTTGTTCTTAACAGTGGGAAACAATTTAATGATAAACAGACAAAAGATTCAACAAAATGACTCCAAAAATCTTTATATATATATATATATATATATATATATATATTTATATATATATATATATATATATATATATATATATATATATATATATATATATATATATATAAGCACAGGGTAGAGGGGAATTACTGTGCTGTCAGAATCAGTGTAAGTGGCTCCAGAAATTGAAAAATGTGCAGTTCATTTAAACTTGGCAGCAGGTAATCCCTGTGGTTTTTGAACAGTATTCAAGGAATTTGTTGGTCCATATTATAGAACATATTTATCAAAGGTACCTGTGGCTTGTTTAGCTGACTTTACTATGGTGAAAGATGAGCAGATGTGCATTCCTTTTCTGTCCAATGTCCAGCAGGAGAAACGGTGAAGATTTACCATTTTTGGGTTTATTTTCCCATTGTTCAAAAGTTGTATGTTTAAAAATAAACAGTCGCGTTGATATTCCAGACCTGTGTAACAGTACTGTGACCAATCTACTATAAAGACACAATAATAATAATAATAATAATAATAAGAAGAAGAAGAAGAAGAAGAAGAAGAAATAATAATAATAATAATAATAATTATTATATAGGCTTAGTATGTCTTTGGTAAGCAAATTCCTGTTGTTTTCACTAACATTCTGGAAGAAGGCTTACAAAAACTGTTGCTTTTCAAGGCCGTTTAAGTTTGCATGGAACTTGGGACAAAAGTCCAAAGTTTGGACAAATATTAGTCTAAAGTAAATATTATCATTAATTAGAGATACAGTAATGTGGGAATGAAGAGCATGCTGAGATAGAACTGCAGTTTAATTACAATAAACATTTGCATTAGTGAACTGAGGCAGCAGTTTGTATTGTCCTAATGTAAACCGGCTCATCAGATTATGTTCCTGTGTCACTGGCTTGTCTAGACACATGAGTTTCTATCAGTTCACACAGATGACAGATAACCATCTGACTGAGATGAACTACATTGGTCTGCAGCAGAGAAATGGTCTAGATCTCCTGCATGTTTAGAACTTATTAAGGATGGCCTTGTGCTAAAATAACTGCCCAGCTCTGCACTAAATATAGAACCATGATATACAGCACGTAGCATTTCAATATGTCCCGAACGCACCCACAAACTGCTTGATTTATCACTGGGTATGCCATAAAAGCTCTCTGGAGAGCACTGTATCTGTATGTACAGTGATTTGGTTAAATGATTTCAGATATAACATGCTGCACTGCATTGGAGCTACCACAGCTACTAAATGACAGATTATGACAGAACACTTGCAGTCCACGGTTTGAGTTCAAAGTGAAGCATGATATTTGTGAAAAGGTCTGTATGTAAACAAGTTTAAACAGAACTTTGGTACGTATACTCAATGATGGATTACTAACCAGGCCTGTGGGGCCGGTGCCCAGGATCCTTTGAATGCCACAAGCCTCAGACCACAAGGCCAGAGCTGGGTCACATACTCAGAACAATCTATTGCAAATGTAAACATCAGGAATATACCTTAAACATGTACCAATGAATGAATAAATGAACTGATAAAAAAACTAAAGAAATATATATATATTTTAAAATATAAAATAAATTAGTTATTTGTAACAAAACAGTTTAAAATTATTGCATTTAATTCTTTCAAAATTATGATTTGTTGTAGACAAACAAATCTAACACAAAAAGCACAAACCGCTGGGTTGCAGACATAGTAAGATATGACACATTCATATCACTAATTCTGTTCATTTTCAACCAAATATCCCTAAAACAGTGTATACTATTGTTTAATATCACTTTGGGATCTTTATTATAAGGTATTTATTATTGTTGGAGTGTGAGAGAAACCACCAACAACACTTGTGTCAATGGGCCAGACCATGGGCAAGACCATGATCCACCCCTGCTTGGACTGACCATATTTAAACTTTAACCACAACATGCTGTAGTGTACTGTGTAGAGAATTCCAGATGGGTTAAATGTTGTGAGGTAGTCAAGTAATGCAGAGGGCATTATGAAACCTACAAAAACATAATTTCACCAACCAGTAAACAAGCAAACAATAAAAATAGACATCAACAAGTAAGCAAACAAAAGTAAAACATTTTCGTGCTGAAGGATTTTTCCTGAAACCACTTGTGTAATCTAAATATTTATGACATATCCTTTGTTTTTATTCACTGCTATGGGTACACAGAGCCAAGAGCAAGCTATGCATTTAGCTAAGAAGCATGAGCTGATGTCTTTCTATCTCTCTTTCTCCTATATACTCTCTCCCTCTCACTCACAAAGCAAACAAAATAAAAAAATCTGCTGTTATTAATGTGTTCTCGCTGTGTTGCGAATTAGCGCACAGTCACTGAATTACACCCTTTGCTTGAAAGTATGAGTGTTTAAAGTGACAGTGTGTAAAATTGCCAAAATTCCAGCTTCTATATATAAATGAGCTTTGCAGCTGCTTTCTGTTCTAGGTCTGATGAATTGTGTATGTGGGCTTTCATTAAATAAGAGAGGGATGAATTAAAGGACGCATCATCAGCATAACATAGTCATAAATCTTCAGGACTAACAGCAGCGGCTCTCTTCCTATGATCTAACACATGGCATCTCTCCCTTCCCACCCCACTGAGTCTGTGTGGTATTAATCGGTGGTGATGGTTTCTCCAGTCAGGCACAAATTTCCACACCACCGATGATTCCAAACCTACCATGATTTTCCATTTGCAGAAAGAAAGACTTGATCCTTTATTAGGCTTAGTTATTGATCTTGATTATAACTTGAGGTTGAATTGAGGTTTTCTCGCCTGGAAGTGACTGTGGCTAAGGCTATTACAGGTCACTGGAAAGTCCTATTTGGCTGATTCTAATCTGAAAAATATATTTAGTCAATCGAACGTGAGAGGGAGTGTGTTGCCACGTATACCAATTCACACTGTCAATACCTTTTGCCAAACAGTAGTTCCACAACAAACATGTTATTGCTATGGACCGGTAACAATTCCCTAGCCTGCCTTAACAATGTAGACTACAAAAGCCATATGGTTCATATTACATGCATTAGATCAGACCTAATGGTTTTCTCATCTGTGGGTGAAACCGAGGGATGATGTGTTGTTTTGTCTCGTTGTCTCTTTGTTTGAATTGTTCTGAGGAGATGTTTGCAGGCTTAAAGTCAGAGTCCTTTTTCAAACACCAGGACAGACTAAGTGGAGGTTTGTTGAGGTACCTGTTAAGCCCTGTATGCAGTCCAAGATAACTGCTGATATTATAAAGCTTATGTTTTGTGGTACGGATAGCTGTTTAAGTAGCAGGTTCAACTCAGCATTTGTAGTTGTGGTCGACGCGTGATACAGTTTTAGTGTGTGAAAAGGCTGTGCTGTTATCACAACCATCAGCTCACTAAGAACGCTTCTCAGCCAATCAGAGGGCGGAACTAACTGCATAAAGCTCTTTTAAACACGGTAAAAAGAAATACACAATTAAGCCATAGTTCGCTGAATGTAAAAATACCTGTTGTTGCAACTTGTTTACACAAAACCTTGGTATTTCAGTTTGCCTGCCTTGATCAGCTAGCAAAATTAGCATCATTATTTTTTCAGCTCTACTACACTTTAACTTTACAACTATGTTAACTGTCCTACATTTGACTTTTTTCTGGATTCTGCATTTATTAGTGTAGGAAAACATGTACCAAGCTGTATGTACTGTAAGTATGTACTGTACTGTAATGTAAGCAAGACCCAGCTTGTAGTAGACAATTATCACACTTTAATGCTGAGAAGTGCAATGACAACAAGACCTCAGCTAGACTAATAACACCCTCATACTAACATGCTATATTAGTTAACTAGCTAGCTAGCCAACCCTTGTGGCTTAGCTAAGAAAAACGTGTTAATAATACTTAGAACTAACCAGGAAATCTCACATTTGGTTAAAAATGTTTTATTATACTAGGTCAATATATTTGGCCAATGGGCTTTTGAGTTGAATGCTTTGCATGTTAGAAAGCTAATGTTATATTATTAAACTTTATTACTTCCTCCACTGAAGTTGCTACTTCAGTAGAATGAGATTTAGTCACTAGAGGAACTTATCAGTAGTAAATTAGATGTACTATTGTAATCCGATACTTTTTTTATTGCGAAGTTATTTTTACAGTAAAGCTATGACAGTGAAGAGACCATGGGAAAACACCCACCCTAGAAAAAAAGAACAAAAATAAAGAAATGCCTGTACTGATTTATATAGCAGTACCTAATATGGCAAGCAGTGTTGTCACATAAGCATCGCTTCCATGTGACTATAGTGCGGTAGCAAATAAAAGGATCTCCAGGGGATTGTACTGTACCTTAACTGGCATTCATATAAACATCATATCATACAGCAGCTTTTTGTGGTAAGGGAGGACTTTCAAATGATGGACTGTGCCCAACTACCAGCAAGTAGCTACTTGTAAATAATGATTTTCCCACACATAAACGCAAAAGATGCCATTTTTCATGGTAGCAGACTAATCCACGTTACATAACTATTCAGTTTAATCATTACCGCTGTTCCTTTAGGAGACATGCTTTCTGATGGCAATCTTCAAGATTATTTAGCATGTCAAGGATTTAAATGACTATATGCCAAAACATGGAAACATTCATCACTACCAAATGTCAGTGCAGCTCCTCATTTATTACTGAGCTCCTCACAAAGCTTCTGCCTTAACATCAAGTTGTAGACAGCGGCTGGAGACTACAGCTGCTGACATCAGCGCCAAAAACAAAGGCTTACTCAAGATGATTTGAGAATGCTAATAATCAGGGCGGTTCTTTCTTATTCATCACCACAGTCCTCCACCACGTTACAGCCATGGTTCAGCTCATAGTCCCATATTCTCTGCAGCACATTGCAGCTAAGTGCCTTGCACCCCTGGCTTCAGTCCAGTCAGATGAATTACGGTGACTTTTATCTAGATTCCATTACAGGGGCATCTCAGGAAGCTTTTAATAGCCAAAAACTCCATAACAATCCCATGAATATTTTTAGTTCTGCTTTTCCACATTGAACATTTAAAATAAAGATTTTTTAGCCATAAATTATGCATGGCAGTTTGTTGATGTCTACTGTCATGTTCTTTCGATTGATTACATGGTCCATATATTATATACATTTCTCCTACATTGGGAAAAAATGGTTAATGCAAAAAAGCACTAGATGCACCACAACCCCCCTGTGTAGTCTTAACTGTGTTCTTAGTGGGTGTGGAGGGAAAGCTTGTGTACTAAGGGTGTTTCTGAGGTGGTAAAACACAATGGTTAAGGCATTTTAGGATAAATGTGTTTAGTGGGATGAAGAAAAAAAAACCTTTTAATATGAATTCATGTTAATGGTAAACTTTCATCTAGTTGTGCAGCAGCTTGTGCAGAGAAAACCTCTATGGGTAAACTATGCTGTTATAAAAAGGGGCTTTTAAGCACCAGAACTGGTGACATCTGAGACTCATCAAATGCAGTACTGTATATATTAAGGTTATTATTTAAAGAATATGAACAGTGTGAGATCTCAAACAGCAGGTTTTTGACACACTCAGCGTGAGAGGTTCTAAAACAACACTTCCCTTGTAGATCAATGCTGCTGGTGTACAGTTGGAGGCCTGTTATAAAAGGTCAGTTTCAGACCACAGAGCTGCTCTGATATGCTCCTACCAGTACCACACACACAAACACACACACACACACACACACACTACCATCAATTACCATTCTAGTGTTACTGCTGTGTTGAGAGTGGTCAACCATCCAAATAATGAGGTCAACAGGGGGTTTGTGGTCTGAAACGATTGACTAATAAATTGTGCAACAGATCAGCTACAGTCAATTACTATCATAGTGGAATGTATAAGAAAAGCGTATGGTGGTCATATATGAAACCATTGGTTATGATATATGATACAGAAAACAGTCTATATTCCTATTTATTTATTAGCTTATTATTATTATTATTATTATTATTACTATTTTGTTCATTTCATTGATTAAATAATTTTAATGGTACACTAATATGTAAAAGGGGAAATTGTGTCCATATTGTTGCCACTCCAAGACTGGAATGCCAGCTACTGCACTATGTAACATTGGTGAAGCATGCACAAGACCTCTCATAAGAACTGTGTGAAACTTTACATCACATGCGACAACTATGGGTCTTATGCTAGCTCTAAGAAGAAGCTAGTCCGGTATTTCCCGTATGAACATCATGGGAGAGGCTGCAACAAGACCTTCCTGTTGGACTAGAAAGTAATAACTTACTTGTGCTTGCTTGATGTTGTGCTTTCTTAACAAAGCTGTTTTTGAACATAAGCTAAGTCAGTCCATTTCAACATGGTTTGGCCACTAGCTAGAGCAAACCTCCTAAATAAGTTGCTCAAGCATCGGTACTGGTAATGAGTGCTCTCGCGTCTAATTGGCTAGCTCCACTAACACAAAGTAACTTGGGTGGCCCAAGTGGATTCCAAGTTTCATGTGTATTTAAGAAAGTGGTGTAAGGCCCTGAAATGAACGCAGACGCTTCAAATGGTGCAGACTGGGTTTTGCACATAGCTGCATTCAAAAATGTGTCACAATTAATTTCATAATGCAACACATGCGCAAGCTGCCAGGTTGTCTTGCACTGACAGCGTGCTTTTTTCCAGTGAACTATCATGGCAGAGCCGTTTTGATTTAGATTTGTCCTCTATGCCCCCCGGGTGCTGTTTTAACTGCCACAGTAACTTAAGAACACATGTTGAGCAGGACTGTGAGTTTGCGGAGCGTTGGCTAGGCATTGGCTCTTTTTTACGCTAATGTACTGCGGGGGGAGCCCAGTAGCAAAAAACACCAATTCTAACAAGTGCCACATAATCCCCTGTAAAGTAATGTAAGTTACAAGTTAATATTTAAAGTCCTAGGATCTGAACAACATAGTAGGCCTTTTCTTCTTTAGTCTATTTTCCTCCAGAGTCTTAATGAATAAGATTAAAACTGTTCAAGCACATTAAGTATTTCACAAAGACCCACATGATATTTAGTGGTTTCAAAGCAGCTTTGTCAGTTGAGCTGTAACACAGCTGTCTCATATGACAGTGTTTATACACCAAAATGGCCTAAATTAATTGTATTTCCTAATGCAATTTCATTCCTTCACCAAATCCACCGGCATACACATATACTTCATTTCTAGCATTCCAAAATCTGTCAGCATGAGATGGAATACAGCATGAGATAAAGATTCTTAATCAGAGTCTCATGCAAAAGATCTGCCCCATGCCACTACCGCTGTCCCTAAGAGCAAAACATTTGTTTCAGGCCTTCTGTTCAGTGGCTGCACACAGTTCTGATCTTCATCTCTGTGGGAAAACTCCATATGTTTTCACTGTATTTCTATTCATCTAATTTTTGCCCTTCTGGAATTATTGTGGAATAATTGAGCATCTAGGTGCAACAACAGCTCAGCCACAAAACAGTAGACCATGCAAACTCACAGAATGGAAATGTCATGCTTAAGTGTGCAGTATGTAAAAATGGTCTGTCCTTGGTTGTATCACTCATTACAAACTTCCAAGAACTGCAAAAGATGTGCTGGGAGCTTTAAGAAATGGGTTTCTGTGGCCAAGCAGCTGCTCACAAGCTTAAAATCACTTTGTGCAATGCCCCACTGAATACTTTTGGGTTGAATTGAAACATTGATTGCCAGTCAGGCCCTCTCGTCCAACATCAGTGCCTGACTGCACAAATGCTCTTTTGACTGAATGGGCATAAATTCCCACAAACACACTCTAAATTCTTGTACAATGCCTTCCCAAAAGAATGGAGGCTGTTACAGCTGCAAAAGCAAGTGGGTAACTCCAAATGCCCTGATACTAATTTAGAAATGGGATGTCCGATAAGCTTATATAGGTACGATGGTCAGGTGTACACACACTCTTCTCTGTATTGTATATGCTGTGGGTAGTGAGTATGTACAAATGTGTAGTGAGTCTATACATGAATGAGGGAATAATAAATATGGGTTGATACCAGTGGAGAACCCTCAGAGACTTCTAGGTCCTCAGCAAAGGTGATTGGGTAACAAAAAAAGAATTCTATACAATTTTGTCCTCTTTTATTCAATAGAGTGATGCCTGGTTTTACACTTTGCAAGAATACAGTATTAGTATTAGTCTTATTTAATTGTTATGTTTTTACCAGCAAACCAATGTTAAATGGAAAAGTGTGCAAACAAAATAATTTAAAACCTAATGTATCAGATTACCCACAAAAACGAGCTGACAGAGGAATCAACCAATCATGTCCTGATGTCCAATGCATGGCACCAGTTTAATCTTGAAAAGCATTACTCTGGACCTTCAGGAAGTCCTAGATACATCAATAACAATGAATCCAGGCCATTTCTGGACAACTCTGTGCCAGCACTGTTTACTGAAGGATACAATGTTAAACTGCTATGTTCAAGGGGGCTTCGCCATCAAAGATTGGCTGTGCTCTCTCTTACAGTGATGGTGACAGACGATCTGTGACCTGGTGAAGTGGAGCTGCTGTGCATCAGTGGCAGGTTGGAAAGTGGCAGGTTGTGTTAAATCCTCACATTCCTAGTGTCAGAAGCATTGCTAGTGCTAGGGGGAGTTATGAACGGTTATGCAGGGAACAAAAAGTGGCTATGCTGTAATATTGCACAAAGAACCATTTTGCCACCTCTACAGGGGCCCTAAAATGTATTAATTGAGTATTTTGGCAGAATTGAGTTATGGGATTTCTTTTTATGGGGCCCAAAATCTCTGGTAGCGCCCCTTTCTCAAATACAAAAAGAGACCTTATGTTTATGGTACTATAACCTTTAAAAAAGTCACATATAGCACTAAAAGGTTTCCACTAATTAATCAAATCAAATAAAATTTATTCGTATAGCTATTTGTACAACTGCCATTGTCACAAAGCAGATTTACAGAATCAGTAAACAGTAGGTGGACAAGAGATTAACAAGACATTAAAGCGTAAGACCCCCAGTGAGCAAACCAAAGGACATGGAGCTGGAGGAAGAAACCTTGGGAGGAACCAAGACTCACAAGGGGGACGCATCCTCCTCTGGTTAAAACTATTTATAAATTATTGACAAAAATCACTGAACCACCGCAGAAGACTTTTCTACACCTCAGGTGTGCAAAATAATCATAATATAGTATAACCAATATGATCATAGTAGAGATGGTAAGAATAATGAGAGTAGTGATGGTTAATGGTGGTAATAATAATAGTGGCAGATAGTTAAAGTCCATGTAAATATTTACGACTCCAGCAGGTCTGACTGTATGCTATGTACTTTATGCTTAGAGTGTAGCTTCTCTGACACAAACTGGGCTTCTGACACTGAGAATAATGTGCCAGTGTGCAATAACAGTGTGCAAGCAATCAATAAAAGCTGTAACACTAAAGGTTCTCTATGGCAGTGATCCTGAGACCCTTTTTTAAAGAACGCTTGAGTGAATGAACTTTTCACCAGGGCGAATAAAAAGAGAAAATAAATGAAATGAATTTGACTTCCAATAGCCATTAGGAATTCCCTGTAATTACTCGCCCTGTGGAGCTGCCTGCAGACAGTAATACATCCCCGCTCTTCTTTGTGGGAACAAATCTCAGACGTTGGACGTGCCGTAAACATGTTTAATTTAGTAAGGAAAAAAATGCCTTCAACTACAAACATGGTGCCATAAACAACATTTTGTTGTCCCAGATGCCGCTGTTGCCTGTGCAGCTGTGTGGTAGAGCCCTGCAGAGTTTCCCCAGGAGGGAGAGAGAGAGGGAATTTGGAGGGTCCAGTGCTGTGCACGGTTGCTTGTGGTGTTTCTCTTTTATCTGTGCAGTGCTCAGTGGCAGAGTGCAGCGCTGGAAGCAGACAGCATGTTTTAGCACACTGCAGTTCACAGCTCAGCACATTTTTGCCTTCATATCTCACATCACTCCACCTCCATTCATCAGCTGCAGCTCACAGGCCTATTAAATGTAAGCACTTTAATTTACTCTAAGTGTTGGCTGGACTTGATCCTGAGGTGCTCTCAGGAGCTATATAGAGGCACGTGTGTGTGTGTGGGGGGGGGGGGGTGCAGGGGGATGGGGGTGGTCCATGCTTGGGTGTGTATGCTGAAATGTGTGATGTCACATTTAGTTGTGGGGGCTTCTGGGTAAATTTATTGTTTAATAAATGATTTCTGCTCTTCTCCTTAAGCTGACAAATGAGTCACTTAATGGCTGTTTAGATTGAACATTAGATTAATAAAGAGTGATCTTTGACTTTTACACAGTTCTATGCTTGCATGCGCAGCCCATTCATAAGTGTGTGTGTGTGTATGTGTGTTTGTGTATGTGTCAGTGTGTGTGTGTGATGTTTCATGTCACATCTGAGACCACACAATGCTGTAACTCGCCCGTGTCTCCTTTATGTGTGGAAATGAAATGCATCAGTCTGCTGCCAGCCGCCCACACAGCCACACAGCAACAGCAGTCATAACTTTCCACTCTGATCACATGGTGCTATCTCACATTACTTCCAGCCAGCGGGAGGTAAGGACGTCGCGGCTGAGCTGAAATTCATTACTAAATAGCACCAGTCGAGCCCCATTGAACCATGCTCTTATTGTCTAAACAGCAGTGTTTAAAGCCTAAATGCAACTTTTTTCCCCCTCTTTGTTCAACTCTTTATTTGATGCCATAGTCAAACCCGATTAGTTCTCAACCTATCAGAGTTACCCTCAGAAAGAGTCAGTGAAAAGTGTTGAGACACTAAACATTTGGGTGTACAGAGTTTAAGATTTTCAGAGGTTCTTCAGTAAAGGCAATGGTTGTATATGGAAACATGGCAAGCAAAAGAACCATTTGAATGCCTAAATGGTTCTTTGCTTGGTTCATTAAAGCTTTAGATACCAGAAACACCTTTTGTAGATTATTCCTGAACCTTTTTAAAAGGGTTCTACAATCTTAACAATAAAGGTGCTTCACATGGTTCCTTGAGCAATGCTGTAGAAACACATTTGCAGTAAAGATTTGCTATTGTGAAGAACCTTTACATTAAGTGATGGTTCTTTAGACCTTTAAAATGTTCTTCACACCCTCTTGTCTCTTTTATAAATATAGTTCTTCATGGAACCGTTATTGTTAAGAGTGTGTAATTCTTTTCAAAGACTCCATACAGAACAAAATTGAAGATCCATTTATAATGTTTGAAAAAAATGATGTTTGTAATCGAGAGAGAGAGAGAGAGAAAGAGAGAGAGAGAGAGAGAGAGAGAGAGAGAGAGTGTGTGTTTGTGTGTGTGTGTGAAGAGCCTTTTATGGATCTACAATCACTTAATATAGAGGTTCTTCATCAAGAACCATTCGAAACAGCTTTATTTTTAAGTGTGTGCTGTACCAAAAAGGGGCTCATCTAAAGGTTTCCCCAGGAAAGAACCCCAAGACGGCATTTAGGAACCTTTTAGTTTTACAACTGTTACAGTTTAAAGCACAGGTTTCCAGTCCTGGTGCTCGAGTACCCCCTGCCTTGCACATTTGAGTGTTTCCCTGATCTAGCACACTGATCTCAACCCAATTAGGGCTAGTTAATTACTTGATTAGATCAGCTGCGTTTTAAGCAGAGAAAGCACTTAGATATGCAGGACAGGGGATGTTGGGGGGGGGGGGGGGGGTGGCACCAGTAGTTTAAAGTGAAGTTAATGTTCATGTTTACATCCCGCTCTCAAATCAACCATGACGATTCACTTATCTGTTTCTCCCATTACTGCAACACTCAGATACTCTTCTTGGTGTGAGCTGCAAATGATTCTCTTTGTAAGGCATCATTATGATCAGATTAACTCTGACTACAGCAGATGGTTAGAACTGGAAGCTGTTCTAAAGCTTCACAGCCATAATTTCCTAGAATAATTTCTGTGACGTTTTGGATTTCGCCTGGCATTTCCTAGTGGATTGAGTTACTTTATGCAATTACAGATGATTTGCTGAATATCTGGACGCTGTGCAGTCCTGTGAGTCTGGCCTCCGAAAGGACAGCGTGGAGACTTGTGCCGTGACATAACCTTTCCTTTTATGAGATTTATTATCGCCCTACTACCTGGGAAAAAAAAAAATTTGCAGATGATTATGCAAGGAAGAAAAACGATTTAATTAGGGCTGAAAGGAACACTGCAAGAGTGCTGGAATGCAGGTAGTGTATTAAAGGACCCATATCATGGAAAATTGGAATTTTCAACAGTTTGAACAGTGCTCTGCCAACATTATTTTAAAACATACCGCCTAGTCATGCTGAGGTTATAAGGAGTGTTTTAGCTTGGACTGTTTTTTGAACAAAGTACACAGTATAATGAGAACAGAGGTAACTTTACATATATCACGTCTTAAAGGCAAAGTAACACAACCAGCCTCCTCAGCTCTATAACACATGTTGAGTTTTGCTGATTGCAGCTGTTTTTGCTAAATAAATCCACACAGATATTAAAAGTGGACTCTAGGGAGGTGAAAGGGCAAGAAAAGGTAAGACATTAGACCCTTAAAATACATTTAGCAAGATGGAAAGAAATAATGTGTCTTATATTGGATGATTGCGTGTGTTTTTAGGCCTGCATAATCTGATTTGATGTTGACATCTGAAGTCCTCGCGTGGCTCCCAGTGTTTTGCACCAAAGTTACCAGCAAAACAGTGCAACAACCGTGACATTGTCCGCGTGTCTATAACCTGAATGGCAGGACGGCTCTAAAAATAGAGCAGCTGAGAGACACTGCCACGCGCTCGAGGTCACATTGCTTTAGATTACCAAACAACATATGGAACAGAAACGAGGGACTCCTCTTGACCACACTTTGTGTCCTTGGTGTAAAAGAAAAAGGGAGTAAACGAGTGAAAAAGGAAACGGAGAGGGCTCAGTCGATCTCTCCAGCGCTTGGCTGAAGGCTGGAGTCTCCAGTGAAGTTTGAGCTTGGTGTAGGGAACGGAGGGAAAGAGGGAGGGGGTTGGTTTGCTAGCGAGCGCATGGGTGAATGCAGGAGTGGTCAGTAGGGATGCGTAGGGACAGCCTGGAACAGCGGGAGCACTGCAGAGGACGAGAGCTAGCTGCTGAGGATTGGTTTGTGAATGGACCCGAACTAGGCGTATGCGTCACATAGAACACAGAGGAGAGCATGGAGAACCTCGAGATTGCGCTTTTTACGCACCGTGCTCGTGCGGAGACCCCTTTCAGAACGAGCCCCGGAGCAAGAACACGTGGCAACAGCCTAACCCTGCACATGAAGTAAGCGAAATTCACAAGAAAACACAAGAACTAAATCTGGGTATGGGGATTCCAGGCTGGTCAGGATGAATTCCGATATGGATGATGCCTGGAACATCTGGAATAATGACTCGGGGAAGCTGTACAGAGAAGTGCCCTCGCACGCGCCGCAAAACATATCCAACTGGACGGCAGGGAACGCGTCCGAAAGTGCCCCGTTCAGCCTGGCCAGGGCAGTGCCACTGGCCGTGGTCCTGGGCGCGTTCATCGTGTTTGCCATAGTGGGCAACATCTTGGTCATCCTGTCCGTGGTGTGCAACAGGCACTTGCGCATTCCCACCAACTACTTCATTATAAATCTGGCCATGGCCGATCTACTGCTGGGCACTACCGTACTGCCAGTGTCCGCCACGCTCGAGATCCTCAACTACTGGGTGTTCGGCCGGATCTTCTGCGACATCTGGGCTGCGGTGGACGTCCTGTGCTGCACGGCGTCCATCATGAGCCTGTGTGTGATCTCCATAGACCGCTACATCGGCGTGCGCTACCCTCTGCAGTACCCCAGCATCGTGACCGAGAAGCGCGCGCTCCTCGCCATGCTGGGCGTCTGGGTGCTCGCCATCGTCATCTCCATCGGGCCCCTGCTCGGATGGAAGGAGCCTCCGTCTGACGACGACACCATCTGCCCGATAACGGAGGAGCCCTTTTACGCACTCTTCTCCTCGCTAGGTTCCTTCTACATCCCCTTAGCGGTCATCCTGGCCATGTACTGCCGCGTGTACATCGTGGCCAAACGGACCACCAGGAACCTGGAAGCGGGAGTGATGAAGGAGCGCATGGACTCCAGCGAGCTCACCCTGCGAATCCACTGTAAAGGGGCTCAGGCGCAGGAGGAGTGCGGGGGAGCGGGGAAAGGCACCATCAGGAGCTCCCTGACCGTCAAGCTGCTCAAGTTCTCCAGAGAAAAGAAAGCAGCCAAAACCCTGGGGGTCGTAGTGGGCATGTTCATCCTTTGCTGGCTGCCCTTCTTCCTTGCGCTGCCCATCGGTAGGTAACAACAAACAAACTTATTTTATGCTTCTACTTCTACTCTTTACTTGGAAAACAGAAAAGGTTCTATAGTACTGAAAAAAGGGTTCTTTGACACATAGTGGAACAATTTAGGTGCTATATACAGCCATTTAATGTTCTATAAGGAACCATACGCAACAGGCTTTTATAGAAAATAACCATTTCAGCATCCAAATGGTTCCTTAATTTCCTATTTGGTCCTATAGAACCATTACCCTGAAAAACTGTTTTCTGAAGAGTGTTTTACTGGTAAGCTCTTTTATGTTCTTCTCAGTTGTTTCTGCTCGTTTAAACCCTTGTTGCTTTCTTTTACTTCTTTATGCTTCGTCTCTATAATTGTACACTTTTACTCTCTTTAAGTCTAGGCCATTCTGCAGCATCAAAACCTGTTGACAAGATTTCTTGGCCTTCTTTCATAGAAAGAAAACAAGAACAAAATGTGTAATAAATTACAATAAATATGAATATTATAATCTGAAATCTAATAGTGGTGTAAAATAGTGATGCACAATTTAACAAACACCACAAGCCATATTTCATATATACTAGCCCCTTGTTTTCTATCTTTTATATATTCTTTGAACAGTGTTATGTCCAAAGCAAGGCTGTCATCAAATAGAAATGATATTCTGCAAGTCAATTAATGATCCACATACTATTCATTGATTTGATTTGATATTTGAAAGGTAAAGGTTTTAATAGCTATACAATTATGGACACTAAACAAGCATCTTCTAAAGTAGAGGTGGCATCCTGATTAATTAAAGGAATCGATTCACAGAGTAAAGTGCCTTATGGCAGAATGCAGTCAGTCCATCAGCCAGTGAAAACTCTACAGAATGATTCATGTTGTGTTTGTCTAGCCCAGAACGATGAAGCAAACTAGACGTCTCAAGCATATCGCAATTCTTACAAAGCTGGGCTCTGTAGAGCTGTCTGGGTGTAAGAAGCCTTACCATAAGGCTACGTAGAAATGATTGTTTAATCTGAGTGATTTTAAATGGTGTAGATAAACAACTCCCTAAAGTATAGTCACCATCTTTAAAAACCTTGCCTCCAAACTGGCAAGATAATACATTCATAACTATTGATTATGTAAGAAATTAGGACTGGGTTATTCATAACACAACATTGTCACATCATTTCCCCCCAAATAAAAGACAATTATACAGGAATATATAAGACTTGGTCATGAATCAGTTCACCATGCCTTTCGCATCATGACCGTCCGCATCATTTTTTCTGCTCAGCATTGGCTGGTTTGTTGTAGTGTTGGTCAAGTGGAATCCAGTAGGTCCCTGAAGCTTGTTGAGGTCTCCTAGAGGAATGCAGAGGAAATGCCAATGTCTTCGAAGAGCTCTCTCATTCCCAGGCTTGCTCCATGTCTGAGCTAGGAGAGTGCTGAGGTGTGGGAATAAACATGAGGTAGTATTCCCACCACACATACCCTCCTCCAAACAGGTCAAGAATGAAGCATGTATCTATATTCACTTTATGACCCAAGTTCCCTGCTCTTCTATATCTGACCAACTCATTAGATGGGTCACTTGTGTTTGTCCTGATGATGGAAGGAAAAACTTTCCATGTGTCTGACCTTTGGGAAGTGAATAAGTCTGTTAAGTCTTAATATGTCATTCTAATAATAATAATAATAATTTAATTGTAGACAGAATGTGAAAAGTTTTTGGAATTGAAATTGCATAAGGGCCTGGAAAAAAAAAGTTTTTGGGGACTTGTTTATCAAGACTTTGGCCATATCAATTATTGTCCTTTGCATAATGCTGCTGCAGAGGTGTCATTTTACAGAAATGGATGTACAATAATGTGCAAAGGCACTAGGATAGGATGTACGCAGAGTGTAAGGTTAGAAGGCAGTAGGTTTCATTGGTTATGCCCTGTCACAAGACCACTCATCCGCTTCATCCTACCTCTTGATGCTTCAGAAAATAAAGCTTATTGGAAAATCAATACTAATATTTGCCCTGGGCCAATGCAGCAAGCCGTGCTCAACAAGCAGCATCTTCTACAGTAAAGTTAGCTTGTGTATTGACGGGATGACCCCATAACATAAAAAGATCATATTTTGTAAGACTCAATGCTTAGTGCTATTACACTTATAGCCTTTAAAAGAAGGTCAAATTATAGCAATGGATGGTCATACCCTGCGAATTAGCATCACACACTGCATGCCTAAATTGTTACACACTTGCCTCCAATTACAATAGATGAAACCAAAATAAATGTTATATAGACTTTTTATAAAATGTTAAAACGGACACATATTAGCTGTAAACCATAGCAGCATCCATAGTATTTTAGCCTGCGTTTTGTTCATAATTTTGTCCTTTTTTTTAGATAACTGTACATAACCTTCAGTGTCAGCATTTTGGATGATCGACTACATCTAGGTTAAGAAGAACATGCGTATTTTGATGGCTTATCGCTCCAAGAGTAGCAATATTTATTGTGATAAATGAACTAAATATTCCTCTGGGAAAAACAGTGGTAATTCAATTACCTCAGTACCAGTGTTCTGGGTGTGATAGAGCCCAACAGCATATGATTTACAATCTTGAGGGTGATTTGGAGCAACTTGAGGAGGTTTGCTGTAATAGGACAGATGTACTTGAATTACTGTCTTAATGAAGTGCTGTAATGAAGCTGCTTTTAAATCAGTCTTGCACTCATCACCTTAGGCCAACAGAGATCACCCCTGAGCTCGCTGATCTGTCTGAGCACTTCACATGCCAAGATACAGTGTGATTATCTGAGGAGAAAGAGTTTCTACTGGTTAAACATGGTAAATCACAAACTAATGCTCAGAGTATGTGAACCTACAGGTCCCTACTGATTGTCATTCTCCCTTTTTTGCCTTTTTTTGTAACATCAGCAATTTATTATGTCAGTTTACTGATAACTAGAGTACTACAAGTTCTACAAGTACATTCTGGCATGTTATAATATTCTACAGTAATAACCCCAGAACTCAGTGAGAAGGGAAAAGGCCATAAAAGGGTACGAGATGTGCAGCATGATGTAGATAGAAGATCTCAAAAGTGATGAATTCCTCTGGGATGAGGGAGTTATGAGTGTAAGAGCAGAGATGGGCAACAGTGAAGAGTTCAGATATGCCCAATGGATTTTTGTGACCTTTTCTAATACCTCTTCAGTATCCACAACAACTCAACCTGAGAGATCTTCTCTGCTTCAGAAGGCTTCTCGGTTGGTTTTAGGAACATCCACTGCTCCCTTGTGCATGGCTTTTAATAGAGTGTGACCAATTGTAAAAGCAACATTATTTTTACAGAGGAGACAGATTTTTTGAGAAGTTGAGAAGTTGAAAAACATCTGTTTGAATAAGGTAGCCAACACCACACAAAGCCAAAAGTGGGTTGTTATATAGCTTATATTACAATTATACAGGTGTTAATAATACATTTGTATGACAGTTCACCCATACAAATATTGTGTACTGCTTTACACCAGCTAGTTTATTGTGGGAAAAGCACTATTGACTGCATCTACACAAACATCTGTATAATAGCAAGCCATTTGTATAAGATGAGGGACAGAACTGAAATCTATAAATCAATCAGGTAACCTTTATTTAAACCTGGACTACATTGAGGGTCACCCTCATTTACAGAGATAAACGAGATAAACACAGTGATATGTTAATACTGAATCAAATTCAGTAAAATAATCAATTCTTAATAAACCATATTAATTAATTATATAAAGGAAGCTGTAAAAGAACAAAAAAATAATAACCTAAACACAGTATGTATCACAATCAAACCAGAAATCAGCCACAACAATTGCGGTTAGAGTGGTGTGGATAAAGATTAGAAATTGCAATGACCGAGCGACACCAGCAAGCAGAGCTTTAAAGTGTCTTGTAATAAGTTCCAGCTCACTGGTGCGCTGTAGCTTAAGGCCGATTTTCCCAGTTCAGCTTAAGCTCTCAACACCTGAAGGGTAATCCAGTCACTGGAACGAGTTTGATCATTTCAGCTAATAACAGTGAGCATAGATGTGATGTCGGATGGTTTATAGCCAGAGAGCGTCTTATAAACAGAGAAGCTGCGGGGTGTGTAAAGCAAGTCTCACACATTGGCACCCCTTTGATGTATTCATAAAATCAGAAAGCTCCTTTTTGGTGGGTCAGCGTATGTGGCTGTAGTGCCTTATGTACCTTTCAAAGCTTTCAGCACATTCAAAAAAAGTCTATTGTGGGCTGATGGCTGATTGTTAAATAAAGCAATGGAGGTTTTGCCTTATTCCACATCTGCTTCACATTTCTATGGGGTTGATAGAAGTGGTGAAGGAGTGCTCCTGGTCTGCTAACTCTGCACGGCATGTGATAAGAATTTGTTCATAGTTTAAAAAAAACATAGCTCATCATAACCCATCCTGTTTTGGAAACAGCTGACAACAAGACCTTTTTTTAAACTCTGTGCAGGTCATTGTTTCACTGGGGTAATAAATAACCGACAATAACTGGTGCTGTTGTCTTTAACAACTCCTAGTGTTATTTATGTTTCAAATATGTTTCTGTTGGTAATGATGTATATTGGGCTGGCTGGTGTGGTAATGCGCCTCATAGGTTGAAGTCTGCCACCTCTTGGTGAAGAAGAGAATTAACCAAAACAAAGAAAAGAAATGATTTCACTGTGTTTGCTTGCATTTTTCAGGTTCTTTTAATGCCAACCTGCGTCCCCCGGAGACTTTCTTCAAGGTGATTTTCTGGCTGGGCTACTTTAACAGTTGCTTGAACCCAATCATCTACCCTTGCTACAGCCGCGAGTTCAAGCAGGCCTTTATCCGGATCCTGCGCTGCCAGTGCCAGCAGCGGAAGCGGCAAAGCTGGAGGTCATACAACTACAGGTCACACATGGGTCCCACCAACCCATCCTACAATGACAACAGCTCTGTTTGCATGAATGGCAGTCAGCAGACGCTGGCCTCTGTGCAGCCTAGCCCACGTTTCTTCAGCAGAGGCAGTGGATCTCACAGAGCGGAGGGACTGTTACCAGGCTGGGGTCCGTGTGCCTCCTCCTCCAGCTCGGACTGTCCAAGGCACTTCCCCAGTCAGTTCAGATCCAGCCTTGCAACTGTGTGCCAGACTGAGAACAAATCAAGCAAGATGACTGTGCTTTTCCCTGGTGGGCCACTGGCCAAAGGGCCACTGCATGGCAACGTACAGAACGGTAGAGAAGACTTAGAACAGGGACCAAATACCAGGCCTGCACCTGAAACTGTGATGTAACTGGGTGCAGTGCGTCACACCGGCTGTTTTTCCTTACATTTTATACTGATTTGACATTTTTGTTGTATTGTAGATATTGTTATAAAGCATGCTTGCATTGTGAATGACGTTCAGAGACTTGAAGTAGCTACTGATGTTGAACAAAAGACTAAAATGACAAAAGGTTTGCCAAAAATCGAATATTCACAATTTTCTCCTTATCATCAGTCAATTAGCCAAAACACACACAAGGTCTCCAGTCTTTTTAGCAAAACATTTTACACAGGTTTTCCAGAGCATTTTCCATTACTTCCATACATAGCAACAACCGTATTAAAAGCCTCCCAGTATGAATTGGTTTTACATGTACTATTCAACAGGTAGTAATATATGCTCATCTTTTCTGCAAGATGCAAATCTCTCTGCAAATGTTTTTAAATGTGATGATCTTTGGTTTCAGAGCCACCCTTCAGAATGTTATTTTGGTAGATAATTTAATAATGTCTGTATAGAAAAGAGGTAAAGTTAGATGCATTAAAGATTAAATAACATCTCATTTATGTGTATAAATCGTTTTAAAAATGAGTACATCTGTCACTGTCACTGATGCAAGGTAGCTATCAAGCTATCAAGAAAACAAATCGACAAAGTTGCAAACTTTTGTTAGAGAAATCTTAGCAGTACATGTGTTACATGTGTTAGGCAGTGTCCTGTTTATCAATGACAAAAAAATATTTTGACAAAACATTGTCCAAATGAATAAGCTAAAATATGCAATCTCAGTGGCTCAATGGCTCAGTTTTTCCAAGATCTCATTAATGTTTCCAGGACATTTGTAACACCCTTAATTTTCCAGGACCTTCCATGACTAGAAAAACAGTCTGTAAGTTGCCAGATTTTCCAGACTTTTCAGGACACATGGGGACCCTGATACATTGTCTTAAGTTTGGTCCGTTTAATTATGCACTGGAGCCACAAAATTCTGACACAAAGTAAAAAAAAAAAAACACTAAAAAAACATTGCTATGAAAAGGTGAAGCTAAAACCAGTCAAATCTGTCTCTAATTTTGTTCATTTCTATTTAAAACTTGGTCATCCAGTGTCAAGCACCACATAAGCAAGTCTTTAGGAGATTACTTAGCCAACAGCTCCATGCAGTTGGATGTAAGTGTGTGATGATTTAGACATATATTGTGCTAAATCTGTGCTATAAGCTTCTTATACTTGTTAGCTTGCTACATTAGCATAGCTCCAGTGTAAAAACAACCAAAAATGGTCTTGGCTGATCCACTCCATTTTTATTGAGAGGGACTAAAGTTTGGATTTCACCCCATATATTATATTTGCACTGTTTGTGCTGGGAGGTTGAAGCGCAGAGCCGAAAGATCGCTGGAGGCTGTAATAGTACAGTGTGCATGAACAAAGAAACGCCTCTGACCCTGCATCAGCGCCAGATGTCATTTAGCATAGATGCTTAGCAGACGGAAAGGTGTTATTCCTGATTTATTTATTCTCCTGCTCTGGTTTATCTAGACACGCTGTGCATCTGTGTGATAGCTCTTATTGATTTGTTTCTGTGGAAAGACACAAAAATGTCAAAATCGAGTTCTAGATAAGACAAGACAAGTTTAACTTTTAAGCTCTTTCAGCTGGTGCTTCATCCTCACATAATGCACATTATGTCTTGTGGTCCAGGGAAAGGACAGTTCCAAGATATTTTACATAAAAGCATTTTTTTTATTTATTTAGCCATATTTATTGTAAGTTATGTTCTTCGCAGTTACTGTGGCTGTTGACTGAGAAGTGATTTTCATCTTTTGGAGTGTTTGATTCTGTACACCAATCAGCCAGAATGTTAAAACCACTGCTTAATATTGTGTAAGGCCTCCTCCTGCTGCCAGAACAGCTCTTCCCTGTCGAGGCATGAGCTCCAAAATAAGTAGCGTTAGCAAGGGCCTTTTTCGCTATTTGTGCTACAGTTGCTCTTTTGTGGCATCAGAACAGATGAGCTAGCCTTCGCTCCCCGAAAACATCAGTAGTCTTGGGCGCCCATATCCCTTATGAAGGTTTACTGGTTGTCCTCCTTTGGACCACTTTTTGTAAATACTGACCACTGCATAGCAGGAACACCCCACAAGACCTGATGCCTGATGTTTTGGAGATGCTCTGACTCTAGCCATCTAGCTGTCTAGCCATTACAGTTTGGCTCTTGTCGAAGTGGCTCAAGGATTGCTGTATATCCTATCCCTTGACAGATGCCATAATAACAAGATAATTTATGTTATTCGCATGTCAGTGGTATTAATGTTATGGCTGATCGTAAATGTTTTTCAGTTGTACCTGCATTGCATTAAGTCAACTGCCCCTATTCATTTAGGATCTGGAGTAATGGGCAGGCGGTTGTGTTTAAGACGAGTGGCTGATGAAGCAATAAAATGAATTGCTTGAGGTTTTTGTTGGGATTTTTATTTTTCTTATGTCTTCATATCCTTCGTTTGTGATTTGAGCTTCATTACTATGCCTCAGCCAAAATAAAGAATATGGGAAAACTTTGGACTCTGGAAAACAGCCATGCTACTGTCATGCTATTCTCTACACAAAAAGAAAGAGGCTTAGGCCTATAGTTTGAGAACAAACTCAAACTATTACAAAAGGTAATTGTATTAGGACCTCAAAGAGTTTGCGGAGTTAAAAATACCTCTTGTACACAACAGGCTTGTTGTTTATCTGATTTCTGATGACATTTTTGGAATCTGGGAATTATATTGATTCATTAACATTTACTGTATTCTTTTAGACTTGATTATAGGGAAGACATGAATCCTTTGTTGTCTACGATTGTCTGCAGCCTATGACCCAAGGGCATCACAAAAGTCTGATTTTCAGGACATTAAGAGAGTGAATAAGAGATTCATCAAAAAAACAGATTTACCCCAAATTTCCTCTTACCGCAAATATAGCTGATCAGCAACGACAGTTTTTGGGCTGGTGACAGTAGACAGATGTAAGTAACAAGTAATGAACGTTTGTGTCTCCCAAAACTCTTCTGGTTTTGGTCAAAGTGTTGTAGCTCCAGTACACAACTAAAGACATAAATGTTTTTGCAGTCAGAAAAAAAGGTTTGTTGTATTGGTGAAACATTCCTGCTGAAAATAATGACAGTACCAAAACAATGACAGTGTTGCAACATTCAATTTTCTGTTCCCAACAGAAAGAGTCAGTTAACAGGTATCATTTATTCATTGGAATAGATGATGTTATCTAACGACCTACACTTCACTCTTTACTTTACTTCTGCTCATTCATTGTTTCTTCAAAAATCAAGAGGATTACAAAGAGTTTATCCTGTTTTGTTGCTGTTATTGATGTGAGGATTTGATTGCATTTAGCGACTAAAGTGTTAGTGAGGTCAGGATGAGGACAGAAACAGTTTGGATGGAGCCTCAAAGCGTGACACGTGGGACTTATCATCAGACTGTCTAACATGTCAGTTATTTAATAAAAACAGAAGCCCTGAAACAATAGCAGCAGCAGTAGAACAGAATCACATGCAATACATTACAGAATGTCATAACATGCAGAGTCATTTGGGCAGTAAGGCATAGTTTGCTGTTTTGTCAGGAATCATGTACCCCATTTTAGAACCTCAAGATATATTGCAGAGGTAAAGGCGATTCTAAACAGTGAATTCCTTTCTTTTTAGTATTGAATTTTTGTTTTGAAGCGTCGCTACTGTCTGAAAAAACAACGGCCACACGCACACACAAAGAAGTACTCACCAAGTAATCAGGCCATCATGTGACTTTGGCCTTCACCTTATCACTTCATCAGTCCCGCAAGGAGAGTTCTGCAGTCAGCTTTGGTACAGATGCACTTTCAAATAATATTGAAAGCATATCAGACTGTTCTCTGTTCTGTTTTTTCCAGACTGTTTTCCTTTCAGTTAGATTTTATGGGTGACATTACAACTTATTTACATTCAGTGAATCCAATCAGAGTTCCCTGGTATCAAGCCAGGAATGAATCTCTATTAACAGAATTAGGGGAAAATTACTTAAGGAATGTTTAGAAATATGGTGAAGAATGGTACACTTTGTGTGCACTGGTGATGTCTCGTCCACATGTAATTTAAAGGGCAATTACACACATTTATTCCACTAAACCTTTCATGTGAAATGGTGCACTGAAGAGAAACGTACTGAGTCACATTACTGAACAGTGGTGGTGTTAGGAGCCGAGCTGTCCACAATAACCATTTTATTTACTAAAAGCTGGACATGACTTCTAAGTTTTTCTTTGTAATGCTGCTATTGGTAAAATAATGGAAATAAAAGCCTTACAATCTAGGTTTTAAACATTTCTATTAACTCATTTGACATAAAAGCTTTAATGGAATGTCCTTGTGTTCCTTAAAAGTCAGCATGGAGAGAAAATAACCCCAATATTATTCCACTGTTGGTTCAAACCTTGCATTGTGATTGGCTGACAGGCACAATATAAGCGCCAATATTTTGCAATAATGGAGAATAATGGATCCTAAAGCTGCTGGCACACTACCTGGCACATCCTAAAGCAGCCTGCACACTACCCGGCACATCCTAAAGCAGCCTGCACACTACCCGGCACATCCTAAAGCAGCTGGCACACCATGCTCGCAGTGGTAGTTTAAGGATGTGCCGGTTTAAGTGCCGGCCAACATCCGGGTGATGTGCCGGCTGCTCTAGGATGTGCTGTTTGGTGTGACGGCTGCTTCAGGACGCGCTGCAATGTGTTGCAATTTAACTGTATTTATTAAAATGGTAAACACTTATTAGCAAGATCAACAATATAATATTGTTGCTGCTACGCTGGCATATAAAGCTAACTCCAGCAGGTAAAGCTAGTTATCGTGCACTTGCTATCCGCTATCGAGCTAACCTTGTGCAAAATCAGCAGATAATTGGGATCCAAATAAAATAATAAAGCCATTTAAAAACTACCACTGGATAAAACACACTGTGAAGGAAGGAGGGGGGCAACTCGGCTGGCTAACTAGTAGCATGATAGCTCATACAGTAGAGGGTGTGGACCATCTCTGCTGCTAACGTATTGAGTGTAAGATGACGTCAGAGGGGATAGGATGCGTCACGACACCGGCTGCTTAAGAATGTGCCGAGTCGACGAGCCAGCGGATATTAGGAGGCTTCAGTGAGGAACACGGAGTCTGTCTAAAAGACGAAACGTTGCTATAATAATAACATATCCTAAAAACAAATAACGAAAACACTGTAGCTAGCTAGTGAACGCAGCTGTCTTTCCTCAGGACAGAGAGCTGGACGTTTTTCTTCACAGATGTGATTAAACTTTGTTCTTAGTCAGCTTCACACACTACACTTTTTTTTTTTTTTTACAAACCACAAACAATATAATATCTGTCGTTGAAATATGAGCTTTTTATGTTTTTATGAACATTTCACTGACGAAAGGGGACATAGTTTTCTTGTCAAGTAATCTTGTCTAGTGAAGTCTGGACTCAATATCCCACAATCCTTCCGCTGCTCATGTGACCTGTAGGGTCCGGGACTTGCAGGAAGAGGCTCGTGACGCGTTTCTAGAAGGTGGGAGACACAGCTAGCTCCGCGGGTCTGGTAGGAAAGTCATATTTCTCTAGAAGTCTTGAGCTAAATGTATAGCTACACACTGTGTGTTTTGTAGCAGACTGCTTTATCAGAATAGCCGAGTGGTCTTCTCTCATTGACAGCGAAGAAACACAGACTGGATATGACTACAAAAAGCAGCGCTAGCTCCGGGCTGCACTAGCTAGCCTAGCACTAACTAAAGGAGTGTGTCTAGAATAGACAAATTTACTAACGACAGTATTATATGTTTAATACCTTATCTGATGTTAAAATAAGCGCCAGCATTAAACTATTGTACGTATTTGATTTGTTTCCTGAACATTCGTGTACGTTTTGCTAGTGGGTGTGGTGTGGGTGTGTGTAAATAACACAGCTAGCTTTTCTCTAATATAGCTATGGTAGAGATATACAAGCTGTGTGTGCAGTAGCAAGCCTGTGTTAGTAAGGGGTGTACCTGACGATGGCTAAATTGACTAATTAGTGTGGGTGTCTGGATAGTTTATCATATAGTGTATTTCGGATGACCGATCCCTTCTTCCTCCAAATGTCGTCCAGGTTGAAGTGCCAGCAGACTTTGTGATGGAGGGCCAATCTGATGCACTCCTGAGTGCCTTGACTGACGCTTTGAAAGTCTCTGACTCAGGTAGTCACCCAGATGCCCAGAACGCTACAGTGCAGGAGGAAGACCGCTTCTATGACTGTGAGGAGGCATTTCATGTGGAGAGCACGTCACTGCCAGGGCAGACTGCCGTAAACCACACAGAGACGACACACAGTACAACGTCTGATGAGGGACAGCACAAACACTTACAGACAGATGCTTCTAGAGGGCCAGTTGACCCTGATGCCTCAAGCACTGATAAAGAATCAGCAGAGGTTTCTGAACCTTGTGAAGCCAGAGCTGCTAAAAGGAGACATGAGTCACTAGAGGGAGATGCTATGTTGGATGATGAAGTGCAGCAAGAGCAAGAGCAAGAGCAGTGGGAGAAGATTGTAGAGGAGGAGGAGGAGGAGGAGGAGGAGGAGGAAAAGAGGACAGACTCTGATTCAGAATTCAAGGAGGAATCTACAGAGAAATGTGAATTTGATGAGGAGTACCTCCGGGAAGCAGAAAAAGACCTCACAGAGGAAGAGAAAGAGGTGAACATAATGTCTTATTGCCTTCAGTTTAGCACATCTTTGGATAATACCAAAACTGCTTATTTTAGCAGTTTCGCCAGCCGTTTCATGCATCTTTAGCTCATCAAGAGCTTGTTAATTAGCTAATTAGTTGTGTCAGTTGTGTTGGAGCAAGAAAACAAAAACTATAAATCTAAATGTGCAGTGGTACTCCAGGACCAGGGTTAGAACCCATTGGTTTACCTTATGGGCAAATGTGAATGTCAACCACAGTCATGTTGCTGACAACTAGTGAACAATAAATGCAATTTATTTGCATTAAAACCTGCTTATTTTTTATTAATAATAAATTGTTACATCATTTTTTTATAGAGCAGAAGAGCAGAGAGTATGGCACTGAAGGAGAAGGGCAATGCCCAGTTCAAGAGTGGAGGTATGACTATTCTGCTTATCTGCTGACATTTTCTGTACTTGGAAATCTGACACAGGTTCTGTAAACAGCAGAAAAACTAAAAGGTGTGTACCGTCAGCATATTAGGAGAGAAGTGGTAAGTGAGGCATAAAGAGTGGTGCTAATCATTAATCTTGCTCTATAACTGTTAGGACAGTAAATATTTAGTATCTAAAGCTAATAAAATTTAACAACGAGTTTAACACCAGCATTCAGGCATTCTAGCCTAGACAACACCTGTTCATGTGTTTCAGGAGTCAACTTTTATTAGGGAGGGGGTCAGCTACATTTGTTTGCCTATTTAATTTCAGTACAGTAAACTTTGATAATCCCTCTTTTTCTGTGTACAACTTTTAAAGAGGGCACTATGTTGTATGCCACTTTTGCATTGTTTTTAATCTTACTTTATCAAAATGTCATTACTATCCAGTTTTAGGATTCATGCCAAACAAAATGTCATATGTTTTAAATATGTGTAATACTAATTTAGTAATGTGAATATTCACAGATCATGGAGAGGCTGAGGAATCATATACCTCTGCGCTGAAGATTTGTCCCGTGTGTTACAGCAAGGAGAGGTCCATTCTCTTCTCTAACCGAGCTGCTGCACGTCTGCACTTGGTAAATCTTCACACATGCTTGTACCTCACACAATGATTCTTTTTATTTAAATTTGATTAGATTGAGGGAAATTCGGTTCAGGTTACACCATGGTTTGGACCTCATGGTTTAGCCTAAGTTCGGTACGACATGAAAGTTACAGCTTGTTCCACCAAGTGTTGCCTAGTTCCACCTGGGGTAGCTGCTGCATATAGTGCCTGTAGTGTTTTTTTTAGTGTAAAGTGTAAGTGTTAGTATGTTTGTTACACCACACAAACACACAACACAGCTGTCCAACACAGACACTCCGTCCTCATCCATTCCACCAAGATTTCGTGAATGAGTTGAAATAGAATAAAAAAAAGGTCAGAATGTCACTGAAATACTTGTTTATTTTCAGTCAAATAATAAAGAAAGAAAAGATTGTTCAAAATGAGTCACTCTCTCTACGAACTCTCTGCGTACGCTCGCTTAGGACATAATGTGTACTGTGTATTCTTTATGCGACTGCATGCACTGATCCGTGATGTTCGTACCTTGATGTCTGTTCTGTGGCATTCGTTACCAATACACATAATGTAATGTTTACATCCCAGGCAAAGTGCTAGGCAAAGCTTACATGTTTAAAAAAAACAAACAAACAAAAAAAAAAACAAGCAAAAACACTGTTCTGTAAGCAAGCATGCTAACAATGCTAAAATTAGCAGAGTAGCCTAACAATAAACACACATCACCATATACTGACCGCCTGCCTTTTTAATCATTCTTGATTAGTAGCAGTCACAGTGTAATGTGTGTATTTAAGGCACAGAACTCTTGTCTTTTATTAGTTATTAATCTTCCTCGTAGTGGCTATAATATAGCTCTGTTTTGAGCAGTGTAAATAACTTGCAGTGAAAGCTATCCAGCCCGATTATACAACCTCCATGTGGTGTGCTTAGTTGTAGCACAGTGTTCATTTCCCCTTAAATAAATTAATTAAAGTTTTTATTCACAGATTCTTCGCAAATGTGCCTGCAATGACATTACAATTTTTTTATACTTTTAATTTTGTGGTGCTGACATTGCTTTTCTACTTTTAAATTAAAAGTAAATTCACAGTCCTAACCTCTAGGACAGAGTCTTGATGAAGTTTAAAACATCATAAGATGTTTTTAAAAAAAAGTAAATCAAGAACAGGTGGAGCTCACTTCAGTGAAATGACAATAAAACGATCAACCTACTTGACGTGTTAATAAATCAGTCTTGTTTTTTCTCTGGCAGGATAAGAAGGAGGAAGCCATCAGTGACTGCTCCAAAGGTGAGATTTTATGGACTATGTAATTGGAATTCAGCTCTGTGTGAGAATATTTCTCAATCAATTGTAAACCAACCTCCTTTATTATACAAACCTCCATTTACATTGGGATCAGTAAAGCGTAATAGATTACAATTAATTTCAAGTCTACCCTTCCCTACCCTTATCCCCCTTCCCTCAGCCATAGAGCTGAACCCAAACTATGTGCGTGCTATTCTACGGAGAGCAGAGCTGTACGAAAAGACAGAGAAGCTTGATGAAGCTCTAGAAGACTATAAGAACCTTCTGGAGAAAGACCCCGGCATCCCAGCAGCAAGGGAAGCATGCATGGTGAGTAAATGTGGGGGTGTAAGGATTTTGAGTGTGCTTTGTCATTAATGCAAAATATCCACTAACTTTGACTAACTGTATTTTTGGCTGCATTACCAATAAACCATCAATGCTCTGTCATGTTGCTAAGCTCATGCACTTTTGCTTTCATTTTTTCCTCCTCTCCCAACAGAGATTACCACGGCAGATTGAGGAGCGAAATGAGAAACTGAAAGAAGAGATGCTTAGTAAGATTTCTTTTTTCTTTTCTATTATATTGTTTGCCTTTCATAAGCTAAAAAAATATGCCATGAGGACTGGCGCTCAGCAGTGCTTGCAAGCAGAGTGACCAAGCACAGAAGGCAAGCAAATGTTCTGATGAAAATGCATGGCTTACTTTCATTGTTCTCTATTGTTGTTGTTTTCTCTTGGATCTCTTCACGTAATCTAATCTGTGGGCTTATGAGTACGTTAACAGAACAGAGCGGGATGTGCCCCTTAAAAGAGAACACTGTGACTGCACTGGAGTACAGAACATTTTGTAAAGGGTCGTTAGCAAAGCAGCTCCCTGTACGGTTTCTAACTGCTGAACTGTCATTATCAGCCAGTTTGTTGTATTTGGACTGGAGAGGGCTGACGTAAGTGCAGGCATTCTGACCTATTTAGAAAATGTATTCTTTTTAATATGTACTTATGGTACATAAAGAACTGTACATTTTCATTAAGTTTTAATCCTTCTCTAATAGATTCTCTACCCCTTCTTTTGAATGGAAATACAAAGTACGCAGAAGATGCATTATGCATGCTGGGGTTGTCACAATACCACCTGCTTTATTTGGATACTGTAATATCACAGTGCACAATATTTAGCTATTAGGGGTGTGGTAGTCATTGAGAATACACAGTATGCGGTTACCTTTAGATTAAATGTCCACATAACTGAAGGTTATGATCTACTACAACTTATTGAAAATAATAATCTCCCATTGAACTGGACAGGGACCACGTGTCAGCGTTGTTCAGCGGTTGTAGGATTATTTTATTATTTTTATTTACATGTTATACATACATACTTGATGACATTGACATTAATATTGTAAGCATATGCAAATTGTGTGTATGTACAGTGTGTGCAGAAATGTTAGGCAAGTTGTATTTCAGAGGATTCTTTTTATTATTGAACAACAACTATGTTCTCAATCAACCCAAAAGACTCATAAATATCAAAGCTTAATAGGTTTGGAAGTTGGAGTGGGTTTTTTTTTTTTATCTTAGGAGGATATCTGTTTGTGCAGGTAACTATTACTGAGCAGAATTATTAGGCAACTTCATAAAAAACAAATATATACCCGTCTCACTTGTTTATTTTCACCAGGTAAACCAATATAACACAATTTAGAAATAAACATTTCTGACATTCAAAAACAAAACCAAAAACAAATCAGTGACCAATATAGCCACCTTTCTTTACGATGACACTCAAAAGCCTTCCATCCATAGATTCTGTCAGTTGCTTGATCTGTTTACGATCAACATTGCGTGCAGCAGACACCACAGCCTCTCAGACACTGTTCAGAGAGGTGTACTGTTTTCCCTCCCTGTAGATCTCACATTTCATGAGGGACCACAGGTTCTCTATGGGGTTCAGATCAGGTGATCAAGGGGGCCATGTCATCATTTTTTCTTCTTTTAGACCCTTACTGGCCAGCCACGCTGTGGAGTATTTGGATGTATGTGATGGAGCATTGTCCTGCATGAAAATCATGTTTTTCTTGAACGATACCGACCGACTTTCTGTACCACTGCTTGAAAAAGGTGTCTTCCAGAAACTGGCAGTAGGTCTGGAAGTTGAGCTTCACTCCATCCTCAACCCGAAAAGGTCCCACAAGTTCATCTTTGATGATACCAGCCCATACCAGTACCCCACCTCCACCTTGCTGGCGTCTGAGTCGGAGTGGAGCTCTCTGCCCTTTACTGATCCAGCCTCAGGCCCATCCATCTGGCCCATCAAGAGTCACTCGCATTTCATCAGTCCATAAAACCTTAAAAAAATCAGTCTTAAGATATTTATTGGCCCAGTCTTATGTTTCTTGTTCAAAGGTGGTCGTTTTTCAGCCTTCCTTACCTTGGCCATGTCCCTGAGTATCGCACACCTTGTGCTTTTTGATACTCCTGTAACGTTGCAGCTCTGAAATAGGGCAAAACTGGTGGCTTCACGCTTGATTTTCCTCAATTTATGGGCAGTTATTTTGCACCTTTTTTTTTTTTTCTTTTTTTCAACACGTATCTTGCGACCCTGTTGGCTATTTGCCATGAAACGCTTGATTGTTTGGTGGTCACACTTTGGCAATTTCAAGACTGCTGCATCCCTCTGCAAGACTTTTCAGAGTCCGTCAAATCTCTCTTCTGACCCATTTTGCGAAAGGAAAGGAAGTTGCCTAATAATTAAGCACACCTTATATAGGGTGTTGATGTCATTAGACCACACCCCTTCTCATTACAGAGATGCACATCACCTGATGTACTTGATTGGTAGTTGGCTTTCAAGCATATAGAGCTTCCAGTAGGACAACATGTATAAAAAGGATGATGTGATCAAAATACTCATTTGCCTAATAGATCTGCACACAGTGTATTTACATTTTCTTTAATTTAAAAAACTGGTAGTAACGCTATGTAATTGCGCAAAATGAACAATAATAAGTCTAAAGCCAGTTTAAGATGATTTATGCAGAACTATATATATATATATATATAATATATATATATATATATATATATATATATATATATATATATATATATATATATATATAGTCAGTGTGAGGTTTTTCAGTTTTCAACCAGCTTTATAGATGTTGCATTTCTGGTGGTTAAAAATACAAAACTATTCTATTTAAGTCAGGTAATAAAAAAACCATTGCTTTTAAACTTAAGGGTCTAAAATGGAAACTAGAAACTAAATACACAGATCCTATCACAAGTGCTGATCTTAATGCTAGTGTTATTCGGTTGTGGACAGGTTGAACAGTCTTAGAGCTATATTGTTTGAAAAACGTCTGCAATTTGTCTTTAGACGTTTCCTAATAAACATGTGCTAAACTGCTTTTCCTGATGTGAATCATACTCTGTAAGAGAGCCAGGCAGCATAGAGCTGAAAAGGCTGAGTGAAATTTACAGCATATCAGTGAGACACCAGACAGGGGTGTGTCTGTTTAAATACTCCATATTGATCTCACTGCAGTCTCAGCCTAGCTGTGAGCAAAGACAGAGAGAAAGACAATGTGTTAAACAAGTGAGAAACGTTGGAATATTCAAAATGTGTGAGATTTTAAGTGACTGTCTGTTTGACATTTCCTCAACTTCTTTGCAAAAATTATTCTTATGTTTTGTTTTTTCTTCCAGGTAAACTTAAAGACTTGGGAAACATGTTTTTGCGTCCTTTTGGCCTCTCCACGTCCAACTTCCAGGTCAACCAGGATGCCAACACAGGATCCTACTCTGTTAACTTTGTTCAGAATCCCAACAACAACAACAGATAGCAGCATGGAAACCCATTCACCAAACAGATAAGAGACTAACAAACTACAGTCTCACAGACTTTAATGTCAGACCCCTTCCATACTCATATGTAAAGTGAAGCGTGGGGCTATATGTGTGCTGCTTAGGACTGTTTCATCAGGCTGTTTTCATTAAATTATGAAAAACCTTTCCAACTTGACTTTTGGCCATATTTAGTCTGCCGGTTACTGAATGCTACAATTTATTTATTTTTATTTTTTTCCCTTTGGGTTTGGGACTGGAACCGGGACTTGGGAGGTTACCGGTTCAATCCCCTGGACCAGTAGAAAGTGGAAGCTAGATGGTAGTGAGAGCTTTTCCCTCTCTTAGCATTAATGACCCTCTAACTGCTCCCCAGGCGGTAAGGTGGCTGACCACCACTGACCACTCCATTTAGTGGAGAAAACCTTGTCCTTAAGGGTAGTGCACAAGTGCACTCTGCCTAAGCTGCACCAGAAACGCCCTCATTAATAACAGTGTACATATCCTGGTACAAGGCAAAAAGCAAATGTTTATTGTTCATTTCATAAAGATAGACATATACAGTAATAAACAAAACATTTCCCCCACAACCACCATTCCTGTATATTCAAGAGAGTTGTCCGATTGTACTGAAACGCATATGTACATCAGCCAGACAAAAAGGTGGGGGTTAAAAAAAAAAAAAGAAAGAAAGCCGACACACACACAATTGAGAGTGCATGTGTGCTTGCAGCAGTACCCTTACTCATTCTCCTTTACCCTTCTGCAGTGCTCAGATCAGCCCGTGCCATTAAAGAACCCCTTAGGTGCAAGAGGCTGCTGCTGGGATAACAGAGAACTCAAAGCATAGAATCTGATATAGTAGAACTGAAGAGACTGACACTGGCTCACACCATATAACGATATGGCAGGTAGGCACAGGCTGTTGTCTTTAAGTGGGTCAGTGGAAACATTAGAAACCAGTGGGTGAGAGAGGGGATCATACAGATACATGGACCGTCATCAGTCATGACAGGGTATGACGACTGATCCTTCAAATATTTGTGTGTATCTACAGCATGTTTGCCAGCGAAAAAGGTAAACTTTCAGCATTCTGTATACCCAACTCAGCGGTGTCTCTTTGGATCTTCCTTTGGAGAGTCATTGTGCTCTGAAGATTCTCCTTAGACTAAGTCCTG
Organism: Salminus brasiliensis; assembly: GCF_030463535.1. NCBI lineage: Eukaryota > Metazoa > Chordata > Actinopteri > Characiformes > Bryconidae > Salminus > Salminus brasiliensis. The sequence continues at coordinate 17,329,679 of NC_132895.1, forward strand.
ATTATGTTGATCAATGTACGTATCTAGTAATGTTAAACAGGTCACCATGCCTTTTTGTAGTATTGTAGTCCTCCAGTATTTAAAACAATGCAGAACATACACTATATTGACAAAAGAATTGGGACCCCTGCTCATTTATTGTTTCTTCTGAAATCAGGGGTATTAAAAAGAGTTTATCCTGCTTTTGTTGGAGTAAGTGTCTATACTATTCAGGAAAGGCATTCTACTAGATTTTGGAGCACTGCTGTGAGGGTTTGACTGCGACAAGACAAGAGCGGTCAGGATGTTGGATGATCACTAACCCCACCTCCCCCAGCTCTAGCCCACACCTTGTATTAGGCATGGTACCAAAAGGTTCATGTTTATCTGCTCCAGAGAATCCTAATCTTTTGGCAATACTTCTCTACAGGGCCTAGACTCACACAAGCTGTGTAACTGTGCATTTGCACATATGTGCCAGCAATGGACGCAACTCAAAGTAGTCGAATGCATATATTAGGAGTTTTCCACAAACATTTGGACATGGATATAGTGTAGATTTCTTTCTAACATAAGAGTTTTACTTAAATAGGGTATTTCTGTTTTTTCCCCCCAGAGGACATTAATCTGCCCCCTTCAATATGGCTCAGAATCTCTCTCTTTCTCAATACAAAAGGAGCACAAATGTGTTCTGCAGAAACACTGATGGTATTATTCATGACTTCAGCACAGTAATACCAAGTGCTCAGCTGTGTTCACTGCACTGTGAAGCGTAGCACATGCAATATTTATTGCATTTCACATAGAATACTTTTCAATCTTTTCTAAATGACTTCTTCATCTTTATTTTTCACTGTTCCTTTTCATTTAAGACAGACAAACATACTAAAACCTTGCAACACTCTGGCTCTTCACACCACACACATTTAATAATAGTCTGAACTCTTCTGTCATCCAGTATTGCAGGTGTCGTTACTATAAACATGCGGAGAACATGAATGCGTGAACGGAAAGAAAGGGGGGGGGTCTGATTTTGATAAATGATCAGCATGACTGATTGGGCAAAAAGTGGATGGAGTCCTTGATTCATTATTATAAATATATAATTATTCTTAAATAAAAAATAATTTCTCCATTACACCTGTTTCTCCCTCTCTGGACGGCTCCTCCCATCTTACTGGCTCTCGACCAATGGCAGTATCCTGGGCAACAGACCCATCAGCATCCCTTCAGTGTTGCAGCACTGAAAGAGAGCAAACAGAATGGCAGGTCAGATCTTTGAACCCAAGGCAAGGATGATGTGCTGTGTATGGTGATGTTGCTAGAAGAGCAACATCGCAGCTGGAACAAGCTAATGTGACCATAACCTTATTAGCCGAGCATATGGTTTTATGGAAGACATACAATTTGTGAAGGTTTCGGACCATGGGCATGTTTGGCCAAATCTATGGATTGTACTGATTAAGGCCTTCTTATTACATTTAATAGGCCTCTGTTTAACTTAACAGTTAGGGTAGAAACAAAAGCAGACTGGAACATCTTGCCGTTCATTCTTGCTTGGCATTGTGTATCATGCAGAAATGCTGCACCTAAAAATAACCATCTGTTTCACTCGTTTCCCCAAATACTGTTACCTCAGGCAAAGACTTGTATCTACTGAGGTTAAAATGTTTGAGAGTGAGAAGGCTACCACCATAGGAGCGCCTTCATATATGTATCAGAAGGAAAACATGAACATACGGTGAAGGCAAATTTTTTACAGCTGCAATGATCCTCTGACGTTCTTCCTTTTAAGATGCATCTTCCTGATAACAGAACAGCCCACAAACGCTGGAACTGATTAAGAAACTAAACAAGCTATTTTTTCTCAGCAAAATCAAATCATAAAACGGCAAAGCGAAGAAAGGCGAAGGCCTCTGGACATATAAAAATGTCAAGGCCAGCCTTTTCCGCTGAAATGTCAGAAACAGCAGAATGTGGGATATATATATATATTTTTTTGCTTACAAGGTCTCTCTTAGAAGCACAGCTAAAATGAATCAGTACTGTTTTCAACATCTGAGCATCATTATGCTCAGCCTGAGCTACCCTTTACTCATCTGTTTGCAGGTAAGAAAATAAGCACATAAGCACCTTTTTTTTGACATGTTTAAATGTTTCAATTTCGCTTTGTGCTGCTGCAAATACCATACAAATGCATGAGCCCCGCTATTTAGGCACTGTGGAGTTTGGTTCGTTCCTGGCAAAACTAATCCGATCCGATTCAGTCGTTTTTGTTTGTTTGTTTTTTTTTTAACCTAGGTGCTGAAAAATACTTCTTTCAGACTGCTTTAAAACTCAACAATCTCAAATGCCTATTACTGTTTTCAGTAAGCAAACTGTCAGCCGGAGGACTGGAAGATATGAAAATAATGACAACTAGGTAAAATTCTTGAAGTTCACATTTTATTTATATACTCTTAAAACATCAGAAAACATGTACACAATATCTTCAACTGTAACTTTTTTTTCAATGGTTTTACAGCATTCTCTGACCTGCAAACAGATAGAAATAATAAAAGTAAAAAATAAAAGAGGTTGAAATGAAACAAAGCCAACCACCAAAATAAATACCATTTTTGCTCTGCTTTTGACAAATGTCCGTCAGTCAGTCAGTCAGTGTGGTCTACCAAGCAAAGTGTTGGATTTTCTTTCCCCTCTCAAGCCATTGATTTCTGCCAACTTGATTGCTGTACTTGGAAAGACCAGGCTAGCTTACAGTATATCCCTTCTCAGGTGAGTCGACACAGTCCAGAATGCTAATTGGTGTGCAGTTTAAAGACAACGATGATTACAGATCAGAGAGGTTACACATTTTCTTTTCGACATAACGCTCGGTCGAGCCACACAAACTTAAAACCTTTTGTTCTCAGGTCATGAAAGAAGTCATTTCCCCATCTAATTCATCTGCTGAAATACATTTTGAATACTGTATATACAAATGTGTATTTCCAGATGTTCAGCCCTATGACCCAAAAAAGTGAAATGACAAAAACAATAAAGTTCAGGCACAACAAATAAATTTAAAAACACACATTCCTCGGCCTGAAACGCAGCCGAGAGACGATGAACACTAAACATTAAAGAAATCATTTAACTACTAAAGCCAACAAGAAGTTCCAACCCATAATCATGGTCGAAATCATACGAACTTATCAGAACTGCTGTCTTGTGCTTCAGTGCTCTGGTTCACAGCAAGACAGTACGGGCAGTCTTCGCTCTTAATGCAACTCAGTAATAACGGATTTTGATGCTCTGCTGCAACAAAGTGTACGGATTTTGAAGCAAAAGATATGGATGGCTGGGATAAACAAACAGTGGCCTCAAATAAACGGTTGAGCTTCTACGTCCGCACAACAACAAAGAGGTGTAAACTGAGCATGGGAAGATCGAGGCTAAAACCAGACATGACACAGTAATAGAACACAAACAGACAGACAGGTATGAGGAAGAGCGAGAGAGACAGAGAGAGCGCAGAGGAGAGAAAAGAACAGGCGAGCTGTGCAGTGGGTGAGCGGTTAGAGGAGAAGTGAGGGTAACAGATGTTGTAACTGTGAGGGGTGGGAATCAGGGAGGGGCTCGCGTCAGCTGGCAGGGTCTGTCCATGGTTCTCTCGACTACGAAGTGAACAGGGTCCCTGCTCACTTCTAGCCGGCTGGCACTTGAGGTGACTTTGGCTTACAGACACCTCCATCAAAAACCCGGCTAAAACCACCTGCAAAGTCACGACTGGCCGAGAGCCACACCCAGATCGCGACTCCTCTGTTCAGACCCCAGGACCAAGATCCAGCATCTGATTATTATTATAAGGAGGAGCAGCACCAATCAAGTCTCTTCATCTACCTGAGTAAGACATTGTGTACCCACCAACCAGGGTCCTTTCTGACATTTTGCTCTCTTCCATATGCACAGTCTTTCTCTTTGGGCACGCCTCAAGATGATGGCCCGAGTCTCGTTCTGGAATGAACAGGACCCAACAGATCTAGCTGAGTGGTTCTAACTCAACATAAAGGATGCTAAACGGGTGCAAGTCCCCCATTGCCCAATCTTGCGCTCTCCCTATTTGTATATCCAAACGGAAGCATAACTCTGATCCAATAGCCACATCTCTCTAAAACAACTGCTTCAACTATTCAACAGTTACATGTCTAACCTCTGGGAGAACTTCTCAAGGAACGTCTGATTAAATGAACTCTCTTTAAAAGAATACGAATACAATCCAACCCCAGTGACACATGCTTAAGTGTATGGTGACAGCTTCTTGAAGTATATGATGGTATTTTTTTTAGCAAATGAGTGATTTCAGAGGAAAGAGAGTGATCTATCCTGGAATCTTGGAATAAGAGAGTAATATACAACTGTGAAAAAAATCTAAAGTGATTCACTAAATGTGGCATACGGGTTTAAAAGAAAATCAAATCATACCCGACAAAACTCCAACTTAACATGACTCATGACAACCATGTCCTTTCATTATCATTATTCAGCATCATCAATTCCCAACAATATACACCTCCCCTGCCCCCTGACCTCTACCTGTTTCACAAAAAATAAATAACAGTCCTGGTTGTCTGGCCTGACACTTTCTGAGCTTCTCTGTGCGAGGTGGCTGGGCACGGTAAGGGGGCAAAGAGTTTTTTTGTGGGAGGGGAGGGCTACAGGACAAATGCGAGTGCCTGCTTTGCCTACCTTTCAAAAGGCACACAGCCTCACGTCTCAAACTGAGTTAGCAAGGCGCGAACCTCAGGAGTAAGCTGTTTGGCTGCCTTGGCTGCCTCTGTGATGGCTTTACGGTACAGACCCTTTCTCTTCTTGTCGAAGCGAGATTGGAAGTTTTCTAGAAAGGGGGCAAGCTGAGTAATTGCCAGGAAGGAAGTGGTAGGCGACCCAAACCAGGAGACACGGGCCTCCTGTCTGACTAACAGCCCATTATCTTTGCGGCTCACTGTGATGGCTAGGATGCGGGCGGGCCACCAAGGGAAGCCAAGGATTTTGGCCCACACAATGTCCCCTACGCAAATGGTCCTGCCATCCAGGGCAACACACTTTGAGACGTTTTTGGAAAAGACAGTGGCTTTGAGGGATTTACTGCGCTTTTTCTCATCCTTGGGAGCAGAGGGAGAGGTGGAGGCGAAAGTGGAAGATGTGCCGGGGGCAGGGGTCGAGCGTAAATCGCCGGGAGGGGGAAAGTCGAGGGTTTCAGTTGAGCTACACTCAGAGTTTGATGACTTTAAATCATCTGCACTATCGACGCTGCACATGGAGGTACTAGAGGAGTCGGGCTGGCTGGGGTTAAGGGTCATGTAGACCACCAGGTTGCCCGCCTTACTCCCTCGCGTCTCCTGCCCCTCCTGTTCCTCTGGCTCGGGCTGGGGGTCCCTGTGCTCCGGAGCTGTGTGGGGATGCGGTTGGGGTTTGTTTTGGGCCTGCTGGATCAACGGGGGCTCGAGCGCTCTGTCTTGCCCCCGAGGCTCTGCAGCAGCAGCGGCCTGGCCTGCGGAGCAGGAGGAAGAGGAGGAGGAGGAGCGTGTGGAGGTGCAGCGGGCTGCGGCTAACTTAGGCAGCACTAAACGTCCCCCTCCCGGCACTTTCTCCAAGCAAGGCGGCCTACATGAGGAAGAATCGTTTTCTTCGTTACGGTACCTTTGGGGCTTGATGCGCATCCTAGGTGGCAGCGGGTTCGCCATGCCTGGTCCTCCTCCACTGATCTGTTGAAGTCGTCTGGTGAAGTGGACCTTCTGGTGGGCTTCCTGGAGAGCAGCAGCCCTGGTCATGGCCTTGGTGTTACCGCTGCTGCTGCTGCTGCTGCTGCTACTACTGGTGCTGGTGACTGTCTCTCTCTGCCTCCTCTGAGCTTTGGCCATCTTCAGCACTTCTCGTGCTTTTGAGTGGTCAACGTTTTTGCTCTGCAGGACTTTCTTGGCATTGAGCTGCACTCTGTTGGCTGAAGACGGTGCTGCAGTGGAAACCCCTCTTACCACTCGGTTTCCCGCAGCTGCCCCCTTAACCTGGCTCTGGCCCAGAGCAGAAGAGGCAGAGGAGGAAGTGACCCGTATGGATGCAGCATGGCGCTTGGGTCCATCAGCAGCACGGCTTCGGTCCTCGCTACGAGGCCGTTTCCCAGCTGCAGTGGCAGTACTGTCGTTTCTTCGCCGCTTTGCGTCGTCGCTCCGGCAGTCTGAAATAGGGCCTCTGCGCGTCTCGCGCCTGTCCCCTTGTACCACAGCCCCTTTGCATTTATCACACAGCACTTGTCTTGGTCGGAGCTTAATGGCATTCATAATGGACGTGGGCTCCTCACGGTACAGCCTGCGCTTTGGCCGTTTGATCTTGCGGGGTAGAGGCTGAGGTAACGATTGGTTGTAGGTGTCCCTGATGAACAACGGAGGAGGATAAGGGGCCCCCTCTTGAAACAAAGGGGGTGGTTTCGAGGTCCATGGGGTGGGCTGAGGGTTAGGGCTGGCTTGGGGTACTGAAGAGGCCTGGGCAGGTTCCTTTGCAGGTGCATCAGGAGTTCCTTGAGTGGCGCCCTGCTCAGTCTCTGACTGGAATGCCTCCGCCTTAAGCTGCATAGATTCTGGTTTGTCCTTATACTCTCTCTTCGGGAATACAGTTATTGGGATTCCATAAGGTCCAAACCTGGGGTGGGAAAATGGAAACAATTAAACATTAAAAACCTGCAAAGCTCAGATGTCAATGAACATCTGCCAAGATTTACTATTAAAGAGTCAAAAGTCTCCATACTTTGCTGAATTGTTTACATTATTAAAATATTTACATAACTGAACAGTTGCCAGAGTTTCTTTCACTCCATTTACATGCAGAAGACTGGCTAAACATGGCATTATGGAGATCACATACTCCTGTGAGTTTTGAACTGCCAAAGGTGACCACAGGATTAATACAGTTCTTATCTATTCAAATGGAAGAAAAGAAAATACTGCTACTGGAATTGTCTTCACTTTCCATTTCTCTTCTTGACAACTAAATGAAAAATGGTAGTACTTTGTTTATAACAATACTATAAGTGTCTCATGTTTGCTATAGGCATTGTGCCCACTCAAATAAAAATATCACATCATGTTTTACCAGTACACAAAAATAAGTTGAGTACAGAAAAGGTAGGACTATGCTAAGAAACCTATTCAAGGTTAATCTCTGGAACCTGATGAACACTGATCTTCTGGTGTTTAGACTGTACAAACTAATTAGCTTGGATAGGTCATGGAGAAACGAGCTACATGGAAATCAAGTATCTGGAAGGAAGAGGAAATGAGAAACTACAGCACATTTCAGCACATTTCACCTCTGAAACAGCTGCAGTGCGGGACCTTGATTCGTTAAGCATCAAAGGCACATGAATTATACATAACAGGTTAGGTTCAATGTTTTAGAGGCAGGAATCAGAACATCCGGTTCTCTTTAAAGAGGTGATGAGATCTAACAATCCCATCGGAGACCAAGTTAAGGCTAGAAATGATCATGCCAAGAAAATGCAAATTAAAACTGCCCTAGAGCTGCTCTTGACTAAAAATAAACTGGACAATATGACTGGCAAGTCACTTCAAAGCCCCGACATTTAATGGTTTAGGCACAGTGTTCAGAGGCTGATCTGCAGTAATGCCTTCCTTTAAAAGAGGAAGAAAGGTTTTTATAAAATACTAGGCTAACACCCATATGCCTCAGATGTTCATCACATTTAACCAGTTATATAGTGGGTCCCTCTTCATCCTTCCATGACAAGCTTATCTATGTAAATATGCCAAAGTAGCACAGGCAGCCTTGAGTCAAGACACTAAAGAGAGCAAAAAGTGGCGTCTAGGTTTCCTGAGTGTCACACATAAGGCCATTCCTGCTCAAATATGTTTTTTGTAACAACGTGCACCACAGAACATGCCGTCGTCGTTATCTTATTGCTAAATAATGTCGTCAAGTAATAAGAGTCTTCTAGATGCAAAAGGTCACCTGCACTACTATATTGTCGAAGTCACGCAAAAAAAAACTTGTATGTCCAAAATGGCATCTTTACAAGAGAACTTTCAATGAAAGTCCATATAAAGAACAACTGCCAGATTCAAATAGGCGAAAACTGAAAAACAGCAAGGTTTCTGTCCAACGGCAACAATATATTGATACAGCTCTGCTGGATTGTCACATCAAAACATTTAAAAAATAATCATTAAAAAAAGCTAATAGTCTGTTGTTTGAAGCAATAAATTAGCATGAATGTAGGCATATAACTGGCATTTCCTGAGCCAGTTTTGCTCAAAACACTAATGTGACTAACCAAATTTACAGCGTCACCGGCATACACATGGTATTTATAACCACTGTTAAGTATTTGAACAAGATTACAGCCCATCTATGACATTTGCATCAGAGAAACTACATTAACACAAACCGGGTACACTTTTGTCACAGATTATGTAAGAATTTAGCACTACAGCTCAGCAACAGCCTAATGCTACCGACAGCAGACAGCACAAGATTCCATCAAGATGGAATCGTTATGAGTGGTAGAGCTTGAACTTAGTCTGTGAGGCTTTTATCTAGATTTCACAACACGTCTAAGACTGAACCTGCAGTCCGTGCTCTTGTCTGCATACAGTCCAGCACATCATACGCCAAGCTCCAGGACTGATGCACCTACCTACCCACCCTGCACATACATGCTGGTTGACATTGCTGCCATCTTGGATTTGTCAAACATTCCATAACGCTCCAGACAACAGGCCAATACTGCACAAGCCAAGATGGCTGCAGTGTCTATTGACGCCATAGTTCATAAACTGCTTATAACATTATGATTTAGATGTGTGTGTGACAGGCTTTCAACAATTCAATCAGCCTTTATATAGCCTGGCTATAGCTAATGAAACACAGTGTCATGAGTGTACACGCAACCTATGGGTGGGCGAATGTATTAGAAGGCCTGGCTTTTATGATTGCAAGACTAGACTGCATCAAACTACGATGGCAAGATTAAAGACAACAGCACAGAGGCTCCACCGGCCTTTCTCAGATTCTGAAAAGATTTGAGTCAGACGGGTATACTTATATTATCAGTGGTGCTCTGAGGGCATAGACACAGTGATCTTGGCTTGGATATATATGAAGCTGCATGCTGAAAGCCCTAACAAACATAGGGCACAACTCCTTTACAGGGTTGATCACTATAGGTGACATAGCATTGCTATATGAGATGAAACTGACAGTGGGTAAACTCAATTAGACTTAGGAGGCACTGCTGCAGTGTTGCACAAAAAACTGGGGGTGGGGTTTATTAGAAACCACTCTCTGGAAAGGTAATTTATTTCATAGGTCCTACACCAGTATTAAGGAGATATTAATGAGAAATCACAATAACATGCCTCATTGGCTAGTACAATGAGGAAATTAACAACATTAGTGTCAGGATCTATTACACAAATTAATCATATGGGCTCTGCACGTGTGGCCATGAGGGCAACGCTTAGCTTTGATGCCTGATATAGGATCTGAGTGAGATTTGTGTGTGTGTGTGTGTGTGTGCTGGGGGGGGGGGGGGGTGTTGATTGAAGTGAGAAAGTGTTGGAGGAGATTTTTTGAAGAGGAGGCTGGGTGTGAATAAGTCAACAGAATCTCTCTGTATATGGGCTTTTAGTAGTTGCATCACACACACACACACACACACACACACACACACACACAAGTGGGGTGCAAGGACGGGGTCCAGCGTGTGGTGTCCTCACTGCAGCACTGAACCTCACCAATATTTTCAACACTTGATGTATAACAGTGGTATTGGGGGGGGCATTTTAGGCACATACAAAAAAAAACCCAGATAAACAAAGACTCTGACCGGACTGGACAACGAGGTCTAGTCACTAAGTCTGAGCAGAAAGGAATGGTCAGGTTGTTAGCCCCTCGATGTAAACGAGGCAGGTGTTTACCTTTTGGAAAGGTCCATGAGCACCCCGGAGAAGATTTTCTCTCCTAAACGAAAGGACACAACAAGTGCATCGTCGATGATGTGATCCAGTGAGACTCGAACCTCCGAGCCCAGGACGAGACCCATGATGCTCTCAGGCTGCCTCTCGGCGCTTTCCGCGAGGGGCACCTGGGGTTTGAGCTCGGGCTCGCTCTCGGGCTCGCTCAGGTCCGTTTTCAAACTCAAAACAGGATGCGCGCGCACCTCCCCGGGTTCTGATGAGATGAGGGACTGATCCGCAGCTAATGGGAGTTCGTTGCTAATGGAGTCTTTGCTGGAGCCGTTAGAAAAGTCACTAACGCAACTTTGCCCGAGCGAGGTCTCCTCTAAAATGGACAGAGATTCGGGGTGGTCTGAAGGCTGGGGGAGTTCGTGGAAAGCGTCCTCGGGAGGTTTAAATTCGGAGCCGGGAGCATCGTTGGCGGCTTCGGGCTCCAAGTTTGCCTCCCGAGACGGCTGTATCAAACCTATAGAGTCAGTAGGATGAGGCGACTGCGGATTATTGTAGTACTCGGCCGCCGGTTCGGCCGCCTCGGCGAGAGACAGCTCCGTCTCCGATTCACCGGGATGATGAGCGGGCAGAGAATGCAAGAAGACCACGGATGGCTGCGAGTCGGAGATGGAGCTGGGCAGAAGGCAGGCGCTGGGCTCTCGAGCACTGACCTCGTTAGGAGCCTCCACGCTGGGCGAAAACGGCTCTTTCAAACGATCCTCCGCCGTGGCAATGTCTTTATACCTACAGTCCGTGAGGACGGGCTCTTCGGTCGTGTCCACGCGGCTCCACGCGTCGCCCGTCTCGGCGCGTCCATCCTCTGCACGGACAGACAGGGCTTTTCCCGCGGCTTGGAGGTCCGGCCTTCTCATTTCCATTTGGACCTGGCTGCATTCCTGAACCGCATCCACATCCCCGGCCGGGTGACAGAGGTCCATTTTGGCGGCAAAGTCCTGCGTCGAGTGGGATTCGAGGTCGGCCACATGCTCGCCGGGCTCCGGCTCGTACTCGACCCCGTCCCCCGCTGTTGTTGATGCCGCCGCAGCAGCTCCTGGCTCCGCAGCCACGGCCGCCATTTTCTTTCCGCTTTGCAACTACTACTTGGCCCTCTCCTACTGATAAGATGTGATCCCGCCCCCTGAAAACTACCGGCACTCACAATTGGTCAAGCTGGCGTGACGACGTCGTTGGTTGGCCTATATTTGTGCCAGTCAAATAAGCTCCCTGGAAACACAATTGTGATTGGCTTAGGCTTTGTCAATATCGTTTGCCTTTGGAAGAAAATACGAATTGGGTGCCACAAGGGGCAATGTCGAGTTGAGCTGGGTGAGCGGGAGGCTTTAGGGAAGATTTACTTGGCGAATGGAGTTAAATAAAATAAAATGTATTATGTATGTAAATGTGGACATCAGTAATACTTCTTATTATTATCCTAATATTTGCTTTAGAAATTAAACGTAAATCTCCATAGTCTCGTTTTTCTCCATTAGTGTAAAATTGCCAACACGTGTAGGTCTCAGGTCCGCTGTTAGCATACAGTTCTATGCGAAGTCCCCTCGTTCAGAATACATATTTTGTCATTTTGTTAACTGAGAAGTCGTAAACACAGCCTCTGTAGCTAATCACTCATAAAACGCAGTATTTTCAGTAAATCCTAATGCACTGTTACTTCTTTGGACACCTTACGGCGTCAAATCTTAGGGACAGTCATCTCCTCCTTGACAGAAATCTCAGCCTGCAAACATTTTTTGTAGCCTGCTAGTTGAAAATCCCACTTTTCTTCACAGAAGGTCTCTAATCCTGAGATATTCTTGGGTTGTCTTGCTGCACAGCTTGTTTAAGGTAGACACACATTTTCTGGGATGTTTAGGTCAGGGAACTGTGAGGGCGATTTCAGTATGTGTCAGGTTGTAAGATGGTGGTTTGCGAGGTATGTTTTGGATCATTATCATTTTCCATAATCATTATTTTTCAGCTGCAGAAGGTTTGTGCAATATTACCAATGCCACCGGTGGCAACACAACCCTAAAGCATGACAGATCCACCCCTATGCTTCACAGTAGGCAAGGCCTTCTTTTCACTAATAGCAGCGCCTGATTGTGGCTGAAGTGTGCTATTTTGACCTCTGTACGCAGTACTTGTTTCCAAACCTCATCTGGCTTTCCCGTAACCTACTTCAGTTTTGTGATGAGGTCGCAGGTTAGATTTTCTTCTTATTCCTTCTGTTCCATGAAGACTATGTTTGTGCAAGCAGCGCTGCACAGTGAAACCTCTTGACTCAGCCAAACCTTCCTGCAGGTTCTTGGCAGTCATATGGTGGTAAGCTGAAAATGCTTGGCCATCTTCTTATAGTCTTCCTCTGCCTTGTGAGCATCAATTGCTTATATTTTCAGCCCATGGCTGCTTAGTGTTAGCGGAAGGTTTGAAGAGTCCAAGAATTTAAAGAGCTTGGAATTGTAATTCAACTGACAGTTCCTAATTAAAGCTGGTGATATGCCTCAGGTCTGATTTGTTAATTAAGATCTAAGACTGTAAAAATTGGTACAGACCACACTGATGATTTTGTGAATACCTCCAGGGGCTGCAGAAGAGTAGGAGAGGTGATAAAGAGCTGTTCCTGTCAGGGAGGCCATGGTAAATAAGAGAGCATAATGGTTCCAGGCATCTAGAGAGGCTTCATGAATACGCTCTATAAAATTGTGGTGATCTGGCAGCTCTAATACACCTATTTAAACTGGTATTAAATGTGTAATGACAGTGCGTTTGAGCAGGAAACTCACCAAGCTGTGCAGGACTCTGGTCCAGGTCCAGGAGGCCAACCCTGTTCTAGACTATGAATCAAATTCTACAGAAATCAGTAGTGACTGTTTTGACTGCTATTATCTTTGGATAACCATAATCATACAGTATTTGGAGGTTGTAATGGGATTGTGGGAGGATTATAAAGTTACAAAAGCCAAGTGTGTTCTAGACCCATTATACATCATAAAAATGGAGATAAATTGTCAAACAAATGGGATATATTTCCTCAGCTTGCAACAGAGTACAGTACTTTCATTAGGGTCATACAAATAAGCTTTATTTACACATTCATTTATTTATGTGTAAAAAAAAAAAACACCATGGCAAATTTGCAAAAGGAACAATTAGGATTTATGTGAATGATTTGTCAGCAAAGTTTCGTCACATTTATTGTTAGACCCAGAGAGGCGCTGTGAATGCCCATCTTGTAAAAGTTTATGTTTCACTATGGTTTACATTCATCAAACTGATCTACCCTTGGGAACTGTAACCGAAGGACGCTGGTTAAACTGCCCTGCTGGTGCCCTGCTATATATCATGCTATGATTTGTGCTCTTTCACGAGAATTGGCACAACTTGAAGACAAAGGGGTCAATGACCTGTTGGCCACAAATGTACTGTCTTTTCTTTCTTACTATTACCTGAGTAACATAAACCAAACATGAAACCAAACATTTAACCTTTAACTTTGAAATCTGGCTTTAAACAACAAACACACTTGCCTGGTAAGAACTAAGTAAAATATATAGAAAATATGTAACATGCTGTACACCCAGTGTACATTACACAGTGCTGTATAATGCTTTTCTTATTTCTGCGTGCTATTCTGGATAGACCTGAACTTTCCGATGATGATATCTCTTGATCAGTGGCCTTTAGTTGTATGGAGGGGGAAAAAAAATCCAAATCCAGACAAACATACACCATAGTCACGTAACCTCCAGAGTGAATGTGGGCATTCAAAGGCCGGCTTTTATAGCTAGCTCAACAGATTCAAGGGAAAGCCAGGCTTAAAGTGGTGCTCTATTTATCTCTCTTGCCCATCGTTATGTATTAGGCTTGAGGCTACGCTGTATTTTGCACAGCCTGGCTTTTTCCAAGCATGTCAGCTTGAGACTAAAGACTGAAGAAAGAGGAAATCTAAGATATTACTTGACTTCTACAGAGAGGAGATATGGCGTAATGAGAGTTGTAATCCAGGAGGAGTAGGCATGGGGTTTTATGTGTTGAAGGGCATTGACCTGTAGCACATTTTTCCTTCTCAGCAAACTCTTTGAGACCTTGGTTCAGGCCTGCCACAGCACTGCACAAAGCTTTCAGAAAAGTTAAATTGACCACTGAAGTCAGAACACTTTCAGTGCTTGGTGCAACTAACACTTAATAGTATTGTGAGTTGTTGACCTCCCCACAGCATGATACCAATAAGAGTCCATCTGAGCCCAATAATGTAGTGTAAAAGGAGAACAAAACGGGTCCAAGAACTGACCCCTGGGACACTCCGGTAGCGAGACTGTGAAGCTGAGAGAGCCATTTCTGGCTAACTGGTAGAATACACCTTGAAGATCGAGTATGAGCAGTATCGCAGAATGCTGAAAGTGCTGTAATAAGAATCTGCATCAGGTTCAATGGTAGCCAGAAGGTAAAGGAGGGCTGAAGACATACAGTTCTCTCTGGTTTTATGGAGAGCTTCTGGTGGTTTCTGTTGAGCGACCTGGCTTGTATTCACAATGGTTGGTGTGAAGAAGGTTATCCAACTCAAAATGGCAATGTTGCTGCATCAGGACAGCCTGTTCCAAGGTTCCACAGCATCCTTTATTTCCATTGAGGTTGGCTCTGCATCATACCACTGTGCACTGTTCAATATGCAGAGAAACCGGCTGTGCACAGACATTTTCAGAGGCAGAGACTCAAGGTCAACATGAAATGAGCCTAATATAATTGACAGGATATTGCAAACACGTTGGCCTTTCTCACAATATATTAAGAATATTAATTAGTAATAATTTGTTTACTTGCTTGTGTGTCTGTGTGTGAAATTTCATAAGTAATGTGGGCTTTACATGATGCACAGAGACACACTGCCCATCACCAAGATTACTCGGTGTGTTCTGTCCCCAGTGTAAAGAGCTTACTGTCTGCTCATGAGCAAGGTCAAGGCACTTGCCCTTCTGTGTTGCCAAGTTCCATGGCTTTATCACATCTACCGCCCGCATTCTGTCTATTCATCAGCGAAAGTGTTCAATACTAAAACGGTTATGAGTGTCTAAAGTAAAGGGATGGATGTGTGGGTTGGTGGGGGACTACTGATATAATTTGGAATTTTGTTATTAATACAATATGGATTGTGAGATTATTAGGATATGGTGATTGATGTGGTACAGAATTTGAAGACTGATACTATGTGGCTTTTTGAGATTAATATTATATGGCATTTTGAGATTTTTAGACTGATTGTATTGACATCTGATACTGATACCATATGGAGGTTTTGGAACTGATCCAACGTGAAATTCTGAGACTGATACAGCATGAACCTTTGCAACTAATACTACAAGGAATGTTAAGACTGATCCTATGAGAAAGTTTATAATTATAAAATACAAATGATAATATATATATATATCTCAGAAAGTTGTAGAAATTAGTAATGTATTAATTGATATTTACATTCTGCTGGCTTTAAAGATTAGTGAAATTGCTTTTAACAATTGTTCTGCTATTTAAATATAATTAGGCAGTTTCACAAAATGTACACCACAGCACTAAAACTACAGCAGGAGAATTTTATGGCATGTAGTAATGTGGCTGTGCAAAGAAAAATGAATGAAGTCAATGTCTGTCATCTCTAGGTGAGCAACCTCACGGTCAAATCCTTGATGACTTGCCATTTTACATGCAATGTGGGGCCATCGTAAAGGTTTATGTCCTGGTTATGATGAGGACGGGCTCATCAGGTCATAACAAAAAAGGCAGAGTCAGATTGAGGAGAGAGTATTTAAAGAGAGCAAAATCATGCATCGGTACCTTTCTCTGGCGCCAGTCCTCGCCTTACTTCTCCCTTTCTCTCTGTCGTCAACTATCCAGCCATGGCTTTCTCTGGCAAGTGGGAGACTGAATCTCAGCAGGGATATGATGAGTTCTGCAAACTCATTGGTAAGGAACATACTCTTAGAAACTTTGAAAATACTTTGGTCTGTGGGCTGTTACACACTTTATACTTTTCTGTGTTTATGACTATAGAATATGACTTGAATATTACTGTAGTGTAACAGTCGAATTGTTACATTGCCAAGCAGTAGAAGAGACCTTAAATGTACGTCTGTGTCTACTGGTTTATTCATAATGACATGCTCACAAAAATGGGTTCTTCAAGGGTTATTTAGTAAAGGCAGTAAAGAAGTTGTTCTGTAAAGAACCACAACAACATGAATGCTTACATGGCTCTCTGCTTACTGCTTACATGGCCCTCAAATATGGTCAAATAACACTTTGGCTAAAACATAAAAACAATTAGGGTTAAGAATACAGCGTTGTTATGCTTAATCAATCCAAATGATTCCACCAAGCTTCTAAAAACGTCTTAGTGTGGCATCCCATCATGTCTATGGGCCTTTAGGTGTTGCTGCCTTGTGATAGCTGCACCAGGCCAAATGAAATGTGATGGTTTCAGTACCGTAATCAAATTTAATCAGTTCATAAAAGCTGCCCATTTACTCTTTAGACACGATCAGTGGTGCTGCCAGGGATTTTTTCCTAATGAAAAGAAAGCTCCACAACTCAAACAATTCTGCCAAAATATCTTTTAGTTAATACATTTTTAGGGCCCCTGGCAGTCATAGACCCTTAGAATCATCTTAACTTCCCCCCCATATGACGCACTGCACACAATTACGCTAAAAATCCTGGACGTTTACAAATATCTTAAAGCAAATATGAAAACAAGCTGCCTTTTGCACTTCAGGTATCCCTGATGATGTGATTGAGAAGGGTCGGGACTACAAACTTGTGACCGAAGTGGTTCAGAATGGTGATGAATACTCGTGGACTCAGCACTACCCCGCCAACCACAGCGTCACCAACAAGTTTGTCATTGGCAAGGAGTGTGACATGGAGACCATCGGAGGGAAGAAGTTTAAGGTAAGACTAAGACAATCGAAGGGACAACATCCTACATTTTACTGCCATTTAATGTTGTCCCTGAGGGCACCATATGACTAGGGTGTGGGTTTATGTATCAAAGACGCACTCAGAAGTCATTTTACCTGACCGTTTCTCACCCTCTCTTAATCCCTGAATGGAACAGCCTGCTTTTGTTACTGCGCCTTTAAGACTGATGATGAAATAACCTTTGTTTTGGGTGACTGCCCTGTCTTGTGCCTCATTCGAAAAAACAGTCCTGGCTAAAGCACTTCTAATTAACCTCTAAATGAAGGGGCAGAGCTGAAGTGCTGTAGGCCCAAAGGGCAGATATGCTTTATGTACATACACTGGGTTTTTCTGACATCACCAGAACAACAGTAAATTCTGAACAAGCTGTTTTCCATTCATTTCATGACACATATATGGACTGGGGTGAACTGGACATTAATACATCAAATACTTTTATTTCAGAAAAGTGAAATTGAAGGATATTATGTTTTTCAAAATATATGGACTCTTTAATAACACCACAAACAAAAAACGTATAGCTGTAAGAACTCATCACACCATCATGAAACGAACACGCTTAGTGTAAACATTCACCTGGACATAACAGCTCAGCAAGACAGCATGTTAATGAATAATCTAGATTTGGTTGTTAGGTGTATTTGTGTTTCGATTGTCCTAAAACTGAATCAGTCGATCAATCAGGGATTACATCTGTGAATGGGCTTCATTCTTATGTTGCATCACCAGGCAACCGTCACCATGGAGGGCAGCAAGCTGAGCGTGCGATTCCCCAACTACCACCACACGTCCGAGATCAGCGGGGGCAAACTTGTTGAGGTATGTCACTAAATAGAAAGCAAGTACTTGAAGGAAAATGTACTTTGTCACATAATGTCCAAGATAGACTCCCCCTTTCTAAACACATCTACAGTGGGCTCCACAGGTCTGAAACTACAAGCTGACATGCTGTAATTCTGCATTCCTTTCCTAGACCCTAGATTTCCAATGTGGTCTCCTCAAGACTTGGTAAATTAGCCTGATGTGGGACATTTTTTGCACTGGGGTGGGTGGGTGGGTGGGGGTGCTTCCTGTTTGAAGACTGCTCCACTTTAATCTAAGATGGACATTTGAGACATTGTTGGACATTTGAGACACGTGATAGTCTGTCATTTTGATCATAGGCCAGCACAGCTCGTGTTTACCCGTGGTTTGTTGATTTAGATTTCTTTGAGGAAGACTGACACTAAATAAAGCTTAGGTGTCCCACATTCTGGCAATTTACCTCCTTTCTCTGTTTTACAGACCTCCACAGCTACTTCAGCTAAGGGTCCAGTCGTTCTGATCCGCACCAGCAAGAAAATCTAAGGGAATCAACTCCTGTAAAACTTTTGGCCCCAAACATACTTGAAACAAAATGTAAAAAGAAAATGATTAAAATAATAATAAAAAAATCCATATACTGCCAAACACCAGCATGTCTCTTATGTGTCTCTCAAAAAAGTCTGTGCACAAGCAAATGCATTTTCATATATTAGACTGCTACAAACGGCTCCTCTACACTGTTAAAATGACAACTTTAAGAGGTTCTTCGGGTTAAAATCACCTCTTAAGATGATTAAAGGATCCTTCAAGAAAATGTTCTTAGAAGAGGTCATTCTTAGGGACGACAGTCTTTGCAAACAGATTATGTACATTTTAGAGATAAAACTAGTGGCCTAAAGATTACAAAAAAACTGATTTTATACTGAGGAATCTTAAAAGTCTATACAGGCATCACTAAGAGCACTGAATAACATTTGAGTTCTTGTAAAAACCCTAGATGTTCTTCAAGGAATAGTTTACTTTTTACAGTGCATGATGCTTTATGAGAACCACTCTTGGTTCCATGAAAAACTCCATGAGTGTGAGAAACCTTTTAAATGTTTAAAGAAGCTTCTCCTGATGTAAAGGTTCTTTACACTGATCTCTCTTCATCAAATCAAACCAAACTGGGACATTTCCATGCAAATCTACTACCTACTTTTTCTTGTGATAAATAATGATAAAATATTAAAATATATTATACATATTATATATATTTACATTATATTTATATAATATTATATATAATATTATATATAATATAATATTTTTTTAATTGTTTATTTTTTATTAATTTATTTTTTTTGCTATATGCCTAGAGCTTTATGTGGCTCTCAAATTCTCATGTGGGCAACATATAAACTAAGGCAGGAAAAAGCCCTATTTAAATTCAAATAAAAAAATAAAACACACACACACACACACACACACACACACACTGGTGACTAAGCGGCTACCACTGGAGGGCAGTCAGCCTTCAAAATGTGCATCTACCCTGAGGGCACGTTGTATCCCTAACAAAGGCCTTGGCAGCTCTCTTTGTTGTAGCACACTGTGAAGACAACATTAGCGCAGCTTCTGAGATTTGATAAAAGGATTAATGTTGGCAATACATTGGTTTTAATACTCAGTCTGTCTTAATCAAAGATCTGATGAGGCAAAGCACACATCCATGTTTTCCTCTCTGAATTACTGTACTGGTTAAAAGAACAAATCCAACTAGTCCAGCCTCCATTCATTTCCAGCATGTTTACTCTTTAACCAGCCACAACAACCATTTAATCCCCCGTCTCACTTCATAGTTTATATGGGCTAAATGCTGTTAAAAGCAGTAGAATAAAGACACACACAGACACACACACAATGCAGTAAAAATATCTGGGAGAGAGAAGGCGGGGGGGGGGGGGGGGTTGTTTCAGTTTGCAAGTACTCCCTCTAATAATTAAAAGGGTGCCAGCCCTCCCCCCCCTGCTTTGCAAACAAAGCTTGCGAAAATGATCCATTACCCAACTGCCCCTCGCCCTTCTACCAACTGCAACCCCCCCCCCCCCCCCCCCCCACCCTCCAAACCCAATCCCCTCGTCACACCGGCTCAGACATGTGGCCCACCTCCCTGGGCCTGCACATGTGCCCCCCCACAGAGTGCTAACACAAAGGAGACTCACCCCTCCCTCTCGCTCTCTCTCTCCTAGCTTCCCCTCCTCTTCCACCCAATCTCTTTAATTACTCAGATAAGACGGCTCTCTCAACAGACGCACTAATCCAGCGGTACATCCCACCCTGTGCTACTCTACCCACCAGGCCAACCATACTTCACACTCTTAGACATTTTATCTGTTTTTAATTGTTTTCAGAAACACAATTCTACCTTAATTCCAGTCTAATTTCCCCAATAAATCATTGTCAAATGTAACATGTTCTTTTTCCACTGAATGGATCAAAAACAACTGGTCTAAAATGATCTGGGGGGAAAAAAGTTATTCTTTATAAAAAATAAAAGGATTATTATTCTGAAAAATGCCAAATTCTATACTGTAACAAAACAGGTCATTAAACCAGGCTTGTCCAATAAATATAAATAAAACTACAGAACCGTAAAGCAGCAGAAACAAAGTTACAGTATGGAAACATTTAAACTCCAGCTGCTTTCAGGCTTTTTAGGTCAGTTTCCCAAACCTGGATTACGCCTAAACTAAAATAAAAAGTACAATATATGTCCAAATATCTGTGGACACTCTACTCAGCTACTTGAAATTGCACCCATTACCGACACAATTTGTGGACACCCCTTCTAATATATGCATTCGGCTATTGCGTCCATTGCTGGTACACTCATTGGATTCTGAGCCATATTGAAGGGGGTAGATTAATGTCCTCGGAGAAGAAAAAAACAGAAATACTATTTTTAAGCGAAAAGCTCATGTCAAAATGAATTCTACACTATATCCATGTCCAAATGTTTGTGGACACCCCATCTTATATGTGCATTCTGCAACTTTGAGTTGTTGAATGCATACATATATGCCAAATGAGCACACAGCTTGTCTAGACCCTGAAGAGAAGTATTGCCAAAAGATTAGGACTCTCTGGAGCAGATAAACATGAACCTATTGGCACCATGCTGAATTCTAGGTGTGGGATAGAGGTGTATAAAGCCACTCAGCCTTGAGTCGTGTTCTCTAGAAGGAAGGTGCTCCATCCAATACTGGCATGAGTTGAGGATAATGTGGGGTGGTGATGATCCTATATCCTGATCTGACAAAACACTCTTGTTACTGAATGTAATCAAATCCTTACAGCAATGCTCTAGAATCTAAAAAGTGTAAAAAGGCTTTCCTTGGAAAGTAGAGTTACTCCAATAAAAGCTGGATAGACAATTTTAAATACCCCCTTTTTTTGTAAGAAACAATGAATGAGCAGGTGTACCAATAACTTTGTGCATACAGTGTATTTCTAATGGTGATTCACCACAGATGTGGCAATATAGTCTAAAACTGAGCTTAATTCTGCTCTAAAAAACTTTTAGCTTTTAGGAAAAACATCCCAAAATAAATGTAAGCCAATCGCCAATGTGCCAAAAACCAACTGCTTTCGCAGAGATGTTTGTGTGGTTTATGAATTTTCTTAAAAGCTTCATCCCTGCTGTTTATTTTTTTCACAGCTTTGCATTGAATTAACCTCAAATCAGTCTTTTTTCTGTCCATCCTGCTTAACATTTATCACCTAATCTTTGAGAACGGCTAAACAATGAGCAGTGTGTTTGCATGTTATTTGTTTAGGGCTGTTTAGTGACAGGAAAGTGAGCCATGCAGGGCAGGAATCGGCTCTATTGTCCTCAGTCAGCACTCCAAAGAGGGGAGGGGGAGGGCACTGGTATTTGGGGGCGGGCCCAAATAAAAGAGAACACCCCCCCCCCCTCCATTGCTTTTCACTTGCAATGAGTCCAGACATTCATATTAATCAGCACTTGAGCTATGCAAATTCACCGCTTTCAGTACGTAGAACAGTGTGCTAGCAAATCAAAGACATTCATACAACAGATATGCCTTTTTTTTTGGTTTTATTTTTTTCACAAATTATATCGAAATTACATGGTTTCCTCATCCCCACAGGCCTTGTTCTCCTACACAAATTTAGGCTTTTAAATAAAACCATAGACCACTGAAATGAGCTCTATGAATACTCCCTGGTCTACTCAACTTCTAGAGATTTAGGAGACATTGGTTGCAATGTGCAACAGTTTCTTGGTGGAAAATAAAAATCACTGCCTCTCAGCAGTAATATCTTGGTATACAAACACTAATACTAAACTAGGGGAACAAAAATAAAGCAGTGGTTAAAAAAAAAAAAAAAAAAAAGGGTTATCTAAAGTAACAGATGAAACTAATGATGGTTACATATTGCACACACAGAGGCTTCACTTTACAATGAACTGAAATACAAAACAGTGCGTATATCTGTTACAGTGAACACAATGCATCTACCTACATAAAACATGGGACTTCAACGTTAAAATATATAAAAGGAAGAATAAAATGGTTTGGGGATAAAAACAAATACTGGACCTTAAGATCGATCAGAAAGAATGTTTTTCCAAAAAAAAAAAAAAAAAAAAAAAAAAACCACAACCCCTAAGTCCTGCAAAATCAGCACAAAAAAATTGGCATACATTGAGGTAGTTCAAAGTTCAGGACTATCAGAGGACGATTTTGATCCAAAGTCCAGTAAAGTGGTTAAAAAAAAGCTTATCATTTAGCAGGACATAAAGCAGCCACTTTGGTCTTGCTGCCAGTTGACAACATATTGTGCAGTCGACATCCCTGTAACATTTACCAGAACCTGAGAGAAATGGACTGAGACGGGTTTAACGTTAAAGTCTGATCTTTAGTTTCAAATCATAACAAATGGCTTGAAAAACTATGGTCGAGTGCTGTAGTATGCTTTATGGTAATCCTGCTTCACTTTAGAGTTTAGATCCTAGCATAACACACCTGCATGGTCCTGTGTTCACACATACAAAAGAAAATTTGGAATGATAGTGTTCCTCAAAACGGGACAGAATGTGTCATCTCATCTGTCTCACTCATTATAGTGTCACCAGGTTCCATAGATATCCACTGGTGGGAAACCAGAACCCCCACAAAGAGACTAAAACACATCAGTAGTTTGGTCTACAGAACCTGATCACGTTTTATAATTCCGCTCAGTGTGACAAGCGGGTTCTAACCACCGTTTCCTACAGTCAAGTGTGAATGGACAATGACTGTCGGAACTCACAGCAGCCGTGCGAGATAGTTTGCATGGACCACGGCGACTAAAAGGATGAGGTAAAAAGACAATGAAGACATCTTTTGACTGTACTGAGCTTAACATAGATGAATCAAGGGGTTCACCCCCTGGGCAAGAAACTTGTAAAGCTCAGCTTCCTCCAGTATAAGCTACAGAGAGAAGAGCACAGATGCCTCTATTCCCTGGGGTTTCCCCCCTCCATCTGCCTGCAGGGAAACCAGAGGGACAGGGCCGTGAGCAAAGAGCGTCACAGTGTAACAACATTCCCTACAGTCATCTTTCACCTTTAAAGCAGATAAAACAAAAATACACTTACAAATGAACCACTTCATACAAACATCAGCTGTTTCAATGGCATGGTTGCTCCCCCCCCCCACACCCTTTCAAGTAGTCTGTGCATCCCTGATATGTGGTTTGTCACTGTAAACGATACCATAAAGGGAGACAGGTTTCTTGGTCATAAAGCCATCATTTCATTTTTTTAAGGCAGCAGCTTCAAAGGACGACACAGTAAATCCAGTGTGAAATTCAAGGATTTTAAAAAGGAATCTGGATCTCCACTGTTTCTCTTCTTAAGGCTTTGTATGGAAATAAAATGCTCCAGTGGGACATTTTTGAGTGTCTAATAGTCAAGTATCTGGTGCTGGTATTTTTCATTTTTTTCTTTTACCCACTCTCCTCATCTTCTCCATGTAGGTCTTGTAGAAAATTCATAATGTATTAGTTCAATGTCACCAAAGTCCTCAGTCTTTTCTGAAATGGCTGGAGAAGTAGGCACCTGCACGCTGAAAATAAAAAGAACAAACCCGCACAAGGCCTGTTTTAAGTTAATACTATGACCTCTGTTGGGTCCGCTCGGCTGCGGCTTTTCTGTTTGGAAAGTCTGCGCCTCTGGCTGAGGCGGAGCCCCTCGAGGCCTGTGGTGGGGGCAGTGGTGGAGGAGGAGGAGGAAGAAGATGAGGCAGCAGAGAGGGCGGAGGACAGCGGGCGGGCCGAGTTCAGTCTGTCCTCCCTCTCCTGGCGTCACCTGTCGAAGCAGCCGGCTGTGAAGGTGTGGTGGGAACCCAGGTAGCCGTTGCCATAGGCAAGACCCACACAGTGACGAGGCTCTGCCCCCATGCCCACCTGCATGGACAGCGGGCCCTGCAAGGGCAGGCCACACAGGCCGGACGCCAGGCTGGGGAAGGACGGGAAGGAGCCGGATGGCAAAGAGGCAGAGAGCAGGCCGGCCTGGTGCGGCTGGAGATAGTCCCGTGAGGCCACGGGGCCCAGAGCCTGGCACTCAGCCAGCATGTGCAGCTGGGACAGCGCGGGGGAGTGCTGCGAGAGCTGTGGGTAACCGCCTGCCTGCAGCAGCAGCTGCTGGGAGCTGGAGGTTGGCTGCCTCTGCAGGGATGAGGCGGCTGGGCCGGGAGAGGCATGGGCCTGCGCCTGCAGACTCACCTGTCCAGGCGAGGGGGACGATTTGGACTTGTTGGCTTCTTTTACATCATTGTCGTGGGCACTACAAGAGGGGAAAAAATGTGGAGATTAAAAACAACATAGATTCCACACCAAAAGGAATCATAGTGTAATTATTGCGGATGTAATACTATACACAGTAGTGGATTATTTAAAAAAATATTTATAACACCATATACAAATAGTAATTTATATAAGTAATTTATATAGCAGATTATTTATGCTTAAAAATAGTCAGAAACCTTTATTTTGTTAAACAAAATAATTCTATAATTATTCTATAATTTATACTATTCAAATTATTATTTATTCATAAATTAAAAAGAAATGCAGTTGCTTCACCACCTTCATATCATTGCATCATGGTGTGTTAATGCATTTCTACACATTTTTTTTTTACATGCGTGGTTTTATAGAACATAATGGCCAACAATGGGTATAAAGGGTAGCACGCTCTTACAGCAGCATGAGCTGGATGCACTGGGTCAGGTGGTCCCAGGAATAGCCAGTGAGCAGGTGGAGCACTGTGGTCCAGCTGGGAGAGATCTGCAAGCAGATGCGAGAGGCAGCGATGCAGGCGGCTGCCACCTGAGAGGGTCTAAAGCTCAGGAAGGCATGGTCTGGAACAGAAGACACACAATTTTAGTCTATTTTTTCAGAAACTACTGACATTTCAAGCTATCCATTAAATTATTACACCAGACATTAATCCAACAATATGTGCAATGTATTTTCCCACCATGTGAGAACAAATGAGCTTATAATTTATCATACGTTGCATGATGTACTTATTAAATAAATAATAATCTATTACATAATATTATTCTATAATAAAAATCGAAAAATAAGGAAAGAAATCAATAAATATTTAAATAAATATATTTTCCTTCCAAGCTTATATTTACATCAATTGCTCAAATGACTCCAGTTTCTGAAACTCACCTTGGAGGGAGACCTCCAGAAAGTAGTGTGTGTATTTGTCCATAAAGGCTTTGGTCTTGGACAGCGAGGTCAGGGGCCAGCCGTTATGCAGATCACCTTCCTGCACTGCCGCATGGAGGTAATAGTCAATGAAATGAGCAGGCGTGGGCATGCACAGGTTCCAGCCAAACGTCTCCAGCAGCAGCAGCTCCATTTTGATGAGGTCGCGCTTGTTGAGGGCAAGGTTTAAACTGCACATGAAGCCCAGTGTGTTCAGCTGCTCCAGCTTGGGCACGCGGTCCTCCTTCTCCTCAAATTTGCCTGCAGGGAGACAAAAGGAAAAGAGAGGCTTAACAACGGAGATGAAAGAGACACTTTTTTCTGAGTGCGGAGACAGTGTGGAATCTGTAGATGGAACTACAAAAGTACAAAACCAACATATGTGGCAGCATAAAATAAATTCTAATGGCTTCAAATGGTTATTTTAGCGATGCCACAGAAGAACCACTTTTAGGGTCATGTAAAATACATGTGATCAAATACATTTTAGAATTCTGCTGAGAGAGCGGAGTGACGTAACTGAAGATCCACTAATGGACTCCATTAGTTTTGCCAAAATAATGTGGTTGGATTGCATGAATGACTTGAGTCATCACAGAATTAAAACAGAAACACTGATGTAGATGTGTGATTGACTCGAGACACACTCAGTACAAGTACTAATCAACAGTGATTAGTCAGAGCTCTTCCAAACAATAGATGCAGCAGGGCGTTGGTTACTGAGCTGAGAACTGGGGACTACTGAACTCGGGACTGGGAGGGAGCTATTAAAAATGTTTTTGTTTTTTTTTTACAGCAAAAAAAGACAATTAAAAAAATATCTATATGAAATGCCCCACACCGTTGATATCCCATTGACAGCTAGGACTGAGCAGCTGCATAAGTAAAAGCCTGTGCACATTGACTGTAGCAATCAATCAATAGGTCAGTCAATCAAAATAAATCAATAAAGAATAAATCTTCAGTAGTTGGGTAGCAGTGTTTTAAAGCATCCACATTTGGAGTGCTGACTGAGAACAAGTCAGGAACCTGAAACACCCGACCATTCAGTCACCTCAAATAAAGGTCAGTCGGTTAGTAGAATAGATTTGTCATTGTTTGGTATCTTTATGGTTAGTAATCATTTTTTAGGCATGTTGGGTAGCTACATGTGACAACATTATTCATAATTAATTATTCATAATTAATGTTCTGGGTACTGCTGCCGATAACTTTCAACATTTAAATGGACATGGTCTACAATTACAATTAAAGACATTTGAATTGAACTTGGATCTAAGAGGGGATTGATTCACCATTATTATAGGATGGTTTGCGAGTCAATACTTTTTAGCTCAGATCGGATTTGGCCATCTTGACGGTTCACGTTCATAAATGGATGTGATCGGTATCTGTCAAATGTGATAATCTGATACGCTTATGCATGTCAGTTCCATTACAAAACCCTAAGCGCATTCGTATGAGCAAAACGATACACATTCATGTCGCATGCCCACAAATCAGATACATATCTGATCTAGGACCACATACGTAAGTATGTGGCCACCCGCCACAGCATGACAGATAGGACAATGACAATACTGACAACATATTAAACCAAAAACACTCTTTCGTGCCTTATCAAATTACCTCCAAGATCAGGTGCAAAATATATGAAATCTATGACAAGGCAGATAAAGGACAACACATTAGCATTTATTGGATAGCGAAGGTCATTTTTATGAACCTCCATTCACACATTTTCCTGCTGGCATTTCAGGAATTGCAATCTTCGAGATGTTGTCAGACTGCCAAGCAGAACAAGCAATTAGCACCCAGACTAGACCTGAAAGCCCGCACTGGGCTGTGTGTTTATCAAACAGAACGCATTTGCAGATTCAGCTCGTTTCTGAATGCAAGCCACTGCAATCAGATAAGGTAGTCTTTAGAAAACGTCTCCATATACCGGTCATATCTTTAAAACTGGCATGCTGGAATGATTAAGCTACATACCAGAGGAAGCATTCGGCATGTTCCATTAATGAGAGAAAGCAACTGGCCTGTGGTGACTATTCCTCTGATTAGAATTCCTTTACCCTCTTTGCCCCCCTCCTCCTCTCTATCCCTATCTGGCTCTTTCTCCTCCCTGTGCTAGGTGTTAATATCTTTACGGCAAAGTCCTGGGCTCCCCTGTATTACTTCCCCTGCAGTCGGATGCCCCAACAATAAAGGCCCCATGACCCCTGACCCCTCCAGCTCATGCTTCAGCGCTCACAGGGGCCCCCAGCCTTCAGATCAGTGGCGGGTGTGAAGGGAAATCCAGCCAAACAGCAGAGGTTCAATAAAAAATCCCCACAAACTGTGGTCACACCTGCATTCCTGGAGGAAAGCCGATTCCACCATCCATGTGCCATGTGTGCCATGCTTTAATCCTGAACTTTAAATATTAATTAGATATCTAGAAACATTTCTCGGAGGACAAGCTGAGTCTCAGATGGAACTGGGGCTCCATTCAAAAGTCAACCTATTCATCATTCCGAAGTGTGCTCAGAAAGCCTGAAAAAAGTGGAGTGTGTTGACAATTTGCAAGTCAAATCCCATTTCAATAAAACATCCAACACGTCAACTTGCTAACAGAACATTAGCTTTCCTTATCGCAGTCTTAAATCGCTTAATTCAAACATCACCATTCTGTGATTCCACCACAAATACGGTTAACGTTCGTATTAGGAACTCATTTTGTACAGCTAATCTTTATTATTATTATTATTTTTACTTTCACAGATTATATTCGACAATATTCCTCCAGTGCTCGCAGTACAAGGCTCTCTTTTCTCAATTATCTGGGGCGTATTAATTCCTTTCATTAGCATCCAACCTCAGGGGGACGTCCGTCACACTAATCTGAATATCAGGAACCCTGCTGTGTGTTTCAGTTCAAACATGCCCCTCCAGGCTGCTCAGACTAACTCCTCCCCCCCTCTCAGTGTAAGGGAGGAGAGAGGGGGGGGGGTTGAGAGAGAGAAAGACAGAGCGAGAATTGGATATGCTACTCTACACCACTTTTTCAAAAAGGTGTGCTCAGGCTACATTATTCACGCTGCAGATAAGTTACTATGCAATTCGTCTTGAATCTTTAATAAAAGAAGAGTCTATATGCAGGGTCAGGAAAAAAAAAAGCATCACAATAAATACTGGGGGTGAGCAGCGAGGTAGGAATCATATCGGCAGAAAAACTATAATAAAACCACTCAAATGAATAAAATAGGGCTACATTTTTTTTCTTTTAGACTTGACTGACATTTCAAAGAGATGGTTGATGGTGTTTACTGAACTCCAGTAGAGCAGACCGTTTGGGTGAGGCCAGACTATTGTGCTGAAATACAGTGAGTTTATTTATAATTTACTCTAACACTTCAGATAACTGCTACAGTCCCAATTTCTACATTTAAGAAATGTTAATGCACCAATGACTGGATCACCAGATACACTATATAGTCAAAAGTATTGGGACGCCGGCTCATTCACTGTTCCTTCTAAAAATTAAGGTGTTTAAAACGAGTTAATCCTGCTTTTGTTGAAGTAACTGTCTACTAGATTTGGGATTTTTTTTCTGTAAGGCTGAAGGATTGCACGCCTTGCATTAGGCATGGAGTCAATAGGTTCATGTTTATCAGTTTCAGAGAATCTAATTTTAATACTTAAATTCAATACTTCTCTACATGAAAAGAGTCGAGCTGTGTGCGTGTGCATTTGGGCATCTGTGTCAGCAATGGGTGCAAATGTTTAAAGCAGCTGAATGTATTCATTGGAGGAGGTGTCCACAAATATTCAGCCCTATTGTGTATAAGAAACGCAAAACGTATTAAATAGCAGCATCAGCAAACAATTCCCATATTGGTGAACTTCTATAAAAAAAATAAAGAAGAAAAACAAAACTACAGCTGTGTGGGGGTGACATTTACTTGCCATTTGGAGTGACCCGCGTTCGGCTAAAGAAAACGTAACTCTTTAAAGTCAGCCTCTTTTTGACAGGCATTGTGCTGAGACACGCTCTAAACTAGTTAGCATAACAAACCTAGTGTTTCCCAGGCACATGAGAGGAAATCCAGCGTGCAGGTTTAGAAGGAGGCCTGCTCTCCTCCCTTATCCTTCCCCCTCACACAAACACAGCTGATAACACCAGACGCTAGGGTGCATCGATGCATACCCCAAACCGGCTCATGGCCATCTTTCAAGCATTACTATCAAAACATCGACTTTAAGAGCGGCCAGCGGTTAGTCTCGCCTTCAGCGGCACGCTGTGTCCTGCATATCCCTACACAAAAAAACCCTTCACACTGGCGAAGTCAACATGAGGTACAAGACTTTCTTTGAGGCAGATGAAAGCTCAGATTAAACCACATCAAAGTGACATGGAGGTTTCTGAGGGGGCTATAGCAGAAAGCAACGCAACCATAAAGAGCGACAAACTGAAATTTGTGAGGACTTTCCAAAAAAAAAAAAAAAAAAAAAAAAAGCTTTAAATGGTTTCTGAGAGGTATACTGTTCTGCTTAAAGTGAGCAATTCCCCCTCCATTTGTCAACATAAATAATGTCTTTGGCCTGAATGAAAATGTAGCCGTATCCCCCGGGTAAGGCCTGGAGCAGGCCTCTATTGCCTCTCTCACACCCAGCCCAGCCCAGCGCTTGGCTCACGAAGCAACCCAACAATAGCAGCAGCCGCATGAATCAACCAGTCAGAGAGGAGAGGGATACTCATCAGCAAGGTCATTATTCATTCAGGCCAACGCAATTAATTAACGTCTGCACAGTGCCAATTGCAGCCAGCACAAAAAGCGTCTTCATGGACGTTTGAGAGAGGGAACAAAGATTTTGGACAAAAAGGGGCTGTTGTTAAAACAAACTGAATCATGTTTTAAGCAGGGAATGAAGTGTAGGGGGGAAAACAGGGGGCTTTGTGTGCAGCAGTATAATCCTGTTTTTCATCAAACATTTTACATCTACGAGGCTCAGAGGTCTTAAACGTACACAACTGTGACATGCTGACCTAAAAGCCCTGGAATGGGGAGAAAATAAATAAATAAATAAATATTGAGTGTTTGGGAAAGTGAATTTTAATTTTGGAACAATGAAAGCTTTCTATGCTCTGGGTTTATTAAAACGCTCCTGCTAAAATGGCATAACAAGAAAGGCGGGTTAGATGAAGGGCACAGATTGAAGGACACAACCACAGCCGCCACACTATACAAGCAAGATCCTGTATCTCATCGGTGCGCCTCATTTTTTTTACCATGTTGTTTAGTTGTAAGCAGCCATGGCGGCAGCTGATAACACATCTCACTGAGCTGCTTTAAGCACTGATAGATGGTTAGTCAGTCTTGCCAGTTTCCTCAGTAATAAATCTCCTAAAGATATCAGGCAGTGTGGCCAACCCACCGCTGCGATGTCTACTGCAGGCTGCCTTGCACTCCGCTCACTCTAAATTCAGCTGTGGGATAAGTCAGACGCAATACTAACACAGTATCCATGCATGCCAGGACAGCTGTAATGGCTAAAAACTGGAAAGCTGGGGACCTCTGGATTTGTACATGTGAAAGTTGCCTTGGTGACAAACTGAGGGGTCTGTGGGGCCATGGTCTCTTCTGCACCCAGCTGTCACAGAGCACAATGCAGCAGCCTGCCAGCAGCACTGACACCACAACCAACACCAGTCTGCACAGTTTGCAGAGTCAACTTCAGTGTGGAGCATTCCAACACACACAGACTACAACCAACTAAAGATCATGAGTTTGTTTGTATTGAAGCAGGCGCACCATTAAGAACAAGGTCTTTATTTATAATGGTGGCCTATATGGTCATGTGTTGAGGTTTGGGAACTGTTTTGCTGATGTTTTATTTATTTACTTATTTTAAGCTAAGATTAGTTAAACACTTTATATGAAATGTTTAAAAAATAAACAATTTATTGAAATTATTTTTTGCTAAATAATTTTTTAACTACTAATTTCAGTTTACGCACCTTTACTGGCATAAAAACAAACAAGCAAAAAAAACTATTCTTTGCAGGCAATTTAAAAGGGGGGGAAATAATCAAGATATATAAAAATACATTTTTATTAATCATATCACTTGAAATCTTTTAATAAAGATCTTGATTTCTACATTTATTACGTTTTTTTTTTGTTTTTGTTTTTTTGCAAAAAAAAATTGGCTTAATTCTGGTGAAATTCTAATTTATCAGAATCTAAACATGCCACCATCAAACTGACATTGTCTTTTGGCTACATTTGAAGAGCTCTGTACTAATATAAAATTAGTCCAAAAAAAAGTACTGGTTTATTCAAAAATGTTTAACCTAATACCCACTTGGTATACAGACAATGATGAGAATTCTTTTTGGGTTTTTTAAGGCCATAGAATTGCTTGGAGGAATCGAGCATCGTGATACTGTGCTCGGTACTGTGACAACCCCAGTTAGAGTTTGGAACAGACATGTTTGGTAGGACACTGACAACATCAAGACGGACTACTTGGATAATGAATCTAGACAGCAATTCGTTCAATACCATTAAAGAATCAAATTTGGACACCCAGCCCTAAAGGTCACAGGGGTTGTGTCAATATTCTTTAACTACTGGGAGCCCCATGCCATCATTTTAGCCATGGGACTTAAACTATTAATTCCGATATAAAACTTACTGGCTAGGAGCAAGCAGGACAGGGCTATAACGTAGAGCTGTCTCACTGCTACATCATAGTGGTCCATGAAGAGGTCGAGCAGGTAGACAGCCAGGTGGCGTGCTGTGGGGCACAACTGGTAACGATTACTGAGGACGGCTAGGAGGTCGGCAAAGTAGCGTCGCATTCCAATTTGGGGCGAATGGCCATGGTAAGTGGGCAACTTCAGCTCCTGAGGAGAGAGGAAGAGAAACGAATTAGTGGAGGAACAAGAACAATAAAAGGACAGAAAAAAAAAATTGTATAAATGAAGCACATTATAAAAACACTAAAAACTAAACACATATACACATTATTACAATCAACAAGACCAACCTGAAACCAGCAGCAAACAACACTCAACAACATAACGTACATTCCTCATCACTTCCACCAACTAACAATAAGCCTTAATCACAACCACGCTAAGAATCATAACCCACTTACACATTTTCCACAAAGATTGACATTAACCTATGATTTCTTATTTGGGAAATATGAGGACAATGGGATCCATTATAAGAGCATAGCTGCACACAACTCTGTGACATTATAAATCTGACCTTTGGACTTTTTTCTAGAACAAATTTAGGAAACTTTAGGAATGTATTGGTGAATGAGGCCCACGGTCCTAATGGATAAAACGAGCAGAGCTTAGTTAAAAGTCAAATTTGATTATGAAATGAAAATGACATGGTCAATATGCAAAGTGACACCTGAATCAATAATATGGTGCTTAAACATGCAATAAGTATTATTATAAACTAAATAAATTACATTTGTCAGATTACATAAATAGACTGAACAAAATCTTTATATGGAGCTGCAATTGGTTGGAGATGATAACAGCACACATCAAATAATAAATAAATAAATGTAATATTAAATACATACATTAGCAACATTGCTTAGAGGGCTTATTTGCATACTGAAGTCTCTGATGACATCATTACTGCACATGCTACTACCATGATGAGGATTAACAAATATCTAGTGAAGCCCAACTGCAAACTCATTTAAGTCCTAACAGATCCTGAACGATGCCGAAAACCACTCAGTAACGCTCCGGCTTCTCAAGTTCTCCAGCAACGTTCTCTAGCTGCTTTACGATGGCCGTTTCAGAGAGAGCTGGTTCCTTTGCAGGTCCAGCCGCCATGTCTCTCAACCATCTGTCCCTCAGGGGGTGAGGGGCTGGGCCCTGACCCTCTCAAGCAGCCCTTTTGTGGAGGCCGTCTGCAATTCAGACAACTCTACAGCTGCTGCTTCTCCTGAATGGCCGATCAGTTTGTCAACTATATGTCTTCATGCTATACACAGCCATAACTTATAGGGCAGTTAGTGCGAGATGGGAGAATTTCCTTTTTAAAGAGGGCAACTGGACAGAATTTCTCAATAAACCAACGGTGGAAAGAGCGGAAGTAAAACTAGCCCAACCAGTTCAATCGTTCACCTTATGCCTGCCCCCGCTCTTTGTCGCGGCCGTTTTCGCTAGGTTGCTTCCATCACAGGAGAGATAGGAAAAGGCTGAAATTCCAGTTAACACACTTTTAACTAACACAAACAAAGAAAACGTAAAGCAGAGGAGGCATCTGCCTAGGGAAACTGCTAGCATGCACCCTGTAACATTAGGCACGTTGGTGCTTTTGCTGAAATCTGTATGATTTAGTGAATAAAAGGTGTCAGTATAATCTGGCATGTTAAATTAAGCAGCATTTAAAAGGGGCTGCTTCTCATTATAGCCGTGTGTAAACAAGCTGGCAAAGCCAACCAATTCAGCAACAGGGGGAGGCAATAAAGACAGCATCCATGTGTGTGTGTGTGTGTGTGTGTGTGTGTGTGTGTGTGTGTGTGTGTGTGTTGTGGGGGGGGGGGGGGGGGGGGGTCCACTATGCAAAACAGGGCGCAAACCTCCGCTGATCTGAGCAATGATTAATTCAGTAAAATATTTCTGCATTCCATTACTGAATAGTGTTCACAAGATCACGCAAGGAGATTATTCTGATGTGTTGATGCAGCAACAATGAGGCTTGTGTACATTTCCGCACACTCAATTTGTCGAATAGCTGGCTTTAACTCCACACTGCATAAAACTCAGGCGTGATCTAGGGTTGTAATGGTGGAGGAGGGAATGTAAACATTCTGGAAAAAGCTATGGAGGGCTAGACATGTGCACAGAAAAATACCATAGCGTTTATGAGAGATTCTTTAAGGTAATAACCCACGTAAGTAAAACACAGTACAAAGGATTTGGATCTGTTTATACTCTAGTTTTTACATGACATGCTGCATTTTCCCAGCGGCACTGCACGTTTTCACTCAAGTCCCATGAGTCTACTGTGCAAGTTAGTAAAGCCTGTTTTCTAAAGGCAGTTTGAGTTTACTTAGTTATGCAACTCAGGAATCAACACGTGCAAGCATTTAATGCCCAAAGCGTGGAAGGCACATCAAAGCTCACATAGAATCACCAAATGAAAATATCATAGCATTAAGGAAAACAATTAGCTGTTTTTGACCTTCACATAATTCTAATCTGTAATCTACAACCGACATTTCATTAATTAAAAAAAAACAAAAAAAAAACACCATGCACACATATGCTTTTAAATTTTGAATGAGTGAAAGAGCGACCTTGTAACTAATGGCTTCATAGCTGGAACTGTCTCTTCATACATACCTGCAACTACCCAGATGCAGCTGTCAACTCCCTACTATTATTTCTACTATACTTACCATTATTACATTAGTGAAATTACTAATCCCATCCATTAAGAAAACCACACAGACTGCCTTTGATTAACCTTGATACCTTCTTGCGAATTGTCAAACTCAAGTACAAACAAACACAAACAGAACACTTCCACTTTGCATTCCCAAACAGATGTGGGAATTATATATAGCCCCCATAAACAGAACAGACAATACCAGAACGACACGGACATACACTTCAAGGACAACAGGCCAGACTGAGCAAATGCACTCATCCTCCTACACAACGCTCTCCCCAATCCCCCTCATCCTGTCGGGACATAGCAAGCCCCTCCACATGTCCAACTGGCTCGACTAAAGTCATTCACCAGCCCTCACGCACAATAGGCTGTCCAACAGTATATTAAAAAAAAACAAAACAACAAAAAGTACTCTAGTCAGTGTACTCCATTTACCACACACGTCTAGACTTTAAGACTCTGTACAATGGGAAATGGTGGGGGAGACCTGCACCTATTAATAGTGCCATTACTGAGGAGTGCTGTAGGGCACTGTCCACTGGTGAGAGACGGAAGGAACTGGAAGGATGGGCGACTGGAGGAGCATGTGACATTTCACACCTTCGCTTCAAAGGCCTCTGAAAATCTGACCACTCTCCACTGCTTTGACTTACCCACAGACAAACAAAAAAAAATGGTGGAAACAGCAGTCGGACAAGATGAACGAATGAGACGTCAGCTTTGCAGAGTGCAAGATACAGCAATGTGAAACCTCACCTTAATTCTTAGAGCCTGATGGATGTCTGATGCGAGCTGGCTTTTCCACCACTGTCCCTCTGGCTCCATCTTTCCCATCCAGAGGGGGCCCTTAGTCTGGAAAACAGCACAGAGGGTAGTCATTAGTTCTGTAATAGAGACATATAGGCAACCATAGACCTACCCAGCACTTACCTTTACCATACAAACACAACTAAATATACACATAGGTTCATGGCTTCTAAATGAACATAATCACAATATTTATTTTATATAATTATTAAAATCATTCACAAAAATATCCATAGTGATAAAGATTTTTTATGTTGCAGTGATTGAATTAGAGGATCACAATTTTCTTGTGCATTAAAATTAACTGATGTTATTTGAGTGGAGTCTTTATATTATATCATTTAAGTCGACTTAAATGAAAGGGAAAAATCATAATTGTGCTCATAGTCATGCTTCAAATGTGTAATTTTAATTTTAATGGGGGTCAGTTTACATTTTCTTTCTTTTTAAACCAGATGGATGTGATTCCCTCGAACTGCACCCCCTCCCAATCGAGCTGTGTGTAAAACTTGTGCAGCATCCTGTAATAAACCCCAGTATTTATCTGACTTTACCCTACGAGCCTCATTTTAACCGTGTAGAAGTTCATCCAGTGTCACCTTAGGCACCTTTAGGTGTTTCGGGAGGGAGAAGTAAAGGGACGGAGCTTCAGCCTCCACCGTTAGGAGTTCGCGAAGTTGGTGATTACTCACGGTCTCAGCTACACGAACTAGTGCTACAACCTGGCCTATTTACATGTTTGCCATCACTCCACAGCCCTTTCCCCTCATATAAACCGCTGCATCAGTAAATCACGAGCAGTTCGCCTGTTTAAGGAGCAGCAGCAGCAGCAGCAGCAGCTTTAGCCGGTTTCCTCTGCACGCAGCCGCCGTTACGGATTTCACAATTAAAGAGACAGAGGTGAATCAGCCGCTACCACAGCACACCACGAGTGCCTCATTACAGCCAGCGCTACGAAGTCGGCGGAGTTCAGCCTCAAAACACTACTTAAACTCGACAACTAACAGCCTAACATCTCCACCGAGCGTGCAGGAGAGCGAAGCGGCGCTGGAAACAGTGAGAAACACGCAGCTCGAGCAGGATTTACCTCACAACCCGTGTCTTTCCTCTGAAGAGACCACGACGCTCCAGACCCCCTTTGTTTCAGAATTGGTGCATTCTGTGTATCCTTCGGACGAATGAACACCTTTCATTCGTGGAGAAAATAAAGCCCGACCGAAGCTCGCTTCAGGTACCTCACTCACTGCGGCGTAGATGAGTTTTCCTCGCTGAAGACGCTTTTCTGGAAGTCTAACTTATCAGAAAGACGACTGTTGTGTTTTTTCCTCGTCGTCCCGAGCGGTGTTCCCCCAGCGGCCAGAGCGGACACCCTAATGAGATTGCAGTGAGAGGCAGAATGATTGGGCTGAACGGGGAGGAGTCCAGGGCCACAAAACACACAGTCGCCCTCAATCCCAAACCATCATGGACAGACATGTGTATTAAAGTTAAGAAAATGTGCTTTAACTTTTATGTTCAGTGCAGAAAAAAAACACGTTACTTGTCCAGAAAAAAAATAAAAAATAAAGCTGGTGTTATGTCTGAATCATTCGACTGATGAACGACAGAGCACATTATAATAGTCACTAATCCGCATTTTATTTTTTAATTAACAATTATCCTTATATATTTCTCCCAATCATTTTTATTAACTTTAACGATAAATAGAAAGCATCAACATTTGCTCTGTGATCATCACAGGCTTCGCGAGATAAACGGATTTAGCGTTGTCTGTTCACTATCAAGTGCTCTTGGATGAATTAAATTAAACAATAGTGACTGCTTTCAAATTAAGAGCCCTCGGCATTTTCTTTTTAGATGCTTTATCAATGTTTGACCACCAGATGGCCCTGACGCTCAGTACCCTGGAAACATCCCATAGGCGGCTTTTACACTACAGCGGGGATGCCCAGATATGAGAGCCTAAGAGACAAAATAATACACATAACCTAAAGATTGTACTTATTTTTTCAGTTTAAGTGAATATATATATATATATACTTTTATTGGTTTTATTATTTAAAGATGAAGGCTAACTTGCTGATGGGCTTGCTTTATAACTGGACTGGACAACCTAACCACAATTTGGGCAGCCCTGATGCAGACCCATGGTTGGATTAAGGCATCTCAGGATCCTGGACTAATCTTAGAACCACACCTATTATTTTCACCAAATTTTATTTATTTCCAGGAGACACCCATAAGATCATTTAACACTTACGTACACAACATAAACACCATAATGAAGAGTCAAAACGTTTATTTTTTTAAAGATTAAATTAACCATGGCAGAATAGTAGCTGACTATGATAAAATTATAAAAATGACATATGGAGTGTGAATTTGACTTGGGTTGTAGAGATTGAGGAGGCAGGGGCTCTCATACATACTTCATACAGGGATGTCAATAATATGGGAACAATATTATTCAGATTAGTCCGTGTTTTATTCCCAGCAAAAAAAAAAAAAAAAAAAAAACTGAAAATGAATTCAGTTTTTAATGTCAGTCATTATATAAATATAATAACATCACTACTTGGCTATTAAATGTAATGAAAAACAATTCAGATGAATCTCGGTTAGTGTATGAATTGCAGTGAATTTAGCTTCCTCTTTGCAGTAAATGTAATGTGGCTGTATAAATGAGGAGAGCCATGCTTCAGACGTGAGGCTGAGTTGCAGTAGGGAATAATTTAGCTATGTAGAAAATTGAAACAGCAGGAACAGAAAGAAATGAAAACGTATTTGAATTGTGAAAATCGCCAAAAACGAGGAGTCTTCAAAGTCATGAACAAGCCGCGGGGGAAGATCATCCAGCGCTAGAAATGAGAGTGTGATCGGAGTGTGAGCGGAGTGTGAGCTAACCGGAGCTTCATTCATTCGCAGCTTGGAAGGTTGTACTCAGTCTATCCGATGGTTAACCAGTAAATACGACTCCACTTCGTTCGGCTGCTGGTTAAGAGACACATTTACAACGAGAAAAACGAAAGAGTGGAGTTTCAAAATTAGTTTCACCGCCAAGTTTACCGTTTTTTGTTACGGGTGAAAAGGTGAAAGGTCACATTATAGCCTACGTCACATCTCGTAAAGTCGGGTGTCATGTTGACCCTCGATTCCACAAGAAGCTCCAACTTAGGATTTCGGAGGTCGTAAAGACGACGTGTTTTGTATTCTTTACATTTTTTTTTTCAATCGAAAATAAAACAAATATCCTAAAAAAAAAAAAAAGTTTTGTTGTGACTCTTTTGTTTTTTTGTCGTCAGAGAGAGCTAGTTTATATGTCAGCAGAAAAACAACGAGCAGAAAATTAGCATTAGGTCAGCAATTTGATATCTTTAATTAATTAAAACATCTAGTCTTCCGTATTCAGTGCTGAATATCTAAAATACAACCAGTTCACAATACAACTATCAGCAGCCAGCTGAGTTTCTGTAGTGACAAAAGCCACCAACTCGCAAAGTCTGGTCTCATCGAAAAATACGACACGATATTTGCGACCTGACCTTTAGGAAACATACGATTTTGTTGGTTGTTTGAATGGGTGAATGTCATATCCCAGATTCTGGGATTTGTCTGTGTCATATTTAAATACAATTATAATATCTATGACATTATATTTTGTCCCTGTCAGAGCAAGACCTACAGTTTTTGCAGCTGTAAACTATCCACACAAAAACAACACAAATTGAGATATTATTTGCTGCCAAAAGAAAATCATTGTCATGTAAGTTATGCTTTAAAAATCGCTATATTCACAATAATCACACCCGCCTGGGTGCTTTGCTAGCCTGGGGCCCAGGTCTGCAGCCCCAGCAGACCATCGGGTTAATTCAGTCATGTGCAGAGCACTTCTTAATTTGAAATATTCTCACATTAAAACCCCCCAAAATAATATAATATCTGTCTGCTGTAATTTGTTTTTAGAGTCTAAGAAATCAAGAAGAATTTGACAGGCTGACATAGTCTATGCATGTCATCCAGTCTTAAGTCCTTGCGGTGCACGTCTTTTGTGCTTCCCGTCATCTACACCTGTTTCAACACAGTAACACACACTGATGTAACTAACTAACAGGCTCCTTTTGTATTGACTGAGTTGTGATAAAGTAGAGGAAACACAAAAATGCCTCCAGGACTGACTTTTGGAACTGCCGATAGGACCGGATAGGCACATTTACACGCGTGAAATGGCTCCGCATGACTTTTAGGCTTTGGAAATACCTACATTTATTTAAAGAAATACTGACCAATCATTTCACCACAGAGGAGCACATTCCTGTGTAATTAAAATAACTTGTTTGCAGTTTACTTTTGAAGGTTGTGCAGTATAATTAACTTCTGGACATTTAATACCCCTTTCACTCAACTTAGCACTCCAGTGTTAGTTATCCCCAGTGAACTGCTCAAAGGGTGTTATGCACATCTGAGACATTCAGTGCTCGTTTGCAATGATACCAAAGGGCTCATATTCATGCAGACCATTATATCTTGCTCTTAAAACTTTTGTCTATGCCAAGAGCAATTGGCTCATATGCATATCCGAAGATCTCAGAGCAAACTGGCACAGTAAAAGAAACACAAAGGATACTGCACAGCTGCCTTTTAACAGCTTCAGTGCCTCCAGCTGCATTGAACAGTGGAAGCGCCATTTTCCATCCTGACACATCTTTACCATGGGAAATCATTAAATGTTCCAAAATCAACTCAAGGAACCACTTCAAAGTTTCAGATCCACTAAAAATGATGCACCGAGGGTAGGAAAGAACCAATGACACCCTCTTTGAAACCGCTCTATTTAGAGCAACCGTTTAGAAATCCGGTACTTCCCAACGCTTTCCACAGAACCCCCGTCCTATCTCTCTGATGATAGTGTTATGGGGCTGAGGGAGCTATATTTAGCTGGCCCTGTGACTGCACTGGCCATGCTAGTTGGATTCCAGAGGCAAGCTCCAGCTCAGCCGGACCAGCACCTGCTCCCAAAACTAACTGCCACACCACCACCTCAACTCCTCCTGGGCCTGGAACACATAACCTGGGCCAATTCTCAACAGCTAAAAAATAAGGTCTGATTCATCTCATCTGCAGGCCCTAGCTTTAAGAGGGTACTTGACCTAATTTCTTGTTGCAGCTATGTATATGTGTTAGTGAGATATTTAAAGATGCATGGTAAGTTTACAGTTTTTTCAGTTTCTCTTTTCCATCCATGACAGGAGCTACAACAGGAGTTGTTTTGAAGACTTGTACCAGGTGGATATCTTGGATCAGGTCAGAACTTAAGAACTGGGGCAGGACAGCTTCATGTACAGTAACTGCAGCTGTTGCCCTGGAACATCCAGAGTTTGTCTTTCACATACCCAGCAGAATCAAAATCAAATACTGGAAGAGCAGGGTATGCTTTCAGGTTAGTGCACTCTCTTTACACAGTGTAAAGCTAAAAAGAATGTGGTAAAATGACAGCAAACAAAATTGGTGTAGAACTGTAAAAAGATTGGAGTGTGCATGTCTTACTTTAAAGCTCTTTAAAATGTACAATAGTAATGTGTTGTCTCTCTTTTTCCCGTTTTGATCAGCCACAAAACTCAGCAGAAGCGGCCAGATAATGAGCATGTCTGCTATGTCAGCGCTGTGCTGGATGTGACATCTCTGTCTCTGGCCCACAACCCCCACAGTACTGGGCACCTACCTGAACTGCCTTACAGGAACATTGCCTGCCTGTCCTACTGTGCTGGAACAAAGAAATTCCTTCACTCTCTACCAGTCTGTTCAGACTATTTCTTCACAGCTATGTCAGAGAATCATCAATCACGAAGAGGAGATGAGGAGGAGAGTTGCCTGGTGCTGGCTGACGATGCCTTTGATGACTCATCTTGTTCATACTGCACTGCCCTTTGCTCTCTTAGTAACTATAGCGAGGCTTTGGATGATGATGAACACATGCTCTGTGCTGAGCAGTATTTTGATGCTTCACCTGGACCCGCACCTTGTGTAGATCCTCCAGGAGAAACATCAACAAGCACTTTGCCTGAGATCAAAACACAGGAACAGGACATTCTAAGTGAAGAATCCCTATGCGTACAGGATAAAGTCTTTTCACCTGCAAGAGAGCCACTCTTGTTACTATCAAAACCTTGTTCAAGTCCTAAAATTATAAATTTGAGTCCCGTACATATCAGATCTGCAGATGTGGAGCATTACATTGCTGATCCACTAACAGTAAACCGGAAAGATCCTTCATTGAAACCATGGGATTATTTCAGAAGCAGCATGAGCAGTATTCAAACTGATGCTAAATTTGCAGAGAGGCCCAGCACCCCACAAACCAAGCTTACACCAGCCTTTACTAAAGAACAGCTATGTAAACCTGGCAGAACCTCTTCACCTGGCACAGATTCTCACTTGTTAGAAACGAAACGTTTATCACCAAGTCCTAAAAGAAAACTTCAGCATCTAAGTACGACAAGCTCCGCAGATACTGGAACAAAGGCAGCTCAACCCGTTAACCCATCCAGTAAAAACCCTTTGCTAATATCATGGGATTGTTTTAGAGGCAGCAACACTCCTGCTGAAACTGATACCGATCTTGTTGGGAAATCTGACTGCCTGGAACCCACATGTATCTCCAGCACTAGTGAAGTACTAAATCAATACAGGCAGGAAGTGGGGCAACAACAAAGTGGCACTAAGCCAAAAGAAGTCCCCCTAACTCAAAGCTTGAGAGAGGGTCCCAATAAGCCCAGTCCTGAGGACAAGCTTGACAGAGGCGGGTCTATCGTGGGTCACAGAAACTGGGAGGGGGAGGAGCAGGGTAAAAGGGTAGAAAAAGAGCAGGCAGAGCTGTCACTCAAGGCCAGAAATAGAAAACCGCCTGCATGCTGCATCTCAACACTCGCAGCCAACAAGCAGAAGTCAGGAATCCCGCCAGGCTGTTATTCAGAGCGTATCCTCGCAACCGGGCACCAACACCCACTACGGAGCCCTCCAGTTTCGTGGAGGTGGCAAAAGCAGAGCCGACAAGGCGTCTTGCTGTCGAGTTCGCTTCCACCGAAACCCTGCAGCACCTCCAGGCAACATTGCAGCACTGCAGACAATACCAAAGACGTGTTCAGCATGGCGACAAAGCTAGCTAAGACAAACACTGGAGTGAGACGCCTGGCCACTCTGGATCATGCCAGATCCTCTTGTCCTGAAGCGAACTACTTGGATGTTTTCAGTTCTAGCCACTGGTCCTCAAATCAGCTGTCCTCAGATGGAGACTTCCATGATTTGTCTAAAGATGTTCTGTCCTTCAAGTTGCCGATGATGTCAACAAACAACCATAACACTTCAGCTTGCTCAGAGGCCAGCAGTGTTGAATGCATTGATGTGGCCTTGGAAAGTCATGAAGAGGTGAAGAGAGGGGCAAAGACTGTACCTAAGAGGCAGATTCAGCTGAAAAGACGGGACACTGCAGACCCTCATGCTGATGAAAACAACAGCAATGATGTCCTCCTCATCCCAGCTACATCCAGCCGTCCTCGGGACATCCTCCAGCGTCAGCACAGTACCCCTGCAGCATTTCACCAGGACTCACACGGATCGGAACTGAAGTTGGCCCAAACTGTGCGAAAACAGAGACTCCAGAAGTCAGTTTCTCTGGATGAAACATCCAGCAAAACCCAAAAGGCTTCCTGCATCATTAAAACAATACTCTCCAAGAAGATGCAACAAGAAGAGAATCTTCGTACTCTGGAAGTTTCTGACCGAGCCTTTGCTCCTATGAAAGCCTACAACTCAACCAGCAACAATGAAGTGTTGACCTCTTGCACTAAGGAGGTGTGTAATGAAACTAATAAGGGTTTAAGTTATGGTACATCTTCACAAAGTCCTACTCGAAAGACTGAATCACAAACAAAGAGCAGCACTATTAAAGAACATGTCAGCGTCAGCTCCAAAAAACAGCCTAAACTAATAACAAAACACAGCTTTAATCCTCTGTTCAGTGGCTTGGGCAGGTCTGAATTTCAGGACAGTGGTACTGAAATAACTGCCTCTCCAGAGAGTGAGAAAGAGAAGCTGAGTCTCAGTAAGGAGGCAGCATGGCTCACTAGCCAGAGCCCAGGAGAGAAGCTATCCTGTGACTCAGCAAAAGGCAAGGCAAGGAACTCGAGTGCAGCCATGGGCAAACAGGCCATGGTGAAAACCACACCTGAGGAATGCTTTGCAGTGCAGGGAGGCCATAAACAACACAATGTCAAGACTGACCCTATTACCAGCATGGGGAAACAAGAGAAACAAGGTGAGAGCAAAGAAAGTACACAATGTCTCATGATAGCTAGTTCTTTGGCTTATGATCCGGATGTAAGAGCAGCGGGTAACATTCTGTCCCCTTCTGGTCAGTGCAGCCCTGTGAAAGAGCAGGAGCATGACCGAGGAGAGCCCAGGCCACCTGGACAGTCAGTAAACATGGGTAGTCAAAGCCAGGGGAAATTCAAAGCCATAGCCCCTGTGCATGTGGTGAGGGATATGAGAAGTCTGGTGAAAAACACATACAGCCTGTCATTCAGGGGTCCTGGAGAGGCGGCACAGGGGACAGAGAACAGTATCCCTGGTT
The DNA here is from genome assembly GCF_030463535.1 of Salminus brasiliensis. Taxonomy (NCBI): domain Eukaryota; kingdom Metazoa; phylum Chordata; class Actinopteri; order Characiformes; family Bryconidae; genus Salminus; species Salminus brasiliensis. The sequence continues at coordinate 17,374,060 of NC_132895.1, forward strand.
TTCCAAATGCATCACCTCATCAAATTAGCAGTAAGGGGGAGGACAGGGGAAAGGGATACAAGCAGGATGAAAAACCACAAGTGCGGAAAGTGACTCCACCACTTGCGTTGGACAGGATCAGGGATTTGGCCTCTCTTCATACTGCCCCCAAAGGATGTGCAACTAAAGCTACAGCTCTCTTGGAATCACATGACAAATCCCCCAGTGCTGGATTTACAAAGGTCAGCCCAATTACTGCAGCCAAGGCAAACAGTTATGCCTTGTCAAAATCCCCAGAGGCACAGTACAGTCAAAAATCCATCAGCCAAGTTGATGTCCAAGGTAACAGCACAAATTTTAAACAAACAAACCAGGCATGCATGGCACTACAGGGTACCAGTGAGCTCTCAACCGAGATATCTACAAACGGGCAGTTGGAGGACTCCAACAAGCCTGGATATGAGAAACGGAAGGCCTCTGTGGAGCAGAGGCAGCATCTGGCTCTGCAGTATTGTTCACCTACAGCAAGTTCTGAAGAGCTGGATAGCTGTAAGCCATCAGAACAAGCATGTTCTGCGATCAAAGATGATCGCCAGACCCCAGGCCCACCTCCCAGATCACAGAGTGCAGCTGGGCCACCCTCTGCTTGCATCTTAACTGTTGCTCCAACACCATTACTCCCACCATTCTTCTACAAAGCCAATCCATTGGGCTACCAGACAGTATCTCCCCATATGGGAGCAGTTAGCTATGTTCAAGGTCCTGTCTTGCTGCAAACACCATCTCTCAACCAGCCTACCACTGCAAATGGTCCTACCCCTTTGATGAGATCACTATCTGAGGAAGTAAGGTTACTATCTCAGCCATTCCCAACAGATGGAAGCTCAGTACAACAAAACCTGTCTCAACAAACAGAGAATGGAGACATCAGACTGAAAATGCCTTCTCCAGATACTCAGCAATGCACAGCTTTCGTAGCAACCTTGGGTGCCGAGGGCATGCGAGCGAATGCCAGTATGCTGTATCCAGAAGTGGGTGGAGGTCTGGCTCAGAGTCCTCGCCAGCTGCTGCTGGACCCTGAAACTGGCCACTGCTTCTATGTGGACATGCCTCAGCTACCACAACGCAAAATGTTGTTTGACCCACAGACCTGCCAGTATGTCGAGGTCCTACTGCCACAGCAAACAATTTCCGGCGCAGTTATGCCTTCCCCTTGTGCTATACCCCTGCCTTCCCTCCACATACCTGCCATTTACACTCCACATTGCCTGCCTTATGTCCAGGCACACCCTCAATTGCTGCCACCTCCAGGACCTTGAGACCTGACTGGGCCTATGAACTTCATAGTACAAACAAATGCGGGGCCCTTTGAACTGGATGACCCACAGGCTTGTGATGCTGAACACAAGCTACTTAAAGCTATTTAATATATACTAAATATGCATACCACTGAACACAGACTATTACAGAAAAAAACTACCTCTGGGATTAGCATCTGACATGGGTGAGTCATACAATCACTGCATTAATTTTAGCAGGAGCTGCACTTAAACACACACTCTTACTGTACTTGTGAAGACCTTGTAAATCTCAATAATTACCCTTATAAATGTATAAAAATGTACCAGAGGCACTTTTGCTATTTTTACAAAAAAAATCAAAATACAGAGTTTTAATCTGTGCAGTCCTCATTTATTGACATTTCGCTCATTTTAATATCCTTTGGTCTGCACATGCACTCTTAAAAATACAAGAGGTGCTACAAAAGGTTCTTTAAGTAACATCATGGATGAACCATTTTTGAGTCCATTTTAATAACAGACATGTGTGAAGAATCTTTTAAAGGTCTAAAGCCATCATAGAAAATGTTCTTTACCGATTTAAGGGTTCTTCACACCTACAGCCTCTATTATTCAAAGAAACCCTTTGTATAGTAATACAAACACAAACACACAGCTTCAGCACTATAGTGGGCAAAGCAACTCAAATTCCTAAATATCTCACCCAAATACAAGTGAGCCTTCGAAGCCCCTGTCTACTCTCTTTCATGATTCTCTTCGGACTGTTATTAATGGTTTCGTGAGAAATTTGCTAAAGAACTGGCTGAGAAAGAAAATGATGTTGATCTTTTCTTTGGAAGATTTTTAAAAACTATTTTCCATGTTTTTTTATGCTGAATTTACGTTGGGCAGGACTAAATTTGATCTGTGTGACGTCAGATCGACCGAAGATCCAATCAGTATCAGCAACGTGTTTACGTCACCTACCTCGACGTAGAAAATGCCGTCCCGTGCTTTCAGCCTGTGTGATAACTGTGCTTTCAAGTGCATGTCCGGCGGCAAAATACAGGGTCCGGACTTGGTCATGTGGTTAGTGTGGGAAGTAGGCAGTCGAGCTTTTTTTTTTACGTGTATATATTTTATATATTTATTTTTATGAGAACGAACATGCGCAGTGATTGCAGATTTTACAATTATAATTAATGCACAGATTGGATATTTGATATTTTCCCGTTGATTCATTGTTCCGCTATGTTGGAAATAGCGTTTACCTCACAGCTCGGCCAGTTCGTGCTGCATTAGAAACTGTCCGACTTCAGCGTCCCACATCAAACGGTTTTCATGTGATGCCTCCTGGTGGGAAACTCGTTTTTCCCATTAAACCCATTAAACCCAGACCGCTTGAATGCAGCATAAGCTTTGAACGTGATGCAGCGACCAGCAACATGTGTTAATCAACGTAACACAGCCCTCGCCGGTCTGAGTAATAAAAGATAAATATAAAGGTTTAAAACCAGTAGACAGGGGCTTTAACGTGTAGTATATATGGAATGGGTCACTAATATAGGACTAGTCATAATCATGTACAATGTTGACTGTAAACACATGCTAGGAGCACTTCATTAAAACACTTAGAAATAAAAAGGCTGCACAATGTTTTTTCTATTGGATAATGTTTGTCATTATTGTTATGTTGAAATGTTTTCTTGAAACAGACACTTATTTCAGAAGTATTTGAAAGGATGCATCGGGCATTGCAATGCATTTCCTCTGGAGCCTTGCCATAGATGTGTTTATTATTCGCTCCCTGACACTTAGCCTTACAGGAGGCCCGTGGTCTCAGGCCTCTCGCCAAATCCCACTGGACTTTTGTCATAAATGGGGTGAATGAGGGGATAGTTATCTGCTTTTGCACATCTCCCATTCTCAGTCCCACCTTATGATTAATTTTACTAAGACAAGAAAGGGTTAATATTTTATACACATTGGAAGTGTTTATGCCAGACATAGATATAATAAAAAATAATCAGATTTGAACAGTATTTGTTTTCTTAAACACTGTATGCAATGCACTTGTGCTAACTTAAATGTTTGTAAAAGATTATTTCCCAATAAGATGTATGACTTATTGTGTTTGAGTTTCTGTGTTTTGTTGATCACTAATGCATTTTGTACACAATTAAACAAATAAATAAATGCTTACAAACTTTCTGTACCATTTGCTTTTTTGTCCAACGCCTATATGAATGTTATTTTAAAAGGCTGTCTGAAATCAGGGTGTAAATATGTATTAACAATTCAATTAGTAGATTCAGTGCTAATAATGCAGTAATAAATACAGTCATTAACATACAAAATATGTCTCATCTGAAAAAATCGACTCGCTTTAAAAAAAGAATGATACATTCAAGCAATAATGTTCAAGTCTACGGTGGCTATACTTTGGTGGTTATGCTCTCTGGAGTGTTCTTCACCACACTTTCAACTTCTTTTAAGTCCTGTTCTTCACACGGGCTCTTTCTGCGGCAACGCGGCTTAAAGCCCTGGAAAGTGGGGCAGATGGGTAGGTGGCGCAGGCAGCCAAGCCGCCTTACCAGCCCCATGCCAACAGGGAAGTTATATGTGTTCGAGGTCACACCGCCTATATCAGATGAGCTGTCAGCCTTCCACTCTATGAGACCACGCTCTCTTATAGTCCCTGTAGGCAAACACACACACACACAGATAGAGTTTAAGCAGCCTAATGATTCATGGGATTCCTGTTCTATCGAGTTCGATACTCCAGTATTTACCTGGTATGGTGTTGTCCAATACAAATGCCAGGAATCCTCCAACGAACATCTCTGTGGTCAAGAGCACTGTGAGGATTTGATCCAGCTCTGGGACACCTATTACAGTAATTTGTTTTAATAATGACTTGTACACTGCAATGGACACCACTGCATTTCACTCCACTGCATTACATCCAACAAAACAACAGAAAAAAAAGATTTATTTGGAAATATTTACCTTTTATTATATATAATAATATTATAAAAGTAATAATTTATTATATATTTGGTTCAATATGTTTTTGATAATGTAGTCAGATAAAAAGCTTTAATTAAAATGACAAGTTTTAGACAAATACTTAAACAACAGGTCTTATCCAAACACGTTTCTCAAACTGCACACAGACCTGTCTTAATGCTTCCAGGATGAGTTTCCAGGTAATTGGGTAGCATAAGGCCGGAGAACATGGAGAAGCCCAGAACGAAAAGGTTCCGTGAGGAGTTCAGATCTACACTCTGCAGGTTGGACAAACCCACAGCTGTGATCATACCTGTACAAAGCAAACAGATGTGAGTGAGTGACAGAAAGGAAAAGGTCAAGCTAAAAGCCAAAATGATGTTATGGTAACTTGTTGGTGACTTGGAAGGAAGGGATACAATCTTTATACGATCTTTTTCAGAGATTGAATTAAATTGAACTGGCGAGTTGAGTCCAGTTTTAATGATATATATAAGCTTAATGAACCTAAGCTGCAAAAACAGTCCATTTTAAAAGTAAGTGTTTTTGTGATTTTACAAGAATCATGTTAGCTTATTCAGCATTCAGCAGTTTAGCCCCACCCATTTACATGAACGTTATAAGGAGTTTAAGCTTTTTGAATACAGGGCAGCCTGTTACCTTTCTAAACGATACAAAAAAGTTGGAAAAATCAAGTTGGTCATGGAAGTCAAGGAAAAATGAACTACTTCCTAAATAAACATTGTAAGTGAACCTTAATTAAATATATTACATACAAAAACAAGCTGCCCATTCATTCAGCCTCCCTCACACTGTCCGAAACCTATCATTTAAAGTAAAGAGTAGATTTCTACCAGCTGGTGTTATGTAAATGGCTGCTGCTATTTCAGCAGTGTACTGTAACTGCTATTTCTTTATCAACAACAACCAAAATATTGAGGTTTAATCATGGAAAACAACATGGGTTTCACCATCACGCTGTCTGGCTCTACACTGCCCCCCGGTGGATGCTGCTCATTTCTGAGAAAATTCATGGAGCTTCTTACCAAATAAGGTGCAGAACATGCCTCCAAGCACTGGATCTGGGAGTGAAGCAAACAGGGCTGTGAACTTGCCAATGGTCCCCAACAGGAACATTATGAGTGCCCCATACTGCACCACTCGTCTACTTCCCACCTGCACAGAAATCCACGACACAGGTTCAGATTAATAAAAGTATTGTACACACACTAGCTCAGTTTTTCTCCATTGTCTTCCAGTCCAGAATCCCAACATACATGGCAGGATCTTTGCTTTATTATACATCAGCGCCCTGGGAGGACAAAGACCAGCACATAGCAGATGAAAACACTCAAGATAAAGCTGAAATCTGACGGAACTACGTGGAACCAGGTACAGTTATCTATATATCTGTATATTACCTGGTACACTCCAGTAAGACATGATAACATCTGATAGCAGAACGGGAGTTAAGCTCAAAATACAGTACAGCTTGGACTGCCGGTTTTTACTGCCCACCTTGGTGATGCCGAGCACTCCAATATTAGGACTGGAAGAGGTGGACCCGTTGCCGGTGCCCAGCAGGCCTGCTATGATGCAGCACACACCCTCTGTGAAGATCCCTCTTGAAGAACACAGTCAAATTCATAGCAAGAAACAAGTAGAAGAATTTACAGTCACACAATCCAGAGTTGTAAACAGCATTAAGGCTCTCATGCCTGCGGTACAATTTTTCCTCTGACCTGTTGATGGCATGAACAGGGGGTGGGGGAGCTCCAGAAAGACGGGCACAGGCATAGTAATCTCCAATAGACTCCACTATGCCAGCTAGAGTGGCGCTGAACATTCCCAGCACGCCGGCTATCGTCACTGTGGGTAAGCCCCACTGACCTGAGGAGGACCACAGCCGAAGCGTTAGTATCTAATTTCAGACCCACTGCTACACAGCACAGTCATCACCCACCAGGATGCGAAAGCTCTGCGTTAAGCATAAATCTAACATTATCTAACAGTTTTAGTAGAACAGCCTTACATATTGTCTGCTTAAAGCAAATGTAAACAAAGCATTCATGGCTTCTCAATATGACAAAATGTTTCGTTTTTTTTTTTTTTTTTTCAGTTTTAAAAGAAAAAAAAAACCTGAAGTATTGCTGATTGGCCACGAATTTGATGGATTTTTAGTCTTTTTTTAGCTCAACAGTGTTAAACCGTCTCCTGGTGGTGGCAACCTTGGGGACACATTAACAGGGAAATCCACAGTTGTAGGAAAAAAATGCACAATTTAATTTGGGAACATGTTCCAATTGGTTTAGTATGACATACACCTTTCCATAGAAACATTTCATGTCCAAATTGATCACAGTGGTTGGAATCGTAACCACCGATGTCCACAGTGTTTTATGCCACTTTTATGTATTTCTTTGTCCATAACAATGTTTTTAAGATAAAGGTTTTGCCCAAAACATGTATTTTTTAACAAACTGAACACTGGGTTTATTATTAAACATAGTTCTAATGCAAAAAACACAAATAATTCGGTAACAATGTATTTGTTTTATTTTGTGGAGTCCCACAAGGTTCTGTTTTAGGGTTTGTGAAACTGCTGCTCATTGTAGCAGTAATGTAGCTATGAGAGTGAAGAACTGAAGAATGAAAACTGAAGAAGAACTGAAGTTACTGCGTAAAGAAAACATGCTGTTTCAAATTACCACCAGTTTTCTATTATCAATATTACCTCTAAAACTTGGAAATACCAACCATTCTGAGTTGGTATGTTTCTGTACAAAGCCCAATCATCTCCAACCCAAATACTCAGAGACCCTGTTTACATCTGGTTACATCATGTGACTAGTCTCTGCATTGTATCCTGATAAGACTTTAGCTACATGCATGTACACTCTGTAGTCAAATGCGTTAGTCAGACTGAAATCTGATTGCTGTGTGGGACGGAATATGCAAATTTGCTTGTTGAATGGCAATTATTTCTGGAGTTTCGGTTCTGGAGGGTTTCGGTGAAACATATGCGTTTACACTTCAACAATACGTGGCTCAAATGTGTCTCAGATCACCCCCTGAAGTGTTTAATCCTGATACTCAAGCATGAAGTGAACGGGAAATACATTTGAAAATAATAAATACATTTAAATAAAAAAAAATGCTGTTAAAGCACTTATTTAGAGAACCTTTTTGAACACCTAAACCTTTAAAATCTAGTCTTCATTCCATGCTGAACATAATAGATGCTAAAACCCTTGTCCATGCCTTCATTATCATCCTATTTTTTTCTACATCAGAATTCCTACTAAAAGCTTGCTATCGTGAATAGGCTCAGCTGTTTCCTTTATACAAATGTTTGCTCACTACACCCTAGTTATTTACCAGTTTCATTGGACACCTGCCTTCTCTACCCATCCAGTATAGATGTGTTGGCTTACAAAGCCCCAAACAGAGTAGCATCCCTATCTAGCTAATTTCCTGGACCCCTATTTTCCTCTTTCCTATACGCGTAGGTCTTTTGGCAGTCAGATTACCCACTCTTGAGGGAAGATCTCTTTTCTGCCCCTTCTTTGTAGGGCGTTTTCACACTTGTCCCGAATACACAAGTCCACACCCAGGATTGATTTTGGGCTCGTTTGGAGAAGGGGCTTATTATCACCGATGTACTTCACACAGAAGAATTCCAAATGGATCAATTGCACAATTTAGAACGTCACATTTTCGTGCATAATTTTTGCTTCAGAAGCGCTTCATCTCAATAGTCTGTTTCATCCGTTTTTTTGCTTTTCCTTATTTTCAATAAGGTGCAAACACTCAAGCGGTAAAGAACAACGCTTTTTGGAGTCATGGCATTTCAATGTGCTGGAACAACTGCAAACAAGGAACCGTTCTTATATGAGGATTTTAGGCATGCAAAAAATGCTTCATTTTGTATGCTTTGTAATGTTTATACTGTTGTAATGTGCCCTTGGACTTTACAACAGGGATATATAAATGAAACTAATTATTATTATTACTTTATCATAATACCACATCACAGGACAGCATAGCCATGTTGTTTATGAGCAGTCACAAAGATAAAATCGAGAGCGTGGGCGCTTACAGGGATAGGGCATGCGGAACCACGGAGCCTGGGACATGATCTCCCCCCGGGCGTCAGTGCGAGCCTTGTAGCCGTACTGTGTCGGGTCATTGGGCAGCACGTCCGTCAGGGTGAGAATATAACACACAAACCACACCAGCATGATAGCCATGATGATCTGCCAAAAACAAAGCAAGCATACACTGAGGACAGGAGAGATGCCAAACATAGCAGTCAGTGTTGAAGGTGAAGGAGTGCTTGGCTGTTAGGAGGTAGATTATCGACAGCTTTAATTAGGATCTGATATGAGTATGATAAGGCTTGCACGGCTGCATAGTTCTATGGGTTTATTACTGGGTCAGTGTGACACAGAACAGATGAGCATTCAAGAACACAGTGTTGCCAGTGCCTCATACCGGAAACATCCTGAATATCTGGAAGCGGATGATGTGACAGCCCTTCTGTCTAGAATAAAATGGAAAGGGGAAGGCCCAGTTCCTCAGATACTGAGCAAAGAGCACAATGAAGAAGATACACCTAAAGCAACAGAGAACACACACACACACACACACACACAAACACAAACAGATGGGCTCATGAAAAATTCATAACCAGAAGAAAAGAACAGTGAGGCTGGCATTTAAGGCATCATCACTGCACATGAAAAAGAAATGCTCCAATAGTAACAAACTGTGTCAGAAACCACTATTAATTAAAAATTTAGGGTTCCTTGAAATATTAATCGAACACAACTGAATACTTAAGGCCAGATTTATCTCACGATATTCATGAGCATGCAGTCAAATTCAGACTTGTTGCTATTATTTGTATTATTAGAAACAGAAGAGGTAATAAAGGCTTCAATCAGCAGAAAACACATTTGCAGATGAAGCTGAAAGCTAAACCTCCTTACAGCAGAGAGAGGCCCCAGTGGCTGCCTGCTCGCTCTCCTGCAGTCTGGAAGACGGACAGGCCTATAAGAGACACAGTGGGGGTGACGGTCAGGGGTCCAATGGAGTTGAGGAGGAGCCCAGGGAGTCCCACAAACCCAATGACCACCTCTACAAGACTGGATATGATAATGGCCCCCTGGATCTGTAGACCAAACAAAAACCAAACAGGAGTGGGTTGGCTTGCTCATTCAGGGAGCTCAATGAACTGAATTGAATTTGATTTATATAGGGTTTTTTTTTTTACAGGGAAATTTGGGTCCAAGTCCCTAATGAGCTAAAGAGCAAGACATGAAATAGGAGCCATGACAACCAATCAGCTCGCACTGTGTGCAAAGTCAAAACACTTTCCAGCCAGTACAAGTGGATAATGTGTCCTGGCTAAAAAATATGACCAGAGGTTTTCCTCTGAGTCTGGGCCCTTAACCAGAACAACAGCTAGGACTATTTACTCACATATATGCATAGAACAGGACTTTTCCTGTCCTACTTTCCTACTGTACTTCTACCTAAAGCATTCATAAATCTATATTCATGCTTATACAGTTCATCTGTTTCTCGGCATACTTTGGTAGCCTCATTGCACCCTGTTCTTCAATACCTCATAGGACCACCACAGAGCAGGTATTATTTAGGTGGTGGGTTATTTTCAGTAGTGCAGTAACACTGACATAGCGGTGGCGTGTTAGTGTGAACTGGTATTGAGTGGATCAGACACAGCTGTATCCTGTATGGTAAGTGGAGCTTATATAATAAACAATGAGTATAGAAACAAGGAGGTGGTATTAATGAAGTGTCTGGTCGGTATATGCATGAATATAGAATATAGATAGAAGATAGATAGAAGTTACTTACTATTCTCCTGCTTATTGCACAACATTTGACTGCACATATACTTTTGCACATTTGCAAATTCTTGCACATATAAAATTGTATATTTGAATCCCAACATCTATTTCTATAAAAAAAATGAACAAGGAGAGGATTTAAAGTGTTGTTTCATTCATCAAAAATTAAATTTACTTTACTAGAACCTCCTTTGTATATATATATATATATATATATATATATATATATATATATATACACACACACATACACACACACACACACACACACACACACACACACATATATATATATTCAACACTGCCCACAAGTGCATGCAATTGTTCACTGAGAAAATAGGCTTTTGTTTACATGAATACATTTATCTTGCACATAAACATCTGGAGTGGGGCCTTTAAGAGCAGTGTGATTAATGGTACATGTACCTCTCTAATCCGGGGGTACCAGATATGGGTGGTGTTGAGAGGAAGTGTCCAGTCTCCATAAATCTCCTCTGCAAAGCACAATACCAGCAGGCAGCACTAAACTCTCAGGCAAGCAGACATTGTAAAATAAAAAAAAACCAGACTCAGTGACTGGTCTAAGCAATGCTGAATCGAAGACATTAAACACAGCATACCTTCTGGGGGACACTTCCACCTTTCCAGTCCTAGAATGGCCTTGGCAGGGATGAGGAAGGCAAAGGCACTGGCCTGGAACAGAGGTAACCTGGGCATAACAGACACACATATATCACAGTAATGAACAACAAATCCAGTAGAGTGTGGATCATATTATCTACAAGAACGCAGTACAGTTCTTGTTTTCAGCGGAAAGAACTTTAACTCTAGTAAGCATAGTCTGACCATGGTCTACAGATCATTAATCAGGAGTGTTCTCACATTTAACACTGTGTTATAGTATGTATGCCTCTTGGGCAAACAGAAAAACAAACTGTCACAGGTCATCAATCATGCCAGCCTTTGGTCACACAGCACTGTGTGAAAGTCTCGGGATGCCAGGAAAACGGTTTCAAACTATTTATCTCATTAGTAGGTTGTCCTGTGTGCAAAATAATGTATAACATAGTATGATGTTGTGTCTAGCAAAAACCTGGTCTCTTTAAAACTGTAACTTTACAGTAGAAAGAAAATAAAATTCTCTACTTTCAATATATGTCAATATTAAAAACATTTTTATATATATTTTTATTTTTATAGTTATTCCATTCTTGCCAAGTCATTTTGGACCGTTTCTATTAGTTCATTAAAAATAAAATTTTGACATAATGGACAAAAAAGGACAACTGCCAGATCAACAACATGATATACAACAGATCAAACAGAGGTACAGGGTTTTTGTGGGACAGGAATGATATGATATATGACTTGCATCTCTACAAAAAATACAATAAAAATAAACACATGAATGTGTTGTTTACATTTACATGTTATATTGGTGAGATGAATACAGTTAGAAGAACACTGGTTTAAATATTCTATATATCACCATATATGTGCAAGAGTTTAACCCTGCCTTTACTAAATTACTTCCATAAAGTATTGAATGGAGCACCATCCATCATTATAGAGAACAGTTCCACTGATCCACGGCTGGGGGCTTTATTCCCCCTCTAGCTCACACCTGATATTAGACATGGTGCCAATAGGTTCATGTTTTTCTGCTCCAGAGAGTCCTATTCTATTGACAATACCTACAAGCTGTGTGCATTTCCACATCTGTGTCAGCAATGAGTGCAACATATAGTAGCTGAATGCATTCTTTAGAAGAGGTGTCCACAAACATTTGGACATATAGTATATGTATTTGTATTTAAGCTGCTGTGTAAAAAGAAAAACAAATACTTTAACTCAAAAACACAGAAATGTTGGAATAAAATGCTGGTTTGTTCAAAATATTTATTTATTAATAACTAGATTTGTTATATAAATCTAGTTCATTTGCTTGTTACCACATGAAGTATGTCATTTTGTAGTTTGAAGATAAACTATTTTTTACAGTGCCATGTGTTTTCATATTTGGACAAATAAACCCTTACTGTCTGGATAAATAGCTTTATATTTCATTTTCTCAGGTGATGTTGAGGTTCATCTTGTCAGCTGTTACTATTCCAACTGAGACCAGCTTTATTTAAACAGATCTGCAGCTCACCAGATTTCATATAATGAAGGACTGACTAAATCAAGCAGTAAATCCCAGATAATACAGGAAGGTAACTGTACATACTGTTTTATTGTATTTATTCTAATTTCTGTACAGCTATTGCAGTGTTGGCCAGTAAAGTCATTTCAATCAGACATTGTGTTTTGTTGTGTAATGATAACTTCACTTCAGTCACCCTTAAGAGAACTACCAGCTGTCGGAGGAACAGAGCACTCACCTGACGCCAAACGTGGTCTGGATAAGAGTGGTGATGCCCACACAAGTGAAAATGGTACCCACTAGTTGGCTCACAGTGTACTGGTCCCGCCCCACACACATGGCATCTGCCAATAAAAAGGGCACAGCGATGGTCCCACTGAAACACGTGAGGTAGTGCTGCACAGATAAGAGCAGTTGGAATACCATTGGTTAAAAACGAGAGCAAAACTTTACAACTGCATTCTTTTCTAAGAAAACGATTATAATAATATTTATATAATGAATATAACCGCATGTACGTTTTAATACCCAAAATAAAATTGACAAATTATTGCAAATGGCACAATAGTACAACACAAACACTGTCTGTATAGATGCAATCATAATGTTTTATTTTACACTTCTGAATATCTTGCGAGAAAGTTGCTTATTTCTTGTAGCGGTTAATAAACCCTAAACACACGGAGCCTTAACTGTGTCGGCTCGCTTTACACCGCACGGGTAAGTGTTACCGGTTTGTTGTGGGCGTGTTTGTGGGCGGAGACTGATATGAGCGGGGGAAACTCATTTAAATATGAAAGTTCATAATAAACAATCGCGATGCAGATATTTTAATTAAATAAAATAATACAAAAACGTGTTTTTTAACCAACCCGGTCGCTGTCTTGCACAGCTATGTGTGTGTGTGAGAGTTGACAGCAGTGTTTAGTTTTATTCCTTCATTCCGTTTAAATTCCCAGGAACTAACCGAAGCCCCGCCCCGCCCCGCCCCGCCCCGCCCCGCCCCGCCTCCTATTGGCTGACGCCTGGGTGAATTTGATTTAATCTGCAGAGTTAACGGATTTAACGGACAACTGTGCGTGATGTCGACGCATTGCCGTGTCCGCTGTCCGTCAGCGCATCGCTCTCATTGAAATCAGTGGCAAGCGGTGCGTTTCTGACTTAGAAGAGTGACATACCTGCTTTTCACGTCAAAAGCTGCGTTTGTTCCGAGTCTAATGCAACGCCAACATAAACAGTGGGGGCAGTAAATCACAGTGGGACGAAATGTCAGCAGTAGACTAAACAACTCTTGGATTCAGTTGTAATACAGGCTCCTCTTGGTTGCTTATTGCTGCTCTTCTTGTGCTTAAGTAAAAGTGATCATCAAGGAAGGTCATTCTCGGGCCGGTGGGAGATGGGTTTCAGCCCTGATCCGCCCCCTAGTGGCCGTAGCTAGCTAGCTTTTATTCCTCCAGATGGCCGAGACGTTATTAATGCGGCTTGTGTAGCTGTTGTGTACAACATACACGTTGTGGTTATAAGCAAATATGATGCCACCCTAAAAACTACCTTACCGTATTTGATTTTTTACTTTTTAAAATCATAATAATAACCTTACTTTTGGTACTAGCTAAAGCATAATGTATCAGTACTAGCTAACAGCGCCAACATGCGGAAGTAGCTAGGTAAGTTTGCTGTTGTGATCTAGCTAACTGATGTGTCCTGTTTCAGTACTGGCTAAATGTCTTAACATGTTAAAATTAAGTCTGAATTGCATCAAAATAATTCATTTAAACACACACACACACACACACACAGGCAAAGTAAAGGATGACCACAGGAGGGGACAGTGAATAAATATAAAGTAGTGGGGTGAAGTCAGACATTGACAGTAAACATTGCATATGGCTCTTGTACCTGCAGGCCGAGCAGCACACACAAGTACCAGGGTGGTACATCCTCGATTTTGTAGATCATGTCAAAGCCGGGTATCTGTGTGTGGGCTCCTCTGGGGTTCTTGGGCCCCTCAGCGGGCCGCTCCTGTGCTTCAGCCTGCATGCCACCATCTAGAGGTAAAAACTGGGGACGACAGCAGACTCACTCATATCATGTCTTCACTTTTTATGCAGTCAGTAATAACCAGCCAATAATTAACTGTCCTGAGTTAGACTGTAATGAGAAGAAGACACTGTCTTTCACGTGCTGTGGCAGATTTTGTGGTCAGATTTTTGGAACAGAGACTGAGACTGAGACTGTCTACTTTGACCCTCTAATCGAGTCATAATCGGGCACTAGATGACATAATGCACTGTCTAATAATTCATCATAAATTACAGTGTTATTAAGCCTAGGTGCAAAACCTCTGAACAGATCCAGCGGTCCAGTGAAGATAGATTATAGTCTTGATTATTATGACTTATGGCTCATTTGATGTTGATATTGATAAGAAATAGTACTGCCATGTTGATGTTGATTCTTCATCGCCTCTTTACAGCTTATTAATGACTATGGGTAAGACTGATATGGCCTTATCAATATTTTTATCTTTCATGATGTCGTTCAAAGCACGATATGAATAATTTATATATATATTTTTTATGCTCAACCTCCACTCAGTCATTTAAAATAAAATGAACAAAGCCATACTGTAAATTAGCAAAGTTTAAAAAGAGTTTACTACCCAAGTCTTAGCAGCCAAGAGCTAGTAAATGTGTACAGCCTTCGGCAGTGATAAATGCTTCTTGTCACCATCAGTCAGCTGATGGCCGTCGGTTTATTCATGCTGTGCTAATTTTCATTTTTAAGTAAGAAAATGAGTGTGTCAGTCATCTTAAGCTGTAATTGAGTTTATTTAAGAAGAGTTTTTTTTAACATTTAGGATGGTAAAACATTTGAATTTACTCTGTACCTGTTAAAACGCAGTGACATTAAAACTAGATGCTCACTACAGTAGTGATAAGCTAGCTAACTTTTAACCATGGAAAACATCAGCATTCCTTCTTGATGATTTGATTCTGAACATCAGAATCAGGAAGTACTGAGGTACAGTGTGGTCCCTGTTGTCAGTAATGTAATAATAAAAAACACATTCATGCCAAGAACATGAAGATCTGACAACATCCTCTATTTAGTTCCAGTGTGCTGTGAAAGACGATTGTTCAGTAGACAGTGGAACATTTCCTTTAATCATGCCGGCATTTCAGTTTCACAGTAAACATGATTAACAGGCATTATAGATTTTCTACACAGAGAAATGACAGAGTGTGACCAAGTGTTTTTACCTCAGGCTCGGCTGCTTTGTCTGAGTGCTTCACTGGCCCTTCACAGAGGCTGGATGTGTGCACGGGATCTGCAGGCCCCATGTTGCTGTCGTCGAGCAGTGCCAGCACGTGCCACTTCTTTCCTGCGCCGGGCCGCAGGGAGCAAGCTTTATAGTGTAGAGAGGGGGCTAGATTAACTAAGTTAATGATCTGCCCTGGCTGGACTTTACTCATTCGTGCTCATCGGCCGCCTTCGGAGAAAGCAAAAAATGCTCATGAGCAATGGGAGATCCTTCAGTAACATTAGGAAAAACAGGTTAAGCATGAGGTTTGGGTTTAGGCCTAAGATTTAGCGCAGTTAACTGTGTGGTAATGATTGGCTTCAGGGAGTTTGATCACAAAGTGTTGAATAAGTTGTTTCATAAGCATGATCAACAGCTCCTTTACAGCAAAGACTTGGGGAACTGTCATAGCAGTTGACCACAACAGAGACAAGCCAAGGGTGGAAACCTTTGGAAAACACAGTATCTGTGAAACATAAAAGCTGAGCAATATGAGAAAAATGTGGAAGAGTACTGGGTCGTCATTCTGGCTATTTTTTTTTTTTTTTTTTTTAAGAATTAGATTAGAAAGCATTACACGCATTTATTCAGTGTAACCTCTGGCCTACTGACAGTTAAGCATGATTACATCACCCCACAGCGTCCACACCCACATCAACCAGACCTGTGCACAAGCACATTATTGGGCCTGAGGGGGACGGTTCGGATTATTCAAGCTGGTTCCCATCAAATGGTTCCCAACCTTGGCACACCGCTCATGCTCACATTCTTTTAGAAAGGGCTTTAGGTGAGCTGATTCATTATTAAAATTAGGTGTGTTATAGAGTAGGCACAAATACTACTACTAATAATAATAATAATGATAAAATAATCAGTATTCAGGACAAGGGGTACTCCTGGACCTCTGTCCTGTGTGGGAAAGTGTGTGAAATATGGCATCCAGCAGAGGGCGCCATACACTATCTGTAGACTGTAGAGGCTTGCATTAGGTCATGTCACCAGAGACTTGTGTGATTCAGGGTCAATAAAATCAAAGAAAGTGCAGCCTACTTACAATGTAAATGAATCATGTTGAAGCAAAAAAAAAAAAAGAAAAAGAAAAACGTAGCAGACATGGGCTGCCTCATCGGGTGGGATTAAAGATGACTTAACTCTATTACAAAACATTACATTCAGATCACCTTCCTGTTGTGGATGTGTATCTACATGTTGGGTTTGCATGTGTTTGCATGTGTACACTGTGCAAGCTGAGGGTATTAATCAGACGGAATTGTGTAGCGTGCGTGCGTCAGTAACACAAACAAACACACACGCCTAGACTCCCTCTTGCACACAGGAAGCAGTGTCTGGAGGAAAAAGAGGAAGACCTGGCAGTTCTCACTCTCAAAGCTGGCATTAAGTATTATAATACAGAGGAAGTGACATCACAAACCTCTGGAGCAGCTGGGAACACAAAAAAAGGTTATTTTACATGTTTAATTTGTCAGTCAAGTTCAGCCTATCCACCTCATCATGCAGATTATGGAAATATTTTTTTATTATTGTAATTATAATTCTTATTAGAATTTGACAATATTATTACGATATCTGAAACTGAGGGGCATGTGTGCTAGGTCACAAACTGGACCACAAGAACTACGGCCATTGTAGGATGAAATTCGTCACACGGTCACGTATAGCTTCTATGTGTGATGCAAAAGATAAGATTTTATAGCCAGAGGATTTTTTGGAGGAAAAACATTATATGTTGTGGATTTTTTTTGTTTTGTTTTTAGTAGAAAGTGTTTTTTTTTTTTTTTTTTACATCTTGGAAACTGCAACATGGAAACTTTAACATTTCATAAAATTACTCTTATACTAGTGCATCTAACAAAAAAGTAAATATTGTGAAATGTCATTTTTATGTACATTTTAAATAAATTAAGCAAATCGTCATTTTCTATTCATTACACATAAAGTTAGATATTTAAGGCCTTACATTCGATCAGTATGACTATTAGCTGCAGAAATCGTGTATCTCAGTTGATTACATTTTCAGTTTGAGTAAATTACTTTTCAAACATGATAAATACTGTGAATCTCTCAGTCTAGTTCAGCACATGCAACCACAATCATGGGAAAGACTGCAGTCATCAGCACCCTCTATGAGGAGGGGAGGCCAAAGGTGGTCATTGTTAAGAAGGCTGGCTGCTCGCAGAGGGCTGTATTAAAGCATTTTGATAGAAAGTTGGCCAAGAGGAAAAAGGTGGAAGAGGTGCACAAGCCCCAGAGATGACCTCAGCCTTGAGAGGATTGTCAAGAAAACCTGATTGATTGTGTATCAAGAGCTACCACACACAGATGTCTCCATGAAAGGGGCCACAACCGCTGCTTTCGTAATATCAATCCCTTCCTGAACCAGCGACAGCGTCTTACATGGGCTAAGAATTAAAAACAAACAAAATGGACTGTTGCTCAGTGGTCCAAAGTTCTTTTTTTTGGACAGAAGTAAATGTTGCTTTTCATTTAAAAATCAAGGTCCTGGAGTCTGGAGGAAAAGTGGAGAAGCACAGAATTCAAGGTGTCAAGTCCAGTGTGAAGTTTCTGATGTCTATGATGGTTTAGGATGCCATGTCATCTGCTGGTGTTGATCCTCTGTGTTTCCAAAAAGTCCAAAGTCAACATAGCCATCTACCAGGTGATTTAAGAGCACTTCATGTCTTCACAAGCTTTGTGGAGATGCAGAATTTTCTGGCCCCTGCCAGCAATGCTAAAACATCCGCTGAATGGTTTGCCAACCATGATATTACTGTGCTCGACTGCCCAGCCAACTTTCTGGACCTGAACCCCAAGTAGAATCATTGGGGTATGGTGAAGAGGAAGATGAGAAACACCCGACCCAGCAACACAGACAATCTGGCCACTATCAAAGCTTCAGTAAAATCTCATCAGTGCCACAAGCTGATTGCCTCAAAGCCATGCTGCACGGATGCAGTAATTTGTGGTAAACTAGCCCCAACTGAGTGTATAAATAAACAAACTTGTCAAAGGTTGGACGTGTATTGTACATCCTTTGCTGTTTGATCTTATTAAATATTTTAAAAAGTACAATAAAAAAAAAAAAAACATGAAAAAAAAAAAAAAAACATGAAAAAAAAAAAAAAACATGAAAAAGTATATGACGATAACCAGGTTTCTGGAATGTGAGAAACCATTAAACAAACATTTAGCACAATTATGTTACTGCTGTCTGGTAAACAAGAAAATGAAAGGAAAAGAGGATGGGTGGATGGAAGTCTGGAAGGAGCATGACAGGAAACCATGGATATAAAAAGCGCCACGCAAAAAAAATCCCCAAAAACACACGCTACAGACAGTAAACGTTCGTCATTCATTAAATTGCAGTGATACTATCTAAATTACTGTCTGTCACACTCACACACAGTCACACACAGAAAAACACACTAGGCAAGGTACTTGAGTCATTTCAACATTCACCTTTAATACCATACTAATGCCAGTTTAAATAAAGCACATGGTTTTCTTACAACAAAAGCAAAACTCCTAACATAAAGAGTTACAGAACTGTGTGATCAAACAGACCGGGGTAATGGCTGACACATTTGAGTAACCTAAATATCTCACACCCATGTTCATCCAGTTATACTGGCCCCATTCACAAGTACAATGATTTGTGTTGCTATGGGTACCTGTGCATCTCCAGGTGTACGCAAAGAAAAAAAGAAAAAGAAAAAAAGAAAAATGTGTAAACCAATAGCAAGGTGTGCAAAGGTGAGAAAAAACAGGTGTGTTGCGCATGTGTATGCATTGGCAGCTTATTGGGCCCGCCTGGACATTAACATTTCTCTGATGTTGTCCTCCGCCTCCTTCACGCTGCGCTCCAGGTATGTTTTCTTTTGCTGCAGAGAGAACACAGGCAATTACACATCACATGTAATACAAAGTACATGGCTGTTTCCCAGACAATGACTAAAGCCGTAGTTCATTCAACTGCTACAGCGGCTAAAAATAGAGGGGATTCATTCATACATAAAGTATTTCATTCTCAACAATGTCCTTGATCCAATCTATCAAACAAACATGTTTGTTTAATACACAGTCAGCCCACAGGATGATGTCTGTATTATACAGAGAGGAAGCCTTCTACGCCTTCAGTGAGGGTCTAGCAATTTCTGGGAAATAAAACATACTATAAGATTATTTTACTCAAATGCATAGACACATGTCAATGTCAGAATGTCAAATCCTCTTACGTATTACAGTGCTAATTCCCTTCCTATTCTGGAACCAGCCAAGACACTTGTGGTATCTAGGCAGATACAGCCGAACAAGCTATCCTACTGGTTGGAATTTCAGACCTTATGTGTCAAATTATAAACAAATATATTTATTACAGAGGAACAAAGACCAACAACCACAAAATACATGTTTTGATTTCTAATGAATGGGAACAATGTAATGAAAGCTCAGTCTAAATGTTCTAAAAGAAGCTAGATACACTTTACGTTTTACATTATAGTCATATCCTAATCAGTGGATTTCAGTCAGAAATAGAAAACGGGGGCGGCAGCGCAGTGCCACTAGTTCCTTATTGACAGGTGACATTGTTGAAAATCTTTTTGACATGATGTCAATCTGACAGTTTTTCTCTTTGTTCTGTAAAGTTGCCATTTTGGAGACATTGTTGCTATTTTGCCTTGACAGATTTTAAATGTTTAATCTAGAAACATTTTTACTACCATGCTAACATTTTTAGTGCTAGCATTAAAAAATTTGCATTACTGTAGAGCCATTTTTGCCCATTTTTGCCCAAGTTTTGACATTTATGATTAGAATTAAAGGCCTTAAGCTTTAATAATATGGTATTACAATACACTACATGGACAAAAGTATTGGGGCAATGCTCATTCATTGTTTCTTCCGTTTATCCTGCAGTTTATCCTGCACCTAACCGTCTGTACTGTCCTGGGAAGGCTTTCTACAAGATTTTGGAACACTGCTGTGAGGATGTGATTGCATTCAGCAACAAGAGCGTTAGTGAGATCCACCATTACACCTCATTCCTAAAAGTACTAGATGGAGCACCATCACAGTTTCACTGCTCCACAGCTTAATGCTAGGGGGGCTTTATACCCTTCTAGCCCACGTCTGGCATTACGCAAGGTGCCAACCGGTTCATGTTTATCTGCACCATAAAGGCCTGTTCTATTGGTAATACTACTTTACAGGGACTAAACAAGTTGTGTCTATGCATTTGCACATCTGTCAGCAATGGGTGTAACCCTAAAGTAGTTGAATGCATTATTAGAAGGTGTGTCCACAAACATTTGGACATGTAGTGTATGTTTATCTGTACAATAACATTTTCTATGTTATTTATTCTTAAACAGAAACTGAGGCTTAACCTTAATTAACACATAAGAAAATTGCCTTTCAGGAAGTTTATAAAAACACACTTAACAAGGTCATGTCTGATCCTGACGTACGTTCCTGAGGGTAAGCTAACCTTGTTTTTCTCTAGTCAGGACAATTTTTATCCTGAAAAAACATGAAAACACACACACACCCTTATGACAAATGTATCACTCACTCAAACCGCTCACCCATAGATCTCATGAAGATAAGAGTAGCTTGATGCATACACAAATGTCAGTCATGCACTTAACAACAGCTGAATATGTCCAAAGCTACGTTCATGAGAGTAAAAGTATGAGGGATGTGTCAGGATGTAGTCATCCCACCTGCATGCAAATCTTACACCCAAATAAGCAGCTGGGGTACAGTGGTGTTGGCACTACTGAAAGCTGTGGGTTTTATAGAAAAAGTGAGTCAAGGTCATGCACCCACAGTACTATATGTTTTCACAGTATAGTAATTAGGTAACTATTCAGTCCACACTAAATTTTAAAAAGACATTAAGGACATGTGCATACTAAATAAAAACAATCTTAAAACCAATCAATACTTTTATTCGAAAGCATTTTAAAGTCAGCATACAGTGTTGCAATGTTCTTAGGCATACAGTGAACAGGAGCTCAACTAACAACTTGAAGATGAGTAGGCTGATAAATCCCTGTGCTGATCAATTTATCTCAGTGTTACTGAGCTGTTTTGAGGGATGAATGAACAGTGGCTTCAGTAATGTATGTGTCAGTGATGAACAAGTGTGCTGTAATGGACTGTATTATTGGTTTTGGGGGCATAGTGTTATCCATGTTGTTAATTGAAAATTGCACAGCTACACACTTTAACGACAGATGTGCAAAATTTTATTTTTTGGAAATGGTGAACTATTTACTACTGAGAGCAATAGTAGTTCTGCATTGAGCACTGAGAGAGCAGCAATGGACTGAAGACTGAATCTTCTTTTTAATTTAACATATTAGCAGAGGATTATGTGAAAAATACTGTGAACCAATAATAATGAGGTGTAATAATAATGTATCTATGCATGCTAGTCACGGGTTCACATGTAAAATTGTGAAGCTGCATGGTTAAATACCTGCAGATCATTTTCTACACCAGAACCCAAGCACCTTATTACTGACTGTTTGTGCTTACGTATAATGAAGAATCAAATTACAATGAAACTAAACAGCCAGGTTTCCTTGACACTACACGGACAGGGGAAAAATGCAGGCTATGCCAATTACGCCAAAAAGCTTATTAAAGTTTGTATACTGTGTGCAACATGTCCAACTTAGCGTTATTGTTCAAAATGTCATCAGATAAAGCGTTATAGCTATTGTTCATTCAAGGGTAGACTTAATTTTAGCACCTTGCTGATCCTGTTCACCAACACATCATTGTATATGTGTGCGTGGTGTGACAGATTGAAGTCAGTAGAGTGCAGCTGTTGCAACATGAAAGCTTGTTTTGGAAAAAGCAGGCAGGTCATGATAAAAAAATATCTTCTCCAATTTATTCACAAGTGTCATTTAGAGGGAAAAAACAGAGGGAAAATGCCTTGAGGAACATGATAAGACTTATGACAACAATTGGTATCTCCCTATATCGCACATTCCACTCTGCAATCAAAGACAGATTCATAAAAACTACATATTATAAAAAATGTCACTGCAGAAAAGCAGCATTTTTTAAAACACTGAAACGTAAGAGAGTAAACAACTGCAGTGGAAAGAATCTGGAAAGATCTGCTTGGTTTAACAACTTAACCTTTAGGTGTGATTTGTTTCTGTTTGCTTTTAATAACAGGCAGATCTTTCTATCACTAAACAACAACAACAACAACAAAAGCAAACATTCATTACCTTTGAACAAAAACACAGCCAAAACCTTCAACCATTCGGTACTTTTCCAGATCAGATCATCTTAACAACGTTTGTTTTTTTGGTATTCCGTGCAGCCCAGAACATAAGAATTTGCACAAAATGGGCACAAAAAAGGAGCGAATATCTACACAATTACACCTGTACCCTACTTTCAAGCATTGAGAGGCGACAAGTAGATCAACTCAGGTTCGTTACTGGTCTCCAGCAATAAAGCTAAACCCCACTATATCTCAAACCAAATTTCATGGACACTACTGTCCTCAAGCAAATGTTATTAATGGTATATTCAGTAGATTCGTAAACCAAATTAAAGCGTTAGCATGATAGTCTTACGCTTATTTACAGATAAGGATTTACAGATCATATACTTTGGGTCTAGACACAGTGGCTTTGATCAGTGCTGTACTTTATTGTAATCTATTGTCTCTAACTCAATAGTATTTGTGGTTGGACTTGCCTTGGTCTTCTTTTGGAATATATGCGATTAAGATTGGTAACTAAGTTTTAGCGGTCACCAATGAGCAATGACTCACAGCAGGGGTTCAACCAGGCCTCGAAAACAGAAAGGTGTGTGTATATGACTGTGAAAGATGGACCACGACATACTAATTGTTATGTAGAAGCACCAATTAAAACAAAAACTAAAAACTGTAAAAATGACACATACACACAGACATAGAGAGAAGCTGTCCTCCTACAGCCTGCAAAACAAGTGATCCTTTCACTGACAAGAATTTCATCTTGCCTGTCTTCCTGTGGTCCAGCCTGTGGAGGCAAGAGGACTTCTCCCTTATCAAACCCCACTGAGGACAAGATCTTTCAAATAAGAGGGGAAAAAAGTCCCTCATTAATAATCCAACATCATTCCCAAATCCTTACACAGATCCAACCATTACACAATATTAGAAATTATATTTATATATTATGATAATTTATATAATAATAAGGATATAATAGAATTCTAAAAATATCTGGAACGGACAGTGTTGCATTATAGCACCACTGGCACCACTGGTGAAGATAAGCACAAAATGCCATGAAATTATGTTTATCAACTTGACTATAATACATGACTATGAATATGTATTGAAAATTAATATTTATAAATAAAAATCTAAAGTTACAACGGCACATTTGCATCTAAAACAATGGAAGCCCCACAACACCACAGTTCCACCACCATACTTGTTCACCTTGCAGGATTAGGCTCTACTCGGAGTGATCTTGAACAAAGGTGCAAGAGATGTACCGCTCTGCATTGTTGCCATTTCAAATTATTTGTTGGCATTATACAGCAAAACTGCAGTTTTAGAGACTTGGTGAGGTCTTCATCTAGGATCCCCTGCACTTATATTCCCCTGATCCTTGGAAATGTTTGTACTCTGCTGTGATATTTCTCACTGGGCATGAGGGTAAACTACACTGTTGAAAGTGTAAGATCCTTTTGAAGATTCTTCAGGAACCTCTTATAGTGCATTAAGGAACCTTTAAGAAATCTTTTTCTTCAAAACAAAAATAACTTTTCTTGAAGGTTCCTAAAAGAATCTTAAGAGGCTCTTGTACACCTTCAAACTGAAGAACCTTTCCTCAAGGATCTTGCACACTGTTTAAAGTATATATGTTTTTGTCATGCAACTTTATCACAGCTGTAGTTGTTTGAAACTAATTTATTACAGCTCTAATAGTGCAGACTGTTACTCTAAAGCCCCTGTTTACTAATTTGCATGATTCTCTTCCAAACCATTATCTATAGTGTTTTGTGATGCATTTACTATGAACTGGCGAAGGGGGAAAAACAGTGTTGGCCTTTTCTATGGAGAGATTTTTAAGCTAGTTTTTCATAGTTTTCTTCTGTTAGATGTAGTTGAGCAATACTAAATCTGGCCCATCTGACGCAATCAGCCAAAGAACCAATCAGAGTTAGCAATTTTGTTTACGTCACCTACCTTGCTTCCACTAGACAATTCCACTAGTTCATCTAACCTTCTTGCAAAACATGGTGATCTATGTAAACAAACACAGCTGTACCATCGAAGCGTTTTATTAAACTTTCCTGCTTCACCTTACATGGTGCAGAACTTCCAGGAAGCAGAATTTTAGCTAGATAGGACATTTAAGCAATTGGCGTCTGTCCGGCATGCATCTGCATATTTACTATATTTGTACACTCCAGTGAACTAAAATTGACCACTTCAATTCAAAGACTTTGTACAGACCCAGATTTGTAAGATTTTGTTGGTAAAGTGAAAAATCTTTCTGAAAAACAGTGTTCATTAGAAATGGCAAATTGCTAGACATTCTTTAGGGTGCAGCAGGCCTAGGTACTACTTCACACAGTTAATGGGGGATTCCCACTTGCCTAAACATGTTGTGCTGGGGAAACACTATCTTCCTCAGAGATAATGATACCTTATAAGGCTGACCTTCATAGAACAATGCAGAAGGAGGCACAAAGACTAGGCCTGTGCTTCTCTCTTTCTGCGGCTGACTGTCAATGAGTCAGGATGCAGAGCCTCTCATTGTTACCTCCTCAAAGAGCCCTCTTACAAGACCGATAGCCGCCCAGAGTGACTTCAGTCAGCGCACAGATGACAGGGCAGACAGACTGCAAAAATCCAGCTCTAAATGACCCTTTTGTTGTTGGCTGTTCCTCTGTCGAAGGCAGAGGAGTCTGCTACAGCAAATACCACCAGAATCACTCAGAGCCTAAATGCAAAGAACAACAGGGCCAAATACAGTGCTGACTCAAGGCTGACTGCAGTCAACAGGAATAGGACAACAAGAATAATGTCAGAGGGTGATGGTGAAGTGGTTGCTTTGTCCGAAAAATAAAATAGTAAGTCTCTGATCGATTTGCTGGACGTAACCAAACTCTGTCCTTAGGGACCCCTAGAAAACTTATATTTTTGCTCAGTCCCTCTATGTTGGGTTTTAGACCATCTTTGGGTTAATGACAACTGGTTTGGGAACCCCTGACCTACTTACCCATAAGCAACAAATAAGCTGGCTGTTAAAAAGGAGACTGCCAAGATGTTGTCAGACACTATTGTAGTGTTTACTAAAGAAAAAGCTAGAGAAAAGGAGGTACGAAAGCTAAGGCTAAGGATACAAATTATGCCTTGGGGCTGTAGCTTAGCGACTACATAAATTACATCTAAGCTCGGGCTAATGGCTAACTGTTAAGAAGAGACAAAACAGTGTGAACACAGACTTGAAAGGTGGTGAACAGAATTCGACAAAATAGCAAACAATTTTGGATACGTCGTCATGTGTGTGAGATCACTGCTGTACGACAAACATTCTGAATGTTAGTCTTCCTAAGAGAAGATGCGCGCTAATGTTCAAACCAAACAACGTTATTATAAGTATTCCATGTCCCAGTTTAGTGTGCAACATCTGCGAACTATATGTAACGGTGCATTGTGGGATTGTTACAGTAAACATTTGGCACTGCGGTTTCAGACAGCACTGCAAAATGCCAGACATGGTTTTGGACACAGCTTATGAGTATTTAAACCCTTGATGAGGAGGAAAATGAGCCACAGGGGTCAGTACTCAGGCGCTCAGACTTCTTGTTAAGGACTGAGATGCTCTTGAGAAGTGCAGGTGCATGTTTTGTAATCGATCTTTCAGTTGAATAGTTAAGTCACTTACTCCCCATGACATTGTTCAAGCTTCAAAAGTTCCTGCACTGTGTCTCACCAGTTTGGTCATCACCGGTCCAAATGATGTATTTCTCATGGAAATTCCTATTGCACTAATGCTAAAAGTACAATGGTACTACTTGATCCAGGTGTTGTAAAGTAAAGGTGTCTCCAGGATTGAACCGATACAAAACCATAATCCAGGAGTTCTACTCAAAGTTTTTGCATTTCTGATTCAATCACTGAGACACCCTGGAAGCCCTAGAAAGCCAGAGATGTTCAAATCCAAGCAGGATTCATTTCACTGTTTCAGTAAATGGCCAGACGAATACACCAGAAGTCAGACCAAGCAATAAAAAGTGACAACAACAACTCTTTAAAAGAGGACACTAGTTTTTGTTATCTGTATCACAATGAAGATCAATCATGCGCTGCATAGATAATGAATACTCGGCTAATGGGACTGAGGGTGTGAAAGCACCTATCAGATGTCAGATGTCAAAGAGAAGGAGCAAGCATGAAAGTGCCTTGTAGGGACATCAGTCCCCGAGCTCATAGGACGACATCCAAGCCTTGCAACTAATCCTCCAGCCCGTCTCCCACCCTCCGCCCTGGAGTATTTATAACAGTCACCCCCCAATCTCTCCTGGCGAAAAACAGCAAACAATGACCTCTCCAGGATGAGAGAGGGAATCTGCCAGGTCAATAACAGCCCTGTCATCAAACTCAGCTCCTCCTATATAGTGGGCCGAGAGCCCACACGCATCCTGAGCCAATTATGAGCTCAAGAAAGAATCAGCAGCAGGATCGTTGTCATCACTCATGCACGGCAATCACGAGGACATCTGAGGGGGCCAGTATGTTTCTGGGATGCTGATGACATCATGTTACCCTCATAAATCACCACTCTGGAAGGAGCAGCGAGTGCAGGAGCCACCATAGCCATGAGCTCATGCACTGTGGTCTAAATACAGTAGCCAGAGAGTCTCAGCTGAAAAAACGGTAGCTATGTCATGTCATTTCACTGTACGCATGATTTTAAAAAAGAAAACTGCTTCTTGAACGGCGGGCGTAACTCAGGGCTCAAGTTAAGGAACCATCTCGGTTTGCATCAAGGCACATTTTGACTGAAACAGCCTCCTCTGACAACAAGCAAAGCTCGTCATTACATCAGCACGTGCCTCAGCCCTGAATGAATACAGAGTGATTATGGTTTGCACCGACTGCGGGCCTCTGGCTAAGCAGAAAATGTGCTGTTGCTGCCGTGGTAGCTAGGGGTTACATGGTCTTGGAAAAAGACGACGTCATGATTGGGACAAGGCCCTGTGTACTGTGAGGTAGGGCTGAATCGCATGGCCTCATCGAGGGAAGCCCTGGGCTGCATTCCATTTCTGCCATCCTGCACTCAATCAGATGGGTGTCATAGCCCAGCCTAGGATTACACCCAAGCAGCCGACTACAGCGCAGCCACACACACAAGCCCAGACATGCACCACCAGAGTTGAGCCAGAGTGTACACAGACACGCAAGACTTCAATGCTGTACGTCCGCTATGCTGGCACACTGATGTACTGTTAAGGAAATGCCAGAGTCTACGATATTCTGCTACCAACCACCCCCTCAATATGAAGCTGTACACAGATCCATACTAAGTATTAACAACAGAAGCTACAGCTGCTGTCTTTTTTAGATGTTGTAGATCTATTTTCTATATTATATTTTATATTGTTCCATTCCTTACATTAAGAAGACAGCATAATCTCCATGGCCTATTTTTTATATTTAATTACTATTTTAATTAATAGTAATATTTTTAATTACTATTAAAAACATGAATAATAATAATAAGATTTTTTTTCTCTTAAATGTGCAGTCTGTATTTCAACTACTATTTCCTACAGTAAAAAGTGCCACATCAAACATTTGGCAACACTGTAGCAACCACCTGCAATACCATATCAACCACTCATCAAAAACAGTTCCACCCTAGCAACCACTTTAGCTGCACAACTATGAATTAGGCATGAACGAACCGACGAACTAACAAAACACTGGCAAAACCAACAGACTGTGCAAATCAGCATTTGTTTAAGCTAACAGGACATACTTATAAGAACACTTCTTATACATTCATTAAACAAGACTAAGCCACAGTGCAGACACTGGGATATCGGAAATGGAAATGCATCCCGACAGGTCAAATACAGCAGCACAAAAAGCAAATATTTACACAAATGTGTGAATTGAGCACAGACATTCACAGCTCTATGAGCTGGACTATGAGCTGGAAGGAGGTGAAGAAACGCCTGCTTTATGACCCATCCAACTCAGACAGACAGACAAGACAGACATGGATAGAAGGTGAATTGGCCAACTACCATGTGCCTCATATCCTGTACTCATCTGTAATGACCCATGCCAACTGCACACGGTTTCAGTGGGAGTATGAGTAAAGTCCTGACATACTTGACAGTCCCATCCACATCATTTCATTCACAATAAAAAAGGTACTGGCTTCAGAGCAGGAGTAGGTGTTTGAGAACCATAAAACACTCCTGTTACTACAACAATGATATCAGGTCTCTTAGTAGAAGAAGAAAGAGTCAATGGTGGCAGGGAAAGCTCCTTATCATAAAAAACACGCTTTCAACAAACAGTCCCCACCGATAACACAGACTCACTGCTCAACTATGCTGGCAGGAGACACACAAGTACAATCACAGTGATACGGCTGGCCAGGTAATTTTATTAAAGACATGAGGGCCGGTCTAGAACAGAAAACACTTTGGAAGCATCCAACATAATAAGGAACTTCTCAAAATTCATTTGCGCACTTGTGGGTCAGTACGATGGAGCAACGGTAGTCAACCTAATAATATAACTTCCTTGGTTCCTACAGTTAAGGAAATAGGCATTTCCTTTCGTTTGAATTTCCAAACTTGTGTAATTCATCTTTATATAGTTTTCCCTCTAATGCTCAACAAGTTAGAACTTGACGTAGACAAGTCACTGACGTAGTTTAGCACCTGGTTCTGTCTTTTGAAACCCCAAGCCAAATCACCCAGGCTTGAAAACAGCAGGGTCATGTCTTCAAACAAAAAAAGTAAGTATTCACTTATATTCAGCAGGACAAAGTGAAGTTCAAAAGCCAGTTGCACCCTTCTAACGTTGCATCAGGCTACACAAAGCACTGACTGGTCCAAACCTGAGGCCAGCTACTGTTTGAGAACTGTTCTCATTACCATCAAAGACCACAAACATAGAGACTACGTAATGGAACAACTATAAAGCAGTCAGGGTCATTAGTCAGCAGCAGCCACACATGTAAATTTGATGTTATACCACAATAGCAATAATAATCAAAACAATGTAACCAGCACTACCACAGGGCCAACAAACTTGGACTGATATTGAATAATTTTACATTTGCACCGACAATTCATAATAATTTATAGTATTTACAGGATGATAACAGCATCTGGAACACTAGTCCGCATTACAGTGACAGTTTATTATGTTAAGCAAATGAGAAAAGATGCTCAGCAGTAGATAACACAGGCCAGAGTAGCAACTACATCTCAGGCACATCTAACCTTTACCATTAAACCCATAAATACTATGTTCCACCATATCTGGTCTCCTCTGTACGTTTGTGAAAGCTCTGTGTATCTGTGGTTGGAACCATTATCAAATGCTGGTGGGAATTTTCAAGTTTTCAAGAGGCCGGTTCATAGGAGTTTGATAGTGAGTCAAAATGACAGTAATACCGAAAGTGTGAGCTCACTGGCATTCCGGATAAGCCCCTTCATAAGGTCATAGCACCACCTTCGCAATACCCTTTTCATAGATCCAGCGTTTCCACCACACTACATTGTGGCGCGGCAACGTGACGAAGATGAAAATGTGACACAGATACATTTCTTTTTAAATATTAAAGCACTTTTTAAAAGAAAAAGAAATGTTATTGGACATTAGTGAGTTAGTGGATATTCGTAGCGCCAGATAACTAACGCTAATGTAAATATAAAGATGAATATTTGATGTGTATGAAGTGTCACCAGAGAGCTGAGCAAGCACACTGTGTACTCTTCCCCATCTCATAATAACTCAATGAGTACATTAGTGTGAAATTCCAAAAGTGCATGTAAAGTCCTACATAATCAGAAGCACAACATACATGACCGAGCTGAAAACAAGAGCCCTGGGTTGGAATTTCAGCAAATTAATAAGGCAGTGCAGCCAAAAAACGCAAGAAAAGCACTGCAGACCAGCTCCACACTATATGAGAATATATTAAGTATGACTGTTTTGAACATCAACAAGGATTTATGGAATAATTAGGATCCAAAGCAGTGCTTGATGCATTGATCAGCCATAACATTAACACCACTGACAGGTGACGTGAAAAAAACATTGATTATCTTCATCTACAATGGAATACGTCAAGAGTTAAGACAGATAAGGCAGCAAGTAATCTGTCAGTTCTTGAAGGCAATGTGTTAAAAGCTGGAAACGAGACGGAAAAATGGTTAAGCTGGTTCACAACATCTCCAAAACATCAGGCAGGTCTTGTGGGGTATTTCCAGCAGTGACCCAAAAATGGACAACCAGTAAACCGAAAGCATCATGGGAACCTAAGGCTCACTGATGTGATATGTGGAGGTCCCACCTCACAACTGACAAGACTTAAAGGATCTGCTTTTTGCCTTTATGAGTCCATACCTTGAAAGGTCAGATCTGTTGTGGCGGCCTACTCAATTAGGCAGGTGGTACTAATGTTATTGGCCGATCAGTGTATATCAGCAGCTGATTTATTTGCCAATTAATTATTTTTTATGGCTGATCTTTGCCATCAGTCAATAATTTATTAGAGCTCTGTTTGTGTTCATACACCCAACACAGCCCCACATAAAAAGAAGTAGTTTCAATTCCCTGTCCAAGCAAAAGCATCTCAATAAAATTTGAGTTACTTTCACCTATAAGTGTACATTATTGTGGGTAATGTGCACTTTTTAAAGAAGTAAAAACTAACAATTCGTTTATTCATTACACCTGTACTGCACAAATAAAGCCTCTATAATATCTCAATGACACTATTATATTAGCTATTACAACATCAGGAAGGTCTTTAAATAGCAACCAGCTATTGGAATTGTCCCAGAACTGTGTTTCAATGGTAGTGCCCTTTGTGTCTCATAAACCCTGAATGTCTCATAAAGATCTAATTGTAAAGAAACTTAACCACAACACATTTGCATTATCGCCCAATGTATCACTCTACTTTCCTTAAGGGATTAGTAAAGGCATAATTACAGGGAACCGATTGTGTTCATCATTTGTGAAACAAATACAGGTGACATTTACAGGAAGTAGATGTTGAATACGGATCTTTATTGAACTACTGCAAGCCCGGAAGGGAGTGCAAGCATCTTATTATGAGTACAGTATGAGATTTTCACAGAATAATAACCATCTCCAGTAACCTGTTGGTGTGACGCAACGGATAAGACCACTACAGCTGTCACAAGCGCTCTAAATGGGTAACAAAATGGGTGCCAATTTACTATGCAAGATCCTGATCCTTTCTGTAGCTTTTACTTACACACATACATTAACATAGGTCTTCACTGTGAGTCCGAAAAAGGTTGTGGGTGTTTCTCTATGATATCAGACAATGGTGAAGAGAACAAACACTGACGTCGGCAGGAGCCCAGATGTGAAAAAGTTATTTTGAAGCCCAAGATGCTGCCACTTTGAGCCCTCTTTTTTTGCTAACTAAAAATCTGTCTGTCTTCTGAGACAACCCCACGTTTGTTTTTGTAATGTCCAACGTGATTCTGCACTGCTGATTGTCATAAAGCCTCTGTCAGCATTTTCTGGCACGGTTGCACTGTTATTCAATACTGGCATGAAGTAAATGTATGCATTATTATAATTATTAAATTTCATACCAGTACACCACAGCAACCCTAATGGGGTGAGTCTTTTCTTTTAAAAGAATGCATTCCAAGAGCACTCTGTGGGAGAGAGTAAGAGAGTGAGAGATAGAGAAGCATTCACCTCAAGCTCCTTGATCTTGTCATCTGCTGTCTTCTGCTTTTCCAACAGCTGATTATTAATCTCATCTTTTGACTGCAGGATAAACCTAGAAGAGGGTAAAAAGGGGTTTTGTCAATATGGAAATAAGAGTTTTTTTTACTTACAGTACAAGCTCTTCAGCAGCAACAAGAGATATCCTCTATGTCAAAATTTCATCAGATTTCAAGGGTATTAAGGTTGATTATTTAGCCATTATTCCTACCGGCTGCTGTAAATTATTAGGTAGACATTTGCTTTAGCATATCTTGTGGTGCCCCACAGGGTTCTATTTTAGGGGCTAAGAAACTGATCTTATTTATGACAGTAATGTATTCATGGGAGTGAAAAATTATGGGCTTACATACAGAATCTAAAGAGTTAACAGGGAGCTGTTGCAGTAAAGGCAGCTCCTTTTCTGGGAGAATTTCATACTAGATGTTAGAACATTGTCGCAAAGATTTAGTCGTATGGATAGCTCTGGATCACGGACACCACTCCACCTCATCTCAAAGGTATTGAAAGAAACTTAATCACTCAAGAAAAATTCCACAACAGATCTCCAGACCAATGCTGGGAATCTTTATACCCCTTTAGCCAATATTGGCATTGAGCATGATAATAGCAATGACTGTTTATGGAGCTCATACAAGTGGCTTGGGCATACTTGGCACTTGTCAGCAGTGACTGCATTTTATACTCACTGAATTCACCAATTATAAAAGGTGTCTGGACATTTTTGCACATGTACTACAAGAGTACTATAAAAACCCATAATCACTCTAAAGTCCTAATCTAAAGGCAACTGCCTTTTCCTAGATACGTACATGCGTCCCACTCCTTCATACATCCGAGTGCTGTTAGGAAGTGAGGTTATCTCCACATGTGTCAGATTGGCGTGCTTTTTCATGCGACTTAGCTGCTCGATCTGCAGGTCTGCAAGTTTCACTTTTTGTTGCGTATCAATCATTTTGGCTTGCAGTTCAGCAAAGGCCTACAACACAAGACAATATTTCAGTGAAGCATCAATAAATACACATTAAGAAAGTTGAACAAAACAAGAGAACATTCTAACATAACATGTATAATATAAATACACAGTACTGTGCAAAAGTGAAAGCACCTAAGGATTTTTAAATTATTTCTCAACAAGAGTGTTTCTTGCAGATCACATTCTAATATACAGTATTTATGATATCTTAGATTTTTATTAAGAATATCATATATATTTATTAGTAGATTTCCTGTTTTTTATTTTGCTATATTTTTAAGCTGGATTTGTTTATATAACAATGCATGACAACATTGTGAGGAATTATGCAAATATATTATTTTCTATGCATTTTTGGACATCAGTACAACACTGAACAACTGTAGCACTACTGTTGTTTTTTCGTTTGTTCCAACTTATTAAAACAAACGAAAACAGCAGAAAAACGAAATCTTGTGATTTTCTAGATCATCCACACCCTTCACTTAAGCACTCACTATTATTGGAGTTCATACGTAGCTAGCTACAGCAGCTAACTAGCTAGCTAGCCACTACTTATCCTAAAGCAACATGAACTCTAACTTGAAACCTGCGTCTAGATAACGGCCAAAATAAACAGCTACTATCAGACTACTGATAAATATTTAAGTGGATGTATAAAGAAGTCGTCTGGCAGTAGCTGACAGTGTTAGCTAGCTAGCTAGCCACTTGACAAAAGCTTGCTGAACTGCACTCCCAAACCACGCCGCTTTTGTTTACAACAGTAAACCTAAACCACACCGAGACCTCTGTTTATTATATGCATTCCCTTGTTTATCACATTACCCACTCATGACAAGCAAACGTTACAAATCTACTGCATAACAACGATTTGCCATGCTTTACCTTCTTTAGCTCTAGGTCTACGGGGGCTGCCATGTTGCAGAAGGCAGGTTGCGTGTGTGAGCATGCGCACTGACGCCTGTCCACTCTGTGTTGCCAAGTTGAAAAAAAAAACTGGACATTGCTTTTCGTGAGACATGTTGGTCATTTTACGTGTATTTGGCATTTGATGCTGTGGTAATTTACAGTTATTTATGAGAAAATTATTATACTCTGTAATTTGATTCATTTTGCACGAATGTGAAGCCTGGCCCCCTCACGTTTAGTGTAGATTTGTGGGCTGTTCTGGCAACCCGAGTTTCCCTGCGCTAAAATCACACACGCGGTCGGAGGTGGAGATGGGAGTCGTCCGATCTGTTAAAAGCATTCTTGTAAACAGACAGCAGATCGTGTCTTTGAGTTTAGATTTTGATAATCGGTAAATGTTAGGTGATGAAGCTGTGACAGAGCTTTATTGTGGTTGGGTGTGTCTTGGGGTTTGGTGTATCATGCGGTGTGTGTCGTAATTATATGAGCATGTAATCAAGTTAGATATCTAACATTCACTGTGATCAGAATGCTATTCAATTCAGCTTTTATGAGTAGGAATTAAATTTTAACATGCACTGATCAGCCATAAAATTAGCACCAGTGAAGTAAAGTGAATAACTCTGATTATCTACAGTGGCATTGAGGGTTGGGATGTAGTAGGCAGGAGGTGAACAGTTAGTTCTCGGAGGTAAAGCGTTGGAAGGAGAAAACACGTGTTTGCTGGGCATCAAAACATCAAGCAGGTCCTGTGGGAGGTTCCCAGTATGCAGTAGTCAGTACCTACCAAAAGTGGTTCAAGAAAGGACAACCGGTGAATCGGCGACAGGGCCATCGGCCCCTAAGGCCCATTGATGCGGTCCATGGAGGTCCCATCTTACAACTTACAGGACTTAAAGGATCTGCTGCTAACGTCTTTGTGCCAGATACAACAGGACACCTACAGAGGTTTTGTGGAGCCTATGACTCGAGTGGTCAGATCTGCTGTGGGGCAAGGGGGCCTTCCTCAATATTGGGCAGGTGGTACTAATGTTATGCTGATTGGTGATCTTTTTGATTTGATTTTTTTTTGACTACTATCCATCAAACCATCTTGCTGTATAGCTGACTGTGGTTATACTAGCATGGTAAAATAAACATCAGTGTTGTTTAATTTTTATAAATATGTAAGGAAAGTACTTGCACTGAACAGAGAAAAAAAACAGGCCAAAATCCTGTCAGAGAGCAACACAATGGATTTTTCTAAAAAAGATTCTATTGTCCTAAAAATATTTTTAAAATAATTAAATACAAGTAGTACTGCATTCTGTACCACTGTAGTACAGTAGTGTGTGTGTTTGGGGGCTTGGGGACAAGGCTTCTGAAGCAAAGCTGTAGCTTAAACATCCAGACTATTTTGGACCTCTGAGAACTGCTGTATCAGAGCCCGCAACACATCTGTCAGCCACTGACTAACTAACTAAGTATCTAGTGATAAGCTCTTAGCTAGTGATTGTGTATGAGCTACAAAAATGTTCACACCCATTTGTGGTACTCAGCATTGAACACATCTTCACTTTTGATATCTTACATTTTATTATTATGTAATTCAACTGACCTGGAGTATTTATTTATTTGTTAATTATTTAAAGCATTTTTATCTTTATCTTTTATCTAAAGGTATCAAGACAAAAAAAAACGAATACTGCAGAAATAAACAACTATCTTACTTACATACTCTAAAAAGTTCCGTACAAGTTTTATTTGTTCACAGTATGGGTATCAATAAATTTGCACAATTTAAATTAGGATTAAAAGCAAATCTGAATAATGTAAAAACAAACAAAACATAAAGCATTCATTTTTAGAAAGTTACTGAATTGTACAACAAGTACATTTAAACAACTACAGTGCCGTAAATATTTGGACAGTGACAGTTTATTTACCACTTGTGCCTGTGCTCACACTGGAATTAGAAGTGAAATAAACATTTTTCACCATTTCAAGGTCCATGAGCCTTTTAAATATCTGTCTGCTCAGTTGCAGCAGCAGATAAACGTTGTGAGGCTGAAACGTCAGAAAAAAAGAACCAGTGAAAATTCCCAAATATTAAATTGGTTGACCAGATTAACAATATACCTACTAGGTAGAACACTGGGAATGAACAAAGAGCATTGCTGAATAGAGGGCTATTCAGAATCTGTGCACAGATGTATAAAAGCCAGCCAACATTCTGCATTTCTAAAAATTTATTTATTTATTTTTAATAATTTTTGTTACCCCATTTTCCCCCATAATTTTTGGTACCTAATTACCCAACCCACTCGTTAGTACGTATCCCCTATCACATGGAATTCTCCCAACCCTGGGAGGGTGAGGTCTATAAGGATTATACTACATGTAAAGTCCTATAGTCCATATACTATCCTGTACTATATGTAACATAGATGTGTGTGTATATATATACACATATATATAGTCTATATATTCTAGACTATAGAAACTATACTATACGTATAGTATAGTATAGTGTATAGAGCTCTATACTATATGAGGTCTATAATTTTTAATAAGAGCAGGGTACACAGCTCTGAGGCACTGGCTAGCAAACACCGGCCAGCATCACGCAGAGAGTCGACTACCCAGCAGGAGAGAGCAAGGCCATTTCTGCTCTCTCTGTCTTCGGCCTCAGATGGCAGGCAGTATGATACATTCTGCACTTCATGGTCTCTTTAAATCCAGTGTTGAAGCACATAGCCAAAACAACAGAAAATGGATCACTGTCCAATTACAAACTGCACTGTATATACTGACAGTGCATTCCATACATACACAAAATGATTATATAGCAAAATAAATACATAAATAAAAACATTTCAGTTAAAAAAAATAAATAGAAAGGAAAAAGACTTAATGGAGCTACATTCATTGACTTTCTTCATTTCTGGTAGATACAGATGGTCTCATCTTTGTGTTTTGCAGGAGGAGGATAACTGATTTTTTATAATGTCCTTCAAGTGAGTGTCTGCCATCCATGCCAGTTCCTTCGTAGAGACAATTACCCTGCATGTCTGACCGTCTGCATGTGCACCAAAGCAATAGTTTCTCCCTCTGAAACAAAATGTTGTAAATGTTAATTCAGAATTAATGTAAAATAGATCCTTTTAGACTTCATAACATTAATATACAATATAATAATTATTACTGTGGCCAAACGTATCCAGCACAGAATGCTCAGTATGTATAGTGTCACTGTTCTACTGAGTTACAGTGCTCACCTTTCAGCACTATTGTACACTCGCTGCCTCAAGTTTGATCTTCTCCTCGCTCTCTGTTTCCGTGTCATCTTTTTTATGACATCTGCAAAGAGACATTACATGCTGTGTTTTTTGGTTGCCAGAAACATGTATCAAGAAAAAAATTTTGCACAGTATGTCCAAGTGTGTTTTTAACACACAGCTTCATCAGCTTACCTGAAGGCCAGCAAAATGCCAATGAAGGTGAGACACATCAAAGACAGGACCGCTGCTATTGCAGCCAAAGCTGCAGTCTGGTTGTAGCTTTTCAATTCTGTACCAACAGGCAGAGTGAATAAGTGACACCTCTCTCCCGAAAATCCTGGCTCACATCTGCAAGAAAAAACAGTTCAAGGTTTAAATACATACAGATATGCAGATATGATTATGAGTATTACTATGATGTTTAATAAATAACCTCTGTGAGATCTACTACATGCAAAGCATTATTATTCAGTAATTACATAGAAATTCATGAAAATTGAGGAACTGAAGTCTAATGTAATGTAATGACTTCCTAAAAGATCAGACATCAAGCACTTACATGCAAGCTGTGTGATTTAGTGTCTCCAGGAACTGACAGGCCCCGTGAACGCAGTAACCTCTGTTTTTTTTCCTCAAACAGGGGTTCTTCCTCTGTTTGCCTTTCTTACTGTTCCGTGCGATGGGAATTGCAGAGGAGTCCTTCGGCTTGGTGGAAAATGCTACTGTGGGGGAAAAAGTAGATCAAAGTAAGCCAAAGCTCCAACGTCTAATAATCAATTACAGCAAAAATACTGCCTTAACTCCAGTAGTGTACACCAGACTACCATCGGGTACTCTATATTTACAAAAGACAGTCAGATACTGACCCAGGCAGCCATTTAAAGAAAACATGCACTTCGTCTGGCCTACTTTACATACCATCGTATTAAGAAGTGGGCAGTAACTAGATCCATTTACTCCACTAAGATTGTTGATGGACAAATGCTTTCCTGCCTATCTTTAAATATATCTACGGTATAACCGCGAGGAACTTAATATATCTATTAATTGTAGTCATACAGATTAATTAATTACTTTATGTTTATTTTTACTGTTTTGTTGATGATGGCATCTAGACTGCCTTTACAACTGGTCACACCTCTAATAGTTGGGCTTTGGCAGTGTACTATAGACCAGCAAAGCTCTGTTCAGTAGGGCCGGTGTGCAGTGCAGTTTGCTAAATTGCCTATTTGAGCACGCCAGCAAAACCAAGAAATGAATTGCTGATGTTTTTGACATTAATCTATTCTGAACACCTGGCCTCCAGGACTGGAGTTGTACACAAATGTTTTAGAGTATCTAAAGAAAAAGCACCTAACAAATGTTAGGTCAGTCCTGGATGTACTATGCAGCTCATTTGAGGTAAATAAAAAATGAATTAAGAATGAATTAAGGCTACTCTGCCGACCTCTGCATTTTGGCTCTCCAACAGATAAGGTTTTACAACAGCCTACAGTGCTGACTTGAGCATTTGAAGGCATTAAGTGAACTGTGGCTTCTGTACCTCTGAGGTAGTCCTCCTCATAATCCCCAGAAAGGTATTCTTCTCCACTGTCGTAGATGTAGCTGTCCTCGTCCTTGTGATGCCCTGTGTTGGGAGTCTGGGTGCGGGTCGGAAAGAGCTTCCCCACCGTGGTACTCGCGTGCGCGCGCTCCGCCGTGGGCGCGCCTCGAGACACGCTGAGGAAAACTGTAAGAAAGTGCGAGTGAACAGGTGAGTCTCCCGAATTGAGGTTGTTAGCAAAGGAAACGACACCGTCCGGCCACCATAATGCGTATTAGCATAAAGATATAAATATTTTAGCTCCTTTGAGGTCGATTAAAGTAGTTTCAGTCGAGTTAAAAGCGCACTTAACCGGCTGGCACAGCCGGTGGACTTCAACCTTAGGCTAAAGTAGTGTAACTACGCACAACCGCAGCTGCAGTATCTAGCTACCCGCTGTGTTAATAAAACGTGAAACCTGCTGTGTTCATAAAAACCCACCGAGAGAATGGATGAAAAGAAGCCCGAGGATAGTGGTATTCATATTCCAAAGGGGTTGAGGAGGTGGTCCTGCTTCCAGTCAGTCCTGGAGTGAAGGGCTTCTGCTCCTTCTCCGTCCTCAGTTGGAGTGGAAATGAGCTGGGAGAGGCTCAGTACAGTAGAGTACAGTCAGTGCACTGCCTCCAACTCTACATACGCACAAAGGAAAGTGTAAACTCCCTCTGTGAATCACGACAGCGGCGATTGCACATAAGACACTGTCGTTTAAGACTCCTATCGGACCCTGGTATGCTGAATTTAAGCTTTTCGCAGCTGCTTCTGGTTGCTTGCTAGTTGAAATGATCTAGCAGCACAATCTGAACACTTAACATGTGTATTATTGTTTTATTTATAATAGCGCTAAATATAATTTTAGAATACATATTCTTTTTTTCTAAAATGACTTATTTTGCTCTCGAGTGCCACCTTGTGCAAACCTACGCTGCAGCCTGATCTCATATAGAAATAAGATTATTTTTAAAATGATTTAATAATTAAAGTTAATAAATTAGTAAAAGATTTTCGCCAGTCCACTAGTAGCGCTGTTGAGCAAAGTACACACACCAAAGAAATTATAAAACAGAAGACATCGTGTTGAATAAATCCTGCTGTAATAAAGGGAATTACTAGAAAAACGCTAAAAGTAAATGTTGCATTTTAGTGTGGCTAAAGTTGAAATAAGAGTTAAGATAAAATGCTTAGGTGAGGTTGAATCTAAAGAGCCGACTCTCCGTTGCGAGTCGACTCTGGCAGGAGATCACTGTAGTCTTCTCTTCATTTCTAGAGCCGTTTCCTCTAATCACAAAACAGGGTCGACCAACGTAGACGCCGTGAACGTAGAAATTCAGACCTTATTTTTTTCTGTTTTGCTTTTAAACAGCTATTTGAACAATTGAACATGCATATAACCAAGTAATACATGATTTTAGGAACATTTCTATGGCTTGTTCAGCATTCATTCCTGCTAGGCTCAGTTGCAGTGTTTCAGAAAAAAAAAAAAAAAAAAAAAAAAAAATCAATTCACAGTGTAACCACAAATAAATTTATTTACCATGTGTATTAGATCAGTGATGTGAAGGAATCAAAGCCCCATAATTCAAAGTTTAAAATAGCTCCACATTTTGTATCAAATTGCCAAAAAGCTGTTTTTCCAGTTTTATTAAAAAAAAAAAATCCTACATATTGTACAAAATCCATCAAAGCAAATGTTAAAGAACTTGAAAGTAATCTACAGTCTCTGTATCAGACAGTCAAGATATTTACAAGCATATACGTGGCTCGTGGGGCTGGAGGACAGGAGAGTGACTAAGGCATGAACTTTAAAAATGTTTAATGAGGGTACCCCACAGTACCCTACTGTTTCAACAGATTCACAATTTAAAAAAAGAAGAAAAAGAAAAAAGGACACTGACTGCAGTGTGAACACTCAGAATAAGGGGCAGGAAAAGTTCTGGTCCTTTTCTCACTCCTCACATGGAACAAATTCATCGCAGCCACCCCCATCAGACATGGCCCTCTTGGCATCCCAAACAAAATGGCTCTTCATCTTCAGCTATGTCACAGCTGCCGTCACATACCCCACCCAGCACCCATGCTCATGCTGCCATTCATGCCCATAGATCCACGACTGCTGCCGTAGTAACTGCTGTTTTGATTACCTGACAAAAAAAAGAAAAATAAATAAATAAGTAATGAAGCACATGTTGGGGCTGGTGTGAAACAGCAACATCAGCACTGAATTAGTCTGGTACTACATTGGAGCTGGCAAGAGAATGTTTAAAAAAAAAAAAAAAACAAACAAAAAAAAAAAAAAACAGTTTAACACACTTATACACAAGTCTGTGGTGGTGCAAGTCACTTTAATGTGTAGTTCAACTGTGATTTAAACTACTCAAATGTGTTCACGATACATAATTCATGTAAATATAGCACAGCTTTTACAGCTGAAAATAAATGTGCAAATAGTGGAAATTGTATTTTTAATATCATTAAACACTTTAAAAACCTACAGATTCATTTTACACCCATAATATTCAATCACGATTTTGAGCGTCACAGAAACAGATTTTCATAAAGCTGATGCTTACTGTAATCATTGTATCCCCCCATGCTGGACTGGTTATTATAGCCTCCAGTGTAGCCACCTCCCATCTGCTGACCACTATGTCCATATGAGGACTGATTACCTGCAAACAATGAACAGAAACATTCACTCATTCACCATGTTCAAAGTGTTATGACTTCACTAGATATGACCATTCCAGACTGATGAAGGTCTAGAGTTTTGTTGACAGATGGATGAAAAGGTAGTTAAATTACATTATTTTAGTGAGAACTTGAGGCTCATGCCCAGCAAACACAATGCCACCAGGATCATAATTTGCCAGACCACATAACTTACCCATTCCGCCAACCATGTGGCCTCCATAGCCTCCATTGCTGCCACCTGCTGTTGAGTTTAGGAACAGCTCGACGTATCGATGCTCTAAAAACATAAAAAGGAGAATATTAAGCTACAAACAGTTTTATGAGAGACTTACAAAACCGATTCTAAATCAGCTGCACTTACGCATGTTCGCCTTGTCCTTGGACATGGCAGCCACAGCATCCTCATGTGTGGCAAACTCCACATCCGCCTCTCCAGTCACCCGTCCATCTGGGCCTACCTCGATGTGCACACGCACCGGGTTTAGAGGAGAGAAGAACTGCAGAAGACAAGAAGAAACGCTGCGTGCCTTACAAATCATT
This sequence comes from Salminus brasiliensis, assembly GCF_030463535.1. Classification (NCBI taxonomy): domain Eukaryota; kingdom Metazoa; phylum Chordata; class Actinopteri; order Characiformes; family Bryconidae; genus Salminus; species Salminus brasiliensis. Next base: position 17,416,632 of record NC_132895.1, read on the forward strand.
AAAATAAAAACAAAAAGACTAAATGTCATTTTGAAAGACTTAGACTCTCACGTTGTAAATGTCATTCTCTGTGGCACGGTAGGGAAGACCTCTCATATGCACGCAGTGGCCAGTTGTACTCTGGAAGTTGGAACCACCATCACGATACGGTCCATCTGACATTCCTGGATTAAAGTAACAAGAAATTTTACATGCATGGCAACACCAGTTCATCTAGAACAACAATTTTGCAGAATGTATCATCTGTTAATCAACATCGACTACTGTAATACTGATGCTGCAGAAGTCTGTAATATGCTAATTAACCTATTTTGTATCCTGACCAGTATCTTGATATTTACCAATTACAGTACCAGATGTGTTTCTGTGCATGTTTCAAATAATCAAAGTATCTACTAATACTTTTTTTTTTACAAAATAAACTAATGTAATATATTGTAAGATGTTACCGCAGTAACAAAAAAAGTAGCAATTTACAATCAGAATACCCATATTTCACAGCCCCAGCATAAAATTAGAGAAAACTGAGTAATCCTTATATTTCTATAAAACAACATTCATAAGTATGCATCACAGAAACCTGCATAAATGCATGCAACTCTATACAATCTTTAACCAACACAATTCACAATGGTTAAATATCCCAGGTCCTTGAGAGATCTTACCTCCCCCATATCCTCCACGCCGTGACCTGTCAAAGGATCCCCCACGGTTCATGCCATTATAGCCACGGCCACCTCCGCTGGGACGGTCATATGGCCCGGGTCTCTGCATGCCCATGCCTTTGCGGGCAGGCTCGTAGTGTGTCCGCACTTCAGCACGGCTGCTCTTGAAGATCTCAATATACCTACACACATACAGACAAACATTAGCCAGAGCTCCCAATTCTACTGCAAACGCTCAGCACAAACCTAATTAGAGCTAAATATAACTAACCCTGTATACATGCAGCAGCACTGCAGAGCATCCTAGGTCACGGATATATTGTGGTTAAGAATTCAAGCATTTAAACATTTAGTCTAGGTCTTGAAATACCACCTTTCGTATTGGCACTTTGAAAGAACGGATCGCTGATGGCACAAAGACCCATTACTCAAAATTTCCATTTTTTGTTAAAGCCTCTCAGGTTGTGTGCCTGAAAAACTTGCAGTTCTTTAAGTTACCTGAACATCACAGCAATGCAAGTGTGTTGAATCTTGCCAATGCATAACTGCAGCATCAGATCAAATCCTCACATTTATAGTCAAGTGGCATCAAAGGTGTAAGGCTGAACCAATGAGTTAAAAAAATGTATTTCATGCATTTGTTAATGGCTGCAAATAGACATTTCTCAAATGCACAACAGTGTTCACAGTGATCGTCTCCACATTCTTTCAGCACAGAGTTACAATTTAGATTAAGGTTAAAAATTCTAAGAGTCAACGTGTGAGAAACAATTACACGACCCATGAATGCTGGGAAAGTCCTCTGCAGGAGACGTGTGCATTTTAATCAGGTATAGCATTAAGACATTATAGGCCAGTTTTCTAGGCACAAATTAAGTCAAGACTCGGACTAAAAGAAGGCCCTTTAGTCTTGGGTTAGGCTTAATCTGTGTCCAGCAAAGGGCCCTGTAGGTTTAATGAAGATGAAGTCCACAAGAAAAGCAGCTGAACCCGCCAACCATCCCCACCTGTGCCCTATTCTTTCCTTGTGTTTCTTTAGAGCCTTTTCAGCTATATCCTGTGAAGCAAACTGCACGAAGGCCTCCCCCGTACTCCTCCACATGTAGTCCACCGGCAATGTTATCCCATTTGGCACGATTTCCAACCCTTCAACCCAAGGACAGATAACCCCAGCAGGGGACATATTAAAATCACATGCCCAGTCACACACACACACACACCGTTCTCGCGTTTCATTTTTTAAGTTACAAACAAAACACAGATCACACACACTCACACTGGTTCAGAATTTGAGAGGTGGTGTCCGAAAAACTTGGTCAATAAAAAAAAGGGGAATAGTCATGGAGTACATTAAAACTTACACTGAAGGAAAAAAAAGGCCTGATGCACACTGCTTCAGGAAGTCAAATATGAGCAGCATTCTCTGGTCTAAATACCTTGTAAAAATCTGCAAGTGCAAAGTAGTAACCAGTACTGCTAATCCATACCTGAAAAGAACTGGACAATTTCCTCCTTGCTACAGCCAAAAGGCAGACCCCGCAGTCGAACTAGTCCGTCACCCTCAGTCTCTGGGCAGTTTGGTCCTGTGTGCTTGAGAACCCAGTCCATCTCCACATTGTTGGATTTGAATACTGGGGGGGAAAAATAAGAAGCATGAAAGAGTTTACCAATAGACAACTTTAGGCTGGATAAGTGCCTTTATTATGTTGCTCTCTTGTTTGATTTTGCTGCTGTAAAAACTGACTTTCCCCGTGGGATAAATAAAGTGATCTATCTATCTATACAATGTCTGTCTCTGAATACACTTACATTTTGTTTATCAAAAACATCAGTTCTAACGTCATATGGACTACAGGGTTGTGTATTGGTTCAGAAAATACAAACTGTATTTCAAACAAAGATGTGAATTAACATGCCTTTATTTTCAACCCCTAAATCTGCAATGCATTAACACGTGTGCAAATGCACAAAAAAAGGGAAGCCAAGCTAAACTAGAGCTTAACTACAACAAAATGACTGACTTGACTTTCAATGCCTTACACGTTAAAAGAAAACTTAACCAGAACAGACATAGCATAATACACTGTTAAATGTGCTGAACATTAATTTTTTGTTCTATATAACAATGTTTTGTATCTATTCATTATCTTCGACAAATATGTACAGATTTTCAGCTAGAACTAAAATATTTCATATCCAGGGACCCTGGATACGAGATACAGATTAAACTGGAAGCAGGATTTCTTACAAATCTTACTTTAAAACTCTTACTTACTTTAAAAACTTGAATGCCTCCATTTTATATATTCATTACTTTTGGTCAGAAATGTGCCCGATCGCATGGTTCACTAAATCAGTCCCATACCTTCCACATATCTATGCCCCATGGTCTCTCTGTCTTTTTTGAGGGCAATCTTCAGGTCATCCTCGGACTCTAATTCCACAAAAGCCTCTCCACTCGGCCTGCCTTCCCGGGTGTATGTGAAGTGGATGCTTGTGCCATTGTTAGCCACTTTGCAATCTAAAACACAAGAGAAATCAATTGAAAAGCCGTGTTTAACGTCGTTTTCATCAATTAAAAAACACAGAAACAAAAACTGGGCTGTAAACAAACGAGACGCTTTCTTTCCTTCTTACCTGAAAAGAATCTGCTCACTTCGTCCACAGAGCACGACCACGGCAAACCCCGGACTCTCACAACAAATCCCTCGTCTTCGGCCATGATTACAAAAAATTTCTGTTGATAAACACGAACAGTGATGAGAACAGTGACCGTTTACTTTCTCTCTCATGTAGAAAAGACTACTTTTAACTGCACACTGCTACTTTAGCTAGCTAGCTAGGTAGCTAGCTAGCAAGATAGCGTTAGCACAAATGGCCAGTCGGTATTGGCTCTGTAAGCTAAGTAACAGATTACAGAGACTGCTAGCCGGTTCAAGTCGATATCCTCATATGTGATGCTAGCGAAGACTCTCGACTACAGAAAGCCGAGGAAACGTAAAGCAGGGTGAAGTTAAGCTAACTACGCTGGTTAGCTGCGGTTAGTGCGGCTGTGGCAGCACCAGAACAAAGACTAATGGCGCTAACGTAGATTAACACAACAGGCCTCAACATCACACACTCTTCGGCCGTTTTCTAAACAACGCCACGCTTACAGAAATGCAAACTGCACAAATACAGATTCGTTCTCATTTAATTAAACTGCACAGCCGACAACGGCTTCAAATATACATTCTGAAAAGTGCAATACCGACTCGATCACAGTACCTTAGCGGCGTGCTCGATCTCCTCCGTCTCTCAGTGGTCAGTCTTCTTCCTCTTCTTCCTTCCCTTCACCGAGCACAGGGCGGGCTGTGTGCTGCCGCCTGCTGTACGTCCCGGCAAACACGGTGACGCAGTGACGAAATTGTGACGACCAATAGTTTTGGTGTATTGTGCGACCTGATTGGTTGCTTTCTACGTAAATACTCACAACGCAGAAGTGTGATTTCTCAGAAAATTGTGACAACGTTATCTCGACATTCTGGGAGGTTATGGCAACTTGAAAAAGTGAAAGGTCCTGCGAAAGAGAATTTCCACAGCAGCCCATGTGCATTTCACCTTAATGTGGCTAAATGTTCAATATGTAGTTCAAATACGTAAACTTTTGTTCATGTACTCCGTGACTTTTTCAGGGCTTATCCAATAGACCTTCCGTGTAACAGCGTCGTCGTTAAGTTTGGCGCAGGTAATAGCATAGGGGGAGATCTTAGGGCAGTTTAAGTGGTACTGAACAGACTGAAAAAGGAGCTTTTGGAGGATGCGGGCATCGATCCCGCTACCTCTCGCATGCTAAGCGAGCGCTCTACCATTTGAGCTAATCCCCCATACAATGCGAGGTTACACGTCATTCAGTGGAGAGCGGAGTGGTCCGCTTCTACTTCAGTTACTCGTTGCGAAGGAAAACAGATTCCTTCATTGGTGTTTCTCAATGTACAACCAATTGAAGTAGCAATCCTGACGATGTTCACACGTAACAAACTGCATTGAAATAGAAATAGTGCGAAATTCATGAATGCATATATTTCAGAATTGCTGAATAGCAGTGGTCCTAGAAAAGAGATCCTGAGAGAATAGATTTGATAATATAGACAAAGCAACATGTGTGCATATTGCAGCTGAGAAATAGTCAATATTGCAGATATGCAGAATTGTAGGGGATCTATAAACAAGTAATGAGAGAATATAGATCAGAATCAGAATCAGAATCTCTTTATTTCACCAAGTATGTTACACATACAAGGAATTTGTCTTGGTGAGAGCAACACGGATGACAAGTAACAAAAAACACAGAACACAGTCTTAACCTAAAGGAAAATGACACTAAACATAAATAGGGTAGGGGATAAATTAAAAAAGTAAAAAGTACTAAAGGTAATAAAGACCTGAAAATATATTTACAGAAAAGAACATCTGTACAGGTGTACAAATGTACAAATAGTCATAGTGCAAATAGGCAGAGTGCAAAATAGCTGTTCAGTCCGGTTTGGTACAGTTCAGTTGTATATGCTGAGCACTACAGTTTAACAAGACCAGAAACAAAACAGCTTCCAGGAAAAAACAGAGGTTTATTTATAACTCTAAACACTCACTTCATTGGAGGATGCGGGCATCGATCCCGCTACCTCTCGCATGCTAAGCGAGCGCTCTACCATTTGAGCTAATCCCCCATACACCCTTTCAAGTTTTTGCAACAACACTGCAAATCTGCGCAAAAAGACTGGAAACGAAACATTTTGGTAAAACGAACAAACATCATTTTAATCTTATCTGCAAACATCGTTTCCTGCCTTTTTCTCCCCAGTGACATTTTGTCAGCAGTAACATTTTTAAAGTGTGTGGATTCAGGATCATTTCACCAAGAACAATATAGTTTTCTGTTTATTTTTATTAATATTGATTTCTGTTTTCTTTTTGGAAGTGCGTTATTTTTCAGATTTGAGAAGATAATTCTTTATTCAATGATTATTGATTTCTAGGGGGAAATGATCACAAGGATTTTCTAATGTAGTGAACTTTTGTTCATGTACTCCGTGACTTTTTCAGGGCTTATCCAATAGACCTTCCGTGTAACAGCGTCGTCGTTAAGTTTGGCGCAGGTAATAGCATAGGGGGAGATCTTACGGCAGTTTAAGTGGTACTGAACAGACTGAAAAAGGAGCTTTTGGAGGATGCGGGCATCGATCCCGCTACCTCTCGCATGCTAAGCGAGCGCTCTACCATTTGAGCTAATCCCCCATACAATGCAAGGTTACACGTCATTCAGTGGAGAGCGGAGTGGTCCGCTTCTACTTCAGTTACTCGTTGCGAAGGAAAACAGATTCCTTCATTGGTGTTTCTCAATGTACAACCAATTGAAGTAGCAATCCTGACGATGTTCACACGTAACAAACTGCATTGAAATAGAAATAGTGCGAAATTCATGAATGCATATATTTCAGAATTGCTGAATAGCAGTGGTCCTAGAAAAGAGATCCTGAGATAATAGATTTGATAATATAGACAAAGCAACATGTGTGCATATTGCAGCTGAGAAATAGTCAATATTGCAGATATGCAGAATTGTAGGGGATCTATAAACAAGTAATGAGAGAATATAGATCAGAATCAGAATCAGAATCTCTTTATTTCACCAAGTATGTTACACATACAAGGAATTTGTCTTGGTGAGAGCAACACGGATGACAAGTAACAAAAAACACAGAACACAGTCTTAACCTAAAGGAAAATGACACTAAACATAAATAGGGTAGGGGATAAATTAAAAAAGTAAAAAGTACTAAAGGTAATAAAGACCTGAAAATATATTTACAGAAAAGAACATCTGTACAGGTGTACAAATGTACAAATAGTCATAGTGCAAATAGGCAGAGTGCAAAATAGCTGTTCAGTCCGGTTTGGTACAGTTCAGTTGTATGCTGAGCACTACAGTTTAACAAGACCAGAAACAAAACAGCTTCCAGGAAAAAACAGAGGTTTATTTATAACTCTAAACACTCACTTCATTGGAGGATGCGGGCATCGATCCCGCTACCTCTCGCATGCTAAGCGAGCGCTCTACCATTTGAGCTAATCCCCCATACACCCTTTCTAGCTTTTGCAACAACACTGCAAATCTGCGCAAAAAGACTGGAAACGAAACATTTTGGTAAAACGAACAAACAACATCATTTTAATCTTATCTGCAAACATCGTTTCCTGCCTTTTTCTCCCCAGTGACATTTTGTCAGCAGTAACATTTTTAAAGTGTGTGGATTCAGGATCATTCATTAGATGTCTAAATTGGCAAAAGTGGGCAAATTGTGTTTTTATGCAGGAGAATATAAAACATTCCCTCAAGTTCTGAACAGAGGACAACTCTTTACTGTGATTTTTACTGTTGGAACTTGAACAGCTGCCTTTGGAGGATGCGGGCATCGATCCCGCTACCTCTCGCATGCTAAGCGAGCGCTCTACCATTTGAGCTAATCCCCCACACTGAAAGAAGTTAGTAGCATGAGGGTTTCACAAAGAACACTATAGTTTTATGTTTATTTTTATTAATATTGATTTCTGTTTTCTTTTTGGAAGTGCGTTATTTTTCAGATTTGAGAAGATAGTTCTTTATTCAATGATTATTGATTTCTAGGGGGAAATGATCCCAAGGATTTTCTAATGTAGTGAACTTTTGTTCATGTACTCCGTGACTTTTTCAGGGCTTATCCAATAGACCTTCCGTGTAACAGCGTCGTCGTTAAGGTGGCGCAGGTAATAGCATAGGGGGAGATCTTAGGGCAGTTTAAGTGGTACTGAACAGACTGAAAAAGGCGCTTTTGGAGGATGCGGGCATCGATCCCGCTACCTCTCGCATGCTAAGCGAGCGCTCTACCATTTGAGCTAATCCCCCATACAATGCGATGTTACACGTCATTCAGTGGAGAGCGGAGTCGTCCGCTTCTACTTCAGTTACTCGTTGCGAAGGAAAACAGATTCCTTCATTGGTGTTTCTCAATGTACAACCAATTGAAGTAGCAATCCTGACGATGTTCACACGTAACAAACTGCATTGAAATAGAAATAGTGCGAAATTCATGAATGCATATATTTCAGAATTGCTGAATAGCAGTGGTCCTAGAAAAGAGATCCTGAGATAATAGATTTGATAATATAGACAAAGCAACATGTGTGCATATTGCAGCTGAGAAATAGTCAATATTGCAGATATGCAGAATTGTAGGGGATCTATAAACAAGTAATGAGAGAATATAGATCAGAATCAGAATCAGAATCTCTTTATTTCACCAAGTATGTTACACATACAAGGAATTTGTCTTGGTGAGAGCAACACGGATGAAAAGTAACAAAAAACACAGAACACAGTCTTAACCTAAAGGAAAATGACACTAAACATAAATAGGGTAGGGGATAAATTAAAAAAGTAAAAAGTACTAAAGGTAATAAAGACCTGAAAATATATTTACAGAAAAGAACATCTGTACAGGTGTACAAATGTACAAATAGTCATAGTGCAAATAGGCAGAGTGCAAAATAGCTGTTCAGTCCGGTTTGGTACAGTTCAGTTGTATATGCTGAGCACTACAGTTTAACAAGACCAGAAACAAAACAGCTTCCAGGAAAAAACAGAGGTTTATTTATAACTCTAAACACTCACTTCATTGGAGGATGCGGGCATCGATCCCGCTACCTCTCGCATGCTAAGCGAGCGCTCTACCATTTGAGCTAATCCCCCATACACTCTTTCAAGTTTTTGCAACAACACTGCAAATCTGCGCAAAAAGACTGGAAACGAAACATTTTGGTAAAACGAACAAACAACATCATTTTAATCTTATCTGCAAACATCGTTTCCTGCCTTTTTCTCCCCAGTGACATTTTGTCAGCAGTAACATTTTTAAAGTGTGTGGATTCAGGACCATTCATTAGATGTCTAAATTGGCAAAAGTGGGCAAATTGTGTTTTTATGCAGGAGAATATAAAACATTCCCTCAAGTTCTGAACAGAGGACAACTCTTTACTGTGATTTTTACTGTCGGAACTTGAACAGCTGCCTTTGGAGGATGCGGGCATCGATCCCGCTACCTCTCGCATGCTAAGCGAGCGCTCTACCATTTGAGCTAATCCCCCACACTGAAAGAAGTTAGTAGCATGAGGGTTTCACCAAGAACAATATAGTTTTCTGTTTATTTTTATTAATATTGATTTCTGTTTTCTTTTTGGAAGTGCGTTATTTTTCAGATTTGAGAAGATAGTTCTTTATTCAATGATTATTGATTTCTAGGGGGAAATGATCACAAGGATTTTCTAATGTAGTGAACTTTTGTTCATGTACTTCGTGACTTTTTCAGGGCTTATCCAATAGACCTTCCGTGTAACAGCGTCGTCGTTAAGTTTGGCGCAGGTAATAGCATAGGGGGAGATCTTACGGCAGTTTAAGTGGTACTGAACAGACTGAAAAAGGAGCTTTTGGAGGATGCGGGCATCGATCCCGCTACCTCTCGCATGCTAAGCGAGCGCTCTACCATTTGAGCTAATCCCCCATACAATGCAAGGTTACACGTCATTCAGTGGAGAGCGGAGTCGTCCGCTTCTACTTCAGTTACTCGTTGCGAAGGAAAACAGATTCCTTCATTGGTGTTTCTCAATGTACAACCAATTGAAGTAGCAATCCTGACGATGTTCACACGTAACAAACTGCATTGAAATAGAAATAGTGCGAAATTCATGAATGCATATATTTCAGAATTGCTGAATAGCAGTGGTCCTAGAAAAGAGATCCTGAGATAATAGATTTGATAATATAGACAAAGCAACATGTGTGCATATTGCAGATGAGAAATAGTCAATATTGCAGATATGCAGAATTGTAGGGGATCTATAAACAAGTAATGAGAGAATATAGATCAGAATCAGAATCAGAATCTCTTTATTTCACCAAGTATGTTACACATACAAGGAATTTGTCTTGGTGAGAGCAACACGGATGACAAGTAACAAAAAACACAGAACACAGTCTTAACCTAAAGGAAAATGACACTAAACATAAATAGGGTAGGGGATAAATTAAAAAAGTAAAAAGTACTAAAGGTAATAAAGACCTGAAAATATATTTACAGAAAAGAACATCTGTACAGGTGTACAAATGTACAAATAGTCATAGTGCAAATAGGCAGAGTGCAAAATAGCTGTTCAGTCCGGTTTGGTACAGTTCAGTTGTATATGCTGAGCACTACAGTTTATCAAGACCAGAAACAAAACAGCTTCCAGGAAAAAACAGAGGTTTATTTATAACTCTAAACACTCACTTCATTGGAGGATGCGGGCATCGATCCCGCTACCTCTCGCATGCTAAGCGAGCGCTCTACCATTTGAGCTAATCCCCCATACACCCTTTCAAGTTTTTGCAACAACACTGCAAATCTTAGCAAAAAGACTGGAAACGAAACATTTTGGTAAAACGAACAAACAACATCATTTTAATCTTATCTGCAAACATCGTTTCCTGCCTTTTTCTCCCCAGTGACATTTTGTCAGCAGTAACATTTTTAAAGTGTGTGGATTCAGGATCATTCATTAGATGTCTAAATTGGCAAAAGTGGGCAAATTGTGTTTTTATGCAGGAGAATATAAAACATTCCCTCAAGTTCTGAACAGAGGACAACTCTTTACTGTGATTTTTACTGTTGGAACTTGAACAGCTGCCTTTGGAGGATGCGGGCATCGATCCCGCTACCTCTCGCATGCTAAGCGAGCGCTCTACCATTTGAGCTAATCCCCCACACTGAAAGAAGTTAGTAGCATGAGGGTTTCACCAAGAACAATATAGTTTTCTGTTTATTTTTATTAATATTGATTTCTGTTTTCTTTTTGGAAGTGCGTTATTTTTCAGATTTGAGAAGATAGTTCTTTATTCAATGATTATTGATTTCTAGGGGGAAATGATCACAAGGATTTTCTAATGTAGTGAACTTTTGTTCATGTACTTCGTGACTTTTTCAGGGCTTATCCAATAGACCTTCCGTGTAACAGCGTCGTCGTTAAGTTTGGCGCAGGTAATAGCATAGGGGGAGATCTTACGGCAGTTTAAGTGGTACTGAACAGACTGAAAAAGGAGCTTTTGGAGGATGCGGGCATCGATCCCGCTACCTCTCGCATGCTAAGCGAGCGCTCTACCATTTGAGCTAATCCCCCATACAATGCAAGGTTACACGTCATTCAGTGGAGAGCGGAGTCGTCCGCTTCTACTTCAGTTACTCGTTGCGAAGGAAAACAGATTCCTTCATTGGTGTTTCTCAATGTACAACCAATTGAAGTAGCAATCCTGACGATGTTCACACGTAACAAACTGCATTGAAATAGAAATAGTGCGAAATTCATGAATGCATATATTTCAGAATTGCTGAATAGCAGTGGTCCTAGAAAAGAGATCCTGAGATAATAGATTTGATAATATAGACAAAGCAACATGTGTGCATATTGCAGCTGAGAAATAGTCAATATTGCAGATATGCAGAATTGTAGGGGATCTATAAACAAGTAATGAGAGAATATAGATCAGAATCAGAATCAGAATCTCTTTATTTCACCAAGTATGTTACACATACAAGGAATTTGTCTTGGTGAGAGCAACACGGATGACAAGTAACAAAAAACACAGAACACAGTCTTAACCTAAAGGAAAATGACACTAAACATAAATAGGGTAGGGGATAAATTAAAAAAGTAAAAAGTACTAAAGGTAATAAAGACCTGAAAATATATTTACAGAAAAGAACATCTGTACAGGTGTACAAATGTACAAATAGTCATAGTGCAAATAGGCAGAGTGCAAAATAGCTGTTCAGTCCGGTTTGGTACAGTTCAGTTGTATATGCTGAGCACTACAGTTTAACAAGACCAGAAACAAAACAGCTTCCAGGAAAAAACAGAGGTTTATTTATAACTCTAAACACTCACTTCATTGGAGGATGCGGGCATCGATCCCGCTACCTCTCGCATGCTAAGCGAGCGCTCTACCATTTGAGCTAATCCCCCATACACCCTTTCAAGTTTTTGCAACAACACTGCAAATCTGCGCAAAAAGACTGGAAACGAAACATTTTGGTAAAACGAACAAACAACATCATTTTAATCTTATCTGCAAACATCGTTTCCTGCCTTTTTCTCCCCAGTGACATTTTGTCAGCAGTAACATTTTTAAAGTGTGTGGATTCAGGATCATTCATTAGATGTCTAAATTGGCAAAAGTGGGCAAATTGTGTTTTTATGCAGGAGAATATAAAACATTCCCTCAAGTTCTGAACAGAGGACAACTCTTTACTGTGACTTTTACTGTTGGAACTTGAACAGCTGCCTTTGGAGGATGCGGGCATCGATCCCGCTACCTCTCGCATGCTAAGCGAGCGCTCTACCATTTGAGCTAATCCCCCACACTGAAAGAAGTTAGTAGCATGAGGGTTTCACCAAGAACAATATAGTTTTCTGTTTATTTTTATTAATATTGATTTCTGTTTTCTTTTTGGAAGTGCGTTATTTTTCAGATTTGAGAAGATAGTTCTTTATTCAATGATTATTGATTTCTAGGGGGAAATGATCACAAGGATTTTCTAATGTAGTGAACTTTTGTTCATGTACTCCGTGACTTTTTCAGGGCTTATCCAATAGACCTTCCGTGTAACAGCGTCGTCGTTAAGTTTGGCGCAGGTAATAGCATAGGGGGAGATCTTAGGGCAGTTTAAGTGGTACTGAACAGACTGAAAAAGGAGCTTTTGGAGGATGCGGGCATCGATCCCGCTACCTCTCGCATGCTAAGCGAGCGCTCTACCATTTGAGCTAACCCCCCATACAATGCAAGGTTACACGTCATTCAGTGGAGAGCGGAGTGGTCCGCTTCTACTTCAGTTACTCGTTGCGAAGGAAAACAGATTCCTTCATTGGTGTTTCTCAATGTACAACCAATTGAAGTAGCAATCCTGACGATGTTCACACGTAACAAACTGCATTGAAATAGAAATAGTGCGAAATTCATGAATGCATATATTTCAGAATTGCTGAATAGCAGTGGTCCTAGAAAAGAGATCCTGAGATAATAGATTTGATAATATAGACAAAGCAACATGTGTGCATATTGCAGCTGAGAAATAGTCAATATTGCAGATATGCAGAATTGTAGGGGATCTATAAACAAGTAATGAGAGAATATAGATCAGAATCAGAATCAGAATCTCTTTATTTCACCAAGTATGTTACACATACAAGGAATTTGTCTTGGTGAGAGCAACACGGATGACAAGTAACAAAAAACACAGAACACAGTTTTAACCTAAAGGAAAATGACACTAAACATAAATAGGGTAGGGGATAAATTAAAAAAGTAAAAAGTACTAAAGGTAATAAAGACCTGAAAATATATTTACAGAAAAGAACATCTGTACAGGTGTACAAATGTACAAATAGTCATAGTGCAAATAGGCAGAGTGCAAAATAGCTGTTCAGTCCGGTTTGGTACAGTTCAGTTGTATATGCTGAGCACTACAGTTTAACAAGACCAGAAACAAAACAGCTTCCAGGAAAAAACAGAGGTTTATTTATAACTCTAAACACTCACTTCATTGGAGGATGCGGGCATCGATCCCGCTACCTCTCGCATGCTAAGCGAGCGCTCTACCATTTGAGCTAATCCCCCACACACCCTTTCAAGTTTTTGCAACAACACTGCAAATCTGCGCAAAAAGACTGGAAACGAAACATTTTGGTAAAACGAACAAACAACATCATTTTAATCTTATCTGCAAACATCGTTTCCTGCCTTTTTCTCCCCAGTGACATTTTGTCAGCAGTAACATTTTTAAAGTGTGTGGATTCAGGATCATTCATTAGATGTCTAAATTGGCAAAAGTGGGCAAATTGTGTTTTTATGCAGGAGAATATAAAACATTCCCTCAAGTTCTGAACAGAGGACAACTCTTTACTGTGATTTTTACTGTTGGAACTTGAACAGCTGCCTTTGGAGGATGCGGGCATCGATCCCGCTACCTCTCGCATGCTAAGCGAGCGCTCTACCATTTGAGCTAATCCCCCACACTGAAAGAAGTTAGTAGCATGAGGGTTTCACCAAGAACAATATAGTTTTCTGTTTATTTTTATTAATATTGATTTCTGTTTTCTTTTTGGAAGTGCGTTATTTTTCAGATTTGAGAAGATAGTTCTTTATTCAATGATTATTGATTTCTAGGGGGAAATGATCCCAAGGATTTTCTAATGTAGTGAACTTTTGTTCATGTACTCCGTGACTTTTTCAGGGCTTATCCAATAGACCTTCCGTGTAACAGCGTCGTCGTTAAGTTTGGCGCAGGTAATAGCATAGGGGGAGATCTTAGGGCAGTTTAAGTGGTACTGAACAGACTGAAAAAGGAGCTTTTGGAGGATGCGGGCATCGATCCCGCTACCTCTCGCATGCTAAGCGAGCGCTCTACCATTTGAGCTAACCCCCCATACAATGCAAGGTTACACGTCATTCAGTGGAGAGCGGAGTGGTCCGCTTCTACTTCAGTTACTCGTTGCGAAGGAAAACAGATTCCTTCATTGGTGTTTCTCAATGTACAACCAATTGAAGTAGCAATCCTGACGATGTTCACACGTAACAAACTGCATTGAAATAGAAATAGTGCGAAATTCATGAATGCATATATTTCAGAATTGCTGAATAGCAGTGGTCCTAGAAAAGAGATCCTGAGATAATAGATTTGATAATATAGACAAAGCAACATGTGTGCATATTGCAGCTGAGAAATAGTCAATATTGCAGATATGCAGAATTGTAGGGGATCTATAAACAAGTAATGAGAGAATATAGATCAGAATCAGAATCAGAATCTCTTTATTTCACCAAGTATGTTACACATACAAGGAATTTGTCTTGGTGAGAGCAACACGGATGAAAAGTAACAAAAAACACAGAACACAGTCTTAACCTAAAGGAAAATGACACTAAACATAAATAGGGTAGGGGATAAATTAAAAAAGTAAAAAGTACTAAAGGTAATAAAGACCTGAAAATATATTTACAGAAAAGAACATCTGTACAGGTGTACAAATGTACAAATAGTCATAGTGCAAATAGGCAGAGTGCAAAATAGCTGTTCAGTCTGGTTTGGTACAGTTCAGTTGTATGCTGAGCACTACAGTTTAACAAGACCAGAAACAAAACAGCTTCCAGGAAAAAACAGAGGTTTATTTATAACTCTAAACACTCACTTCATTGGAGGATGCGGGCATCGATCCCGCTACCTCTCGCATGCTAAGCGAGCGCTCTACCATTTGAGCTAATCCCCCATACACCCTTTCAAGTTTTTGCAACAACACTGCAAATCTGCGCAAAAAGACTGGAAACGAAACATTTTGGTAAAACGAACAAACAACATCATTTTAATCTTAACTGCAAACATCGTTTCCTGCCTTTTTCTCCCCAGTGACATTTTGTCAGCAGTAACATTTTTAAAGTGTGTGGATTCAGGACCATTCATTAGATGTCTAAATTGGCAAAAGTGGGCAAATTGTGTTTTTATGCAGGAGAATATAAAACATTCCCTCAAGTTCTGAACAGAGGACAACTCTTTACTGTGATTTTTACTGTTGGAACTTGAACAGCTGCCTTTGGAGGATGCGGGCATCGATCCCGCTACCTCTCGCATGCTAAGCGAGCGCTCCACCATTTGAGCTAATCCCCCACACTGAAAGAAGTTAGTAGCATGAGGGTTTCACCAAGAACAATATAGTTTTCTGTTTATTTTTATTAATATTGATTTCTGTTTTCTTTTTGGAAGTGCGTTATTTTTCAGATTTGAGAAGATAGTTCTTTATTCAATGATTATTGATTTCTAGGGGGAAATGATCACAAGGATTTTCTAATGTAGTGAACTTTTGTTCATGTACTCCGTGACTTTTTCAGGGCTTATCCAATAGACCTTCCGTGTAACAGCGTCGTCGTTAAGTTTGGCGCAGGTAATAGCATAGGGGGAGATCTTAGGGCAGTTTAAGTGGTACTGAACAGACTGAAAAAGGAGCTTTTGGAGGATGCGGGCATCGATCCCGCTACCTCTCGATGCTAAGCGAGCGCTCTACCATTTGAGCTAATCCCCCATACAATGCGAGGTTACACGTCATTCAGTGGAGAGCGGAGTGGTCCGCTTCTACTTCAGTTACTCGTTGCGAAGGAAAACAGATTCCTTCATTGGTGTTTCTCAATGTACAACCAACTGAAGTAGCAATCCTGACGATGTTCACACGTAACAAACTGCATTGAAATAGAAATAGTGCGAAATTCATGAATGCATATATTTCAGAATTGCTGAATAGCAGTGGTCCTAGAAAAGAGATCCTGAGATAATAGATTTGATAATATAGACAAAGCAACATGTGTGCATATTGCAGCTGAGAAATAGTCAATATTGCAGATATGCAGAATTGTAGGGGATCTATAAACAAGTAATGAGAGAATATAGATCAGAATCAGAATCAGAATCTCTTTATTTCACCAAGTATGTTACACATACAAGGAATTTGTCTTGGTGAGAGCAACACGGATGAAAAGTAACAAAAAACACAGAACACATTCTTAACCTAAAGGAAAATGACACTAAACATAAATAGGGTAGGGGATAAATTAAAAAAGTAAAAAGTACTAAAGGTAATAAAGACCTGAAAATATATTTACAGAAAAGAACATCTGTACAGGTGTACAAATGTACAAATAGTCATAGTGCAAATAGGCAGAGTGCAAAATAGCTGTTCAGTCCGGTTTGGTACAGTTCAGTTGTATGCTGAGCACTACAGTTTAACAAGACCAGAAACAAAACAGCTTCCAGGAAAAAACAGAGGTTTATTTATAACTCTAAACACTCACTTCATTGGAGAATGCGGGCATCGATCCTGCTACCTCTCGCATGCTAAGCGAGCGCTCTACCATTTGAGCTAATCCCCCATACAATGCAAGGTTACACGTCATTCAGTGGAGAGCGGAGTGGTTCGCTTCTACTTCAGTTACTCGTTGCGAAGGAAAACAGATTCCTTCATTGGTGTTTCTCAATGTACAACCAATTGAAGTAGCAATCCTGACGATG
Source organism: Salminus brasiliensis (assembly GCF_030463535.1). NCBI lineage: Eukaryota > Metazoa > Chordata > Actinopteri > Characiformes > Bryconidae > Salminus > Salminus brasiliensis. Next base: position 17,433,454 of record NC_132895.1, read on the forward strand.
TTCACACGTAACAAACTGCATTGAAATAGAAATAGTGCGAAATTCATGAATGCATATATTTCAGAATTGCTGAATAGCAGTGGTCCTAGAAAAGAGATCCTGAGATAATAGATTTGATAATATAGACAAAGCAACATGTGTGCATATTGCAGCTGAGAAATAGTCAATATTGCAGATATGCAGAATTGTAGGGGATCTATAAACAAGTAATGAGAGAATATAGATCAGAATCAGAATCAGAATCTCTTTATTTCACCAAGTATGTTACACATACAAGGAATTTGTCTTGGTGAGAGCAACACGGATGAAAAGTAACAAAAAACACAGAACACAGTCTTAACCTAAAGGAAAATGACACTAAACATAAATAGGGTAGGGGATAAATTAAAAAAGTAAAAAGTACTAAAGGTAATAAAGACCTGAAAATATATTTACAGAAGAGAACATCTGTACAGGTGTACAAATGTACAAATAGTCATAGTGCAAATAGGCAGAGTGCAAAATAGCTGTTCAGTCCGGTTTGGTACAGTTCAGTTGTATGCTGAGCACTACAGTTTAACAAGACCAGAAACAAAACAGCTTCCAGGAAAAAACAGAGGTTTATTTATAACTCTAAACACTCACCTCATTGGAGGATGCGGGCATCGATCCCGCTACCTCTCGCATGCTAAGCGAGCGCTCTACCATTTGAGCTAATCCCCCATACACCCTTTCTAGTTTTTGCAACAACACTGCAAATCTGCGCAAAAAGACTGGAAACGAAACATTTTGGTAAAACGAACAAACAACATCATTTTAATCTTATCTGCAAACATCGTTTCCTGCCTTTTTCTCCCCAGTGACATTTTGTCAGCAGTAACATTTTTAAAGTGTGTGGATTCAGGACCATTCATTAGATGTCTAAATTGGCAAAAGTGGGCAAATTGTGTTTTTATGCAGGAGAATATAAAACATTCCCTCAAGTTCTGAACAGAGGACAACTCTTTACTGTGATTTTTACTGTTGGAACTTGAACAGCTGCCTTTGGAGGATTCGGGCATCGATCCCGCTACCTCTCGCATGCTAAGCGAGCGCTCTACCATTTGAGCTAATCCCCCACACTGAAAGAAGTTAGTAGCATGAGGGTTTCACCAAGAACAATATAGTTTTCTGTTTATTTTTATTAATATTGATTTCTGTTTTCTTTTTGGAAGTGCGTTATTTTTCAGATTTGAGAAGATAGTTCTTTATTCAATGATTATTGATTTCTAGGGGGAAATGATCACAAGGATTTTCTAATGTAGTGAACTTTTGTTCATGTACTCCGTGACTTTTTCAGGGCTTATCCAATAGACCTTCCGTGTAACAGCGTCGTCGTTAAGTTTGGCGCAGGTAATAGCATAGGGGGAGATCTTACGGCAGTTTAAGTGGTACTGAACAGACTGAAAAAGGAGCTTTTGGAGGATGCGGGCATCGATCCCGCTACCTCTCGCATGCTAAGCGAGCGCTCTACCATTTGAGCTAATCCCCCATACAATGCGAGGTTACACGTCATTCAGTGGAGAGCGGAGTGGTCCGCTTCTACTTCAGTTACACGTTGCGAAGGAAAACAGATTCCTTCATTGGTGTTTCTCAATGTACAACCAATTGAAGTAGCAATCCTGACGATGTTCACACGTAACAAACTGCATTGAAATAGAAATAGTGCGAAATTCATGAATGCATATATTTCAGAATTGCTGAATAGCAGTGGTCCTAGAAAAGAGATCCTGAGATAATAGATTTGATAATATAGACAAAGCAACATGTTTGCATATTGCAGCTGAGAAATAGTCAATATTGCAGATATGCAGAATTGTAGGGGATCTATAAACAAGTAATGAGAGAATATAGATCAGAATCAGAATCAGAATCTCTTTATTTCACCAAGTATGTTACACATACAAGGAATTTGTCTTGGTGAGAGCAACACGGATGAAAAGTAACAAAAAACACAGAACACAGTCTTAACCTAAAGGAAAATGACACTAAACATAAATAGGGTAGGGGATAAATTAAAAAAGTAAAAAGTACTAAAGGTAATAAAGACCTGAAAATATATTTACAGAAAAGAACATCTGTACAGGTGTACAAATGTACAAATAGTCATAGTGCAAATAGGCAGAGTGCAAAATAGCTGTTCAGTCCGGTTTGGTACAGTTCAGTTGTATGCTGAGCACTACAGTTTAACAAGACCAGAAACAAAACAGCTTCCAGGAAAAAACAGAGGTTTATTTATAACTCTAAACACTCACTTCATTGGAGGATGCGGGCATCGATCCCGCTACCTCTCGCATGCTAAGCGAGCGCTCTACCATTTGAGCTAATCCCCCATACACCCTTTCTAGTTTTTGCAACAACACTGCAAATCTGCGCAAAAAGACTGGAAACGAAACATTTTGGTAAAACGAATAAACAACATCATTTTAATCTTATCTGCAAACATCGTTTCCTGCCTTTTTCTCCCCAGTGACATTTTGTCAGCAGTAACATTTTTAAAGTGTGTGGATTCAGGACCATTCATTAGATGTCTAAATTGGCAAAAGTGGGCAAATTGTGTTTTTATGCAGGAGAATATAAAACATTCCCTCAAGTTCTGAACAGAGGACAACTCTTTACTGTGATTTTTACTGTTGGAACTTGAACAGCTGCCTTTGGAGGATGCCGGCATCGATCCCGCTACCTCTCGCATGCTAAGCGAGCGCTCTACCATTTGAGCTAATCCCCCACACTGAAAGAAGTTAGTAGCATGAGGGTTTCACCAAGAACAATATAGTTTTCTGTTTATTTTTATTAATATTGATTTCTGTTTTCTTTTTGGAAGTGCGTTATTTTTCAGATTTGAGAAGATAGTTCTTTATTCAATGATTATTGATTTCTAGGGGGAAATGATCACAAGGATTTTCTAATGTAGTGAACTTTTGTTCATGTACTCCGTGACTTTTTCAGGGCTTATCCAATAGACCTTCCGTGTAACAGCGTCGTCGTTAAGTTTAGCGCAGGTAATAGCATAGGGGGAGATCTTAGGGCAGTTTAAGTGGTACTGAACAGACTGAAAAAGGAGCTTTTGGAGGATGCGGGCATCGATCCCGCTACCTCTCGCATGCTAAGCGAGCGCTCTACCATTTGAGCTAATCCCCCATACAATGCAAGGTTACACGTCATTCAGTGGAGAGCGGAGTGGTCCGCTTCTACTTCAGTTACTCGTTGCGAAGGAAAACAGATTCCTTCATTGGTGTTTCTCAATGTACAACCAATTGAAGTAGCAATCCTGACGATGTTCACACGTAACAAACTGCATTGAAATAGAAATAGTGCGAAATTCATGAATGCATATATTTCAGAATTGCTGAATAGCAGTGGTCCTAGAAAAGAGATCCTGAGATAATAGATTTGATAATATAGACAAAGCAACATGTGTGCATATTGCAGCTGAGAAATAGTCAATATTGCAGATATGCAGAATTGTAGGGGATCTATAAACAAGTAATGAGAGAATATAGATCAGAATCAGAATCAGAATCTCTTTATTTCACCAAGTATGTTACACATACAAGGAATTTGTCTTGGTGAGAGCAACACGGATGAAAAGTAACAAAAAACACAGAACACAGTCTTAACCTAAAGGAAAATGACACTAAACATAAATAGGGTAGGGGATAAATTAAAAAAGTAAAAAGTACTAAAGGTAATAAAGACCTGAAAATATATTTACAGAAGAGAACATCTGTACAGGTGTACAAATGTACAAATAGTCATAGTGCAAATAGGCAGAGTGCAAAATAGCTGTTCAGTCCGGTTTGGTACAGTTCAGTTGTATGCTGAGCACTACAGTTTAACAAGACCAGAAACAAAACAGCTTCCAGGAAAAAACAGAGGTTTATTTATAACTCTAAACACTCACCTCATTGGAGGATGCTGGCATCGATCCCGCTACCTCTCGCATGCTAAGCGAGCGCTCTACCATTTGAGCTAATCCCCCATACACCCTTTCTAGTTTTTGCAACAACACTGCAAATCTGCGCAAAAAGACTGGAAACGAAACATTCTGGTAAAACGAACAAACAACATCATTTTAATCTTATCTGCAAACATCGTTTCCTGCCTTTTTCTCCCCAGTGACATTTTGTCAGCAGTAACATTTTTAAAGTGTGTGGATTCAGGACCATTCATTAGATGTCTAAATTGGCAAAAGTGGGCAAATTGTGTTTTTATGCAGGAGAATATAAAACATTCCCTCAAGTTCTGAACAGAGGACAACTCTTTACTGTGATTTTTACTGTTGGAACTTGAACAGCTGCCTTTGGAGGATTCGGGCATCGATCCCGCTACCTCTCGCATGCTAAGCGAGCGCTCTACCATTTGAGCTAATCCCCCACACTGAAAGAAGTTAGTAGCATGAGGGTTTCACCAAGAACAATATAGTTTTCTGTTTATTTTTATTAATATTGATTTCTGTTTTCTTTTTGGAAGTGCGTTATTTTTCAGATTTGAGAAGATAGTTCTTTATTCAATGATTATTGATTTCTAGGGGGAAATGATCACAAGGATTTTCTAATGTAGTGAACTTTTGTTCATGTACTCCGTGACTTTTTCAGGGCTTATCCAATAGACCTTCCGTGTAACAGCGTCGTCGTTAAGTTTGGCGCAGGTAATAGCATAGGGGGAGATCTTAGGGCAGTTTAAGTGGTACTGAACAGACTGAAAAAGGAGCTTTTGGAGGATGCGGGCATTTATCCCGCTACCTCTCGCATGCTAAGCGAGCGCTCTACCATTTGAGCTAATCCCCCATACAATGCAAGGTTACACGTCATTCAGTGGAGAGCGGAGTGGTCCGCTTCTACTTCAGTTACTCGTTGCGAAGGAAAACAGATTCCTTCATTGGTGTTTCTCAATGTACAACCAATTGAAGTAGCAATCCTGACGATGTTCACACGTAACAAACTGCATTGAAATAGAAATAGTGCGAAATTCATGAATGCATATATTTCAGAATTGCTGAATAGCAGTGGTCCTAGAAAAGAGATCCTGAGATAATAGATTTGATAATATAGACAAAGCAACATGTGTGCATATTGCAGCTGAGAAATAGTCAATATTGCAGATATGCAGAATTGTAGGGGATCTATAAACAAGTAATGAGAGAATATAGATCAGAATCAGAATCAGAATCTCTTTATTTCACCAAGTATGTTACACATACAAGGAATTTGTCTTGGTGAGAGCAACACGGATGAAAAGTAACAAAAAAAACAGAACACAGTCTTAACCTAAAGGAAAATGACACTAAACATAAATAGGGTAGGGGATAAATTAAAAAAGTAAAAAGTACTAAAGGTAATAAAGACCTGAAAATATATTTACAGAAAAGAACATCTGTACATGTGTACAAATGTACAAATAGTCATAGTGCAAATAGGCAGAGTGCAAAATAGCTGTTCAGTCCGGTTTGGTACAGTTCAGTTGTATGCTGAGCACTACAGTTTAACAAGACCAGAAACAAAACAGCTTCCAGGAAAAAACAGAGGTTTATTTATAACTCTAAACACTCACCTCATTGGAGGATGCGGGCATCGATCCCGCTACCTCTCGCATGCTAAGCGAGCGCTCTACCATTTGAGCTAATCCCCCATACACCCTTTCTAGTTTTTGCAACAACACTGCAAATCTGCGCAAAAAGACTGGAAACGAAACATTTTGGTAAAACGAATAAACAACATCATTTTAATCTTATCTGCAAACATCGTTTCCTGCCTTTTTCTCCCCAGTGACATTTTGTCAGCAGTAACATTTTTAAAGTGTGTGGATTCAGGACCATTCATTAGATGTCTAAATTGGCAAAAGTGGGCAAATTGTGTTTTTATGCAGGAGAATATAAAACATTCCCTCAAGTTCTGAACAGAGGACAACTCTTTACTGTGATTTTTACTGTTGGAACTTGAACAGCTGCCTTTGGAGGATGCCGGCATCGATCCCGCTACCTCTCGCATTCTAAGCGAGCGCTCTACCATTTGAGCTAATCCCCCACACTGAAAGAAGTTAGTAGCATGAGGGTTTCACCAAGAACAATATAGTTTTCTGTTTATTTTTATTAATATTGATTTCTGTTTTCTTTTTGGAAGTGCGTTATTTTTCAGATTTGAGAAGATAGTTCTTTATTCAATGATTATTGATTTCTAGGGGGAAATGATCACAAGGATTTTCTAATGTAGTGAACTTTTGTTCATGTACTCCGTGACTTTTTCAGGGCTTATCCAATAGACCTTCCGTGTAACAGCGTCGTCGTTAAGTTTAGCGCAGGTAATAGCATAGGGGGAGATCTTAGGGCAGTTTAAGTGGTACTGAACAGACTGAAAAAGGAGCTTTTGGAGGATGCGGGCATCGATCCCGCTACCTCTCGCATGCTAAGCGAGCGCTCTACCATTTGAGCTAATCCCCCATACAATGCAAGGTTACACGTCATTCAGTGGAGAGCGGCGTGGTCCGCTTCTACTTCAGTTACTCGTTGCGAAGGAAAACAGATTCCTTCATTGGTGTTTCTCAATGTACAACCAATTGAAGTAGCAATCCTGACGATGTTCACACGTAACAAACTGCATTGAAATAGAAATAGTGCGAAATTCATGAATGCATATATTTCAGAATTGCTGAATAGCAGTGGTCCTAGAAAAGAGATCCTGAGATAATAGATTTGATAATATAGACAAAGCAACATGTGTGCATATTGCAGCTGAGAAATAGTCAATATTGCAGATATGCAGAATTGTAGGGGATCTATAAACAAGTAATGAGAGAATATAGATCAGAATCAGAATCAGAATCTCTTTATTTCACCAAGTATGTTACACATACAAGGAATTTGTCTTGGTGAGAGCAACACGGATGAAAAGTAACAAAAAACACAGAACACAGTCTTAACCTAAAGGAAAATGACACTAAACATAAATAGGGTAGGGGATAAATTAAAAAAGTAAAAAGTACTAAAGGTAATAAAGACCTGAAAATATATTTACAGAAAAGAACATCTGTACAGGTGTACAAATGTACAAATAGTCATAGTGCAAATAGGCAGAGTGCAAAATAGCTGTTCAGTCCGGTTTGGTACAGTTCAGTTGTATGCTGAGCACTACAGTTTAACAAGACCAGAAACAAAACAGCTTCCAGGAAAAAACAGAGGTTTATTTATAACTCAAAACACTCACTTCATTGGAGGATGCGGGCATCGATCCCGCTACCTCTCGCATGCTAAGCGAGCGCTCTACCATTTGAGCTAATCCCCCATACACCCTTTCAAGTTTTTGCAACAACACTGCAAATCTGCGCAAAAAGACTGGAAACGAAACATTTTGGTAAAACGAACAAACAACATCATTTTAATCTTATCTGCAAACATCGTTTCCTGCCTTTTTCTCCCCAGTGACATTTTGTCAGCAGTAACATTTTTAAAGTGTGTGGATTCAGGATCATTTCACCAAGAACAATATAGTTTTCTGTTTATTTTTATTAATATTGATTTCTGTTTTCTTTTTGGAAGTGCGTTATTTTTCAGATTTGAGAAGATAGTTCTTTATTCAATGATTATTGATTTCTAGGGGGAAATGATCCCAAGGATTTTCTAATGTAGTGAACTTTTGTTCATGTACTCCGTGACTTTTTCAGGGCTTATCCAATAGACCTTCCGTGTAACAGCGTCGTCGTTAAGTTTGGCGCAGGTAATAGCATAGGGGGAGATCTTAGGGCAGTTTAAGTGGTACTGAACAGACTGAAAAAGGAGCTTTTGGAGGATGCGGGCATCGATCCCGGTACCTCTCGCATGCTAAGCGAGCGCTCTACCATTTGAGCTAACCCCCCATACAATGCAAGGTTACACGTCATTCAGTGGAGAGCGGAGTGGTCCGCTTCTACTTCAGTTACTCGTTGCGAAGGAAAACAGATTCCTTCATTGGTGTTTCTCAATGTACAACCAATTGAAGTAGCAATCCTGACGATGTTCACACGTAACAAACTGCATTGAAATAGAAATAGTGCGAAATTCATGAATGCATATATTTCAGAATTGCTGAATAGCAGTGGTCCTAGAAAAGAGATCCTGAGATAATAGATTTGATAATATAGACAAAGCAACATGTGTGCATATTGCAGCTGAGAAATAGTCAATATTGCAGATATGCAGAATTGTAGGGGATCTATAAACAAGTAATGAGAGAATATAGATCAGAATCAGAATCAGAATCTCTTTATTTCACCAAGTATGTTACACATACAAGGAATTTGTCTTGGTGAGAGCAACACGGATGAAAAGTAACAAAAAACACAGAACACAGTCTTAACCTAAAGGAAAATGACACTAAACATAAATAGGGTAGGGGATAAATTAAAAAAGTAAAAAGTACTAAAGGTAATAAAGACCTGAAAATATATTTACAGAAAAGAACATCTGTACAGGTGTACAAATGTACAAATAGTCATAGTGCAAATAGGCAGAGTGCAAAATAGCTGTTCAGTCCGGTTTGGTACAGTTCAGTTGTATGCTGAGCACTACAGTTTAACAAGACCAGAAACAAAACAGCTTCCAGGAAAAAACAGAGGTTTATTTATAACTCTAAACACTCACTTCATTGGAGGATGCGGGCATCGATCCCGCTACCTCTCGCATGCTAAGCGAGCGCTCTACCATTTGAGCTAATCCCCCATACACCCTTTCAAGTTTTTGCAACAACACTGCAAATCTGCGCAAAAAGACTGGAAACGAAACATTTTGGTAAAACGAACAAACAACATCATTTTAATCTTAACTGCAAACATCGTTTCCTGCCTTTTTCTCCCCAGTGACATTTTGTCAGCAGTAACATTTTTAAAGTGTGTGGATTCAGGACCATTCGTTAGATGTCTAAATTGGCAAAAGTGGGCAAATTGTGTTTTTATGCAGGAGAATATAAAACATTCCCTCAAGTTCTGAACAGAGGACAACTCTTTACTGTGATTTTTACTGTTGGAACTTGAACAGCTGCCTTTGGAGGATGCGGGCATCGATCCCGCTACCTCTCGCATGCTAAGCGAGCGCTCTACCATTTGAGCTAATCCCCCACACTGAAAGAAGTTAGTAGCATGAGGGTTTCACCAAGAACAATATAGTTTTCTGTTTATTTTTATTAATATTGATTTCTGTTTTCTTTTTGGAAGTGCGTTATTTTTCAGATTTGAGAAGATAGTTCTTTATTCAATGATTATTGATTTCTAGGGGGAAATGATCACAAGGATTTTCTAATGTAGTGAACTTTTGTTCATGTACTCCGTGACTTTTTCAGGGCTTATCCAATAGACCTTCCGTGTAACAGCGTCGTCGTTAAGTTTGGCGCAGGTAATAGCATAGGGGGAGATCTTAGGGCAGTTTAAGTGGTACTGAACAGACTGAAAAAGGAGCTTTTGGAGGATGCGGGCATCGATCCCGCTACCTCTCGATGCTAAGCGAGCGCTCTACCATTTGAGCTAATCCCCCATACAATGAGAGGTTACACGTCATTCAGTGGAGAGCGGAGTGGTCCGCTTCTACTTCAGTTACTCGTTGCGAAGGAAAACAGATTCCTTCATTGGTGTTTCTCAATGTACAACCAACTGAAGTAGCAATCCTGACGATGTTCACACGTAACAAACTGCATTGAAATAGAAATAGTGCGAAATTCATGAATGCATATATTTCAGAATTGCTGAATAGCAGTGGTCCTAGAAAAGAGATCCTGAGATAATAGATTTGATAATATAGACAAAGCAACATGTGTGCATATTGCAGATGAGAAATAGTCAATATTGCAGATATGCAGAATTGTAGGGGATCTATAAACAAGTAATGAGAGAATATAGATCAGAATCAGAATCAGAATCTCTTTATTTCACCAAGTATGTTACACATACAAGGAATTTGTCTTGGTGAGAGCAACACGGATGAAAAGTAACAAAAAACACAGAACACATTCTTAACCTAAAGGAAAATGACACTAAACATAAATAGGGTAGGGGATAAATTAAAAAAGTAAAAAGTACTAAAGGTAATAAAGACCTGAAAATATATTTACAGAAAAGAACATCTGTACAGGTGTACAAATGTACAAATAGTCATAGTGCAAATAGGCAGAGTGCAAAATAGCTGTTCAGTCCGGTTTGGTACAGTTCAGTTGTATGCTGAGCACTACAGTTTAACAAGACCAGAAACAAAACAGCTTCCAGGAAAAAACAGAGGTTTATTTATAACTCTAAACACTCACTTCATTGGAGAATGCGGGCATCGATCCCGCTACCTCTCGCATGCTAAGCGAGCGCTCTACCATTTGAGCTAATCCCCCATACACCCTTTCAAGTTTTTGCAACAACACTGCAAATCTGCGCAAAAAGACTGGAAACGAAACATTTTGGTAAAACGAACAAACAACATCATTTTAATCTTATCTGCAAACATCGTTTCCTGCCTTTTTCTCCCCAGTGACATTTTGTCAGCAGTAACATTTTTAAAGTGTGTGGATTCAGGACCATTCATTAGATGTCTAAATTGGCAAAAGTGGGCAAATTGTGTTTTTATGCAGGAGAATATAAAACATTCCCTCAAGTTCTGAACAGAGGACAACTCTTTACTGTGATTTTTACTGTTGGAACTTGAACAGCTGCCTTTGGAGGATGCGGGCATCGATCCCGCTACCTCTCGCATGCTAAGCGAGCGCTCTACCATTTGAGCTAATCCCCCACACTGAAAGAAGTTAGTAGCATGAGGGTTTCACCAAGAACAATATAGTTTTCTGTTTATTTTTATTAATATTGATTTCTGTTTTCTTTTTGGAAGTGCGTTATTTTTCAGATTTGAGAAGATAGTTCTTTATTCAATGATTATTGATTTCTAGGGGGAAATGATCCCAAGGATTTTCTAATGTAGTGAACTTTTGTTCATGTACTCCGTGACTTTTTCAGGGCTTATCCAATAGACCTTCCGTGTAACAGCGTCGTCGTTAAGTTTGGCGCAGGTAATAGCATAGGGGGAGATCTTAGGGCAGTTTAAGTGGTACTGAACAGACTGAAAAAGGAGCTTTTGGAGGATGCGGGCATCGATCCCGCTACCTCTCGCATGCTAAGCGAGCGCTCTACCATTTGAGCTAATCCCCCATACAATGCGAGGTTACACGTCATTCAGTGGAGAGCGGAGTGGTCCGCTTCTACTTCAGTTACTCGTTGCGAAGGAAAACAGATTCCTTCATTGGTGTTTCTCAATGTACAACCAATTGAAGTAGCAATCCTGACGATGTTCACACGTAACAAACTGCATTGAAATAGAAATAGTGCGAAATTCATGAATGCATATATTTCAGAATTGCTGAATAGCAGTGGTCCTAGAAAAGAGATCCTGAGATAATAGATTTGATAATATAGACAAAGCAACATGTGTGCATATTGCAGCTGAGAAATAGTCAATATTGCAGATATGCAGAATTGTAGGGGATCTATAAACAAGTAATGAGAGAATATAGATCAGAATCAGAATCAGAATCTCTTTATTTCACCAAGTATGTTACACATACAAGGAATTTGTCTTGGTGAGAGCAACACGGATGAAAAGTAACAAAAAACACAGAACACATTCTTAACCTAAAGGAAAATGACACTAAACATAAATAGGGTAGGGGATAAATTAAAAAAGTAAAAAGTACTAAAGGTAATAAAGACCTGAAAATATATTTACAGAAAAGAACATCTGTACAGGTGTACAAATGTACAAATAGTCATAGTGCAAAGAGGCAGAGTGCAAAATAGCTGTTCAGTCCGGTTTGGTACAGTTCAGTTGTATGCTGAGCACTACAGTTTAACAAGACCAGAAACAAAACAGCTTCAAGGAAAAAACAGAGGTTTATTTATAACTCTAAACACTCACTTCATTGGAGAATGCGGGCATCGATCCTGCTACCTCTCGCATGCTAAGCGAGCGCTCTACCATTTGAGCTAATCCCCCATACAATGCGAGGTTACACGTCATTCAGTGGAGAGCGGAGTGGTCCGCTTCTACTTCAGTTACTCGTTGCGAAGGAAAACAGATTCCTTCATTGGTGTTTCTCAATGTACAACCAATTGAAGTAGCAATCCTGACGATGTTCACACGTAACAAACTGCATTGAAATAGAAATAGTGCGAAATTCATGAATGCATATATTTCAGAATTGCTGAATAGCAGTGGTCCTAGAAAAGAGATCCTGAGATAATAGATTTGATAATATAGACAAAGCAACATGTGTGCATATTGCAGCTGAGAAATAGTCAATATTGCAGATATGCAGAATTGTAGGGGATCTATAAACAAGTAATGAGAGAATATAGATCAGAATCAGAATCAGAATCTCTTTATTTCACCAAGTATGTTACACATACAAGGAATTTGTCTTGGTGAGAGCAACACGGATGAAAAGTAACAAAAAACACAGAACACATTCTTAACCTAAAGGAAAATGACACTAAACATAAATAGGGTAGGGGATAAATTAAAAAAGTAAAAAGTACTAAAGGTAATAAAGACCTGAAAATATATTTACAGAAAAGAACATCTGTACAGGTGTACAAATGTACAAATAGTCATAGTGCAAATAGGCAGAGTGCAAAATAGCTGTTCAGTCCGGTTTGGTACAGTTCAGTTGTATGCTGAGCACTACAGTTTAACAAGACCAGAAACAAAACAGCTTCCAGGAAAAAACAGAGGTTTATTTATAACTCTAAACACTCACTTCATTGGAGAATGCGGGCATCGATCCTGCTACCTCTCGCATGCTAAGCGAGCGCTCTACCATTTGAGCTAATCCCCCATACAATGCAAGGTTACACGTCATTCAGTGGAGAGCGGAGTGGTTCGCTTCTACTTCAGTTACTCGTTGCGAAGGAAAACAGATTCCTTCATTGGTGTTTCTCAATGTACAACCAATTGAAGTAGCAATCCTGACGATGTTCACACGTAACAAACTGCATTGAAATAGAAATAGTGCGAAATTCATGAATGCATATATTTCAGAATTGCTGAATAGCAGTGGTCCTAGAAAAGAGATCCTGAGATAATAGATTTGATAATATAGACAAAGCAACATGTGTGCATATTGCAGCTGAGAAATAGTCAATATTGCAGATATGCAGAATTGTAGGGGATCTATAAACAAGTAATGAGAGAATATAGATCAGAATCAGAATAAGAATCTCTTTATTTCACCAAGTATGTTACACATACAAGGAATTTGTCTTGGTGAGAGCAACACGGATGAAAAGTAACAAAAAACACAGAACACAGTCTTAACCTAAAGGAAAATGACACTAAACATAAATAGGGTAGGGGATAAATTAAAAAAGTAAAAAGTACTAAAGGTAATAAAGACCTGAAAATATATTTACAGAAAAGAACATCTGTACAGGTGTACAAATGTACAAATAGTCATAGTGCAAATAGGCAGAGTGCAAAATAGCTGTTCAGTCCGGTTTGGTACAGTTCAGTTGTATGCTGAGCACTACAGTTTAACAAGACCAGAAACAAAACAGCTTCCAGGAAAAAACAGAGGTTTATTTATAACTCTAAACACTCACCTCATTGGAGGATGCGGGCATCGATCCCGCTACCTCTCGCATGCTAAGCGAGCGCTCTACCATTTGAGCTAATCCCCCATACACCCTTTCTAGTTTTTGCAACAACACTGCAAATCTGCGCAAAAAGACTGGAAACGAAACATTTTGGTAAAACGAACAAACAACATCATTTTAATCTTATCTGCAAACATCGTTTCCTGCCTTTTTCTCCCCAGTGACATTTTGTCAGCAGTAACATTTTTAAAGTGTGTGGATTCAGGACCATTCATTAGATGTCTAAATTGGCAAAAGTGGGCAAATTGTGTTTTTATGCAGGAGAATATAAAACATTCACTCAAGTTCTGAACAGAGGACAACTCTTTACTGTGATTTTTACTGTTGGAACTTGAACAGCTGCCTTTGGAGGATGCGGGCATCGATCCCGCTACCTCTCGCATGCTAAGCGAGCGCTCTACCATTTGAGCTAATCCCCCACACTGAAAGAAGTTAGTAGCATGAGGGTTTCACCAAGAACAATATAGTTTTCTGTTTATTTTTATTAATATTGATTTCTGTTTTCTTTTTGGAAGTGCGTTATTTTTCAGATTTGAGAAGATAGTTCTTTATTCAATGATTATTGATTTCTAGGGGGAAATGATCACAAGGATTTTCTAATGTAGTGAACTTTTGTTCATGTACTCCGTGACTTTTTCAGGGCTTATCCAATAGACCTTCCGTGTAACAGCGTCGTCGTTAAGTTTGGCGCAGGTAATAGCATAGGGGGAGATCTTAGGGCAGTTTAAGTGGTACTGAACAGACTGAAAAAGGAGCTTTTGGAGGATGCGGGCATCGATCCCGCTACCTCTCGCATGCTAAGCGAGCGCTCTACCATTTGAGCTAATCCCCCATACAATGCGAGGTTACACGTCATTCAGTGGAGAGCGGAGTGGTCCGCTTCTACTTCAGTTACTCGTTGCGAAGGAAAACAGATTCCTTCATTGGTGTTTCTCAATGTACAACCAACTGAAGTAGCAATCCTGACGATGTTCACACGTAACAAACTGCATTGAAATAGAAATAGTGCGAAATTCATGAATGCATATATTTCAGAATTGCTGAATAGCAGTGGTCCTAGAAAAGAGATCCTGAGATAATAGATTTGATAATATAGACAAAGCAACATGTGTGCATATTGCAGATGAGAAATAGTCAATATTGCAGATATGCAGAATTGTAGGGGATCTATAAACAAGTAATGAGAGAATATAGATCAGAATCAGAATCAGAATCTCTTTATTTCACCAAGTATGTTACACATACAAGGAATTTGTCTTGGTGAGAGCAACACGGATGAAAAGTAACAAAAAACACAGAACACATTCTTAACCTAAAGGAAAATGACACTAAACATAAATAGGGTAGGGGATAAATTAAAAAAGTAAAAAGTACTAAAGGTAATAAAGACCTGAAAATATATTTACAGAAAAGAACATCTGTACAGGTGTACAAATGTACAAATAGTCATAGTGCAAATAGGCAGAGTGCAAAATAGCTGTTCAGTCCGGTTTGGTACAGTTCAGTTGTATGCTGAGCACTACAGTTTAACAAGACCAGAAACAAAACAGCTTCCAGGAAAAAACAGAGGTTTATTTATAACTCTAAACACTCACTTCATTGGAGAATGCGGGCATCGATCCCGCTACCTCTCGCATGCTAAGCGAGCGCTCTACCATTTGAGCTAATCCCCCATACACCCTTTCAAGTTTTTGCAACAACACTGCAAATCTGCGCAAAAAGACTGGAAACGAAACATTTTGGTAAAACGAACAAACAACATCATTTTAATCTTATCTGCAAACATCGTTTCCTGCCTTTTTCTCCCCAGTGACATTTTGTCAGCAGTAACATTTTTAAAGTGTGTGGATTCAGGACCATTCATTAGATGTCTAAATTGGCAAAAGTGGGCAAATTGTGTTTTTATGCAGGAGAATATAAAACATTCCCTCAAGTTCTGAACAGAGGACAACTCTTTACTGTGATTTTTACTGTTGGAACTTGAACAGCTGCCTTTGGAGGATGCGGGCATCGATCCCGCTACCTCTCGCATGCTAAGCGAGCGCTCTACCATTTGAGCTAATCCCCCACACTGAAAGAAGTTAGTAGCATGAGGGTTTCACCAAGAACAATATAGTTTTCTGTTTATTTTTATTAATATTGATTTCTGTTTTCTTTTTGGAAGTGCGTTATTTTTCAGATTTGAGAAGATAGTTCTTTATTCAATGATTATTGATTTCTAGGGGGAAATGATCCCAAGGATTTTCTAATGTAGTGAACTTTTGTTCATGTACTCCGTGACTTTTTCAGGGCTTATCCAATAGACCTTCCGTGTAACAGCGTCGTCGTTAAGTTTGGCGCAGGTAATAGCATAGGGGGAGATCTTAGGGCAGTTTAAGTGGTACTGAACAGACTGAAAAAGGAGCTTTTGGAGGATGCGGGCATCGATCCCGCTACCTCTCGCATGCTAAGCGAGCGCTCTACCATTTGAGCTAATCCCCCATACAATGCGAGGTTACACGTCATTCAGTGGAGAGCGGAGTGGTCCGCTTCTACTTCAGTTACTCGTTGCGAAGGAAAACAGATTCCTTCATTGGTGTTTCTCAATGTACAACCAATTGAAGTAGCAATCCTGACGATGTTCACACGTAACAAACTGCATTGAAATAGAAATAGTGCGAAATTCATGAATGCATATATTTCAGAATTGCTGAATAGCAGTGGTCCTAGAAAAGAGATCCTGAGATAATAGATTTGATAATATAGACAAAGCAACATGTGTGCATATTGCAGCTGAGAAATAGTCAATATTGCAGATATGCAGAATTGTAGGGGATCTATAAACAAGTAATGAGAGAATATAGATCAGAATCAGAATCAGAATCTCTTTATTTCACCAAGTATGTTACACATACAAGGAATTTGTCTTGGTGAGAGCAACACGGATGAAAAGTAACAAAAAACACAGAACACATTCTTAACCTAAAGGAAAATGACACTAAACATAAATAGGGTAGGGGATAAATTAAAAAAGTAAAAAGTACTAAAGGTAATAAAGACCTGAAAATATATTTACAGAAAAGAACATCTGTACAGGTGTACAAATGTACAAATAGTCATAGTGCAAAGAGGCAGAGTGCAAAATAGCTGTTCAGTCCGGTTTGGTACAGTTCAGTTGTATGCTGAGCACTACAGTTTAACAAGACCAGAAACAAAACAGCTTCAAGGAAAAAACAGAGGTTTATTTATAACTCTAAACACTCACTTCATTGGAGAATGCGGGCATCGATCCTGCTACCTCTCGCATGCTAAGCGAGCGCTCTACCATTTGAGCTAATCCCCCATACAATGCGAGGTTACACGTCATTCAGTGGAGAGCGGAGTGGTCCGCTTCTACTTCAGTTACTCGTTGCGAAGGAAAACAGATTCCTTCATTGGTGTTTCTCAATGTACAACCAATTGAAGTAGCAATCCTGACGATGTTCACACGTAACAAACTGCATTGAAATAGAAATAGTGCGAAATTCATGAATGCATATATTTCAGAATTGCTGAATAGCAGTGGTCCTAGAAAAGAGATCCTGAGATAATAGATTTGATAATATAGACAAAGCAACATGTGTGCATATTGCAGCTGAGAAATAGTCAATATTGCAGATATGCAGAATTGTAGGGGATCTATAAACAAGTAATGAGAGAATATAGATCAGAATCAGAATCAGAATCTCTTTATTTCACCAAGTATGTTACACATACAAGGAATTTGTCTTGGTGAGAGCAACACGGATGAAAAGTAACAAAAAACACAGAACACATTCTTAACCTAAAGGAAAATGACACTAAACATAAATAGGGTAGGGGATAAATTAAAAAAGTAAAAAGTACTAAAGGTAATAAAGACCTGAAAATATATTTACAGAAAAGAACATCTGTACAGGTGTACAAATGTACAAATAGTCATAGTGCAAATAGGCAGAGTGCAAAATAGCTGTTCAGTCCGGTTTGGTACAGTTCAGTTGTATGCTGAGCACTACAGTTTAACAAGACCAGAAACAAAACAGCTTCCAGGAAAAAACAGAGGTTTATTTATAACTCTAAACACTCACTTCATTGGAGAATGCGGGCATCGATCCTGCTACCTCTCGCATGCTAAGCGAGCGCTCTACCATTTGAGCTAATCCCCCATACAATGCAAGGTTACACGTCATTCAGTGGAGAGCGGAGTGGTTCGCTTCTACTTCAGTTACTCGTTGCGAAGGAAAACAGATTCCTTCATTGGTGTTTCTCAATGTACAACCAATTGAAGTAGCAATCCTGACGATGTTCACACGTAACAAACTGCATTGAAATAGAAATAGTGCGAAATTCATGAATGCATATATTTCAGAATTGCTGAATAGCAGTGGTCCTAGAAAAGAGATCCTGAGATAATAGATTTGATAATATAGACAAAGCAACATGTGTGCATATTGCAGCTGAGAAATAGTCAATATTGCAGATATGCAGAATTGTAGGGGATCTATAAACAAGTAATGAGAGAATATAGATCAGAATCAGAATAAGAATCTCTTTATTTCACCAAGTATGTTACACATACAAGGAATTTGTCTTGGTGAGAGCAACACGGATGAAAAGTAACAAAAAACACAGAACACAGTCTTAACCTAAAGGAAAATGACACTAAACATAAATAGGGTAGGGGATAAATTAAAAAAGTAAAAAGTACTAAAGGTAATAAAGACCTGAAAATATATTTACAGAAAAGAACATCTGTACAGGTGTACAAATGTACAAATAGTCATAGTGCAAATAGGCAGAGTGCAAAATAGCTGTTCAGTCCGGTTTGGTACAGTTCAGTTGTATGCTGAGCACTACAGTTTAACAAGACCAGAAACAAAACAGCTTCCAGGAAAAAACAGAGGTTTATTTATAACTCTAAACACTCACCTCATTGGAGGATGCGGGCATCGATCCCGCTACCTCTCGCATGCTAAGCGAGCGCTCTACCATTTGAGCTAATCCCCCATACACCCTTTCTAGTTTTTGCAACAACACTGCAAATCTGCGCAAAAAGACTGGAAACGAAACATTTTGGTAAAACGAACAAACAACATCATTTTAATCTTATCTGCAAACATCGTTTCCTGCCTTTTTCTCCCCAGTGACATTTTGTCAGCAGTAACATTTTTAAAGTGTGTGGATTCAGGACCATTCATTAGATGTCTAAATTGGCAAAAGTGGGCAAATTGTGTTTTTATGCAGGAGAATATAAAACATTCCCTCAAGTTCTGAACAGAGGACAACTCTTTACTGTGATTTTTACTGTTGGAACTTGAACAGCTGCCTTTGGAGGATGCGGGCATCGATCCCGCTACCTCTCGCATGCTAAGCGAGCGCTCTACCATTTGAGCTAATCCCCCACACTGAAAGAAGTTAGTAGCATGAGGGTTTCACCAAGAACAATATAGTTTTCTGTTTATTTTTATTAATATTGATTTCTGTTTTCTTTTTGGAAGTGCGTTATTTTTCAGATTTGAGAAGATAGTTCTTTATTCAATGATTATTGATTTCTAGGGGGAAATGATCACAAGGATTTTCTAATGTAGTGAACTTTTGTTCATGTACTCCGTGACTTTTTCAGGGCTTATCCAATAGACCTTCCGTGTAACAGCGTCGTCGTTAAGTTTGGCGCAGGTAATAGCATAGGGGGAGATCTTAGGGCAGTTTAAGTGGTACTGAACAGACTGAAAAAGGAGCTTTTGGAGGATGCGGGCATCGATCCCGCTACCTCTCGCATGCTAAGCGAGCGCTCTACCATTTGAGCTAATCCCCCATACAATGCGAGGTTACACGTCATTCAGTGGAGAGCGGAGTGGTCCGCTTCTACTTCAGTTACTCGTTGCGAAGGAAAACAGATTCCTTCATTGGTGTTTCTCAATGTACAACCAATTGAAGTAGCAATCCTGACGATGTTCACACGTAACAAACTGCATTGAAATAGAAATAGTGCGAAATTCATGAATGCATATATTTCAGAATTGCTGAATAGCAGTGGTCCTAGAAAAGAGATCCTGAGATAATAGATTTGATAATATAGACAAAGCAACATGTTTGCATATTGCAGCTGAGAAATAGTCAATATTGCAGATATGCAGAATTGTAGGGGATCTATAAACAAGTAATGAGAGAATATAGATCAGAATCAGAATCAGAATCTCTTTATTTCACCAAGTATGTTACACATACAAGGAATTTGTCTTGGTGAGAGCAACACGGATGAAAAGTAACAAAAAACACAGAACACAGTCTTAACCTAAAGGAAAATGACACTAAACATAAATAGGGTAGGGGATAAATTAAAAAAGTAAAAAGTACTAAAGGTAATAAAGACCTGAAAATATATTTACAGAAAAGAACATCTGTACAGGTGTACAAATGTACAAATAGTCATAGTGCAAATAGGCAGAGTGCAAAATAGCTGTTCAGTCCGGTTTGGTACAGTTCAGTTGTATGCTGAGCACTACAGTTTAACAAGACCAGAAACAAAACAGCTTCCAGGAAAAAACAGAGGTTTATTTATAACTCTAAACACTCACTTCATTGGAGGATGCGGGCATCGATCCCGCTACCTCTCGCATGCTAAGCGAGCGCTCTACCATTTGAGCTAATCCCCCATACACCCTTTCTAGTTTTTGCAACAACACTGCAAATCTGCGCAAAAAGACTGGAAACGAAACATTTTGGTAAAACGAACAAACAACATCATTTTAATCTTATCTGCAAACATCGTTTCCTGCCTTTTTCTCCCCAGTGACATTTTGTCAGCAGTAACATTTTTAAAGTGTGTGGATTCAGGACCATTCATTAGATGTCTAAATTGGCAAAAGTGGGCAAATTGTGTTTTTATGCAGGAGAATATAAAACATTCCCTCAAGTTCTGAACAGAGGACAACTCTTTACTGTGATTTTTACTGTTGGAACTTGAACAGCTGCCTTTGGAGGATGCGGGCATCGATCCCGCTACCTCTCGCATGCTAAGCGAGCGCTCTACCATTTGAGCTAATCCCCCACACTGAAAGATGTTAGTAGCATGAGGGTTTCACCAAGAACAATATAGTTTTCTGTTTATTTTTATTAATATTGATTTCTGTTTTCTTTTTGGAAGTGCGTTATTTTTCAGATTTGAGAAGATAGTTCTTTATTCAATGATTATTGATTTCTAGGGGGAAATGATCACAAGGATTTTCTAATGTAGTTAACTTTTGTTCATGTACTCCGTGACTTTTTCAGGGCTTATCCAATAGACCTTCCGTGTAACAGCGTCGTCGTTAAGTTTGGCGCAGGTAATAGCATAGGGGGAGATCTTAGGGCAGTTTAAGTGGTACTGAACAGACTGAAAAAGGAGCTTTTGGAGGATGCGGGCATTTATCCCGCTACCTCTCGCATGCTAAGCGAGCGCTCTACCATTTGAGCTAATCCCCCATACAATGCAAGGTTACACGTCATTCAGTGGAGAGCGGAGTGGTCCGCTTCTACTTCAGTTACTCGTTGCGAAGGAAAACAGATTCCTTCATTGGTGTTTCTCAATGTACAACCAATTGAAGTAGCAATCCTGACGATGTTCACACGTAACAAACTGCATTGAAATAGAAATAGTGCGAAATTCATGAATGCATATATTTCAGAATTGCTGAATAGCAGTGGTCCTAGAAAAGAGATCCTGAGATAATAGATTTGATAATATAGACAAAGCAACATGTTTGCATATTGCAGCTGAGAAATAGTCAATATTGCAGATATGCAGAATTGTAGGGGATCTATAAACAAGTAATGAGAGAATATAGATCAGAATCAGAATCAGAATCTCTTTATTTCACCAAGTATGTTACACATACAAGGAATTTGTCTTGGTGAGAGCAACACGGATGAAAAGTAACAAAAAACACAGAACACAGTCTTAACCTAAAGGAAAATGACACTAAACATAAATAGGGTAGGGGATAAATTAAAAAAGTAAAAAGTACTAAAGGTAATAAAGACCTGAAAATATATTTACAGAAAAGAACATCTGTACAGGTGTACAAATGTACAAATAGTCATAGTGCAAATAGGCAGAGTGCAAAATAGCTGTTCAGTCCGGTTTGGTACAGTTCAGTTGTATGCTGAGCACTACAGTTTAACAAGACCAGAAACAAAACAGCTTCCAGGAAAAAACAGAGGTTTATTTATAACTCTAAACACTCACCTCATTGGAGGATGCGGGCATCGATCCCGCTACCTCTCGCATGCTAAGCGAGCGCTCTACCATTTGAGCTAATCCCCCATACACCCTTTCTAGTTTTTGCAACAACACTGCAAATCTGCGCAAAAAGACTGGAAACGAAACATTTTGGTAAAACGAACAAACAACATCATTTTAATCTTATCTGCAAACATCGTTTCCTGCCTTTTTCTCCCCAGTGACATTTTGTCAGCAGTAACATTTTTAAAGTGTGTGGATTCAGGACCATTCATTAGATGTCTAAATTGGCAAAAGTGGGCAAATTGTGTTTTTATGCAGGAGAATATAAAACATTCCCTCAAGTTCTGAACAGAGGACAACTCTTTACTGTGATTTTTACTGTTGGAACTTGAACAGCTGCCTTTGGAGGATGCGGGCATCGATCCCGCTACCTCTCGCATGCTAAGCGAGCGCTCTACCATTTGAGCTAATCCCCCACACTGAAAGAAGTTAGTAGCATGAGGGTTTCACCAAGAACAATATAGTTTTCTGTTTATTTTTATTAATATTGATTTCTGTTTTCTTTTTGGAAGTGCGTTATTTTTCAGATTTGAGAAGATAGTTCTTTATTCAATGATTATTGATTTCTAGGGGGAAATGATCACAAGGATTTTCTAATGTAGTGAACTTTTGTTCATGTACTCCGTGACTTTTTCAGGGCTTATCCAATAGACCTT
The DNA here is from genome assembly GCF_030463535.1 of Salminus brasiliensis. Lineage (NCBI taxonomy): Eukaryota > Metazoa > Chordata > Actinopteri > Characiformes > Bryconidae > Salminus > Salminus brasiliensis. Next base: position 17,456,056 of record NC_132895.1, read on the forward strand.
CCGTGTAACAGCGTCGTCGTTAAGTTTGGCGCAGGTAATAGCATAGGGGGAGATCTTAGGGCAGTTTAAGTGGTACTGAACAGACTGAAAAAGGAGCTTTTGGAGGATGCGGGCATCGATCCCGCTACCTCTCGCATGCTAAGCGAGCGCTCTACCATTTGAGCTAATCCCCCATACAATGCAAGGTTACACGTCATTCAGTGGAGAGCGGAGTGGTCCGCTTCTACTTCAGTTACTCGTTGCGAAGGAAAACAGATTCCTTCATTGGTGTTTCTCAATGTACAACCAATTGAAGTAGCAATCCTGACGATGTTCACACGTAACAAACTGCATTGAAATAGAAATAGTGCGAAATTCATGAATGCATATATTTCAGAATTGCTGAATAGCAGTGGTCCTAGAAAAGAGATCCTGAGATAATAGATTTGATAATATAGACAAAGCAACATGTGTGCATATTGCAGCTGAGAAATAGTCAATATTGCAGATATGCAGAATTGTAGGGGATCTATAAACAAGTAATGAGAGAATATAGATCAGAATCAGAATCAGAATCTCTTTATTTCACCAAGTATGTTACACATACAAGGAATTTGTCTTGGTGAGAGCAACACGGATGAAAAGTAACAAAAAAAACAGAACACAGTCTTAACCTAAAGGAAAATGACACTAAACATAAATAGGGTAGGGGATAAATTAAAAAAGTAAAAAGTACTAAAGGTAATAAAGACCTGAAAATATATTTACAGAAAAGAACATCTGTACAGGTGTACAAATGTACAAATAGTCATAGTGCAAATAGGCAGAGTGCAAAATAGCTGTTCAGTCCGGTTTGGTACAGTTCAGTTGTATGCTGAGCACTACAGTTTAACAAGACCAGAAACAAAACAGCTTCCAGGAAAAAACAGAGGTTTATTTATAACTCAAAACACTCACTTCATTGGAGGATGCGGGCATCGATCCCGCTACCTCTCGCATGCTAAGCGAGTGCTCTACCATTTGAGCTAATCCCCCATACACCCTTTCAAGTTTTTGCAACAACACTGCAAATCTGCGCAAAAAGACTGGAAACGAAACATTTTGGTAAAACGAACAAACAACATCATTTTAATCTTATCTGCAAACATCGTTTCCTGCCTTTTTCTCCCCAGTGACATTTTGTCAGCAGTAACATTTTTAAAGTGTGTGGATTCAGGATCATTTCACCAAGAACAATATAGTTTTCTGTTTATTTTTATTAATATTGATTTCTGTTTTCTTTTTGGAAGTGCGTTATTTTTCAGATTTGAGAAGATAGTTCTTTATTCAATGATTATTGATTTCTAGGGGGAAATGATCACAAGGATTTTCTAATGTAGTGAACTTTTGTTCATGTACTCCGTGACTTTTTCAGGGTTTATCCAATAGACCTTCCGTGTAACAGCGTCGTCGTTAAGTTTGGCGCAGGTAATAGCATAGGGGGAGATCTTAGGGCAGTTTAAGTGGTACTGAACAGACTGAAAAAGAAGCTTTTGGAGGATGCGGGCATCGATCCCGCTACCTCTCGCATGCTAAGCGAGCGCTCTACCATTTGAGCTAATCCCCCATACAATGCAAGGTTACACGTCATTCAGTGGAGAGCGGAGTGGTCCGCTTCTACTTCAGTTACTCGTTGCGAAGGAAAACAGATTCCTTCATTGGTGTTTCTCAATGTACAACCAATTGAAGTAGCAATCCTGACGATGTTCACACGTAACAAACTGCATTGAAATAGAAATAGTGCGAAATTCATGAATGCATATATTTCAGAATTGCTGAATAGCAGTGGTCCTAGAAAAGAGATCCTGAGATAATAGATTTGATAATATAGACAAAGCAACATGTGTGCATATTGCAGCTGAGAAATAGTCAATATTGCAGATATGCAGAATTGTAGGGGATCTATAAACAAGTAATGAGAGAATATAGATCAGAATCAGAATCAGAATCTCTTTATTTCACCAAGTATGTTACACATACAAGGAATTTGTCATAGTGAGAGCAACACGGATGAAAAGTAACAAAAAACACAGAACACAGTCTTAACCTAAAGGAAAATGACACTAAACATAAATAGGGTAGGGGATAAATTAAAAAAGTAAAAAGTACTAAAGGTAATAAAGACCTGATAATATATTTACAGAAAAGAACATCTGTACAGGTGTATAAATGTACAAATAGTCATAGTGCAAATAGGCAGAGTGCAAAATAGCTGTTCAGTCCGGTTTGGTACAGTTCAGTTGTATGCTGAGCACTACAGTTTAACAAGACCAGAAACAAAACAGCTTCCAGGAAAAAACAGAGGTTTATTTATAACTCTAAACACTCACTTCATTGGAGGATGCGGGCATCGATCCCGCTACCTCTCGCATGCTAAGCGAGCGCTCTACCATTTGAGCTAATCCCCCATACACCCTTTCAAGTTTTTGCAACAACACTGCAAATCTGCGCAAAAAGACTGGAAACGAAACATTTTGGTAAAACGAACAAACAACATCATTTTAATCTTATCTGCAAACATCGTTTCCTGCCTTTTTCTCCCCAGTGACATTTTGTCAGCAGTAACATTTTTAAAGTGTGTGGATTCAGGATCATTTCACCAAGAACAATATAGTTTTCTGTTTATTTTTATTAATATTGATTTCTGTTTTCTTTTTGGAAGTGCGTTATTTTTCAGATTTGAGAAGATAGTTCTTTATTCAATGATTATTGATTTCTAGGGGGAAATGATCACAAGGATTTTCTAATGTAGTGAACTTTTGTTCATGTACTCCGTGACTTTTTCAGGGCTTATCCAATAGACCTTCCGTGTAACAGCGTCGTCGTTAAGTTTGGCGCAGGTAATAGCATAGGGGGAGATCTTAGGGCAGTTTAAGTGGTACTGAACAGACTGAAAAAGGAGCTTTTGGAGGATGCGGGCATCGATCCCGCTACCTCTCGCATGCTAAGCGAGCGCTCTACCATTTGAGCTAATCCCCCATACAATGCAAGGTTACACGTCATTCAGTGGAGAGCGGAGTGGTCCGCTTCTACTTCAGTTACTCGTTGCGAACGAAAACAGATTCATTCATTGGTGTTTCTCAATGTACAACCAATTGAAGTAGCAATCCTGACGATGTTCACACGTAACAAACTGCATTGAAATAGAAATAGTGCGAAATTCATGAATGCATATATTTCAGAATTGCTGAATAGCAGTGGTCCTAGAAAAGAGATCCTGAGATAATAGATTTGATAATATAGACAAAGCAACATGTGTGCATATTGCAGCTGAGAAATAGTCAATATTGCAGATATGCAGAATTGTAGGGGATCTATAAACAAGTAATGAGAGAATATAGATCAGAATCAGAATCAGAATCTCTTTATTTCACCAAGTATGTTACACATACAAGGAATTTGTCTTGGTGAGAGCAACACGGATGACAAGTAACAAAAAACACAGAACACAGTCTTAACCTAAAGGAAAATGACACTAAACATAAATAGGGTAGGGGATAAATTAAAAAAGTAAAAAGTACTAAAGGTAATAAAGACCTGAAAATATATTTACAGAAAAGAACATCTGTACAGGTGTACAAATGTACAAATACTCATAGTGCAAATAGGCAGAGTGCAAAATAGCTGTTCAGTCCGGTTTGGTACAGTTCAGTTGTATGCTGAGCACTACAGTTTAACAAGACCAGAAACAAAACAGCTTCCAGGAAAAAACAGAGGTTTATTTATAACTCTAAGCACTCACTTCATTGGAGAATGCGGGCATCGATCCTGCTACCTCTCGCATGCTAAGAGAGCGCTCTACCATACACCCTTTCAAGTTTTTGCAACAACACTGCAAATCTGCGCAAAAAGACTGGAAACGAAACATTTTGGTAAAACGAACAAACAACATCATTTTAATCTTATCTGCAAACATCGTTTCCTGCCTTTTTCTCCCCAGTGACATTTTGTCAGCAGTAACATTTTTAAAGTGTGTGGATTCAGGACCATTCATTAGATGTCTAAATTGGCAAAAGTGGGCAAATTGTGTTTTTATGCAGGAGAATATAAAACATTCCCTCAAGTTCTGAACAGAGGACAACTCTTTACTGTGATTTTTACTGTTGGAACTTGAACAGCTGCCTTTGGAGGATGCGGGCATCGATCCCGCTACCTCTCGCATGCTAAGCGAGCGCTCTACCATTTGAGCTAATCCCCGACACTGAAAGAAGTTAGTAGCATGAGGGTTTCACCAAGAACAATATAGTTTTCTGTTTATTTTTATTAATATTGATTTCTGTTTTCTTTTTGGAAGTGCGTTATTTTTCAGATTTGAGAAGATAATTCTTTATTCAATGATTATTGATTTCTAGGGGGAAATGATCACAAGGATTTTCTAATGTAGTGAACTTTTGTTCATGTACTCCGTGACTTTTTCAGGGCTTATCCAATAGACCTTCCGTGTAACAGCGTCGTCGTTAAGTTTGGCGCAGGTAATAGCATAGGGGGAGATCTTACGGCAGTTTAAGTGGTACTGAACACACTGAAAAAGGAGCTTTTGGAGGATGCGGGCATCGATCCCGCTACCTCTCGCATGCTAAGCGAGCGCTCTACCATTTGAGCTAATCCCCCATACAATGCAAGGTTACACGTCATTCAGTGGAGAGCGGAGTGGTCCGCTTCTACTTCAGTTACTCGTTGCGAAGGAAAACAGATTCCTTCATTGGTGTTTCTCAATGTACAACCAATTGAAGTAGCAATCCTGACGATGTTCACACGTAACAAACTGCATTGAAATAGAAATAGTGCGAAATTCTTGAATGCATATATTTCAGAATTGCTGAATAGCAGTGGTCCTAGAAAAGAGATCCTGAGATAATAGATTTGATAATATAGACAAAGCAACATGTGTGCATATTGCAGCTGAGAAATAGTCAATATTGCAGATATGCAGAATTGTAGGGGATCTATAAACAAGTAATGGGAGAATATAGATCAGAATCAGAATCAGAATCTCTTTATTTCACCAAGTATGTTACACATACAAGGAATTTGTCTTGGTGAGAGCAACACGGATGACAAGTAACAAAAAACACAGAACACAGTTTTAACCTAAAGGAAAATGACACTAAACATAAATAGGGTAGGGGATAAATTAAAAAAGTAAAAAGTACTAAAGGTAATAAAGACCTGAAAATATATTTACAGAAAAGAACATCTGTACAGGTGTACAAATGTACAAATAGTCATAGTGCAAATAGGCAGAGTGCAAAATAGCTGTTCAGTCCGGTTTGGTACAGTTCAGTTGTATGCTGAGCACTACAGTTTAACAAGACCAGAAACAAAACAGCTTCCAGGAAAAAACAGAGGTTTATTTATAACTCTAAACACTCACTTCATTGGAGGATGCGGGCATCGATCCCGCTACCTCTCGCATGCTAAGCGAGCGCTCTACCATTTGAGCTAATCCCCCATACACCCTTTCAAGTTTTTGCAACAACACTGCAAATCTGCGCAAAAAGACTGGAAACGAAACATTTTGGTAAAACGAACAAACAACATCATTTTAATCTTATCTGCAAACATCGTTTCCTGCCTTTTTCTCCCCAGTGACATTTTGTCAGCAGTAACATTTTTAAAGTGTGTGGATTCAGGATAATTTCACCAAGAACAATATAGTTTTCTGTTTATTTTTATTAATATTGATTTCTGTTTTCTTTTTGGAAGTGCGTTATTTTTTAGATTTGAGAAGATAGTTCTTTATTCAATGATTATTGATTTCTAGGGGGAAATGATCACAAGGATTTTCTAATGTAGTGAACTTTTGTTCATGTACTCCGTGACTTTTTCAGGGCTTATCCAATAGACCTTCCGTGTAACAGCGTCGTCGTTAAGTTTGGCGCAGGTAATAGCATAGGGGGAGATCTTAGGGCAGTTTAAGTGGTACTGAACAGACTGAAAAAGGAGCTTTTGGAGCATGCGGGCATCGATCCCGCTATCTCCCGCATGCTAAGCGAGCGCTCTACCATTTGAGCTAATCCCCCATACAATGCGAGGTTACACGTCATTCAGTGGAGAGCGGAGTGGTCCGCTTCTACTTCAGTTACTCGTTGCGAAGGAAAACAGATTCCTTCATTGGTGTTTCTCAATGTACAACCAATTGAAGTAGCAATCCTGACGATGTTCACACGTAACAAACTGCATTGAAATAGAAATAGTGCGAAATTCATGAATGCATATATTTCAGAATTGCTGAATAGCAGTGGTCCTAGAAAAGAGATCCTGAGATAATAGATTTGATAATATAGACAAAGCAACATGTGTGCATATTGCAGCTGAGAAATAGTCAATATTGCAGATATGCAGAATTGTAGGGGATCTATAAACAAGTAATGAGAGAATATAGATCAGAATCAGAATCAGAATCTCTTTATTTCACCAAGTATGTTACACATACAAGGAATTTGTCTTGGTGAGAGCAACACGGATGAAAAGTAACAAAAAACACAGAACACAGTCTTAACCTAAAGGAAAATGACACTAAACATAAATAGGGTAGGGGATAAATTAAAAAAGTAAAAAGTACTAAAGGTAATAAAGACCTGAAAATATATTTACAGAAAAGAACATCTGTACAGGTGTACAAATGTACAAATAGTCATAGTGCAAATAGGCAGAGTGCAAAATAGCTGTTCAGTCCGGTTTGGTACAGTTCAGTTGTATGCTGAGCACTACAGTTTAACAAGACCAGAAACAAAACAGCTTCCAGGAAAAAACAGAGGTTTATTTATAACTCAAAACACTCACTTCATTGGAGGATGCGGGCATCGATCCCGCTACCTCTCGCATGCTAAGCGAGCGCTCTACCATTTGAGCTAATCCCCCATACACCCTTTCAAGTCTTTGCAACAACACTGCAAATCTGCGCAAAAAGACTGGAAACGAAACATTTTGGTAAAACGAACAAACAACATCATTTTAATCTTATCTGCAAACATCGTTTCCTGCCTTTTTCTCCCCAGTGACATTTTGTCAGCAGTAACATTTTTAAAGTGTGTGGATTCAGGATCATTTCACCAAGAACAATATAGTTTTCTGTTTATTTTTATTAATATTGATTTCTGTTTTCTTTTTGGAAGTGCGTTATTTTTCAGATTTGAGAAGATAGTTCTTTATTCAATGATTATTGATTTCTAGGGGGAAATGATCACAAGGATTTTCTAATGTAGTGAACTTTTGTTCATGTACTCCGTGACTTTTTCAGGGTTTATCCAATAGACCTTCCGTGTAACAGCGTCGTCGTTAAGTTTGGCGCAGGTAATAGCATAGGGGGAGATCTTAGGGCAGTTTAAGTGGTACTGAACAGACTGAAAAAGAAGCTTTTGGAGGATGCGGGCATCGATCCCGCTACCTCTCGCATGCTAAGCGAGCGCTCTACCATTTGAGCTAATCCCCCATACAATGCAAGGTTACACGTCATTCAGTGGAGAGCGGAGTGGTCCGCTTCTACTTCAGTTACTCGTTGCGAAGGAAAACAGATTCCTTCATTGGTGTTTCTCAATGTACAACCAATTGAAGTAGCAATCCTGACGATGTTCACACGTAACAAACTGCATTGAAATAGAAATAGTGCGAAATTCATGAATGCATATATTTCAGAATTGCTGAATAGCAGTGGTCCTAGAAAAGAGATCCTGAGATAATAGATTTGATAATATAGACAAAGCAACATGTGTGCATATTGCAGCTGAGAAATAGTCAATATTGCAGATATGCAGAATTGTAGGGGATCTATAAACAAGTAATGAGAGAATATAGATCAGAATCAGAATCAGAATCTCTTTATTTCACCAAGTATGTTACACATACAAGGAATTTGTCATAGTGAGAGCAACACGGATGAAAAGTAACAAAAAACACAGAACACAGTCTTAACCTAAAGGAAAATGACACTAAACATAAATAGGGTAGGGGATAAATTAAAAAAGTAAAAAGTACTAAAGGTAATAAAGACCTGATAATATATTTACAGAAAAGAACATCTGTACAGGTGTACAAATGTACAAATAGTCATAGTGCAAATAGGCAGAGTGCAAAATAGCTGTTCAGTCCGGTTTGGTACAGTTCAGTTGTATGCTGAGCACTACAGTTTAACAAGACCAGAAACAAAACAGCTTCCAGGAAAAAACAGAGGTTTATTTATAACTCTAAACACTCACTTCATTGGAGGATGCGGGCATCGATCCCGCTACCTCTCGCATGCTAAGCGAGCGCTCTACCATTTGAGCTAATCCCCCATACACCCTTTCAAGTTTTTGCAACAACACTGCAAATCTGCGCAAAAAGACTGGAAACGAAACATTTTGGTAAAACGAACAAACAACATCATTTTAATCTTATCTGCAAACATCGTTTCCTGCCTTTTTCTCCCCAGTGACATTTTGTCAGCAGTAACATTTTTAAAGTGTGTGGATTCAGGATCATTTCACCAAGAACAATATAGTTTTCTGTTTATTTTTATTAATATTGATTTCTGTTTTCTTTTTGGAAGTGCGTTATTTTTCAGATTTGAGAAGATAGTTCTTTATTCAATGATTATTGATTTCTAGGGGGAAATGATCACAAGGATTTTCTAATGTAGTGAACTTTTGTTCATGTACTCCGTGACTTTTTCAGGGCTTATCCAATAGACCTTCCGTGTAACAGCGTCGTCGTTAAGTTTGGCGCAGGTAATAGCATAGGGGGAGATCTTAGGGCAGTTTAAGTGGTACTGAACAGACTGAAAAAGGAGCTTTTGGAGGATGCGGGCATCGATCCCGCTACCTCTCGCATGCTAAGCGAGCGCTCTACCATTTGAGCTAATCCCCCATACAATGCAAGGTTACACGTCATTCAGTGGAGAGCGGAGTGGTCCGCTTCTACTTCAGTTACTCGTTGCGAACGAAAACAGATTCATTCATTGGTGTTTCTCAATGTACAACCAATTGAAGTAGCAATCCTGACGATGTTCACACGTAACAAACTGCATTGAAATAGAAATAGTGCGAAATTCATGAATGCATATATTTCAGAATTGCTGAATAGCAGTGGTCCTAGAAAAGAGATCCTGAGATAATAGATTTGATAATATAGACAAAGCAACATGTGTGCATATTGCAGCTGAGAAATAGTCAATATTGCAGATATGCAGAATTGTAGGGGATCTATAAACAAGTAATGAGAGAATATAGATCAGAATCAGAATCAGAATCTCTTTATTTCACCAAGTATGTTACACATACAAGGAATTTGTCTTGGTGAGAGCAACACGGATGACAAGTAACAAAAAACACAGAACACAGTCTTAACCTAAAGGAAAATGACACTAAACATAAATAGGGTAGGGGATAAATTAAAAAAGTAAAAAGTACTAAAGGTAATAAAGACCTGAAAATATATTTACAGAAAAGAACATCTGTACAGGTGTACAAATGTACAAATACTCATAGTGCAAATAGGCAGAGTGCAAAATAGCTGTTCAGTCCGGTTTGGTACAGTTCAGTTGTATGCTGAGCACTACAGTTTAACAAGACCAGAAACAAAACAGCTTCCAGGAAAAAACAGAGGTTTATTTATAACTCTAAACACTCACTTCATTGGAGAATGCGGGCATCGATCCTGCTACCTCTCGCATGCTAAGAGAGCGCTCTACCATACACCCTTTCAAGTTTTTGCAACAACACTGCAAATCTGCGCAAAAAGACTGGAAACGAAACATTTTGGTAAAACGAACAAACAACATCATTTTAATCTTATCTGCAAACATCGTTTCCTGCCTTTTTCTCCCCAGTGACATTTTGTCAGCAGTAACATTTTTAAAGTGTGTGGATTCAGGACCATTCATTAGATGTCTAAATTGGCAAAAGTGGGCAAATTGTGTTTTTATGCAGGAGAATATAAAACATTCCCTCAAGTTCTGAACAGAGGACAACTCTTTACTGTGATTTTTACTGTTGGAACTTGAACAGCTGCCTTTGGAGGATGCGGGCATCGATCCCGCTACCTCTCGCATGCTAAGCGAGCGCTCTACCATTTGAGCTAATCCCCGACACTGAAAGAAGTTAGTAGCATGAGGGTTTCACCAAGAACAATATAGTTTTCTGTTTATTTTTATTAATATTGATTTCTGTTTTCTTTTTGGAAGTGCGTTATTTTTCAGATTTGAGAAGATAATTCTTTATTCAATGATTATTGATTTCTAGGGGGAAATGATCACAAGGATTTTCTAATGTAGTGAACTTTTGTTCATGTACTCCGTGACTTTTTCAGGGCTTATCCAATAGACCTTCCGTGTAACAGCGTCGTCGTTAAGTTTGGCGCAGGTAATAGCATAGGGGGAGATCTTAGGGCAGTTTAAGTGGTACTGAACAGACTGAAAAAGGAGCTTTTGGAGGATGCGGGCATCGATCCCGCTACCTTTCGCATGCTAAGCGAGCGCTCTACCATTTGAGCTAATCCCCCATACAATGCAAGGTTACACGTCATTCAGTGGAGAGCGGAGTGGTCCGCTTCTACTTCAGTTACTCGTTGCGAAGGAAAACAGATTCCTTCATTGGTGTTTCTCAATGTACAACCAATTGAAGTAGCAATCCTGACGATGTTCACACGTAACAAACTGCATTGAAATAGAAATAGTGCGAAATTCATGAATGCATATATTTCAGAATTGCTGAATAGCAGTGGTCCTAGAAAAGAGATCCTGAGATAATAGATTTGATAATATAGACAAAGCAACATGTGTGCATATTGCAGATGAGAAATAGTCAATATTGCAGATATGCAGAATTGTAGGGGATCTATAAACAAGTAATGAGAGAATATAGATCAGAATCAGAATCAGAATCTCTTTATTTCACCAAGTATGTTACACATACAAGGAATTTGTCATAGTGAGAGCAACACGGATGAAAAGTAACAAAAAACACAGAACACAGTCTTAACCTAAAGGAAAATGACACTAAACATAAATAGGGTAGGGGATAAATTAAAAAAGTAAAAAGTACTAAAGGTAATAAAGACCTGAAAATATATTTACAGAAAAGAACATCTGTACAGGTGTACAAATGTACAAATAGTCATAGTGCAAATAGGCAGAGTGCAAAATAGCTGTTCAGTCCGGTTTGGTACAGTTCAGTTGTATGCTGAGCACTACAGTTTAACAAGACCAGAAACAAAACAGCTTCCAGGAAAAAACAGAGGTTTATTTATAACTCTAAACACTCACTCCATTGGAGGATGCGGGCATCGATCCCGCTACCTCTCGCATGCTAAGCGAGCGTTCTACCATTTGAGCTAATCCCCCATACACCCTTTCAAGTTTTTGCAACAACACTGCACATCTGCGCAAAAAGACTGGAAACTAAACATTTTGGTAAAACGAACAAACAACATCATTTTAATCTTATCTGCAAACATCGTTTCCTGCCTTTTTCTCCCCAGTGACATTTTGTCAGCAGTAACATTTTTAAAGTGTGTGGATTCAGGATCATTTCACCAAGAACAATATAGTTTTCTGTTTATTTTTATTAATATTGATTTCTGTTTTCTTTTTGGAAGTGCGTTATTTTTCAGATTTGAGAAGATAGTTCTTTATTCAATGATTATTGATTTCTAGGGGGAAATGATCACAAGGATTTTCTAATGTAGTGAACTTTTGTTCATGTACTCCGTGACTTTTTCAGGGCTTATCCAATAGACCTTCCGTGTAACAGCGTCGTCGTTAAGTTTGGCGCAGGTAATAGCATAGGGGGAGATCTTAGGGCAGTTTAAGTGGTACTGAACAGATTGAAAAAGGAGCTTTTGGAGGATGCGGGCATCGATCCCGCTACCTCTCGCATGCTAAGCGAGCGCTCTACCATTTGAGCTAATCCCCCATACAATGCAAGGTTACACGTCATTCAGTGGAGAGCGGAGTGGTCCGCTTCTACTTCAGTTACTCGTTGCGAAGGAAAACAGATTCCTTCATTGGTGTTTCTCAATGTACAACCAATTGAAGTAGCAATCCTGACGATGTTCACACGTAACAAACTGCATTGAAATAGAAATAGTGCGAAATTCATGAATGCATATATTTCAGAATTGCTGAATAGCAGTGGTCCTAGAAAAGAGATCCTGAGATAATAGATTTGATAATATAGACAAAGCAACATGTGTGCATATTGCAGCTGAGAAATAGTCAATATTGCAGATATGCAGAATTGTAGGGGATCTATAAACAAGTAATGAGAGAATATAGATCAGAATCAGAATCAGAATCTCTTTATTTCACCAAGTATGTTACACATACAAGGAATTTGTCTTGGTGAGAGCAACACGGATGACAAGTAACAAAAAACACAGAACACAGTCTTAACCTAAAGGAAAATGACACTAAACATAAATAGGGTAGGGGATAAATTAAAAAAGTAAAAAGTACTAAAGGTAATAAAGACCTGAAAATATATTTACAGAAAAGAACATCTGTACAGGTGTACAAATGTACAAATAGTCATAGTGCAAATAGGCAGAGTGCAAAATAGCTGTTCAGTCCGGTTTGGTACAGTTCAGTTGTATGCTGAGCACTACAGTTTAACAAGACCAGAAACAAAACAGCTTCCAGGAAAAAACAGAGGTTTATTTATAACTCTAAACACTCACTTCATTGGAGGATGCGGGCATCGATCCCGCTACCTCTCGCATGCTAAGCGAGCGCTCTACCATTTGAGCTAATCCCCCATACACCCTTTCAGGTTTTTGCAACAACACTGCAAATCTGCGCAAAAAGACTGGAAACGAAACATTTTGGTAAAACGAACAAACAACATCATTTTAATCTTATCTGCAAACATCGTTTCCTGCCTTTTTCTCCCCAGTGACATTTTGTCAGCAGTAAAATTTTTAAAGTGTGTGGATTCAGGACCATTCATTAGATGTCTAAATTGGCAAAAGTGGGCAAATTGTGTTTTTATGCAGGAGAATATAAAACATTCCCTCAAGTTCTGAACAGAGGACAACTCTTTACTGTGATTTTTACTGTTGGAACTTGAACAGCTGCCTTTGGAGGATGCGGGCATCGATCCCGCTACCTCTCGCATGCTAAGCGAGCGCTCTACCATTTGAGCTAATCCCCGACACTGAAAGAAGTTAGTAGCATGAGGGTTTCACCAAGAACAATATAGTTTTCTGTTTATTTTTATTAATATTGATTTCTGTTTTCTTTTTGGAAGTGCGTTATTTTTCAGATTTGAGAAGATAATTCTTTATTCAATGATTATTGATTTCTAGGGGGAAATGATCACAAGGATTTTCTAATGTAGTGAACTTTTGTTCATGTACTCCGTGACTTTTTCAGGGCTTATCCAATAGACCTTCCGTGTAACAGCGTCGTCGTTAAGTTTGGCGCAGGTAATAGCATAGGGGGAGATCTTAGGGCAGTTTAAGTGGTACTGAACAGACTGAAAAAGGAGCTTTTGGAGGATGCGGGCATCGATCCCGCTACCTCTCGCATGCTAAGCGAGCGCTCTACCATTTGAGCTAATCCCCCATACAATGCAAGGTTACACGTCATTCAGTGGAGAGCGGAGTGGTCCGCTTCTACTTCAGTTACTCGTTGCGAAGGAAAACAGATTCCTTCATTGGTGTTTCTCAATGTACAACCAATTGAAGTAGCAATCCTGACGATGTTCACACGTAACAAACTGCATTGAAATAGAAATAGTGCGAAATTCATGAATGCATATATTTCAGAATTGCTGAATAGCAGTGGTCCTAGAAAAGAGATCCTGAGATAATAGATTTGATAATATAGACAAAGCAACATGTGTGCATATTGCAGATGAGAAATAGTCAATATTGCAGATATGCAGAATTGTAGGGGATCTATAAACAAGTAATGAGAGAATATAGATCAGAATCAGAATCAGAATCTCTTTATTTCACCAAGTATGTTACACATACAAGGAATTTGTCATAGTGAGAGCAACACGGATGAAAAGTAACAAAAAACACAGAACACAGTCTTAACCTAAAGGAAAATGACACTAAACATAAATAGGGTAGGGGATAAATTAAAAAAGTAAAAAGTACTAAAGGTAATAAAGACCTGAAAATATATTTACAGAAAAGAACATCTGTACAGGTGTACAAATGTACAAATAGTCATAGTGCAAATAGGCAGAGTGCAAAATAGCTGTTCAGTCCGGTTTGGTACAGTTCAGTTGTATGCTGAGCACTACAGTTTAACAAGACCAGAAACAAAACAGCTTCCAGGAAAAAACAGAGGTTTATTTATAACTCTAAACACTCACTCCATTGGAGGATGCGGGCATCGATCCCGCTACCTCTCGCATGCTAAGCGAGCGTTCTACCATTTGAGCTAATCCCCCATACACCCTTTCAAGTTTTTGCAACAACACTGCACATCTGCGCAAAAAGACTGGAAACGAAACATTTTGGTAAAACGAACAAACAACATCATTTTAATCTTATCTGCAAACATCGTTTCCTGCCTTTTTCTCCCCAGTGACATTTTGTCAGCAGTAACATTTTTAAAGTGTGTGGATTCAGGATCATTTCACCAAGAACAATATAGTTTTCTGTTTATTTTTATTAATATTGATTTCTGTTTTCTTTTTGGAAGTGCGTTATTTTTCAGATTTGAGAAGATAGTTCTTTATTCAATGATTATTGATTTCTAGGGGGAAATGATCACAAGGATTTTCTAATGTAGTGAACTTTTGTTCATGTACTCCGTGACTTTTTCAGGGCTTATCCAATAGACCTTCCGTGTAACAGCGTCGTCGTTAAGTTTGGCGCAGGTAATAGCATAGGGGGAGATCTTAGGGCAGTTTAAGTGGTACTGAACAGATTGAAAAAGGAGCTTTTGGAGGATGCGGGCATCGATCCCGCTACCTCTCGCATGCTAAGCGAGCGCTCTACCATTTGAGCTAATCCCCCATACAATGCAAGGTTACACGTCATTCAGTGGAGAGCGGAGTGGTCCGCTTCTACTTCAGTTACTCGTTGCGAAGGAAAACAGATTCCTTCATTGGTGTTTCTCAATGTACAACCAATTGAAGTAGCAATCCTGACGATGTTCACACGTAACAAACTGCATTGAAATAGAAATAGTGCGAAATTCATGAATGCATATATTTCAGAATTGCTGAATAGCAGTGGTCCTAGAAAAGAGATCCTGAGATAATAGATTTGATAATATAGACAAAGCAACATGTGTGCATATTGCAGCTGAGAAATAGTCAATATTGCAGATATGCAGAATTGTAGGGGATCTATAAACAAGTAATGAGAGAATATAGATCAGAATCAGAATCAGAATCTCTTTATTTCACCAAGTATGTTACACATACAAGGAATTTGTCTTGGTGAGAGCAACACGGATGACAAGTAACAAAAAACACAGAACAAAGTCTTAACCTAAAGGAAAATGACACTAAACATAAATAGGGTAGGGGATAAATTAAAAAAGTAAAAAGTACTAAAGGTAATAAAGACCTGAAAATATATTTACAGAAAAGAACATCTGTACAGGTGTACAAATGTACAAATAGTCATAGTGCAAATAGGCAGAGTGCAAAATAGCTGTTCAGTCCGGTTTGGTACAGTTCAGTTGTATGCTGAGCACTACAGTTTAACAAGACCAGAAACAAAACAGCTTCCAGGAAAAAACAGAGGTTTATTTATAACTCTAAACACTCACTTCATTGGAGGATGCGGGCATCGATCCCGCTACCTCTCGCATGCTAAGCGAGCACTCTACCATTTGAGCTAATCCCCCATACACCCTTTCTGGTTTTTGCAACAACACTGCAAATCTGCGCAAAAAGACTGGAAACGAAACATTTTGGTAAAACGAACAAACAACATCATTTTAATCTTATCTGCAAACATCGTTTCCTGCCTTTTTCTCCCCAGTGACATTTTGTCAGCAGTAACATTTTTAAAGTGTGTGGATTCAGGACCATTCATTAGATGTCTAAATTGGCAAAAGTGGGCAAATTGTGTTTTTATGCAGGAGAATATAAAACATTCCCTCAAGTTCTGAACAGAGGACAACTCTTTACTGTGATTTTTACTGTCGGAACTTGAACAGCTGCCTTTGGAGGATGCGGGCATCGATCCCGCTACCTCTCGCATGCTAAGCGAGCGCTCTACCATTTGAGCTAATCCCCCACACTGAAAGAAGTTAGTAGCATGAGGGTTTCACCAAGAACAATATAGTTTTCTGTTTATTTTTATTAATATTGATTTCTGTTTTCTTTTTGGAAGTGCGTTATTTTTCAGATTTGAGAAGATAGTTCTTTATTCAATGATTATTGATTTCTAGGGGGAAATGATCACAAGGATTTTCTAATGTAGTGAACTTTTGTTCATGTACTCCGTGACTTTTTCAGGGCTTATCCAATAGACCTTCCGTGTAACAGCGTCGTCGTTAAGTTTGGCGCAGGTAATAGCATAGGGGGAGATCTTAGGGCAGTTTAAGTGGTACTGAACAGACTGAAAAAGGAGCTTTTGGAGGATGCGGGCATCGATCCCGCTACCTCTCGCATGCTAAGCGAGCGCTCTACCATTTGAGCTAATCCCCCATACACCCTTTCAAGTTTTTGCAACAACACTGCAAATCTGCGCAAAAAGACTGGAAACGAAACATTTTGGTAAAACGAACAAACAACATCATTTTAATCTTATCTGCAAACATCGTTTCCTGCCTTTTTCTCCCCAGTGACATTTTGTCAGCAGTAACATTTTTAAAGTGTGTGGATTCAGGACCATTCATTAGATGTCTAAATTGGCAGAAGTGGGCAAATTGTGTTTTTATGCAGGAGAATATAAAACATTCCCTCAAGTTCTGAACAGAGGACAACTCTTTACTGTGATTTTTACTGTTGGAACTTGAACAGCTGCCTTTGGAGGATGCGGGCATCGATCCCGCTACCTCTCGCATGCTAAGCGAGCGCTCTACCATTTGAGCTAATCCCCCACACTGAAAGAAGTTAGTAGCATGAGGGTTTCACCAAGAACAATATAGTTTTCTGTTTATTTTTATTAATATTGATTTCTGTTTTCTTTTTGGAAGTGCGTTATTTTTCAGATTTGAGAAGATAGTTCTTTATTCAATGATTATTGATTTCTAGGGGGAAATGATCCCAAGGATTTTCTAATGTAGTGAACTTTTGTTCATGTACTCCGTGACTTTTTCAGGGCTTATCCAATAGACCTTCCGTGTAACAGCGTCGTCGTTAAGTTTGGCGCAGGTAATAGCATAGGGGGAGATCTTAGGGCAGTTTAAGTGGTACTGAACAGACTGAAAAAGGAGCTTTTGGAGGATGCGGGCATCGATCCCGCTACCTCTCGCATGCTAAGAGAGCGCTCTACCATTTGAGCTAATCCCCCATACAATGCGAGGTTACACGTCATTCAGTGGAGAGCGGAGTGGTCCGCTTCTACTTCAGTTACTCGTTGCGAAGGAAAACAGATTCCTTCATTGGTGTTTCTCAATGTACAACCAATTGAAGTAGCAATCCTGACGATGTTCACACGTAACAAACTGCATTGAAATAGAAATAGTGCGAAATTCATGAATGCATATATTTCAGAATTGCTGAATAGCAGTGGTCCTAGAAAAGAGATCCTGAGATAATAGATTTGATAATATAGACAAAGCAACATGTGTGCATATTGCAGCTGAGAAATAGTCAATATTGCAGATATGCAGAATTGTAGGGGATCTATAAACAAGTAATGAGAGAATATAGATCAGAATCAGAATCAGAATCTCTTTATTTCACCAAGTATGTTACACATACAAGGAATTTGTCTTGGTGAGAGCAACACGGATGAAAAGTAACAAAAAACACAGAACACAGTCTTAACCTAAAGGAAAATGACACTAAACATAAATAGGGTAGGGGATAAATTAAAAAAGTAAAAAGTACTAAAGGTAATAAAGACCTGAAAATATATTTACAGAAAAGAACATCTGTACAGGTGTACAAATGTACAAATAGTCATAGTGCAAATAGGCAGAGTGCAAAATAGCTGTTCAGTCCGGTTTGGTACAGTTCAGTTGTATGCTGAGCACTACAGTTTAACAAGACCAGAAACAAAACAGCTTCCAGGAAAAAACAGAGGTTTATTTATAACTCTAAACACTCACTTCATTGGAGGATGCGGGCATCGATCCCGCTACCTCTCCCATGCTAAGCGAGCGCTCTAACATTTGAGCTAATCCCCCATACACCCTTTCTAGTTTTTGCAACAACACTGCAAATCTGCGCAAAAAGACTGGAAACGAAACATTTTGGTAAAACGAACAAACAACATCATTTTAATCTTATCTGCAAACATCGTTTCCTGCCTTTTTCTCCCCAGTGACATTTTGTCAGCAGTAACATTTTTAAAGTGTGTGGATTCAGGACCATTCATTAGATGTCTAAATTGGCAAAAGTGGGCAAATTGTGTTTTTATGCAGGACAATATATAACATTCCCTCAAGTTCCGAACAGAGGACAACTCTTTACTGTGATTTTTACTGTTGGAACTTGAACAGCTGCCTTTGGAGGATGCGGGCATCGATCCCGCTACCTCTCGCATGCTAAGCGAGCGCTCTACCATTTGAGCTAATCCCCCACACTGAAAGAAGTTAGTAGCATGAGGGTTTCACCAAGAACAATATAGTTTTCTGTTTATTTTTATTAATATTGATTTCTGTTTTCTTTTTGGAAGTGCGTTATTTTTCAGATTTGAGAAGATAGTTCTTTATTCAATGATTATTGATTTCTAGGGGGAAATGATCCCAAGGATTTTCTAATGTAGTGAACTTTTGTTCATGTACTCCGTGACTTTTTCAGGGCTTATCCAATAGACCTTCCGTGTAACAGCGTCGTCGTTAAGTTTGGCGCAGGTAATAGCATAGGGGGAGATCTTAGGGCAGTTTAAGTGGTACTGAACAGACTGAAAAAGGAGCTTTTGGAGGATGCGGGCATCGATCCCGCTACCTCTCGCATGCTAAGCGAGCGCTCTACCATTTGAGCTAATCCCCCATACAATGCGAGGTTACACGTCATTCAGTGGAGAGCGGAGTGGTCCGCTTCTACTTCAGTTACTCGTTGCGAAGGAAAACAGATTCCTTCATTGGTGTTTCTCAATGTACAACCAATTGAAGTAGCAATCCTGACGATGTTCACACGTAACAAACTGCATTGAAATAGAAATAGTGCGAAATTCATGAATGCATATATTTCAGAATTGCTGAATAGCAGTGGTCCTAGAAAAGAGATCCTGAGATAATAGATTTGATAATATAGACAAAGCAACATGTGTGCATATTGCAGCTGAGAAATAGTCAATATTGCAGATATGCAGAATTGTAGGGGATCTATAAACAAGTAATGAGAGAATGTAGATCAGAATCAGAATCAGAATCTCTTTATTTCACCAAGTATGTTACACATACAAGGAATTTGTCTTGGTGAGAGCAACACGGATGAAAAGTAACAAAAAACACAGAACACATTCTTAACCTAAAGGAAAATGACACTAAACATAAATAGGGTAGGGGATAAATTAAAAAAGTAAAAAGTACTAAAGGTAATAAAGACCTGAAAATATATTTACAGAAAAGAACATCTGTACAGGTGTACAAATGTACAAATAGTCATAGTGCAAATAGGCAGAGTGCAAAATAGCTGTTCAGTCCGGTTTGGTACAGTTCAGTTGTATGCTGAGCACTACAGTTTAACAAGACCAGAAACAAAACAGCTTCAAGGAAAAAACAGAGGTTTATTTATAACTCTAAACACTCACTTCATTGGAGAATGCGGGCATCGATCCTGCTACCTCTCGCATGCTAAGCGAG
The DNA here is from genome assembly GCF_030463535.1 of Salminus brasiliensis. Classification (NCBI taxonomy): domain Eukaryota; kingdom Metazoa; phylum Chordata; class Actinopteri; order Characiformes; family Bryconidae; genus Salminus; species Salminus brasiliensis. The sequence goes on from NC_132895.1 coordinate 17,475,947, forward strand.
CGCTCTACCATTTGAGCTAATCCCCCATACAATGCGAGGTTACACGTCATTCAGTGGAGAGCGGAGTGGTCCGCTTCTACTTCAGTTACTCGTTGCGAAGGAAAACAGATTCCTTCATTGGTGTTTCTCAATGTACAACCAATTGAAGTAGCAATCCTGACGATGTTCACACGTAACAAACTGCATTGAAATAGAAATAGTGCGAAATTCATGAATGCATATATTTCAGAATTGCTGAATAGCAGTGGTCCTAGAAAAGAGATCCTGAGATAATAGATTTGATAATATAGACAAAGCAACATGTGTGCATATTGCAGCTGAGAAATAGTCAATATTGCAGATATGCAGAATTGTAGGGGATCTATAAACAAGTAATGAGAGAATATAGATCAGAATCAGAATCAGAATCTCTTTATTTCACCAAGTATGTTACACATACAAGGAATTTGTCTTGGTGAGAGCAACACGGATGAAAAGTAACAAAAAACACAGAACACATTCTTAACCTAAAGGAAAATGACACTAAACATAAATAGGGTAGGGGATAAATTAAAAAAGTAAAAAGTACTAAAGGTAATAAAGACCTGAAAATATATTTACAGAAAAGAACATCTGTACAGGTGTACAAATGTACAAATAGTCATAGTGCAAATAGGCAGAGTGCAAAATAGCTGTTCAGTCCGGTTTGGTACAGTTCAGTTGTATGCTGAGCACTACAGTTTAACAAGACCAGAAACAAAACAGCTTCCAGGAAAAAACAGAGGTTTATTTATAACTCTAAACACTCACTTCATTGGAGAATGCGGGCATCTATCCTGCTACCTCTCGCATGCTAAGCGAGCGCTCTACCATTTGAGCTAATCCCCCATACAATGCAAGGTTACACGTCATTCAGTGGAGAGCGGAGTGGTTCGCTTCTACTTCAGTTACTCGTTGCGAAGGAAAACAGATTCCTTCATTGGTGTTTCTCAATGTACAACCAATTGAAGTAGCAATCCTGACGATGTTCACACGTAACAAACTGCATTGAAATAGAAATAGTGCGAAATTAATGAATGCATATATTTCAGAATTGCTGAATAGCAGTGGTCCTAGAAAAGAGATCCTGAGATAATAGATTTGATAATATAGACAAAGCAACATGTGTGCATATTGCAGCTGAGAAATAGTCAATATTGCAGATATGCAGAATTGTAGGGGATCTATAAACAAGTAATGAGAGAATATAGATCAGAATCAGAATCAGAATCTCTTTATTTCACCAAGTATGTTACACATACAAGGAATTTGTCTTGGTGAGAGCAACACGGATGAAAAGTAACAAAAAACACAGAACACAGTCTTAACCTAAAGGAAAATGACACTAAACATAAATAGGGTAGGGGATAAATTAAAAAAGTAAAAAGTACTAAAGGTAATAAAGACCTGAAAATATATTTACAGAAAAGAACATCTGTACAGGTGTACAAATGTACAAATAGTCATAGTGCAAATAGGCAGAGTGCAAAATAGCTGTTCAGTCCGGTTTGGTACAGTTCAGTTGTATGCTGAGCACTACAGTTTAACAAGACCAGAAACAAAACAGCTTCCAGGAAAAAACAGAGGTTTATTTATAACTCTAAACACTCACCTCATTGGAGGATGCGGGCATCGATCCCGCTACCTCTCGCATGCTAAGCGAGCGCTCTACCATTTGAGCTAATCCCCCATACACCCTTTCTAGTTTTTGCAACAACACTGCAAATCTGCGCAAAAAGACTGGAAACGAAACATTTTGGTAAAACGAACAAACAACATCATTTTAATCTTATCTGCAAACATCGTTTCCTGCCTTTTTCTCCCCAGTGACATTTTGTCAGCAGTAACATTTTTAAAGTGTGTGGATTCAGGACCATTCATTAGATGTCTAAATTGGCAAAAGTGGGCAAATTGTGTTTTTATGCAGGAGAATATAAAACATTCCCTCAAGTTCTGAACAGAGGACAACTCTTTACTGTGATTTTTACTGTTGGAACTTGAACAGCTGCCTTTGGAGGATTCGGGCATCGATCCCGCTACCTCTCGCATGCTAAGCGAGCGCTCTACCATTTGAGCTAATCCCCCACACTGAAAGAAGTTAGTAGCATGAGGGTTTCACCAAGAACAATATAGTTTTCTGTTTATTTTTATTAATATTGATTTCTGTTTTCTTTTTGGAAGTGCGTTATTTTTCAGATTTGAGAAGATAGTTCTTTATTCAATGATTATTGATTTCTAGGGGGAAATGATCACAAGGATTTTCTAATGTAGTGAACTTTTGTTCATGTACTCCGTGACTTTTTCAGGGCTTATCCAATAGACCTTCCGTGTAACAGCGTCGTCGTTAAGTTTGGCGCAGGTAATAGCATAGGGGGAGATCTTAGGGCAGTTTAAGTGGTACTGAACAGACTGAAAAAGGAGCTTTTGGAGGATGCGGGCATCGATCCCGCTACCTCTCGCATGCTAAGCGAGCGCTCTACCATTTGAGCTAATCCCCCATACAATGCGAGGTTACACGTCATTCAGTGGAGAGCGGAGTGGTCCGCTTCTACTTCAGTTACTCGTTGCGAAGGAAAACAGATTCCTTCATTGGTGTTTCTCAATGTACAACCAATTGAAGTAGCAATCCTGACGATGTTCACACGTAACAAACTGCATTGAAATAGAAATAGTGCGAAATTCATGAATGCATATATTTCAGAATTGCTGAATAGCAGTGGTCCTAGAAAAGAGATCCTGAGATAATAGATTTGATAATATAGACAAAGCAACATGTTTGCATATTGCAGCTGAGAAATAGTCAATATTGCAGATATGCAGAATTGTAGGGGATCTATAAACAAGTAATGAGAGAATATAGATCAGAATCAGAATCAGAATCTCTTTATTTCACCAAGTATGTTACACATACAAGGAATTTGTCTTGGTGAGAGCAACACGGATGAAAAGTAACAAAAAACACAGAACACATTCTTAACCTAAAGGAAAATGACACTAAACATAAATAGGGTAGGGGATAAATTAAAAAAGTAAAAAGTACTAAAGGTAATAAAGACCTGAAAATATATTTACAGAAAAGAACATCTGTACAGGTGTACAAATGTACAAATAGTCATAGTGCAAATAGGCAGAGTGCAAAATAGCTGTTCAGTCCGGTTTGGTACAGTTCAGTTGTATGCTGAGCACTACAGTTTAACAAGACCAGAAACAAAACAGCTTCCAGGAAAAAACAGAGGTTTATTTATAACTCTAAACACTCACTTCATTGGAGGATGCGGGCATCGATCCCGCTACCTCTCGCATGCTAAGCGAGCGCTCTACCATTTGAGCTAATCCCCCATACACCCTTTCTAGTTTTTGCAACAACACTGCAAATCTGCGCAAAAAGACTGGAAACGAAACATTTTGGTAAAACGAACAAACAACATCATTTTAATCTTATCTGCAAACATCGTTTCCTGCCTTTTTCTCCCCAGTGACATTTTGTCAGCAGTAACATTTTTAAAGTGTGTGGATTCAGGACCATTCATTAGATGTCTAAATTGGCAAAAGTGGGCAAATTGTGTTTTTATGCAGGAGAATATAAAACATTCCCTCAAGTTCTGAACAGAGGACAACTCTTTACTGTGATTTTTACTGTTGGAACTTGAACAGCTGCCTTTGGAGGATGCGGGCATCGATCCCGCTACCTCTCGCATGCTAAGCGAGCGCTCTACCATTTGAGCTAATCCCCCACACTGAAAGAAGTTAGTAGCATGAGGGTTTCACCAAGAACAATATAGTTTTCTGTTTATTTTTATTAATATTGATTTCTGTTTTCTTTTTGGAAGTGCGTTATTTTTCAGATTTGAGAAGATAGTTCTTTATTCAATGATTATTGATTTCTAGGGGGAAATGATCACAAGGATTTTCTAATGTAGTGAACTTTTGTTCATGTACTCCGTGACTTTTTCAGGGCTTATCCAATAGACCTTCCGTGTAACAGCGTCGTCGTTAAGTTTAGCGCAGGTAATAGCATAGGGGGAGATCTTAGGGCAGTTTAAGTGGTACTGAACAGACTGAAAAAGGAGCTTTTGGAGGATGCGGGCATCGATCCCGCTACCTCTCGCATGCTAAGCGAGCGCTCTACCATTTGAGCTAATCCCCCATACAATGCAAGGTTACACGTCATTCAGTGGAGAGCGGAGTGGTCCGCTTCTACTTCAGTTACTCGTTGCGAAGGAAAACAGATTCCTTCATTGGTGTTTCTCAATGTACAACCAATTGAAGTAGCAATCCTGACGATGTTCACACGTAACAAACTGCATTGAAATAGAAATAGTGCGAAATTCATGAATGCATATATTTCAGAATTGCTGAATAGCAGTGGTCCTAGAAAAGAGATCCTGAGATAATAGATTTGATAATATAGACAAAGCAACATGTGTGCATATTGCAGCTGAGAAATAGTCAATATTGCAGATATGCAGAATTGTAGGGGATCTATAAACAAGTAATGAGAGAATATAGATCAGAATCAGAATCAGAATCTCTTTATTTCACCAAGTATGTTACACATACAAGGAATTTGTCTTGGTGAGAGCAACACGGATGAAAAGTAACAAAAAACACAGAACACAGTCTTAACCTAAAGGAAAATGACACTAAACATAAATAGGGTAGGGGATAAATTAAAAAAGTAAAAAGTACTAAAGGTAATAAAGACCTGAAAATATATTTACAGAAAAGAACATCTGTACAGGTGTACAAATGTACAAATAGTCATAGTGCAAATAGGCAGAGTGCAAAATAGCTGTTCAGTCCGGTTTGGTACAGTTCAGTTGTATGCTGAGCACTACAGTTTAACAAGACCAGAAACAAAACAGCTTCCAGGAAAAAACAGAGGTTTATTTATAACTCTAAACACTCACTTCATTGGAGGATGCGGGCATCGATCCCGCTACCTCTCGCATGCTAAGCGAGCGCTCTACCATTTGAGCTAATCCCCCATACACCCTTTCTAGCTTTTGCAACAACACTGCAAATCTGCGCAAAAAGACTGGAAACGAAACATTTTGGTAAAACGAACAAACAACATCATTTTAATCTTATCTGCAAACATCGTTTCCTGCCTTTTTCTCCCCAGTGACATTTTGTCAGCAGTAACATTTTTAAAGTGTGTGGATTCAGGATCTTTTCACCAAGAACAATATAGTTTTCTGTTTATTTTTATTAATATTGATTTCTGTTTTCTTTTTGGAAGTGCGTTATTTTTCAGATTTGAGAAGATAGTTCTTTATTCAATGATTATTGATTTCTAGGGGGAAATGATCCCAAGGATTTTCTAATGTAGTGAACTTTTGTTCATGTACTCCGTGACTTTTTCAGGGCTTATCCAATAGACCTTCCGTGTAACAGCGTCGTCGTTAAGTTTGGCGCAGGTAATAGCATAGGGGGAGATCTTAGGGCAGTTTAAGTGGTACTGAACAGACTGAAAAAGGAGCTTTTGGAGGATGCGGGCATCGATCCCGCTACCTCTCGCATGCTAAGCGAGCGCTCTACCATTTGAGCTAATCCCCCATACAATGCAAGGTTACACGTCATTCAGTGGAGAGCGGAGTGGTCCGCTTCTACTTCAGTTACTCGTTGCGAAGGAAAACAGATTCCTTCATTGGTGTTTCTCAATGTACAACCAATTGAAGTAGCAATCCTGACGATGTTCACACGTAACAAACTGCATTGAAATAGAAATAGTGCGAAATTCTTGAATGCATATATTTCAGAATTGCTGAATAGCAGTGGTCCTAGAAAAGAGATCCTGAGATAATAGATTTGATAATATAGACAAAGCAACATGTGTGCATATTGCAGCTGAGAAATAGTCAATATTGCAGATATGCAGAATTGTAGGGGATCTATAAACAAGTAATGGGAGAATATAGATCAGAATCAGAATCAGAATCTCTTTATTTCACCAAGTATGTTACACATACAAGGAATTTGTCATAGTGAGAGCAACACGGATGAAAAGTAACAAAAAACACAGAACACAGTCTTAACCTAAAGGAAAATGACACTAAACATAAATAGGGTAGGGGATAAATTAAAAAAGTAAAAAGTACTAAAGGTAATAAAGACCTGATAATATATTTACAGAAAAGAACATCTGTACAGGTGTACAAATGTACAAATAGTCATAGTGCAAATAGGCAGAGTGCAAAATAGCTGTTCAGTCCGGTTTGGTACAGTTCAGTTGTATGCTGAGCACTACAGTTTAACAAGACCAGAAACAAAACAGCTTCCAGGAAAAAACAGAGGTTTATTTATAACTCTAAACACTCACTGCATTGGAGGATGCGGGCATCGATCCCGCTACCTCTCGCATGCTAAGCGAGCGCTCTACCATTTGAGCTAATCCCCCATACACCCTTTCAAGTTTTTGCAACAACACTGCAAATCTGCGCAAAAAGACTGGAAACGAAACATTTTGGTAAAACGAACAAACAACATCATTTTAATCTTATCTGCAAACATCGTTTCCTGCCTTTTTCTCCCCAGTGACATTTTGTCAGCAGTAACATTTTTAAAGTGTGTGGATTCAGGATCATTTCACCAAGAACAATATAGTTTTCTGTTTATTTTTATTAATATTGATTTCTGTTTTCTTTTTGGAAGTGCGTTATTTTTCAGATTTGAGAAGATAATTCTTTATTCAATGATTATTGATTTCTAGGGGGAAATGATCACAAGGATTTTCTAATGTAGTGAACTTTTGTTCATGTACTCCGTGACTTTTTCAGGGCTTATCCAATAGACCTTCCGTGTAACAGCGTCGTCGTTAAGTTTGGCGCAGGTAATAGCATAGGGGGAGATCTTAGGGCAGTTTAAGTGGTACTGAACAGACTGAAAAAGGAGCTTTTGGAGGATGCGGGCATCGATCCCGCTACCTCTCGCATGCTAAGCGAGCGCTCTACCATTTGAGCTAATCCCCCATACAATGCAAGGTTACACGTCATTCAGTGGAGAGCGGAGTGGTCCGCTTCTACTTCAGTTACTCGTTGCGAAGGAAAACAGATTCCTTCATTGGTGTTTCTCAATGTACAACCAATTGAAGTAGCAATCCTGACGATGTTCACACGTAACAAACTGCATTGAAATAGAAATAGTGCGAAATTCATGAATGCATATATTTCAGAATTGCTGAATAGCAGTGGTCCTAGAAAAGAGATCCTGAGATAATAGATTTGATAATATAGACAAAGCAACATGTGTGCATATTGCAGATGAGAAATAGTCAATATTGCAGATATGCAGAATTGTAGGGGATCTATAAACAAGTAATGAGAGAATATAGATCAGAATCAGAATCAGAATCTCTTTATTTCACCAAGTATGTTACACATACAAGGAATTTGTCATAGTGAGAGCAACACGGATGAAAAGTAACAAAAAACACAGAACACAGTCTTAACCTAAAGGAAAATGACACTAAACATAAATAGGGTAGGGGATAAATTAAAAAAGTAAAAAGTACTAAAGGTAATAAAGACCTGAAAATATATTTACAGAAAAGAACATCTGTACAGGTGTACAAATGTACAAATAGTCATAGTGCAAATAGGCAGAGTGCAAAATAGCTGTTCAGTCCGGTTTGGTACAGTTCAGTTGTATGCTGAGCACTACAGTTTAACAAGACCAGAAACAAAACAGCTTCCAGGAAAAAACAGAGGTTTATTTATAACTCTAAACACTCACTCCATTGGAGGATGCGGGCATCGATCCCGCTACCTCTCGCATGCTAAGCGAACGTTCTACCATTTGAGCTAATCCCCCATACACCCTTTCAAGTTTTTGCAACAACACTGCACATCTGCGCAAAAAGACTGGAAACGAAACATTTTGGTAAAACGAACAAACAACATCATTTTAATCTTATCTGCAAACATCGTTTCCTGCCTTTTTCTCCCCAGTGACATTTTGTCAGCAGTAACATTTTTAAAGTGTGTGGATTCAGGACCATTCATTAGATGTCTAAATTGGCAAAAGTGGGCAAATTGTGTTTTTATGCAGGAGAATATAAAACATTCCCTCAAGTTCTGAACAGAGGACAACTCTTTACTGTGATTTTTACTGTTGGAACTTGAACAGCTGCCTTTGGAGGATGCGGGCATCGATCCCGCTACCTCTCGCATGCTAAGCGAGCGCTCTACCATTTGAGCTAATCCCCGACACTGAAAGAATTTAGTAGCATGAGGGTTTCACCAAGAACAATATAGTTTTCTGTTTATTTTTATTAATATTGATTTCTGTTTTCTTTTTGGAAGTGCGTTATTTTTCAGATTTGAGAAGATAATTCTTTATTCAATGATTATTGATTTCTAGGGGGAAATGATCACAAGGATTTTCTAATGTAGTGAACTTTTGTTCATGTACTCCGTGACTTTTTCAGGGCTTATCCAATAGACCTTCCGTGTAACAGCGTCGTCGTTAAGTTTGGCGCAGGTAATAGCATAGGGGGAGATCTTAGGGCAGTTTAAGTGGTACTGAACAGACTGAAAAAGGAGCTTTTGGAGGATGCGGGCATCGATCCCGCTACCTCTCGCATGCTAAGCGAGCGCTCTACCATTTGAGCTAATCCCCCATACAATGCAAGGTTACACGTCATTCAGTGGAGAGCGGAGTGGTCCGCTTCTACTTCAGTTACTCGTTGCGAAGGAAAACAGATTCCTTCATTGGTGTTTCTCAATGTACAACCAATTGAAGTAGCAATCCTGACGATGTTCACACGTAACAAACTGCATTGAAATAGAAATAGTGCGAAATTCATGAATGCATATATTTCAGAATTGCTGAATAGCAGTGGTCCTAGAAAAGAGATCCTGAGATAATAGATTTGATAATATAGACAAAGCAACATGTGTGCATATTGCAGATGAGAAATAGTCAATATTGCAGATATGCAGAATTGTAGGGGATCTATAAACAAGTAATGAGAGAATATAGATCAGAATCAGAATCAGAATCTCTTTATTTCACCAAGTATGTTACACATACAAGGAATTTGTCATAGTGAGAGCAACACGGATGAAAAGTAACAAAAAACACAGAACACAGTCTTAACCTAAAGGAAAATGACACTAAACATAAATAGGGTAGGGGATAAATTAAAAAAGTAAAAAGTACTAAAGGTAATAAAGACCTGAAAATATATTTACAGAAAAGAACATCTGTACAGGTGTACAAATGTACAAATAGTCATAGTGCAAATAGGCAGAGTGCAAAATAGCTGTTCAGTCCGGTTTGGTACAGTTCAGTTGTATGCTGAGCACTACAGTTTAACAAGACCAGAAACAAAACAGCTTCCAGGAAAAAACAGAGGTTTATTTATAACTCTAAACACTCACTCCATTGGAGGATGCGGGCATCGATCCCGCTACCTCTCGCATGCTAAGCGAGCGTTCTACCATTTGAGCTAATCCCCCATACACCTTTTCAAGTTTTTGCAACAACACTGCACATCTGCGCAAAAAGACTGGAAACGAAACATTTTGGTAAAACGAACAAACAACATCATTTTAATCTTATCTGCAAACATCGTTTCCTGCCTTTTTCTCCCCAGTGACATTTTGTCAGCAGTAACATTTTTAAAGTGTGTGGATTCAGGATCATTTCACCAAGAACAATATAGTTTTCTGTTTATTTTTATTAATATTGATTTCTGTTTTCTTTTTGGAAGTGCGTTATTTTTCAGATTTGAGAAGATAGTTCTTTATTCAATGATTATTGATTTCTAGGGGGAAATGATCACAAGGATTTTCTAATGTAGTGAACTTTTGTTCATGTACTCCGTGACTTTTTCAGGGCTTATCCAATAGACCTTCCGTGTAACAGCGTCGTCGTTAAGTTTGGCGCAGGTAATAGCATAGGGGGAGATCTTAGGGCAGTTTAAGTGGTACTGAACAGATTGAAAAAGGAGCTTTTGGAGGATGCGGGCATCGATCCCGCTACCTCTCGCATGCTAAGCGAGCGCTCTACCATTGGAGCTAATCCCCCATACAATGCAAGGTTACACGTCATTCAGTGGAGAGCGGAGTGGTCCGCTTCTACTTCAGTTACTCGTTGCGAAGGAAAACAGATTCCTTCATTGGTGTTTCTCAATGTACAACCAATTGAAGTAGCAATCCTGACGATGTTCACACGTAACAAACTGCATTGAAATAGAAATAGTGCGAAATTCATGAATGCATATATTTCAGAATTGCTGAATAGCAGTGGTCCTAGAAAAGAGATCCTGAGATAATAGATTTGATAATATAGACAAAGCAACATGTGTGCATATTGCAGCTGAGAAATAGTCAATATTGCAGATATGCAGAATTGTAGGGGATCTATAAACAAGTAATGAGAGAATATAGATCAGAATCAGAATCAGAATCTCTTTATTTCACCAAGTATGTTACACATACAAGGAATTTGTCTTGGTGAGAGCAACACGGATGACAAGTAACAAAAAACACAGAACAAAGTCTTAACCTAAAGGAAAATGACACTAAACATAAATAGGGTAGGGGATAAATTAAAAAAGTAAAAAGTACTAAAGGTAATAAAGACCTGAAAATATATTTACAGAAAAGAACATCTGTACAGGTGTACAAATGTACAAATAGTCATAGTGCAAATAGGCAGAGTGCAAAATAGCTGTTCAGTCCGGTTTGGTACAGTTCAGTTGTATGCTGAGCACTACAGTTTAACAAGACCAGAAACAAAACAGCTTCCAGGAAAAAACAGAGGTTTATTTATAACTCTAAACACTCACTTCATTGGAGGATGCGGGCATCGATCCCGCTACCTCTCGCATGCTAAGCGAGCGCTCTACCATTTGAGCTAATCCCCCATACACCCTTTCTGGTTTTTGCAACAACACTGCAAATCTGCGCAAAAAGACTGGAAACGAAACATTTTGGTAAAACGAACAAACAACATCATTTTAATCTTATCTGCAAACATCGTTTCCTGCCTTTTTCTCCCCAGTGACATTTTGTCAGCAGTAACATTTTTAAAGTGTGTGGATTCAGGACCATTCATTAGATGTCTAAATTGGCAAAAGTGGGCAAATTGTGTTTTTATGCAGGAGAATATAAAACATTCCCTCAAGTTCTGAACAGAGGACAACTCTTTACTGTGATTTTTACTGTCGGAACTTGAACAGCTGCCTTTGGAGGATGCGGGCATCGATCCCGCTACCTCTCGCATGCTAAGCGAGAGCTCTACCATTTGAGCTAATCCCCCACACTGAAAGAAGTTAGTAGCATGAGGGTTTCACCAAGAACAATATAGTTTTCTGTTTATTTTTATTAATATTGATTTCTGTTTTCTTTTTGGAAGTGCGTTATTTTTCAGATTTGAGAAGATAGTTCTTTATTCAATGATTATTGATTTCTAGGGGGAAATGATCACAAGGATTTTCTAATGTAGTGAACTTTTGTTCATGTACTCCGTGACTTTTTCAGGGCTTATCCAATAGACCTTCCGTGTAACAGCGTCGTCGTTAAGTTTGGCGCAGGTAATAGCATAGGGGGAGATCTTAGGGCAGTTTAAGTGGTACTGAACAGACTGAAAAAGGAGCTTTTGGAGGATGCGGGCATCGATCCCGCTACCTCTCGCATGCTAAGCGAGCGCTCTACCATTTGAGCTAATCCCCCATACAATGCAAGGTTACACGTCATTCAGTGGAGAGCGGAGTGGTCCGCTTCTACTTCAGTTACTCGTTGCGAAGGAAAACAGATTCCTTCATTGGTGTTTCTCAATGTACAACCAATTGAAGTAGCAATCCTGACGATGTTCACACGTAACAAACTGCATTGAAATAGAAATAGTGCGAAATTCATGAATGCATATATTTCAGAATTGCTGAATAGCAGTGGTCCTAGAAAAGAGATCCTGAGATAATAGATTTGATAATATAGACAAAGCAACATGTGTGCATATTGCAGCTGAGAAATAGTCAATATTGCAGATATGCAGAATTGTAGGGGATCTATAAACAAGTAATGAGAGAATATAGATCAGAATCAGAATCAGAATCTCTTTATTTCACCAAGTATGTTACACATACAAGGAATTTGTCATAGTGAGAGCAACACGGATGAAAAGTAACAAAAAACACAGAACACAGTCTTAACCTAAAGGAAAATGACACTAAACATAAATAGGGTAGGGGATAAATTAAAAAAGTAAAAAGTACTAAAGGTAATAAAGACCTGAAAATATATTTACAGAAAAGAACATCTGTACAGGTGTACAAATGTACAAATAGTCATAGTGCAAATAGGCAGAGTGCAAAATAGCTGTTCAGTCCGGTTTGGTACAGTTCAGTTGTATGCTGAGCACTACAGTTTAACAAGACCAGAAACAAAACAGCTTCCAGGAAAAAACAGAGGTTTATTTATAACTCTAAACACTCACTTCATTGGAGGATGCGGGCATCGATCCCGCTACCTCTCGCATGCTAAGCGAGCGCTCTACCATTTGAGCTAATCCCCCATACACCCTTTCTGGTTTTTGCAACAACACTGCAAATCTGCGCAAAAAGACTGGAAACGAAACATTTTGGTAAAACGAACAAACAACATCATTTTAATCTTATCTGCAAACATCGTTTCCTGCCTTTTTCTCCCCAGTGACATTTTGTCAGCAGTAACATTTTAAAAGTGTGTGGATTCAGGACCATTCATTAGATGTCTAAATTGGCAAAAGTGGGCAAATTGTGTTTTTATGCAGGAGAATATAAAACATTCCCTCAAGTTCTGAACAGAGGACAACTCTTTACTGTGATTTTTACTGTCGGAACTTGAACAGCTGCCTTTGGAGGATGCGGGCATCGATCCCGCTACCTCTCGCATGCTAAGCGAGCGCTCTACCATTTGAGCTAATCCCCCACACTGAAAGAAGTTAGTAGCATGAGGGTTTCACCAAGAACAATATAGTTTTCTGTTTATTTTTATTAATATTGATTTCTGTTTTCTTTTTGGAAGTGCGTTATTTTTCAGATTTGAGAAGATAGTTCTTTATTCAATGATTATTGATTTCTAGGGGGAAATGATCACAAGGATTTTCTAATGTAGTGAACTTTTGTTCATGTACTCCGTGACTTTTTCAGGGCTTATCCAATAGACCTTCCGTGTAACAGCGTCGTCGTTAAGTTTGGCGCAGGTAATAGCATAGGGGGAGATCTTAGGGCAGTTTAATTGGTACTGAACAGACTGAAAAAGGAGCTTTTGGAGGATGCGGGCATCGATCCCGCTACCTCTCGCATGCTAAGCGAGCGCTCTACCATTTGAGCTAATCCCCCATACAATGCAAGGTTACACGTCATTCAGTGGAGAGCGGAGTGGTCCGCTTCTACTTCAGTTACTCGTTGCGAAGGAAAACAGATTCCTTCATTGGTGTTTCTCAATGTACAACCAATTGAAGTAGCAATCCTGACGATGTTCACACGTAACAAACTGCATTGAAATAGAAATAGTGCGAAATTCATGAATGCATATATTTCAGAATTGCTGAATAGCAGTGGTCCTAGAAAAGAGATCCTGAGATAATAGATTTGATAATATAGACAAAGCAACATGTGTGCATATTGCAGCTGAGAAATAGTCAATATTGCAGATATGCAGAATTGTAGGGGATCTATAAACAAGTAATGAGAGAATATAGATCAGAATCAGAATCAGAATCTCTTTATTTCACCAAGTATGTTACACATACAAGGAATTTGTCATAGTGAGAGCAACACGGATGAAAAGTAACAAAAAACACAGAACACAGTCTTAACCTAAAGGAAAATGACACTAAACATAAATAGGGTAGGGGATAAATTAAAAAAGTAAAAAGTACTAAAGGTAATAAAGACCTGAAAATATATTTACAGAAAAGAACATCTGTACAGGTGTACAAATGTACAAATAGTCATAGTGCAAATAGGCAGAGTGCAAAATAGCTGTTCAGTCCGGTTTGGTACAGTTCAGTTGTATGCTGAGCACTACAGTTTAACAAGACCAGAAACAAAACAGCTTCCAGGAAAAAACAGAGGTTTATTTATAACTCTAAACACTCACTTCATTGGAGGATGCGGGCATCGATCCCGCTACCTCTCGCATGCTAAGCGAGCGCTCTACCATTTGAGCTAATCCCCCATACACCCTTTCAAGTTTTTGCAACAACACTGCAAATCTGCGCAAAAAGACTGGAAACGAAACATTTTGGTAAAACGAACAAACAACATCATTTTAATCTTATCTGCAAACATCGTTTCCTGCCTTTTTCTCCCCAGTGACATTTTGTCAGCAGTAACATTTTTAAAGTGTGTGGATTCAGGATGATTCATTAGATGTCTAAATTAGCAAAACTGGGCAAATTGTGTTTTTATGCAGGAGAATATAAAACATTCCCCCAAGTTCTGAACAGAGGACAACTCTTTACTGTGATTTTTATTGTTGGAACTTGAACAGCTGCCTTTGGAGGATGCGGGCATCGATCCCGCTACCTCTCGCATGCTAAGCGAGCGCTCTACCATTTGAGCTAATCCCCGACACTGAAAGAAGTTAGTAGCATGAGGGTTTCACCAAGAACAATATAGTTTTCTGTTTATTTTTATTAATATTGATTTCTGTTTTCTTTTTGGAAGTGCGTTATTTTTCAGATTTGAGAAGATAGTTCTTTATTCAATGATTATTGATTTCTAGGGGGAAATGATCACAAGGATTTTCTAATGTAGTGAACTTTTGTTCATGTACTCCGTGACTTTTTCAGGGCTTATCCAATAGACCTTCCGTGTAACAGCGTCGTCGTTAAGTTTGGCGCAGGTAATAGCATAGGGGGAGATCTTAGGGCAGTTTAAGTGGTACTGAACAGACTGAAAAAGGAGCTTTTGGAGGATGCGGGCATCGATCCCGCTACCTCTCGCATGCTAAGCGAGCGCTCTACCATTTGAGCTAATCCCCCATACAATGCAAGCTTACACGTCATTCAGTGGAGAGCGGAGTGGTCCGCTTCTACTTCAGTTACTCGTTGCGAAGGAAAACAGATTCCTTCATTGGTGTTTCTCAATGTACAACCAATTGAAGTAGCAATCCTGACGATGTTCACACGTAACAAACTGCATTGAAATAGAAATAGTGCGAAATTCATGAATGCATATATTTCAGAATTGCTGAATAGCAGTGGTCCTAGAAAAGAGATCCTGAGATAATAGATTTGATAATATAGACAAAGCAACATGTGTGCATATTGCAGCTGAGAAATAGTCAATATTGCAGATATGCAGAATTGTAGGGGATCTATAAACAAGTAATGAGAGAATATAGATCAGAATCAGAATCAGAATCTCTTTATTTCACCAAGTATGTTACACATACAAGGAATTTGTCTTGGTGAGAGCAACACGGATGACAAGTAACAAAAAACACAGAACACAGTCTTAACCTAAAGGAAAATGACACTAAACATAAATAGGGTAGGGGATAAATTAAAAAAGTAAAAAGTACTAAAGGTAATAAAGACCTGAAAATATATTTACAGAAAAGAACATCTGTACAGGTGTACAAATGTACAAATAGTCATAGTGCAAATAGGCAGAGGGCAAAATAGCTGTTCAGTCCGGTTTGGTACAGTTCAGTTGTATGCTGAGCACTACAGTTTAACAAGACCAGAAACAAAACAGCTTCCAGGAAAAAACAGAGGTTTATTTATAACTCTAAACACTCACTTCATTGGAGGATGCGGGCATCGATCCCGCTACCTCTCGCATGCTAAGCGAGCGCTCTACCATTTGAGCTAATCCCCCATACACCCTTTCAGGTTTTTGCAACAACACTGCAAATCTGCGCAAAAAGACTGGAAACGAAACATTTTGGTAAAACGAACAAACAACATCATTTTAATCTTATCTGCAAACATCGTTTCCTGCCTTTTTCTCCCCAGTGACATTTTGTCAGCAGTAACATTTTTAAAGTGTGTGGATTCAGGACCATTCATTAGATGTCTAAATTGGCAAAAGTGGGCAAATTGTGTTTTTATGCAGGAGAATATAAAACATTCCCTCAAGTTCTGAACAGAGGACAACTCTTTACTGTGATTTTAGGGTTTCACCAAGAACAATATAGTTTTCTGTTTATTTTTATTAATATTGATTTCTGTTTTCTTTTTGGAAGTGCGTTATTTTTCAGATTTGAGAAGATAGTTCTTTATTCAATGATTATTGATTTCTAGGGGGAAATGATCACAAGGATTTTCTAATGTAGTGAACTTTTGTTCATGTACTCCGTGACTTTTTCAGGGCTTATCCAATAGACCTTCCGTGTAACAGCGTCGTCGTTAAGTTTGGCGCAGGTAATAGCATAGGGGGAGATCTTAGGGCAGTTTAAGTGGTACTGAACAGACTGAAAAAGGAGCTTTTGGAGGATGCGGGCATCGATCCCGCTACCTCTCGCATGCTAAGCGAGCGCTCTACCATTTGAGCTAATCCCCCATACAATGCAAGGTTACACGTCATTCAGTGGAGAGCGGAGTGGTCCGCTTCTACTTCAGTTACTCGTTGCGAAGGAAAACAGATTCCTTCATTGGTGTTTCTCAATGTACAACCAATTGAAGTAGCAATCCTGACGATGTTCACATGTAACAAACTGCATTGAAATAGAAATAGTGCGAAATTCATAAATGCATATATTTCAGATTGGCTGAATAGCAGTGGTCCTAGAAAAGACATCCTGAGATAATAGATTTGATAATATAGACAAAGCAACATGTGTGCATATTGCAGCTGAGAAATAGTCAATATTGCAGATATGCAGAATTGTAGGGGATCTATAAACAAGTAATGAGAGAATATAGATCAGAATCAGAATCAGAATCTCTTTATTTCACCAAGTATGTTACACATACAAGGAATTTGTCTTGGTGAGAGCAACACGGATGACAAGTAACAAGAAACACAGAACACAGTCTTAACCTAAAGGAAAATGACACTAAACGTAAATAGGGTAGGGGATAAATTAAAAAAGTAAAAAGTACTAAAGGTAATAAAGACCTGAAAATATATTTACAGAAAAGAACATCTGTACAGGTGTACAAATGTACAAATAGTCATAGTGCAAATAGGCAGAGTGCAAAATAGCTGTTCAGTCCGGTTTGGTACAGTTCAGTTGTATGCTGAGCACTACAGTTTAACAAGACCAGAAACAAAACAGCTTCCAGGAAAAAACAGAGGTTTATTTATAACTCTAAACACTCACTTCATTGGAGGATGCGGGCATCGATCCCGCTACCTCTCGCATGCTAAGCGAGCGCTCTACCATTTGAGCTAATCCCCCATACACCCTTTCAAGTTTTTGCAACAACACTGCAAATCTGCGCAAAAAGACTGGAAACGAAACATTTTGGTAAAACGAACAAACAACATCATTTTAATCTTATCTGCAAACATCGTTTCCTGCCTTTTTCTCCCCAGTAACATTTTGTCAGCAGAAACATTTTTAAAGTGTGTGGATTCAGGACCATTCATTAGATGTCTAAATTGGCAAAAGTGGGCAAATTGTGTTTTTATGCAGGAGAATATAAAACATTCCCTCAAGTTCTGAACAGAGGACAACTCTTTACTGTGATTTTTACTGTTGGAACTTGAACAGCTGCCTTTGGAGGATGCGGGTATCGATCCCGCTACCTCTCTCATGCTAAGCGAGCGCTCTACCATTTGAGCTAATCCCCGACACTGAAAGAAGTTAGTAGCATGAGGGTTTCACCAAGAACAATATAGTTTTCTGTTTATTTTTATTAATATTGATTTCTGTTTTCTTTTTGGAAGTGCGTTATTTTTCAGATTTGAGAAGATAGTTCTTTATTCAATGATTATTGATTTCTAGGGGGAAATGATCACAAGGATTTTCTAATGTAGTGAACTTTTGTTCATGTACTCCGTGACTTTTTCAGGGCTTATCCAATAGACCTTCCGTGTAACAGCGTCGTCGTTAAGTTTGGCGCAGGTAATAGCATAGGGGGAGATCTTAGGGCAGTTTAAGTGGTACTGAACAGACTGAAAAAGGAGCTTTTGGAGGATGCGGGCATCGATCCCGCTACCTCTCGCATGCTAAGCGAGCGCTCTACCATTTGAGCTAATCCCCCATACAATGCAAGCTTACACGTCATTCAGTGGAGAGCGGAGTGGTCCGCTTCTACTTCAGTTACTCGTTGCGAAGGAAAACAGATTCCTTCATTGGTGTTTCTCAATGTACAACCAATTGAAGTAGCAATCCTGACGATGTTCACACGTAACAAACTGCATTGAAATAGAAATAGTGCGAAATTCATGAATGCATATATTTCAGAATTGCTGAATAGCAGTGGTCCTAGAAAAGAGATCCTGAGATAATAGATTTGATAATATAGACAAAGCAACATGTGTGCATATTGCAGCTGAGAAATAGTCAATATTGCAGATATGCAGAATTGTAGGGGATCTATAAACAAGTAATGAGAGAATATAGATCAGAATCAGAATCAGAATCTCTTTATTTCACCAAGTATGTTACACATACAAGGAATTTGTCTTGGTGAGAGCAACACGGATGAAAAGTAACAAAAAACACAGAACACAGTCTTAACCTAAAGGAAAATGACACTAAACATAAATAGGGTAGGGGATAAATTAAAAAAGTTAAAAGTACTAAAGGTAATAAAGACCTGAAAATATATTTACAGAAAAGAACATCTGTACAGGTGTACAAATGTACAAATAGTCATAGTGCAAATAGGCAGAGTGCAAAATAGCTGTTCAGTCCGGTTTGGTACAGTTCAGTTGTATGCTGAGCACTACAGTTTAACAAGACCAGAAACAAAACAGCTTCCAGGAAAAAACAGAGGTTTATTTATAACTCTAAACACTCACTTTATTGGAGGATGCGGGCATCGATCCCGCTACCTCTCGCATGCTAAGCGAGCGCTCTACCATTTGAGCTAATCCCCCATACACCCTTTCAAGTTTTTGCAACAACACTGCAAATCTGCGCAAAAAGACTGGAAACGAAACGTTTTGGTAAAACGATCAAACATCATTTTAATCTTATCTGCAAACATCGTTTCCTGCCTTTTTCTCCCCAGTGACATTTTGTCAGCAGTAACATTTTTAAAGTGTGTGGATTCAGGATCATTCATTAGATGTCTAAATTGGCAAAAGTGGGCAAATTGTGTTTTTATGCAGGAGAATATAAAACATTGCCTCAAGTTCTGAACAGAGGACAACTCTTTACTGTGATTTTTACTGTTGGAACTTGAACAGCTGCCTTTGGAGGATGCGGGCATCGATCCCGCTACCTCTCGCATGCTAAGCGAGCGCTCTACCATTTGAGCTAATCCCCCACACTGAAAGAAATTAGTAGCATGAGGGTTTCACCAAGAACAATATAGTTTTCTGTTTATTTTTATTAATATTGATTTCTGTTTTCTTTTTGGAAGTGCGTTATTTTTCAGATTTGAGAAGATAGTTCTTTATTCAATGATTATTGATTTCTAGGGGGAAATGATCACAAGGATTTTCTAATGTAGTGAACTTTTGTTCATGTACTCCGTGACTTTTTCAGGGCTTATCCAATAGACCTTCCGTGTAACAGCGTCGTCGTTAAGTTTGGCGCAGGTAATAGCATAGGGGGAGATCTTAGGGCAGTTTAAGTGGTACTGAACAGACTGAAAAAGGAGCTTTTGGAGGATGCGGGCATCGATCCCGCTACCTCTCGCATGCTAAGCGAGCGCTCTACCATTTGAGCTAATCCCCCATACAATGCAAGCTTACACGTCATTCAGTGGAGAGCGGAGTGGTCCGCTTCTACTTCAGTTACTCGTTGCGAAGGAAAACAGATTCCTTCATTGGTGTTTCTCAATGTACAACCAATTGAAGTAGCAATCCTGACGATGTTCACACGTAACAAACTGCATTGAAATAGAAATAGTGCGAAATTCTTGAATGCATATATTTCAGAATTGCTGAATAGCAGTGGTCCTAGAAAAGAGATCCTGAGATAATAGATTTGATAATATAGACAAAGCAACATGTGTGCATATTGCAGCTGAGAAATAGTCAATATTGCAGATATGCAGAATTGTAGGGGATCTATAAACAAGTAATGGGAGAATATAGATCAGAATCAGAATCAGAATCTCTTTATTTCACCAAGTATGTTACACATACAAGGAATTTGTCTTGGTGAGAGCAACACGGATGACAAGTAACAAAAAACACAGAACACAGTCTTAACCTAAAGGAAAATGACACTAAACATAAATAGGGTAGGGGATAAATTAAAAAAGTAAAAAGTACTAAAGGTAATAAAGACCTGAAAATATATTTACAGAAAAGAACATCTGTACAGGTGTACAAATGTACAAATAGTCATAGTGCAAATAGGCAGAGTGCAAAATAGCTGTTCAGTCCGGTTTGGTACAGTTCAGTTGTATGCTGAGCACTACAGTTTAACAAGACCAGAAACAAAACAGCTTCCAGGAAAAAACAGAGGTTTATTTATAACTCTAAACACTCACTTCATTGGAGGATGCGGGCATCGATCCCGCTACCTCTCGCATGCTAAGCGAGCGCGCTACCATTTGAGCTAATCCCCCATACACCCTTTCAAGTTTTTGCAACAACACTGCAAATCTGCGCAAAAAGACTGGAAACGAAACATTTTGGTAAAACGAACAAACAACATCATTTTAATCTTATCTGCAAACATCGTTTCCTGCCTTTTTCTCCCCAGTGACATTTTGTCAGCAGTAACATTTTTAAAGTGTGTGGATTCAGGACCATTCATTAGATGTCTAAATTGGCAAAAGTGGGCAAATTGTGTTTTTATGCAGGAGAATATAAAACATTCCCTCAAGTTCTGAACAGAGGACAACTCTTTACTGTGATTTTAGGGTTTCACCAAGAACAATATAGTTTTCTGTTTATTTTTATTAATATTGATTTCTGTTTTCTTTTTGGAAGTGCGTTATTTTTCAGATTTGAGAAGATAGTTCTTTATTCAATGATTATTGATTTCTAGGGGGAAATGATCACAAGGATTTTCTAATGTAGTGAACTTTTGTTCATGTACTCCGTGACTTTTTCAGGGCTTATCCAATAGACCTTCCGTGTAACAGCGTCGTCGTTAAGTTTGGCGCAGGTAATAGCATAGGGGGAGATCTTAGGGCAGTTTAAGTGGTACTGAACAGACTGAAAAAGGAGCTTTTGGAGGATGCGGGCATCGATCCCGCTACCTCTCGCATGCTAAGCGAGCGCTCTACCATTTGAGCTAATCCCCCATACAATGCAAGCTTACACGTCATTCAGTGGAGAGCGGAGTGGTCCGCTTCTACTTCAGTTACTCGTTGCGAAGGAAAACAGATTCCCTCATTGGTGTTTCTCAATGTACAACCAATTGAAGTAGCAATCCTGACGATGTTCACACGTAACAAACTGCATTGAAATAGAAATAGTGCGAAATTCATGAATGCATATATTTCAGAATTGCTGAATAGCAGTGGTCCTAGAAAAGAGATCCTGAGATAATAGATTTGATAATATAGACAAAGCAACATGTGTGCATATTGCAGCTGAGAAATAGTCAATATTGCAGATATGCAGAATTGTAGGGGATCTATAAACAAGTAATGAGAGAATATAGATCAGAATCAGAATCAGAATCTCTTTATTTCACCAAGTATGTTACACATACAAGGAATTTGTCTTGGTGAGAGCAACACGGATGACAAGTAACAAAAAACACAGAACACAGTCTTAACCTAAAGGAAAATGACACTAAACATAAATAGGGTAGGGGATAAATTAAAAAAGTAAAAAGTACTAAAGGTAATAAAGACCTGAAAATATATTTACAGAAAAGAACATCTGTACAGGTGTACAAATGTACAAATAGTCATAGTGCAAATAGGCAGAGTGCAAAATAGCTGTTCAGTCCGGTTTGGTACAGTTCAGTTGTATGCTGAGCACTACAGTTTAACAAGACCAGAAACAAAACAGCTTCCAGGAAAAAACAGAGGTTTATTTATAACTCTAAACACTCACTTCATTGGAGGATGCGGGCATCGATCCCGCTACCTCTCGCATGCTAAGCGAGCGCGCTACCATTTGAGCTAATCCCCCATACACCCTTTCAAGTTTTTGCAACAACACTGCAAATCTGCGCAAAAAGACTGGAAACGAAACATTTTGGTAAAACGAACAAACAACATCATTTTAATCTTATCTGCAAACATCGTTTCCTGCCTTTTTCTCCCCAGTGACATTTTGTCAGCAGTAACATTTTTAAAGTGTGTGGATTCAGGACCATTCATTAGATGTCTAAATTGGCAAAAGTGGGCAAATTGTGTTTTTATGCAGGAGAATATAAAACATTCCCTCAAGTTCTGAACAGAGGACAACTCTTTACTGTGATTTTAGGGTTTCACCAAGAACAATATAGTTTTCTGTTTATTTTTATTAATATTGATTTCTGTTTTCTTTTTGGAAGTGCGTTATTTTTCAGATTTGAGAAGATAGTTCTTTATTCAATGATTATTGATTTCTAGGGGGAAATGATCACAAGGATTTTCTAATGTAGTGAACTTTTGTTCATGTACTCCGTGACTTTTTCAGGGCTTATCCAATAGACCTTCCGTGTAACAGCGTCGTCGTTAAGTTTGGCGCAGGTAATAGCATAGGGGGAGATCTTAGGGCAGTTTAAGTGGTACTGAACAGACTGAAAAAGGAGCTTTTGGAGGATGCGGGCATCGATCCCGCTACCTCTCGCATGCTAAGCGAGCGCTCTACCATTTGAGCTAATCCCCCATACAATGCAAGCATACACGTCATTCAGTGGAGAGCGGAGTGGTCCGCTTCTACTTCAGTTACTCGTTGCGAAGGAAAACAGATTCCCTCATTGGTGTTTCTCAATGTACAACCAATTGAAGTAGCAATCCTGACGATGTTCACACGTAACAAACTGCATTGAAATAGAAATAGTGCGAAATTCATGAATGCATATATTTCAGAATTGCTGAATAGCAGTGGTCCTAGAAAAGAGATCCTGAGATAATAGATTTGATAATATAGACAAAGCAACATGTGTGCATATTGCAGCTGAGAAATAGTCAATATTGCAGATATGCAGAATTGTAGGGGATCTATAAACAAGTAATGAGAGAATATAGATCAGAATCAGAATCAGAATCTCTTTATTTCACCAAGTATGTTACACATACAAGGAATTTGTCATAGTGAGAGCAACACGGATGAAAAGTAACAAAAAACACAGAACACAGTCTTAACCTAAAGGAAAATGACACTAAACATAAATAGGGTAGGGGATAAATTAAAAAAGTAAAAAGTACTAAAGGTAATAAAGACCTGAAAATATATTTACAGAAAAGAACATCTGTACAGGTGTACAAATGTACAAATAGTCATAGTGCAAATAGGCAGAGTGCAAAATAGCTGTTCAGTCCGGTTTGGTACAGTTCAGTTGTATGCTGAGCACTACAGTTTAACAAGACCAGAAACAAAACAGCTTCCAGGAAAAAACAGAGGTTTATTTATAACTCTAAACACTCACTTCATTGGAGGATGCGGGCATCGATCCCGCTACCTCTCGCATGCTAAGCGAGCGCGCTACCATTTGAGCTAATCCCCCATACACCCTTTCAAGTTTTTGCAACAACACTGCAAATCTGCGCAAAAAGACTGGAAACGAAACATTTTGGTAAAACGAACAAACAACATCATTTTAATCTTATCTGCAAACATCGTTTCCTGCCTTTTTCTCCCCAGTGACATTTTGTCAGCAGTAACATTTTTAAAGTGTGTGGATTCAGGATCATTTCACCAAGAACAATATAGTTTTCTGTTTATTTTTATTAATATTGATTTCTGTTTTCTTTTTGGAAGTGCGTTATTTTTCAGATTTGAGAAGATAGTTCTTTATTCAATGATTATTGATTTCTAGGGGGAAATGATCACAAGGATTTTCTAATGTAGTGAACTTTTGTTCATGTACTCCGTGACTTTTTCAGGGCTTATCCAATAGACCTTCCGTGTAACAGCGTCGTCGTTAAGTTTGGCGCAGGTAATAGCATAGGGGGAGATCTTAGGGCAGTTTAAGTGGTACTGAACAGACTGAAAAAGGAGCTTTTGGAGGATGCGGGCATCGATCCCGCTACCTCTCGCATGCTAAGCGAGCGCTCTACCATTTGAGCTAATCCCCCATACAATGCAAGCTTACACGTCATTCAGTGGAGAGCGGAGTGGTCCGCTTCTACTTCAGTTACTCGTTGCGAAGGAAAACAGATTCCCTCATTGGTGTTTCTCAATGTACAACCAATTGAAGTAGCAATCCTGACGATGTTCACACGTAACAAACTGCATTGAAATAGAAATAGTGCGAAATTCATGAATGCATATATTTCAGAATTGCTGAATAGCAGTGGTCCTAGAAAAGAGATCCTGAGATAATAGATTTGATAATATAGACAAAGCAACATGTGTGCATATTGCAGCTGAGAAATAGTCAATATTGCAGATATGCAGAATTGTAGGGGATCTATAAACAAGTAATGAGAGAATATAGATCAGAATCAGAATCAGAATCTCTTTATTTCACCAAGTATGTTACACATACAAGGAATTTGTCATAGTGAGAGCAACACGGATGAAAAGTAACAAAAAACACAGAACACAGTCTTAACCTAAAGGAAAATGACACTAAACATAAATAGGGTAGGGGATAAATTAAAAAAGTAAAAAGTACTAAAGGTAATAAAGACCTGAAAATATATTTACAGAAAAGAACATCTGTACAGGTGTACAAATGTACAAATAGTCATAGTGCAAATAGGCAGAGTGCAAAATAGCTGTTCAGTCCGGTTTGGTACAGTTCAGTTGTATGCTGAGCACTACAGTTTAACAAGACCAGAAACAAAACAGCTTCCAGGA
Source organism: Salminus brasiliensis (assembly GCF_030463535.1). NCBI lineage: Eukaryota > Metazoa > Chordata > Actinopteri > Characiformes > Bryconidae > Salminus > Salminus brasiliensis. Next base: position 17,500,953 of record NC_132895.1, read on the forward strand.
AAAAACAGAGGTTTATTTATAACTCTAAACACTCACTTCATTGGAGGATGCGGGCATCGATCCCGCTACCTCTCGCATGCTAAGCGAGCGCGCTACCATTTGAGCTAATCCCCCATACACCCTTTCAAGTTTTTGCAACAACACTGCAAATCTGCGCAAAAAGACTGGAAACGAAACATTTTGGTAAAACGAACAAACAACATCATTTTAATCTTATCTGCAAACATCGTTTCCTGCCTTTTTCTCCCCAGTGACATTTTGTCAGCAGTAACATTTTTAAAGTGTGTGGATTCAGGATCATTTCACCAAGAACAATATAGTTTTCTGTTTATTTTTATTAATATTGATTTCTGTTTTCTTTTTGGAAGTGCGTTATTTTTCAGATTTGAGAAGATAGTTCTTTATTCAATGATTATTGATTTCTAGGGGGAAATGATCACAAGGATTTTCTAATGTAGTGAACTTTTGTTCATGTACTCCGTGACTTTTTCAGGGCTTATCCAATAGACCTTCCGTGTAACAGCGTCGTCGTTAAGTTTGGCGCAGGTAATAGCATAGGGGGAGATCTTAGGGCAGTTTAAGTGGTACTGAACAGACTGAAAAAGGAGCTTTTGGAGGATGCGGGCATCGATCCCGCTACCTCTCGCATGCTAAGCGAGCGCTCTACCATTTGAGCTAATCCCCCATACAATGCAAGGTTACACGTCATTCAGTGGAGAGCGGAGTGGTCCGCTTCTACTTCAGTTACTCGTTGCGAAGGAAAACAGATTCCTTCATTGGTGTTTCTCAATGTACAACCAATTGAAGTAGCAATCCTGACGATGTTCACACGTAACAAACTGCATTGAAATAGAAATAGTGCGAAATTCTTGAATGCATATATTTCAGAATTGCTGAATAGCAGTGGTCCTAGAAAAGAGATCCTGAGATAATAGATTTGATAATATAGACAAAGCAACATGTGTGCATATTGCAGCTGAGAAATAGTCAATATTGCAGATATGCAGAATTGTAGGGGATCTATAAACAAGTAATGGGAGAATATAGATCAGAATCAGAATCAGAATCTCTTTATTTCACCAAGTATGTTACACATACAAGGAATTTGTCTTGGTGAGAGCAACACGGATGACAAGTAACAAAAAACACAGAACACAGTCTTAACCTAAAGGAAAATGACACTAAACATAAATAGGGTAGGGGATAAATTAAAAAAGTAAAAAGTACTAAAGGTAATAAAGACCTGAAAATATATTTACAGAAAAGAACATCTGTACAGGTGTACAAATGTACAAATAGTCATAGTGCAAATAGGCAGAGTGCAAAATAGCTGTTCAGTCCGGTTTGGTACAGTTCAGTTGTATGCTGAGCACTACAGTTTAACAAGACCAGAAACAAAACAGCTTCCAGGAAAAAACAGAGGTTTATTTATAACTCTAAACACTCACTTCATTGGAGGATGCGGGCATCGATCCCGCTACCTCTCGCATGCTAAGCGAGCGCTCTACCATTTGAGCTAATCCCCCATACACCCTTTCAAGTTTTTGCAACAACACTGCAAATCTGCGCAAAAAGACTGGAAACGAAACATTTTGGTAAAACGAACAAACAACATCATTTTAATCTTATCTGCAAACATCGTTTCCTGCCTTTTTCTCCCCAGTGACATTTTGTCAGCAGTAACATTTTTAAAGTGTGTGGATTCAGGACCATTCATTAGATGTCTAAATTGGCAAAAGTGGGCAAATTGTGTTTTTATGCAGGAGAATATAAAACATTCCCTCAAGTTCTGAACAGAGGACAACTCTTTACTGTGATTTTAGGGTTTCACCAATACAATATAGTTTTCTGTTTATTTTTATTAATATTGATTTCTGTTTTCTTTTTGGAAGTGCGTTATTTTTCAGATTTGAGAAGATAGTTCTTTATTCAATGATTATTGATTTCTAGGGGGAAATGATCACAAGGATTTTCTAATGTAGTGAACTTTTGTTCATGTACTCCGTGACTTTTTCAGGGCTTATCCAATAGACCTTCCGTGTAACAGCGTCGTCGTTAAGTTTGGCGCAGGTAATAGCATAGGGGGAGATCTTAGGGCAGTTTAAGTGGTACTGAACAGACTGAAAAAGGAGCTTTTGGAGGATGCGGGCATCGATCCCGCTACCTCTCGCATGCTAAGCGAGCGCTCTACCATTTGAGCTAATCCCCCATACAATGCAAGGTTACACGTCATTCAGTGGAGAGCGGAGTGGTCCGCTTCTACTTCAGTTACTCGTTGCGAAGGAAAACAGATTCCTTCATTGGTGTTTCTCAATGTACAACCAATTGAAGTAGCAATCCTGACGATGTTCACACGTAACAAACTGCATTGAAATAGAAATAGTGCGAAATTCATGAATGCATATATTTCAGAATTGCTGAATAGCAGTGGTCCTAGAAAAGAGATCCTGAGATAATAGATTTGATAATATAGACAAAGCAACATGTGTGCATATTGCAGCTGAGAAATAGTCAATATTGCAGATATGCAGAATTGTAGGGGATCTATAAACAAGTAATGAGAGAATATAGATCAGAATCAGAATCAGAATCTCTTTATTTCACCAAGTATGTTACACATACAAGGAATTTGTCATAGTGAGAGCAACACGGATGAAAAGTAACAAAAAACACAGAACACAGTCTTAACCTAAAGGAAAATGACACTAAACATAAATAGGGTAGGGGATAAATTAAAAAAGTAAAAAGTACTAAAGGTAATAAAGACCTGAAAATATATTTACAGAAAAGAACATCTGTACAGGTGTACAAATGTACAAATAGTCATAGTGCAAATAGGCAGAGTGCAAAATAGCTGTTCAGTCCGGTTTGGTACAGTTCAGTTGTATGCTGAGCACTACAGTTTAACAAGACCAGAAACAAAACAGCTTCCAGGAAAATACAGAGGTTTATTTATAACTCTAAACACTCACTTCATTGGAGGATGCGGGCATCGATCCCGCTACCTCTCGCATGCTAAGCGAGCGCTCTACCATTTGAGCTAATCCCCCATACACCCTTTCAAGTTTTTGCAACAACACTGCAAATCTGCGCAAAAAGACTGGAAACGAAACATTTTGGTAAAACGAACAAACAACATCATTTTAATCTTATCTGCAAACATCGTTTCCTGCCTTTTTCTCCCCAGTGACATTTTGTCAGCAGTAACATTTTTAAAGTGTGTGGATTCAGGATCTTTTCACCAAGAACAATATAGTTTTCTGTTTATTTTTATTAATATTGATTTCTGTTTTCTTTTTGGAAGTGCGTTATTTTTCAGATTTGAGAAGATAGTTCTTTATTCAATGATTATTGATTTCTAGGGGGAAATGATCACAAGGATTTTCTAATGTAGTGAACTTTTGTTCATGTACTCCGTGACTTTTTCAGGGCTTATCCAATAGACCTTCCGTGTAACAGCGTCGTCGTTAAGTTTGGCGCAGGTAATAGCATAGGGGGAGATCTCAGGGCAGTTTAAGTGGTACTGAACAGACTGAAAAAGGAGCTTTTGGAGGATGCGGGCATCGATCCCGCTACCTCTCGCATGCTAAGCGAGCGCTCTACCATTTGAGCTAATCCCCCATACAATGCAAGGTTACACGTCATTCAGTGGAGAGCGGAGTGGTCCGCTTCTACTTCAGTTACTCGTTGCGAAGGAAAACAGATTCCTTCATTGGTGTTTCTCAATGTACAACCAATTGAAGTAGCAATCCTGACGATGTTCACACGTAACAAACTGCATTGAAATAGAAATAGTGCGAAATTCTTGAATGCATATATTTCAGAATTGCTGAATAGCAGTGGTCCTAGAAAAGAGATCCTGAGATAATAGATTTGATAATATAGACAAAGCAACATGTGTGCATATTGCAGCTGAGAAATAGTCAATATTGCAGATATGCAGAATTGTAGGGGATCTATAAACAAGTAATGGGAGAATATAGATCAGAATCAGAATCAGAATCTCTTTATTTCACCAAGTATGTTACACATACAAGGAATTTGTCTTGGTGAGAGCAACACGGATGACAAGTAACAAAAAACACAGAACACAGTCTTAACCTAAAGGAAAATGACACTAAACATAAATAGGGTAGGGGATAAATTAAAAAAGTAAAAAGTACTAAAGGTAATAAAGACCTGAAAATATATTTACAGAAAAGAACATCTGTACAGGTGTACAAATGTACAAATAGTCATAGTGCAAATAGGCAGAGTGCAAAATAGCTGTTCAGTCCGGTTTGGTACAGTTCAGTTGTATGCTGAGCACTACAGTTTAACAAGACCAGAAACAAAACAGCTTCCAGGAAAAAACAGAGGTTTATTTATAACTCTAAACACTCACTTCATTGGAGGATGCGGGCATCGATCCCGCTACCTCTCGCATGCTAAGCGAGCGCTCTACCATTTGAGCTAATCCCCCATACACCCTTTCAGGTTTTTGCAACAACACTGCAAATCTGCGCAAAAAGACTGGAAACGAAACATTTTGGTAAAACGAACAAACAACATCATTTTAATCTTATCTGCAAACATCGTTTCCTGCCTTTTTCTCCCCAGTGACATTTTGTCAGCAGTAACATTTTTAAAGTGTGTGGATTCAGGACCATTCATTAGATGTCTAAATTGGCAAAAGTGGGCAAATTGTGTTTTTATGCAGGAGAATATAAAACATTCCCTCAAGTTCTGAACAGAGGACAACTCTTTACTGTGATTTTAGGGTTTCACCAAGAACAATATAGTTTTCTGTTTATTTTTATTAATATTGATTTCTGTTTTCTTTTTGGAAGTGCGTTATTTTTCAGATTTGAGAAGATAGTTCTTTATTCAATGATTATTGATTTCTAGGGGGAAATGATCACAAGGATTTTCTAATGTAGTGAACTTTTGTTCATGTACTCCGTGACTTTTTCAGGGCTTATCCAATAGACCTTCCGTGTAACAGCGTCGTCGTTAAGTTTGGCGCAGGTAATAGCATAGGGGGAGATCTTAGGGCAGTTTAAGTGGTACTGAACAGACTGAAAAAGGAGCTTTTGGAGGATGCGGGCATCGATCCCGCTACCTCTCGCATGCTAAGCGAGCGCTCTACCATTTGAGCTAATCCCCCATACAATGCAAGGTTACACGTCATTCAGTGGAGAGCGGAGTGGTCCGCTTCTACTTCAGTTACTCGTTGCGAAGGAAAACAGATTCCTTCATTGGTGTTTCTCAATGTACAACCAATTGAAGTAGCAATCCTGACGATGTTCACACGTAACAAACTGCATTGAAATAGAAATAGTGCGAAATTCATGAATGCATATATTTCAGAATTGCTGAATAGCAGTGGTCCTAGAAAAGAGATCCTGAGATAATAGATTTGATAATATAGACAAAGCAACATGTGTGCATATTGCAGCTGAGAAATAGTCAATATTGCAGATATGCAGAATTGTAGGGGATCTATAAACAAGTAATGAGAGAATATAGATCAGAATCAGAATCAGAATCTCTTTATTTCACCAAGTATGTTACACATACAAGGAATTTGTCATAGTGAGAGCAACACGGATGAAAAGTAACAAAAAACACAGAACACAGTCTTAACCTAAAGGAAAATGACACTAAACATAAATAGGGTAGGGGATAAATTAAAAAAGTAAAAAGTACTAAAGGTAATAAAGACCTGAAAATATATTTACAGAAAAGAACATCTGTACAGGTGTACAAATGTACAAATAGTCATAGTGCAAATAGGCAGAGTGCAAAATAGCTGTTCAGTCCGGTTTGGTACAGTTCAGTTGTATGCTGAGCACTACAGTTTAACAAGACCAGAAACAAAACAGCTTCCAGGAAAAAACAGAGGTTTATTTATAACTCTAAACACTCACTTCATTGGAGGATGCGGGCATCGATCCCGCTACTTCTCGCATGCTAAGCGAGTGCGCTACCATTTGAGCTAATCCCCCATACACCCTTTCAAGTTTTTGCAACAACACTGCAAATCTGCGCAAAAAGACTGGAAACGAAACATTTTGGTAAAACGAACAAACAACATCATTTTAATCTTATCTGCAAACATCGTTTCCTGCCTTTTTCTCCCCAGTGACATTTTGTCAGCAGTAACATTTTTAAAGTGTGTGGATTCAGGATCATTTCACCAAGAACAATATAGTTTTCTGTTTATTTTTATTAATATTGATTTCTGTTTTCTTTTTGGAAGTGCGTTATTTTTCAGATTTGAGAAGATAGTTCTTTATTCAATGATTATTGATTTCTAGGGGGAAATGATCACAAGGATTTTCTAATGTAGTGAACTTTTGTTCATGTACTCCGTGACTTTTTCAGGGCTTATCCAATAGACCTTCCGTGTAACAGCGTCGTCGTTAAGTTTGGCGCAGGTAATAGCATAGGGGGAGATCTTACGGCAGTTTAAGTGGTACTGAACAGACTGAAAAAGGAGCTTTTGGAGCATGCGGGCATCGATCCCGCTACCTCTCGCATGCTAAGCGAGCGCTCTACCATTTGAGCTAATCCCCCATACAATGCAAGGTTACACGTCATTCAGTGGAGAGCGGAGTGGTCCGCTTCTACTTCAGTTACTCGTTGCGAAGGAAAACAGATTCCTTCATTGGTGTTTCTCAATGTACAACCAATTGAAGTAGCAATCCTGACGATGTTCACACGTAACAAACTGCATTGAAATAGAAATAGTGCGAAATTCATGAATGCATATATTTCAGAATTGCTGAATAGCAGTGGTCCTAGAAAAGAGATCCTGAGATAATAGATTTGATAATATAGACAAAGCAACATGTGTGCATATTGCAGCTGAGAAATAGTCAATATTGCAGATATGCAGAATTGTAGGGGATCTATAAACAAGTAATGAGAGAATATAGATCAGAATCAGAATCAGAATCTCTTTATTTCACCAAGTATGTTACACATACAAGGAATTTGTCTTGGTGAGAGCAACACGGATGAAAAGTAACAAAAAACACAGAACACAGTCTTAACCTAAAGGAAAATGACACTAAACATAAATAGGGTAGGGGATAAATTAAAAAAGTAAAAAGTACTAAAGGTAATAAACACCTGAAAATATATTTACAGAAAAGAACATCTGTACAGGTGTACAAATGTACAAATAGTCATAGTGCAAATAGGCAGAGTGCAAAATAGCTGTTCAGTCCGGTTTGGTACAGTTCAGTTGTATGCTGAGCACTACAGTTTAACAAGACCAGAAACAAAACAGCTTCCAGGAAAAAACAGAGGTTTATTTATAACTCAAAACACTCACTTCATTGGAGGATGCGGGCATCGATCCCACTACCTCTCGCATGCTAAGCGAGCGCTCTACCATTTGAGCTAATCCCCCATACACCCTTTCAAGTTTTTGCAACAACACTGCACATCTGCGCAAAAAGACTGGAAACGAAACATTTTGGTAAAACGAACAAACAACATCATTTTAATCTTATCTGCAAACATCGTTTCCTGCCTTTTTCTCCCCAGTGACATTTTGTCAGCAGTAACATTTTTAAAGTGTGTGGATTCAGGATCATTTCACCAAGAACAATATAGTTTTCTGTTTATTTTTATTAATATTGATTTCTGTTTTCTTTTTGGAAGTGCGTTATTTTTCAGATTTGAGAAGATAGTTCTTTATTCAATGATTATTGATTTCTAGGGGGAAATGATCACAAGGATTTTCTAATGTAGTGAACTTTTGTTCATGTACTCCGTGACTTTTTCAGGGCTTATCCAATAGACCTTCCGTGTAACAGCGTCGTCGTTAAGTTTGGCGCAGGTAATAGCATAGGGGGAGATCTTAGGGCAGTTTAAGTGGTACTGAACAGACTGAAAAAGGAGCTTTTGGAGGATGCGGGCATCGATCCCGCTACCTCTCGCATGCTAAGCGAGCGCTCTACCATTTGAGCTAATCCCCCATACAATGCAAGGTTACACGTCATTCAGTGGAGAGCGGAGTGGTCCGCTTCTACTTCAGTTACTCGTTGCGAAGGAAAACAGATTCCTTCATTGGTGTTTCTCAATGTACAACCAATTGAAGTAGCAATCCTGACGATGTTCACACGTAACAAACTGCATTGAAATAGAAATAGTGCGAAATTCATGAATGCATATATTTCAGAATTGCTGAATAGCAGTGGTCCTAGAAAAGAGATCCTGAGATAATAGATTTGATAATATAGACAAAGCAACATGTGTGCATATTGCAGCTGAGAAATAGTCAATATTGCAGATATGCAGAATTGTAGGGGATCTATAAACAAGTAATGAGAGAATATAGATCAGAATCAGAATCAGAATCTCTTTATTTCACCAAGTATGTTACACATACAAGGAATTTGTCATAGTGAGAGCAACACGGATGAAAAGTAACAAAAAACACAGAACACTGTCTTAACCTAAAGGAAAATGACACTAAACATAAATAGGGTAGGGGATAAATTAAAAAAGTAAAAAGTACTAAAGGTAATAAAGACCTGATAATATATTTACAGAAAAGAACATCTGTACAGGTGTACAAATGTACAAATAGTCATAGTGCAAATAGGCAGAGTGCAAAATAGCTGTTCAGTCCGGTTTGGTACAGTTCAGTTGTATGCTGAGCACTACAGTTTAACAAGACCAGAAACAAAACAGCTTCCAGGAAAAAACAGAGGTTTATTTATAACTCTAAACACTCACTTCATTGGAGGATGCGGGCATCGATCCCGCTACCTTTCGCATGCTAAGCGAGCGCTCTACCATTTGAGCTAATCCCCCATACACCCTTTCAAGTTTTTGCAACAACACTGCAAATCTGCGCAAAAAGACTGGAAACGAAACATTTTGGTAAAACGAACAAACAACATCATTTTAATCTTATCTGCAAACATCGTTTCCTGCCTTTTTCTCCCCAGTGACATTTTGTCAGCAGTAACATTTTTAAAGTGTGTGGATTCAGGATCATTTCACCAAGAACAATATAGTTTTCTGTTTATTTTTATTAATATTGATTTCTGTTTTCTTTTTGGAAGTGCGTTATTTTTCAGATTTGAGAAGATAGTTCTTTATTCAATGATTATTGATTTCTAGGGGGAAATGATCACAAGGATTTTCTAATGTAGTGAACTTTTGTTCATGTACTCCGTGACTTTTTCAGGGCTTATCCAATAGACCTTCCGTGTAACAGCGTCGTCGTTAAGTTTGGCGCAGGTAATAGCATAGGGGGAGATCTTAGGGCAGTTTAAGTGGTACTGAACAGACTGAAAAAGGAGCTTTTGGAGGATGCGGGCATCGATCCCGCTACCTCTCGCATGCTAAGCGAGCGCTCTACCATTTGAGCTAATCCCCCATACAATGCAAGGTTACACGTCATTCAGTGGAGAGCGGAGTGGTCCGCTTCTACTTCAGTTACTCGTTGCGAAGGAAAACAGATTCCTTCATTGGTGTTTCTCAATGTACAACCAATTGAAGTAGCAATCCTGACGATGTTCACACGTAACAAACTGCATTGAAATAGAAATAGTGCGAAATTCATGAATGCATATATTTCAGAATTGCTGAATAGCAGTGGTCCTAGAAAAGAGATCCTGAGATAATAGATTTGATAATATAGACAAAGCAACATGTGTGCATATTGCAGCTGAGAAATAGTCAATATTGCAGATATGCAGAATTGTAGGGGATCTATAAACAAGTAATGAGAGAATATAGATCAGAATCAGAATCAGAATCTCTTTATTTCACCAAGTATGTTACACATACAAGGAATTTGTCTTGGTGAGAGCAACACGGATGACAAGTAACAAAAAACACAGAACACAGTCTTAACCTAAAGGAAAATGACACTAAACATAAATAGGGTAGGGGATAAATTAAAAAAGTAAAAAGTACTAAAGGTAATAAAGACCTGAAAATATATTTACAGAAAAGAACATCTGTACAGGTGTACAAATGTACAAATAGTCATAGTGCAAACAGGCAGAGTGCAAAATAGCTGTTCAGTCCGGTTTGGTACAGTTCAGTTGTATGCTGAGCACTACAGTTTAACAAGACCAGAAACAAAACAGCTTCCAGGAAAAAACAGAGGTTTATTTATAACTCTAAACACTCACTTCATTGGAGGATGCGGGCATCGATCCCGCTACCTCTCGCATGCTAAGCGAGCGCTCTACCATTTGAGCTAATCCCCCATACACCTTTTCAAGTTTTTGCAACAACACTGCAAATCTGCGCAAAAAGACTGGAAACGAAACATTTTGGTAAAACGAACAAACAACATCATTTTAATCTTATCTGCAAACATCGTTTCCTGCCTTTTTCTCCCCAGTGACATTTTGTCAGCAGTAACATTTTTAAAGTGTGTGGATTCAGGATCATTCATTAGATGTCTAAATTAGCAAAACTGGGCAAATTGTGTTTTTATGCAGGAGAATATAAAACATTCCCTCAAGTTCTGAACAGAGGACAACTCTTTACTGTGATTTTTATTGTTGGAACTTGAACAGCTGCCTTTGGAGGATGCGGGCATCGATCCCGCTACCTCTCGCATGCTAAGCGAGCGCTCTACCATTTGAGCTAATCCCCAACACTGAAAGAAGTTAGTAGCATGAGGGTTTCACCAAGAACAATATAGTTTTCTGTTTATTTTTATTAATATTGATTTCTGTTTTCTTTTTGGAAGTGCGTTATTTTTCAGATTTGAGAAGATAGTTCTTTATTCAATGATTATTGATTTCTAGGGGGAAATGATCACAAGGATTTTCTAATGTAGTGAACTTTTGTTCATGTACTCCGTGACTTTTTCAGGGCTTATCCAATAGACCTTCCGTGTAACAGCGTCGTCGTTAAGTTTGGCGCAGGTAATAGCATAGGGGGAGATCTTAGGGCAGTTTAAGTGGTACTGAACAGACTGAAAAAGGAGCTTTTGGAGGATGCGGGCATCGATCCCGCTACCTCTCGCATGCTAAGCGAGCGCTCTACCATTTGAGCTAATCCCCCACACATTGCAAGGTTACACGTCATTCAGTGGAGAGCGGAGTGGTCCGCTTCTACTTCAGTTACTCGTTGCGAAGGAAAACAGATTCCTTCATTGGTGTTTCTCAATGTACAACCAATTGAAGTAGCAATCCTGACGATGTTCACACGTAACAAACTGCATTGAAATAGAAATAGTGCGAAATTCATGAATGCATATATTTCAGAATTGCTGAATAGCAGTGGTCCTAGAAAAGAGATCCTGAGATAATAGATTTGATAATATAGACAAAGCAACATGTGTGCATATTGCAGCTGAGAAATAGTCAATATTGCAGATATGCAGAATTGTAGGGGATCTATAAACAAGTAATGAGAGAATATAGATCAGAATCAGAATCAGAATCTCTTTATTTCACCAAGTATGTTACACATACAAGGAATTTGTCTTGGTGAGAGCAACACGGATGAAAAGTAACAAAAAACACAGAACACAGTCTTAACCTAAAGGAAAATGACACTAAACATAAATAGGGTAGGGGATAAATTAAAAAAGTAAAAAGTACTAAAGGTAATAAAGACCTGAAAATATATTTACAGAAAAGAACATCTGTACAGGTGTACAAATGTACAAATAGTCATAGTGCAAATAGGCAGAGTGCAAAATAGCTGTTCAGTCCGGTTTGGTACAGTTCAGTTGTATGCTGAGCACTACAGTTTAACAAGACCAGAAACAAACCAGCTTCCAGGAAAAAACAGAGGTTTCTTTATAACTCTATACACTCACTTCATTGGAGGATGCGGGCATCGATCCCGCTACCTCTCGCATGCTAAGCGAGCGCTCTACCATTTGAGCTAATCCCCCATACACCCTTTCAAGTTTTTGCAACAACACTGCAAATCTGCGCAAAAAGACTGGAAACGAAACATTTTGGTAAAACGAACAAACATCATTTTAATCTTATCTGCAAACATCGTTTCCTGCCTTTTTCTCCCCAGTGACATTTTGTCAGCAGTAACATTTTTAAAGTGTGTGGATTCAGGATCATTCATTAGATGTCTAAATTGGCAAAAGTGGGCAAATTGTGTTTTTATGCAGGAGAATATAAAACATTGCCTCAAGTTCTGAACAGAGGACAACTCTTTACTGTGATTTTTACTGTTGGAACTTGAACAGCTGCCTTTGGAGGATGCGGGCATCGATCCCGCTACCTCTCGCATGCTAAGCGAGCGCTCTACCATTTGAGCTAATCCCCCACACTGAAAGAAGTTAGTAGCATGAGGGTTTCACCAAGAACAATATAGTTTTCTGTTTATTTTTATTAATATTGATTTCTGTTTTCTTTTTGGAAGTGCGTTATTTTTCAGATTTGAGAAGATAGTTCTTTATTCAATGATTATTGATTTCTAGGGGGAAATGATCACAAGGATTTTCTAATGTAGTGAACTTTTGTTCATGTACTCCGTGACTTTTTCAGGGCTTATCCAATAGACCTTCCGTGTAACAGCGTCGTCGTTAAGTTTGGCGCAGGTAATAGCATAGGGGGAGATCTTAGGGCAGTTTAAGTGGTACTGAACAGACTGAAAAAGGAGCTTTTGGAGGATGCGGGCATCGATCCCGCTACCTCTCGCATGCTAAGCGAGCGCTCTACCATTTGAGCTAATCCCCCATACAATGCGAGTTTACACGTCATTCAGTGGAGAGCGGAGTGGTCCGCTTCTACTTCAGTTACTCGTTGCGAAGGAAAACAGATTCCTTCATTGGTGTTTCTCAATGTACAACCAATTGAAGTAGCAATCCTGACGATGTTCACACGTAACAAACTGCATTGAAATAGAAATAGTGCGAAATTCATGAATGCATATATTTCAGAATTGCTGAATAGCAGTGGTCCTAGAAAAGAGATCCTGAGATAATAGATTTGATAATATAGACAAAGCAACATGTGTGCATATTGCAGCTGAGAAATAGTCAATATTGCAGATATGCAGAATTGTAGGGGATCTATAAACAAGTAATGAGAGAATATAGATCAGAATCAGAATCAGAATCTCTTTATTTCACCAAGTATGTTACACATACAAGGAATTTGTCTTGGTGAGAGCAACACGGATGAAAAGTAACAAAAAACACAGAACACAGTCTTAACCTAAAGGAAAATGACACTAAACATAAATAGGGTAGGGGATAAATTAAAAAAGTAAAAAGTACTAAAGGTAATAAAGACCTGAAAATATATTTACAGAAAAGAACATCTGTACAGGTGTACAAATGTACAAATAGTCATAGTGCAAATAGGCAGAGTGCAAAATAGCTGTTCAGTCCGGTTTGGTACAGTTCAGTTGTATGCTGAGCACTACAGTTTAACAAGACCAGAAACAAAACAGCTTCCAGGAAAAAACAGAGGTTTATTTATAACTCTAAACACTCACTTCATTGGAGGATGCGGGCATCGATCCCGCTACCTCTCGCATGCTAAGCGAGCGCTCTACCATTTGAGCTAATCCCCCATACACCCTTTCAAGTTTTTGCAACAACACTGCAAATCTGCGCAAAAAGACTGGAAACGAAACATTTTGGTAAAACGAACAAACAACATCATTTTAATCTTATCAGCAAACATCGTTTCCTGCCTTTTTCTCCCCAGTGACATTTTGTCAGCAGTAACATTTTTAAAGTGTGTGGATTCAGGATCATTCATTAGATGTCTAAATTAGCAAAACTGGGCAAATTGTGTTTTTATGCAGGAGAATATAAAACATTCCCTCAAGTTCTGAACAGAGGACAACTCTTTACTGTGATTTTTATTGTTGGAACTTGAACAGCTGCCTTTGGAGGATGCGGGCATCGATCCCGCTACCTCTCGCATGCTAAGCGAGCGCTCTACCATTTGAGCTAATCCCCGACACTGAAAGAAGTTAGTAGCATGAGGGTTTCACCAAGAACAATATAGTTTTCTGTTTATTTTTATTAATATTGATTTCTGTTTTCTTTTTGGAAGTGCGTTATTTTTCAGATTTGAGAAGATAGTTCTTTATTCAATGATTATTGATTTCTAGGGGGAAATGATCACAAGGATTTTCTAATGTAGTGAACTTTTGTTCATGTACTCCGTGACTTTTTCAGGGCTTATCCAATAGACCTTCCGTGTAACAGCGTCGTCGTTAAGTTTGGCGCAGGTAATAGCATAGGGGGAGATCTTACGGCAGTTTAAGTGGTACTGAACAGACTGAAAAAGGAGCTTTTGGAGCGTGCGGGCATCGATCCCGCTACCTCTCGCATGCTAAGCGAGCGCTCTACCATTTGAGCTAATCCCCCATACAATGCAAGGTTACACGTCATTCAGTGGAGAGCGGAGTGGTCCGCTTCTACTTCAGTTACTCGTTGCGAAGGAAAACAGATTCCTTCATTGGTGTTTCTCAATGTACAACCAATTGAAGTAGCAATCCTGACGATGTTCACACGTAACAAACTGCATTGAAATAGAAATAGTGCGAAATTCATGAATGCATATATTTCAGAATTGCTGAATAGCAGTGGTCCTAGAAAAGAGATCCTGAGATAATAGATTTGATAATATAGACAAAGCAACATGTGTGCATATTGCAGCTGAGAAATAGTCAATATTGCAGATATGCAGAATTGTAGGGGATCTATAAACAAGTAATGAGAGAATATAGATCAGAATCAGAATCAGAATCTCTTTATTTCACCAAGTATGTTACACATACAAGGAATTTGTCTTGGTGAGAGCAACACGGATGAAAAGTAACAAAAAACACAGAACACAGTCTTAACCTAAAGGAAAATGACACTAAACATAAATAGGGTAGGGGATAAATTAAAAAAGTAAAAAGTACTAAAGGTAATAAAGACCTGAAAATATATTTACAGAAAAGAACATCTGTACAGGTGTACAAATGTACAAATAGTCATAGTGCAAATAGGCAGAGTGCAAAATAGCTGTTCAGTCCGGTTTGGTACAGTTCAGTTGTATGCTGAGCACTACAGTTTAACAAGACCAGAAACAAAACAGCTTCCAGGAAAAAACAGAGGTTTATTTATAACTCTAAATACTCACTTCATTGGAGGATGCGGGCATCGATCCCGCTACCTCTCGCATGCTAAGCGAGCGCTCTACCATTTGAGCTAATCCCCCATACACCCTTTCAAGTTTTTGCAACAACACTGCAAATCTGCGCAAAAAGACTGGAAACGAAACATTTTGGTAAAACGAACAAACAACATCATTTTAATCTTATCTGCAAACATCGTTTCCTGCCTTTTTCTCCCCAGTGACATTTTGTCAGCAGTAACATTTTTAAAGTGTGTGGATTCAGGATCATTCATTAGATGTCTAAATTAGCAAAACTGGGCAAATTGTGTTTTTATGCAGGAGAATATAAAACATTCCCTCAAGTTCTGAACAGAGGACAACTCTTTACTGTGATTTTTATTGTTGGAACTTGAACAGCTGCCTTTGGAGGATGCGGGCATCGATCCCGCTACCTCTCGCATGCTAAGCGAGCGCTCTACCATTTGAGCTAATCCCCGACACTGAAAGAAGTTAGTAGCATGAGGGTTTCACCAAGAACAATATAGTTTTCTGTTTATTTTTATTAATATTGATTTCTGTTTTCTTTTTGGAAGTGCGTTATTTTTCAGATTTGAGAAGATAGTTCTTTATTCAATGATTATTGATTTCTAGGGGGAAATGATCACAAGGATTTTCTAATGTAGTGAACTTTTGTTCATGTACTCCGTGACTTTTTCAGGGCTTATCCAATAGACCTTCCGTGTAACAGCGTCGTCGTTAAGTTTGGCGCAGGTAATAGCATAGGGGGAGATCTTAGGGCAGTTTAAGTGGTACTGAACAGACTGAAAAAGGAGCTTTTGGAGGATGCGGGCATCGATCCCGCTACCTCTCGCATGCTAAGCGAGCGCTCTACCATTTGAGCTAATCCCCCATACAATGCAAGGTTACACGTCATTCAGTGGAGAGCGGAGTGGTCCGCTTCTACTTCAGTTACTCGTTGCGAAGGAAAACAGATTCCTTCATTGGTGTTTCTCAATGTACAACCAATTGAAGTAGCAATCCTGACGATGTTCACACGTAACAAACTGCATTGAAATAGAAATAGTGCGAAATTCATGAATGCATATATTTCAGAATTGCTGAATAGCAGTGGTCCTAGAAAAGAGATCCTGAGATAATAGATTTGATAATATAGACAAAGCAACATGTGTGCATATTGCAGCTGAGAAATAGTCAATATTGCAGATATGCAGAATTGTAGGGGATCTATAAACAAGTAATGAGAGAATATAGATCAGAATCAGAATCAGAATCTCTTTATTTCACCAAGTATGTTACACATACAAGGAATTTGTCTTGGTGAGAGCAACACGGATGAAAAGTAACAAAAAACACAGAACACAGTCTTAACCTAAAGGAAAATGACACTAAACATAAATAGGGTAGGGGATAAATTAAAAAAGTAAAAAGTACTAAAGGTAATAAAGACCTGAAAATATATTTACAGAAAAGAACATCTGTACAGGTGTACAAATGTACAAATAGTCATAGTGCAAATAGGCAGAGTGCAAAATAGCTGTTCAGTCCGGTTTGGTACAGTTCAGTTGTATGCTGAGCACTACAGTTTAACAAGACCAGAAACAAACCAGCTTCCAGGAAAAAACAGAGGTTTATTTATAACTCTAAATACTCACTTCATTGGAGGATGCGGGCATCGATCCCGCTACCTCTCGCATGCTAAGCGAGCGCTCTACCATTTGAGCTAATCCCCCATACACCCTTTCAAGTTTTTGCAACAACACTGCAAATCTGCGCAAAAAGACTGGAAACGAAACATTTTGGTAAAACGAACAAACAACATCATTTTAATCTTATCTGCAAACATCGTTTCCTGCCTTTTTCTCCCCAGTGACATTTTGTCAGCAGTAACATTTTTAAAGTGTGTGGATTCAGGATCATTCATTAGATGTCTAAATTAGCAAAACTGGGCAAATTGTGTTTTTATGCAGGAGAATATAAAACATTCCCTCAAGTTCTGAACAGAGGACAACTCTTTACTGTGATTTTTATTGTTGGAACTTGAACAGCTGCCTTTGGAGGATGCGGGCATCGATCCCGCTACCTCTCGCATGCTAAGCGAGCGCTCTACCATTTGAGCTAATCCCCGACACTGAAAGAAGTTAGTAGCATGAGGGTTTCACCAAGAACAATATAGTTTTCTGTTTATTTTTATTAATATTGATTTCTGTTTTCTTTTTGGAAGTGCGTTATTTTTCAGATTTGAGAAGATAGTTCTTTATTCAATGATTATTGATTTCTAGGGGGAAATGATCACAAGGATTTTCTAATGTAGTGAACTTTTGTTCATGTACTCCGTGACTTTTTCAGGGCTTATCCAATAGACCTTCCGTGTAACAGCGTCGTCGTTAAGTTTGGCGCAGGTAATAGCATAGGGGGAGATCTTAGGGCAGTTTAAGTGGTACTGAACAGACTGAAAAAGGAGCTTTTGGAGGATGCGGGCATCGATCCCGCTACCTCTCGCATGCTAAGCGAGCGCTCTACCATTTGAGCTAATCCCCCATACAATGCAAGGTTACACGTCATTCAGTGGAGAGCGGAGTGGTCCGCTTCTACTTCAGTTACTCGTTGCGAAGGAAAACAGATTCCTTCATTGGTGTTTCTCAATGTACAACCAATTGAAGTAGCAATCCTGACGATGTTCACACGTAACAAACTGCATTGAAATAGAAATAGTGCGAAATTCATGAATGCATATATTTCAGAATTGCTGAATAGCAGTGGTCCTAGAAAAGAGATCCTGAGATAATAGATTTGATAATATAGACAAAGCAACATGTGTGCATATTGCAGCTGAGAAATAGTCAATATTGCAGATATGCAGAATTGTAGGGGATCTATAAACAAGTAATGAGAGAATATAGATCAGAATCAGAATCAGAATCTCTTTATTTCACCAAGTATGTTACACATACAAGGAATTTGTCTTGGTGAGAGCAACACGGATGAAAAGTAACAAAAAACACAGAACACAGTCTTAACCTAAAGGAAAATGACACTAAACATAAATAGGGTAGGGGATAAATTAAAAAAGTAAAAAGTACTAAAGGTAATAAAGACCTGAAAATATATTTACAGAAAAGAACATCTGTACAGGTGTACAAATGTACAAATAGTCATAGTGCAAATAGGCAGAGTGCAAAATAGCTGTTCAGTCCGGTTTGGTACAGTTCAGTTGTATGCTGAGCACTACAGTTTAACAAGACCAGAAACAAACCAGCTTCCAGGAAAAAACAGAGGTTTATTTATAACTCTAAACACTCACTTCATTGGAGGATGCGGGCATCGATCCCGCTACCTCTCGCATGCTAAGCGAGCGCTCTACCATTTGAGCTAATCCCCCATACACCCTTTCAAGTTTTTGCAACAACACTGCAAATCTGCGCAAAAAGACTGGAAACGAAACATTTTGGTAAAACGAACAAACAACATCATTTTAATCTTATCTGCAAACATCGTTTCCTGCCTTTTTCTCCCCAGTGACATTTTGTCAGCAGTAACATTTTTAAAGTGTGTGGATTCAGGATCATTCATTAGATGTCTAAATTAGCAAAAGTGGGCAAATTGTGTTTTTATGCAGGAGAATATAAAACATTCCCTCAAGTTCTGAACAGAGGACAACTCTTTACTGTGATTTTTATTGTTGGAACTTGAACAGCTGCCTTTGGAGGATGCGGGCATCGATCCCGCTACCTCTCGCATGCTAAGCGAGCGCTCTACCATTTGAGCTAATCACCGACACTGAAAGAAGTTAGTAGCATGAGGGTTTCACCAAGAACAATATAGTTTTCTGTTTATTTTTATTAATATTGATTTCTGTTTTCTTTTTGGAAGTGCGTTATTTTTCAGATTTGAGAAGATAGTTCTTTATTCAATGATTATTGATTTCTAGGGGGAAATGATCACAAGGATTTTCTAATGTAGTGAACTTTTGTTCATGTACTCCGTGACTTTTTCAGGGCTTATCCAATAGACCTTCCGTGTAACAGCGTCGTCGTTAAGTTTGGCGCAGGTAATAGCATAGGGGGAGATCTTACGGCAGTTTAAGTGGTACTGAACAGACTGAAAAAGGAGCTTTTGGAGGATGCGGGCATTGATCCCGCTACCTCTCGCATGCTAAGCGAGCGCTCTACCATTTGAGCTAATCCCCCATACAATGCAAGGTTACACGTCATTCAGTGGAGAGCGGAGTGGTCCGCTTCTACTTCAGTTACTCGTTGCGAAGGAAAACAGATTCCTTCATTGGTGTTTCTCAATGTACAACCAATTGAAGTAGCAATCCTGACGATGTTCACACGTAACAAACTGCATTGAAATAGAAATAGTGCGAAATTCATGAATGCATATATTTCAGAATTGCTGAATAGCAGTGGTCCTAGAAAAGAGATCCTGAGATAATAGATTTGATAATATAGACAAAGCAACATGTGTGCATATTGCAGCTGAGAAATAGTCAATATTGCAGATATGCAGAATTGTAGGGGATCTATAAACAAGTAATGAGAGAATATAGATCAGAATCAGAATCAGAATCTCTTTATTTCACCAAGTATGTTACACATACAAGGAATTTGTCTTGGTGAGAGCAACACGGATGAAAAGTAACAAAAAACACAGAACACAGTCTTAACCTAAAGGAAAATGACACTAAACATAAATAGGGTAGGGGATAAATTAAAAAAGTAAAAAGTACTAAAGGTAATAAAGACCTGAAAATATATTTACAGAAAAGAACATCTGTACAGGTGTACAAATGTACAAATAGTCATAGTGCAAATAGGCAGAGTGCAAAATAGCTGTTCAGTCCGGTTTGGTACAGTTCAGTTGTATGCTGAGCACTACAGTTTAACAAGACCAGAAACAAACCAGCTTCCAGGAAAAAACAGAGGTTTCTTTATAACTCTATACACTCACTTCATTGGAGGATGCGGGCATCGATCCCGCTACCTCTCGCATGCTAAGCGAGCGCTCTACCATTTGAGCTAATCCCCCATACACCCTTTCAAGTTTTTGCAACAACACTGCAAATCTGCGCAAAAAGACTGGAAACGAAACATTTTGGTAAAACGAACAAACATCATTTTAATCTTATCTGCAAACATCGTTTCCTGCCTTTTTCTCCCCAGTGACATTTTGTCAGCAGTAACATTTTTAAAGTGTGTGGATTCAGGATCATTCATTAGATGTCTAAATTGGCAAAAGTGGGCAAATTGTGTTTTTATGCAGGAGAATATAAAACATTGCCTCAAGTTCTGAACAGAGGACAACTCTTTACTGTGATTTTTACTGTTGGAACTTGAACAGCTGCCTTTGGAGGATGCGGGCATCAATCCCGCTACCTCTCGCATGCTAAGCGAGCGCTCTACCATTTGAGCTAATCCCCCACACTGAAAGAAGTTAGTAGCATGAGGGTTTTACCAAGAACAATATAGTTTTCTGTTTATTTTTATTAATATTGATTTCTGTTTTCTTTTTGGAAGTGCGTTATTTTTCAGATTTGAGAAGATAGTTCTTTATTCAATGATTATTGATTTCTAGGGGGAAATGATCACAAGGATTTTCTAATGTAGTGAACTTTTGTTCATGTACTCCGTGACTTTTTCAGGGCTTATCCAATAGACCTTCCGTGTAACAGCGTCGTCGTTAAGTTTGGCGCAGGTAATAGCATAGGGGGAGATCTTAGGGCAGTTTAAGTGGTACTGAACAGACTGAACAGACTGAAAAAGGAGCTTTTGGAGGATGCGGGCATCGATCCCGCTACCTCTCGCATGCTAAGCGAGCGCTCTACCATTTGAGCTAATCCCCCATACAATGCAAGGTTACACGTCATTCAGTGGAGAGCGGAGTGGTCCGCTTCTACTTCAGTTACTCGTTGCGAAGGAAAACAGATTCCTTCATTGGTGTTTCTCAATGTACAACCAATTGAAGTAGCAATCCTGACGATGTTCACACGTAACAAACTGCATTGAAATAGAAATAGTGCGAAATTCATGAATGCATATATTTCAGAATTGCTGAATAGCAGTGGTCCTAGAAAAGAGATCCTGAGATAATAGATTTGATAATATAGACAAAGCAACATGTGTGCATATTGCAGCTGAGAAATAGTCAATATTGCAGATATGCAGAATTGTAGGGGATCTATAAACAAGTAATGAGAGAATATAGATCAGAATCAGAATCAGAATCTCTTTATTTCACCAAGTATGTTACACATACAAGGAATTTGTCTTGGTGAGAGCAACACGGATGAAAAGTAACAAAAAACACAGAACACAGTCTTAACCTAAAGGAAAATGACACTAAACATAAATAGGGTAGGGGATAAATTAAAAAAGTAAAAAGTACTAAAGGTAATAAAGACCTGAAAATATATTTACAGAAAAGAACATCTGTACAGGTGTACAAATGTACAAATAGTCATAGTGCAAATAGGCAGAGTGCAAAATAGCTGTTCAGTCCGGTTTGGTACAGTTCAGTTGTATGCTGAGCACTACAGTTTAACAAGACCAGAAACAAAACAGCTTCCAGGAAAAAACAGAGGTTTATTTATAACTCTAAACACTCACTTCATTGGAGGATGCGGGCATCGATCCCGCTACCTCTCGCATGCTAAGCGAGCGCTCTACCATTTGAGCTAATCCCCCATACACCCTTTCAAGTTTTTGCAACAACACTGCAAATCTGCGCAAAAAGACTGGAAACGAAACATTTTGGTAAAACGAACAAACAACATCATTTTAATCTTATCTGCAAACATCGTTTCCTGCCTTTTTCTCCCCAGTGACATTTTGTCAGCAGAAACATTTTTAAAGTGTGTGGATTCAGGACCATTCATTAGATGTCTAAATTGGCAAAAGTGGGCAAATTGTGTTTTTATGCAGGAGAATATAAAACATTCCCTCAAGTTCTGAACAGAGGACAACTCTTTACTGTGATTTTTACTGTTGGAACTTGAACAGCTGCCTTTGGAGGATGCGGGTATCGATCCCGCTACCTCTCGCATGCTAAGCGAGCGCTCTACCATTTGAGCTAATCCCCGACACTGTAAGAAGTTAGTAGCATGAGGGTTTCACCAAGAACAATATAGTTTTCTGTTTATTTTTATTAATATTGATTTCTGTTTTCTTTTTGGAAGTGCGTTATTTTTCAGATTTGAGAAGATAGTTCTTTATTCAATGATTGTTGATTTCTAGGGGGAAATGATCACAAGGATTTTCTAATGTAGTGAACTTTTGTTCATGTACTCCGTGACTTTTTCAGGGCTTATCCAATAGACCTTCCGTGTAACAGCGTCGTCGTTAAGTTTGGCGCAGGTAATAGCATAGGGGGAGATCTTAGGGCAGTTTAAGTGGTACTGAACAGACTGAAAAAGGAGCTTTTGGAGGATGCGGGCATCGATCCCGCTACCTCTCGCATGCTAAGCGAGCGCTCTACCATTTGAGCTAATCCCCCATACAATGTAAGGTTACACGTCATTCAGTGGAGAGCGGAGTGGTCCGCTTCTACTTCAGTTACTCGTTGCGACGGAAAACAGATTCCTTCATTGGTGTTTCTCAATGTACAACCAATTGAAGTAGCAATCCTGACGATGTTCACACGTAACAAACTGCATTGAAATAGAAATAGTGCGAAATTCATGAATGCATATATTTCAGAATTGCTGAATAGCAGTGGTCCTAGAAAAGAGATCCTGAGATAATAGATTTGATAATATAGACAAAGCAACATGTGTGCATATTGCAGCTGAGAAATAGTCAATATTGCAGATATGCAGAATTGTAGGGGATCTATAAACAAGTAATGAGAGAATATAGATCAGAATCAGAATCAGAATCTCTTTATTTCACCAAGTATGTTACACATACAAGGAATTTGTCTTGGTGAGAGCAACACGGATGAAAAGTAACAAAAAACACAGAACACAGTCTTAACCTAAAGGAAAATGACACTAAACATAAATAGGGTAGGGGATAAATTAAAAAAGTAAAAAGTACTAAAGGTAATAAAGACCTGAAAATATATTTACAGAAAAGAACATCTGTACAGGTGTACAAATGTACAAATAGTCATAGTGCAAATAGGCAGAGTGCAAAATAGCTGTTCAGTCCGGTTTGGTACAGTTCTGTTGTATGTTGAGCACTACAGTTTAACAAGACCAGAAACAAACCAGCTTCCAGGAAAAAACAGAGGTTTCTTTATAACTCTATACACTCACTTCATTGGAGGATGCGGGCATCGATCCCGCTACCTCTCGCATGCTAAGCGAGCGCTCTACCATTTGAGCTAATCCCCCATACACCCTTTCAAGTTTTTGCAACAACACTGCAAATCTGCGCAAAAAGACTGGAAACGAAACATTTTGGTAAAACGATCAAACATCATTTTAATCTTATCTGCAAACATCGTTTCCTGCCTTTTTCTCTCCAGTGACATTTTGTCAGCAGTAACATTTTTAAAGTGTGTGGATTCAGGATCATTCATTAGATGTCTAAATTGGCAAAAGTGGGCAAATTGTGTTTTTATGCAGGAGAATATAAAACATTGCCTCAAGTTCTGAACAGAGGACAACTCTTTACTGTGATTTTTACTGTTGGAACTTAAACAGCTGCCTTTGGAGGATGCGGGCATCGATCCCGCTACCTCTCGCATGCTAAGCGAGCGCTCTACCATTTGAGCTAATCCCCCACACTGAAAGAAGTTAGTAGCATGAGGGTTTCACCAAGAACAATATAGTTTTCTGTTTATTTTTATTAATATTGATTTCTGTTTTCTTTTTGGAAGTGCGTTATTTTTCAGATTTGAGAAGATAGTTCTTTATTCAATGATTATTGATTTCTAGGGGGAAATGATCACAAGGATTTTCTAATGTAGTGAACTTTTGTTCATGTACTCCGTGACTTTTTCAGGGCTTATCCAATAGACCTTCCGTGTAACAGCGTCGTCGTTAAGTTTGGCGCAGGTAATAGCATAGGGGGAGATCTTAGGGCAGTTTAAGTGGTACTGAACAGACTGAAAAAGGAGCTTTTGGAGGATGCGGGCATCGATCCCGCTACCTCTCGCATGCTAAGCGAGCGCTCTACCATTTGAGCTAATCCCCCATACAATGCAAGGTTACACGTCATTCAGTGGAGAGCGGAGTGGTCCGCTTCTACTTCAATTACTCGTTGCGAAGGAAAACAGATTCCTTCATTGGTGTTTCTCAATGTACAACCAATTGAAGTAGCAATCCTGACGATGTTCACACGTAACAAACTGCATTGAAATAGAAATAGTGCGAAATTCATGAATGCATATATTTCAGAATTGCTGAATAGCAGTGGTCCTAGAAAAGAGATCCTGAGATAATAGATTTGATAATATAGACAAAGCAACATGTGTGCATATTGCAGCTGAGAAATAGTCAATATTGCAGATATGCAGAATTGTAGGGGATCTATAAACAAGTAATGAGAGAATATAGATCAGAATCAGAATCAGAATCTCTTTATTTCACCAAGTATGTTACACATACAAGGAATTTGTCTTGGTGAGAGCAACACGGATGACAAGTAACAAAAAACACAGAACACAGTCTTAACCTAAAGGAAAATGACACTAAACATAAATAGGGTAGGGGATAAATTAAAAAAGTAAAAAGTACTAAAGGTAATAAAGACCTGAAAATATATTTACAGAAAAGAACATCTGTACAGGTGTACAAATGTACAAATAGTCATAGTGCAAATAGGCAGAGTGCAAAATAGCTGTTCAGTCCGGTTTGGTACAGTTCAGTTGTATGCTGAGCACTACAGTTTAACAAGACCAGAAACAAAACAGCTTCCAGGAAAAAACAGAGGTTTATTTATAACTCTAAACACTCACTTCATTGGAGGATGCGGGCATCGATCCCGCTACCTCTCGCATGCTAAGCGAGCGCTCTACCATTTGAGCTAATCCCCCATACACCCTTTCAAGTTTTTGCAACAACACTGCAAATCTGCGCAAAAAGACTGGAAACGAAACATTTTGGTAAAACGAACAAACAACATCATTTTAATCTTATCTGCAAACATCGTTTCCTGCCTTTTTCTCCCCAGTGACATTTTGTCAGCAGTAACATTTTTAAAGTGTGTGGATTCAGGACCATTCATTAGATGTCTAAATTGGCAAAAGTGGGCAAATTGTGTTTTTATGCAGGAGAATATAAAACATTCCCTCAAGTTCTGAACAGAGGACAACTCTTTACTGTGATTTTTACTGTTGGAACTTGAACAGCTGCCATTGGAGGATGCGGGCATCGATCCCGCTACCTCTCGCATGCTAAGCGAGCGCTCTACCATTTGAGCTAATCCCCCACACTGAAAGAAGTTAGTAGCATGAGGGTTTCACCAAGAACAATATAGTTTTCTGTTTATTTTTATTAATATTGATTTCTGTTTTCTTTTTGGAAGTGCGTTATTTTTCAGATTTGAGAAGATAGTTCTTTATTCAATGATTATTGATTTCTAGGGGGAAATGATCACAAGGATTTTCTAATGTAGTGAACTTTTGTTCATGTACTCCGTGACTTTTTCAGGGCTTATCCAATAGACCTTCCGTGTAACAGCGTCGTCGTTAAGTTTGGCGCAGGTAATAGCATAGGGGGAGATCTTAGAGCAGTTTAAGTGGTACTGAACAGACTGAAAAAGGAGCTTTTGGAGGATGCGGGCATCGATCCCGCTACCTCTCGCATGCTAAGCGAGCGCTCTACCATTTGAGCTAATCCCCCATACAATGCAAGGTTACACGTCATTCAGTGGAGAGCGGAGTGGTCCGCTTCTACTTCAGTTACTCGTTGCGAAGGAAAACAGATTCCTTCATTGGTGTTTCTCAATGTACAACCAATTGAAGTAGCAATCCTGACGATGTTCACATGTAACAAACTGCATTGAAATAGAAATAGTGCGAAATTCATAAATGCATATATTTCAGATTGGCTGAATAGCAGTGGTCCTAGAAAAGAGATCCTGAGATAATAGATTTGATAATATAGACAAAGCAACATGTGTGCATATTGCAGCTGAGAAATAGTCAATATTGCAGATATGCAGAATTGTAGGGGATCTATAAACAAGTAATGAGAGAATATAGATCAGAATCAGAATCAGAATCTCTTTATTTCACCAAGTATGTTACACATACAAGGAATTTGTCTTGGTGAGAGCAACACGGATGACAAGTAACAAGAAACACAGAACACAGTCTTAACCTAAAGGAAAATGACACTAAACATAAATAGGGTAGGGGATAAATTAAAAAAGTAAAAAGTACTAAAGGTAATAAAGACCTGAAAATATATTTACAGAAAAGAACATCTGTACAGGTGTACAAATGTACAAATAGTCATAGTGCAAATAGGCAGAGTGCAAAATAGCTGTTCAGTCCGGTTTGGTACAGTTCAGTTGTATGCTGAGCACTACAGTTTAACAAGACCAGAAACAAAACAGCTTCCAGGAAAAAACAGAGGTTTATTTATAACTCTAAACACTCACTTCATTGGAGGATGCGGGCATCGATCCCGCTACCTCTCGCATGCTAAGCGAGCGCTCTACCATTTGAGCTAATCCCCCATACACCCTTTCAAGTTTTTGCAACAACACTGCAAATCTGCGCAAAAAGACTGGAAACGAAACATTTTGGTAAAACGAACAAACAACATCATTTTAATCTTATCTGCAAACATCGTTTCCTGCCTTTTTCTCCCCAGTGACATTTTGTCAGCAGTAACATTTTTAAAGTGTGTGGATTCAGGATCATTCATTAGATGTCTAAATTGGCAAAAGTGGGCAAATTGTGTTTTTATGCAGGAGAATATAAAACATTCCCTCAAGTTCTGATCAGAGGACAACTCTTTACTGTGATTTTTACTGTTGGAACTTGAACAGCTGCCTTTGGAGGATGCGGGCATCGATCCCGCTACCTCTCGCATGCTAAGCGAGCGCTCTACCATTTGAGCTAATCCCCCACACTGAAAGAAGTTAGTAGCATGAGGGTTTCACCAAGAACAATATAGTTTTCTGTTTATTTTTATTAATATTGATTTCTGTTTTCTTTTTGGAAGTGCGTTATTTTTCAGATTTGAGAAGATAGTTCTTTATTCAATGATTATTGATTTCTAGGGGGAAATGATCACAAGGATTTTCTAATGTAGTGAACTTTTGTTCATGTACTCCGTGACTTTTTCAGGGCTTATCCAATAGACCTTCCGTGTAACAGCGTCGTCGTTAAGTTTGGCGCAGGTAATAGCATAGGGGGAGATCTTAGGGCAGTTTAAGTGGTACTGAACAGACTGAAAAAGGAGCTTTTGGAGGATGCGGGCATCGATCCCGCTACCTCTCGCATGCTAAGCGAGCGCTCTACCATTTGAGCTAATCCCCCATACAATGCAAGGTTACACGTCATTCAGTGGAGAGCGGAGTGGTCCGCTTCTACTTCAGTTACTCGTTGCGAAGGAAAACAGATTCCTTCATTGGTGTTTCTCAATGTACAACCAATTGAAGTAGCAATCCTGACGATGTTCACATGTAACAAACTGCATTGAAATAGAAATAGTGCGAAATTCATAAATGCATATATTTCAGATTGGCTGAATAGCAGTGGTCCTAGAAAAGAGATCCTGAGATAATAGATTTGATAATATAGACAAAGCAACATGTGTGCATATTGCAGCTGAGAAATAGTCAATATTGCAGATATGCAGAATTGTAGGGGATCTATAAACAAGTAATGAGAGAATATAGATCAGAATCAGAATCAGAATCTCTTTATTTCACCAAGTATGTTACACATACAAGGAATTTGTCTTGGTGAGAGCAACACGGATGACAAGTAACAAAAAACACAGAACACAGTCTTAACCTAAAGGAAAATGACACTAAACGTAAATAGGGTAGGGGATAAATTAAAAAAGTAAAAAGTACTAAAGGTAATAAAGACCTGAAAATATATTTACAGAAAAGAACATCTGTACAGGTGTACAAATGTACAAATAGTCATAGTGCAAATAGGCAGAGTGCAAAATAGCTGTTCAGTCCGGTTTGGTACCGTTCAGTTGTATGCTGAGCACTACAGTTTAACAAGACCAGAAACAAAACAGCTTCCAGGAAAAAATAGAGGTTTATTTATAACTCTAAACACTCACTTCATTGGAGGATGCGGGCATCGATCCCGCTACCTCTCGCATGCTAAGCGAGCTCTCTACCATTTGAGCTAATCCCCCATACACCCTTTCAAGTTTTTGCAACAACACTGCAAATCTGCGCAAAAAGACTGGAAACGAAACATTTTGGTAAAACGAACAAACAACATCATTTTAATCTTATCTGCAAACATCGTTTCCTGCCTTTTTCTCCCCAGTGACATTTTGTCAGCAGAAACATTTTTAAAGTGTGTGGATTCAGGACCATTCATTAGATGTCTAAATTGGCAAAAGTGGGCAAATTGTGTTTTTATGCAGGAGAATATAAAACATTCCCTCAAGTTCTGAACAGAGGACAACTCTTTACTGTGATTTTTACTGTTGGAACTTGAACAGCTGCCTTTGGAGGATGCGGGCATCGATCCCGCTACCTCTCGCATGCTAAGCGAGCGCTCTACCATTTGAGCTAATCCCCCACACCGAAAGAAGTTAGTAGCATGAGGGTTTCACCAAGAACAATATAGTTTTCTGTTTATTTTTATTAATATTGATTTCTGTTTTCTTTTTGGAAGTGCGTTATTTTTCAGATTTGAGAAGATAGTTCTTTATTCAATGATTATTGATTTCTAGGGGGAAATGATCACAAGGATTTTCTAATGTAGTGAACTTTTGTTCATGTACTCCGTGACTTTTTCAGGGCTTATCCAATAGACCTTCCGTGTAACAGCGTCGTCGTTAAGTTTGGCGCAGGTAATAGCATAGGGGGAGATCTTAGGGCAGTTTAAGTGGTACTGAACAGACTGAAAAAGGAGCTTTTGGAGGATGCGGGCATCGATCCCGCAACCTCTCGCATGCTAAGCGAGCGCTCTACCATTTGAGCTAATCACCCAAACAAAGCAAGGTTACACGTCATTCAGTGGAGAGCAGAGTGGTCCGCTTCTACTTCAGTTACTCGTTGCGAAGGAAAACAGATTCCTTCATTGGTGTTTCTCAATGTACAACCAATTGAAGTAGCAATCCTGACGATGTTCACACGTAACAAACTGCATTGAAATAGAAATAGTGCGAAATTCATGAATGCATATATTTCAGAATTGCTGAATAGCAGTGGTCCTAGAAAAGAGATCCTGAGATAATAGATTTGATAATATAGACAAAGCAACATGTGTGCATATTGCAGCTGAGAAATAGTCAATATTGCAGATATGCAGAATTGTAGGGGATCTATAAACAAGTAATGAGAGAATATAGATCAGAATCAGAATCAGAATCTCTTTATTTCACCAAGTATGTTACACATACAAGGAATTTGTCTTGGTGAGAGCAACACGGATGACAAGTAACAAAAAACACAGAACACAGTCTTAACCTAAAGGAAAATGACACTAAACATAAATAGGGTAGGGGATAAATTAAAAAAGTAAAAAGTACTAAAGGTAATAAAGACCTGAAAATATATTTACAGAAAAGAACATCTGTACAGGTGTACAAATGTACAAATAGTCATAGTGCAAAATAGCTGTTCAGTCCGGTTTGGTACAGTTCTGTTGTATGCTGAGCACTACAGTTTAACAAGACCAGAAACAAACCAGCTTCCAGGAAAAAACAGAGGTTTCTTTACAACTCTATACAATCACTTCATTGGAGGATGCGGGCATCGATCCCGCTACCTCTCGCATGCTAAGCGAGCGCTCTACCATTTGAGCTAATCCCCCATACACCCTTTCAAG
The DNA here is from genome assembly GCF_030463535.1 of Salminus brasiliensis. Taxonomy (NCBI): domain Eukaryota; kingdom Metazoa; phylum Chordata; class Actinopteri; order Characiformes; family Bryconidae; genus Salminus; species Salminus brasiliensis. The sequence goes on from NC_132895.1 coordinate 17,530,964, forward strand.
TTTTTGCAACAACACTGCAAATCTGCGCAAAAAGACTGGAAACGAAACATTTTGGTAAAACGATCAAACATCATTTTAATCTTATCTGCAAACATCGTTTCCTGCCTTTTTCTCCCCAGTGACATTTTGTCAGCAGTAACATTTTTAAAGTGTGTGGATTCAGGACCATTCATTAGATGTCTAAATTGGCAAAAGTGGGCAAATTGTGTTTTTATGCAGGAGAATATAAAACATTCCCTCAAGTTCTGAACAGAGGACAACTCTTTACTGTGATTTTTACTGTTGGAACTTGAACAGCTGCCTTTGGAGGATGCGGGCATCGATCCCGCTACCTCTCGCATGCTAACCGAGCGCTCTACCATTTGAGCTAATCCCCCACACCGAAAGAAGTTAGTAGCATGAGGGTTTCACCAAGAACAATATAGTTTTCTGTTTATTTTTATTAATATTGATTTCTGTTTTCTTTTTGGAAGTGCGTTATTTTTCAGATTTGAGAAGATAGTTCTTTATTCAATGATTATTGATTTCTAGGGGGAAATGATCACAAGGATTTTCTAATGTAGTGAACTTTTGTTCATGTACTCCGTGACTTTTTCAGGGCTTATCCAATAGACCTTCCGTGTAACAGCGTCGTCGTTAAGTTTGGCGCAGGTAATAGCATAGGGGGAGATCTTAGGGCAGTTTAAGTGGTACTGAACAGACTGAAAAAGGAGCTTTTGGAGGATGCGGGCATCGATCCCGCTACCTCTCGCATGCTAAGCGAGCGCTCTACCATTTGAGCTAATCCCCCATACAATGCAAGGTTACACGTCATTCAGTGGAGAGCGGAGTGGTCCGCTTCTACTTCAGTTACTCGTTGCGAAGGAAAACAGATTCCTTCATTGGTGTTTCTCAATGTACAACCAATTGAAGTAGCAATCCTGACGATGTTCACACGTAACAAACTGCATTGAAATAGAAATAGTGCGAAATTCATGAATGCATATATTTCAGAATTGCTGAATAGCAGTGGTCCTAGAAAAGAGATCCTGAGATAATAGATTTGATAATATAGACAAAGCAACATGTGTGCATATTGCAGCTGAGAAATAGTCAATATTGCAGATATGCAGAATTGTAGGGGATCTATAAACAAGTAATGAGAGAATATAGATCAGAATCAGAATCAGAATCTCTTTATTTCACCAAGTATGTTACACATACAAGGAATTTGTCTTGGTGAGAGCAACACGGATGAAAAGTAACAAAAAACACAGAACACAGTCTTAACCTAAAGGAAAATGACACTAAACATAAATAGGGTAGGGGATAAATTAAAAAAGTAAAAAGTACTAAAGGTAATAAAGACCTGAAAATATATTTACAGAAAAGAACATCTGTACAGGTGTACAAATGTACAAATAGTCATAGTGCAAATAGGCAGAGTGCAAAATAGCTGTTCAGTCCGGTTTGGTACAGTTCAGTTGTATGCTGAGCACTACAGTTTAACAAGACCAGAAACAAACCAGCTTCCAGGAAAAAACAGAGGTTTCTTTATAACTCTATACACTCACTTCATTGGAGGATGCGGGCATCGATCCCGCTACCTCTCGCATGCTAAGCGAGCGCTCTACCATTTGAGCTAATCCCCCATACACCCTTTCAAGTTTTTGCAACAACACTGCAAATCTGCGCAAAAAGACTGGAAACGAAACATTTTGGTAAAACGATCAAACATCATTTTAATCTTATCTGCAAACATCGTTTCCTGCCTTTTTCTCCCCAGTGACATTTTGTCAGCAGTTACATTTTTAAAGTGTGTGGATTCAGGATCATTCATTAGATGTCTAAATTGGCAAAAGTGGGCAAATTGTGTTTTTATGCAGGAGAATATAAAACATTGCCTCAAGTTCTGAACAGAGGACAACTCTTTACTGTGATTTTTCCTGTTGGAACTTGAACAGCTGCCTTTGGAGGATGCGGGCATCGATCCCGCTACCTCTCGCATGCTAAGCGAGCGCTCTACCATTTGAGCTAATCCCCCACACTGAAAGAAGTTAGTAGCATGAGGGTTTCACCAAGAACAATATAGTTTTCTGTTTATTTTTATTAATATTGATTTCTGTTTTCTTTTTGGAAGTGCGTTATTTTTCAGATTTGAGAAGATAGTTCTTCATTCAATGATTATTGATTTCTAGGGGGAAATGATCACAAGGATTTTCTAATGTAGTGAACTTTTGTTCATGTACTCCGTGACTTTTTCAGGGCTTATCCAATAGACCTTCCGTGTAACAGCGTCGTCGTTAAGTTTGGCGCAGGTAATAGCATAGGGGGAGATCTTAGGGCAGTTTAAGTGGTACTGAACAGACTGAAAAAGGAGCTTTAGGAGGATGCGGGCATCGATCCCGCTACCTCTCGCATGCGCTCTACCATTTGAGCTAATCCCCCATACAATGCAAGGATACACGTCATTCAGTGGAGAGCGGAGTGGTCCGCTTCTACTTCAGTTACTCGTTGCAAAGGAAAACAGATTCCTTCATTGGTGTTTCTCAATGTACAACCAATTGCAGTAGCAATCCTGACGATGTTCACACGTAACAAACTGCATTGAAATAGAAATAGTGCGAAATTCATGAATGCATATGTTTCAGAATTGCTGAATAGCAGTGGTCCTAGAAAAGAGATCCTGAGATAATAGATTTGATAATATAGACAAAGCAACATGTGTGCATATTGCAGCTGAGAAATAGTCAATATTGCAGATATGCAGAATTGTAGGGGATCTATAAACAAGTAATGAGAGAATATAGATCAGAATCAGAATCAGAATCTCTTTATTTCACCAAGTATGTTACACATACAAGGAATTTGTCTTGGTGAGAGCAACACGGATGACAAGTAACAAGAAACACAGAACACAGTCTTAACCTAAAGGAAAATGACACTAAACATAAATAGGGTAGGGGATAAATTAAAAAAGTAAAAAGTACTAAAGGTAATAAAGACCTGAAAATATATTTACAGAAAAGAACATCTGTACAGGTGTACAAATGTACAAATAGTCATAGTGCAAATAGGCAGAGTGCAAAATAGCTGTTCAGTCCGGTTTGGTACAGTTCAGTTGTATGCTGAGCACTACAGTTTAACAAGACCAGAAACAAACCAGCTTCCAGGAAAAAACAGAGGTTTATTTATAACTCTAAACACTCACTTCATTGGAGGATGCGGGCATCGATCCCGCTACCTCTCGCATGCTAAGCGAGCGCTCTACCATTTGAGCTAATCCCCCATACACCCTTTCAAGTTTTTGCAACAACACTGCAAATCTGCGCAAAAAGACTGGAAACGAAACATTTTGGTAAAACGAACAAACAACATCATTTTAATCTTATCTGCAAACATCGTTTCCTGCCTTTTTCTCCCCAGTGACATTTTGTCAGCAGTAACATTTTTAAAGTGTGTGGATTCAGGATCATTCATTAGATGTCTAAATTGGCAAAAGTGGGCAAATTGTGTTTTTATGCAGGAGAATATAAAACATTCCCTCAAGTTCTGATCAGAGGACAACTCTTTACTGTGATTTTTACTGTTGGAACTTGAACAGCTGCCTTTGGAGGATGCGGGCATCGATCCCGCTACCTCTCGCATGCTAAGCGAGCGCTCTACCATTTGAGCTAATCCCCCACACTGAAAGAAGTTAGTAGCATGAGGGTTTCACCAAGAACAATATAGTTTTCTGTTTATTTTTATTAATATTGATTTCTGTTTTCTTTTTGGAAGTGCGTTATTTTTCAGATTTGAGAAGATAGTTCTTTATTCAATGATTATTGATTTCTAGGGGGAAATGATCACAAGGATTTTCTAATGTAGTGAACTTTTGTTCATGTACTCCGTGACTTTTTCAGGGCTTATCCAATAGACCTTCCGTGTAACAGCGTCGTCGTTAAGTTTGGCGCAGGTAATAGCATAGGGGGAGATCTTAGGGCAGTTTAAGTGGTACTGAACAGACTGAAAAAGGAGCTTTTGGAGGATGCGGGCATCGATCCCGCTACCTCTCGCATGCTAAGCGAGCGCTCTACCATTCGAGCTAATCCCCCATACAATGCAAGGTTACACGTCATTCAGTGGAGAGCGGAGTGGTCCGCTTCTACTTCAGTTACTCGTTGCGAAGGAAAACAGATTCCTTCATTGGTGTTTCTCAATGTACAACCAATTGAAGTAGCAATCCTGACGATGTTCACATGTAACAAACTGCATTGAAATAGAAATAGTGCGAAATTCATAAATGCATATATTTCAGATTGGCTGAATAGCAGTGGTCCTAGAAAAGAGATCCTGAGATAATAGATTTGATAATATAGACAAAGCAACATGTGTGCATATTGCAGCTGAGAAATAGTCAATATTGCAGATATGCAGAATTGTAGGGGATCTATAAACAAGTAATGAGAGAATATAGATCAGAATCAGAATCAGAATCTCTTTATTTCACCAAGTATGTTACACATACAAGGAATTTGTCTTGGTGAGAGCAACACGGATGACAAGTAACAAAAAACACAGAACACAGTCTTAACCTAAAGGAAAATGACACTAAACGTAAATAGGGTAGGGGATAAATTAAAAAAGTAAAAAGTACTAAAGGTAATAAAGACCTGAAAATATATTTACAGAAAAGAACATCTGTACAGGTGTACAAATGTACAAATAGTCATAGTGCAAATAGGCAGAGTGCAAAATAGCTGTTCAGTCCGGTTTGGTACAGTTCAGTTGTATGCTGAGCACTACAGTTTAACAAGACCAGAAACAAAACAGCTTCCAGGAAAAAATAGAGGTTTATTTATAACTCTAAACACTCACTTCATTGGAGGATGCGGGCATCGATCCCGCTACCTCTCGCATGCTAAGCGAGCGCTCTACCATTTGAGCTAATCCCCCATACACCCTTTCAAGTTTTTGCAACAACACTGCAAATCTGCGCAAAAAGACTGGAAACGAAACATTTTGGTAAAACGAACAAACAACATCATTTTAATCTTATCTGCAAACATCGTTTCCTGCCTTTTTCTCCCCAGTGACATTTTGTCAGCAGAAACATTTTTAAAGTGTGTGGATTCAGGACCATTCATTAGATGTCTAAATTGGCAAAAGTGGGCAAATTGTGTTTTTATGCAGGAGAATATAAAACATTCCCTCAAGTTCTGAACAGAGGACAACTCTTTACTGTGATTTTTACTGTTGGAACTTGAACAGCTGCCTTTGGAGGATGCGGGCATCGATCCCGCTACCTCTCGCATGCTAAGCGAGCGCTCTACCATTTGAGCTAATCCCCCACACCGAAAGAAGTTAGTAGCATGAGGGTTTCACCAAGAACAATATAGTTTTCTGTTTATTTTTATTAATATTGATTTCTGTTTTCTTTTTGGAAGTGCGTTATTTTTCAGATTTGAGAAGATAGTTCTTTATTCAATGATTATTGATTTCTAGGGGGAAATGATCACAAGGATTTTCTAATGTAGTGAACTTTTGTTCATGTACTCCGTGACTTTTTCAGGGCTTATCCAATAGACCTTCCGTGTAACAGCGTCGTCGTTAAGTTTGGCGCAGGTAATAGCATAGGGGGAGATCTTAGGGCAGTTTAAGTGGTACTGAACAGACTGAAAAAGGAGCTTTTGGAGGATGCGGGCATCGATCCCGCTACCTCTCGCATGCTAAGCGAGCGCTCTACCATTTGAGCTAATCACCCAAACAAAGCAAGGTTACACGTCATTCAGTGGAGAGCAGAGTGGTCCGCTTCTACTTCAGTTACTCGTTGCGAAGGAAAACAGATTCCTTCATTGGTGTTTCTCAATGTACAACCAATTGAAGTAGCAATCCTGACGATGTTCACACGTAACAAACTGCATTGAAATAGAAATAGTGCGAAATTCATGAATGCATATATTTCAGAATTGCTGAATAGCAGTGGTCCTAGAAAAGAGATCCTGAGATAATAGATTTGATAATATAGACAAAGCAACATGTGTGCATATTGCAGCTGAGAAATAGTCAATATTGCAGATATGCAGAATTGTAGGGGATCTATAAACAAGTAATGAGAGAATATAGATCAGAATCAGAATCAGAATCTCTTTATTTCACCAAGTATGTTACACATACAAGGAATTTGTCTTGGTGAGAGCAACACGGATGACAAGTAACAAAAAACACAGAACACAGTCTTAACCTAAAGGAAAATGACACTAAACATAAATAGGGTAGGGGATAAATTAAAAAAGTAAAAAGTACTAAAGGTAATAAAGACCTGAAAATATATTTACAGAAAAGAACATCTGTACAGGTGTACAAATGTACAAATAGTCATAGTGCAAAATAGCTGTTCAGTCCGGTTTGGTACAGTTCTGTTGTATGCTGAGCACTACAGTTTAACAAGACCAGAAACAAACCAGCTTCCAGGAAAAAACAGAGGTTTCTTTATAACTCTATACAATCACTTCATTGGAGGATGCGGGCATCGATCCCGCTACCTCTCGCATGCTAAGCGAGCGCTCTACCATTTGAGCTAATCCCCCATACACCCTTTCAAGTTTTTGCAACAACACTGCAAATCTGCGCAAAAAGACTGGAAACGAAACATTTTGGTAAAACGATCAAACATCATTTTAATCTTATCTGCAAACATCGTTTCCTGCCTTTTTCTCCCCAGTGACATTTTGTCAGCAGTAACATTTTTAAAGTGTGTGGATTCAGGACCATTCATTAGATGTCTAAATTGGCAAAAGTGGGCAAATTGTGTTTTTATGCAGGAGAATATAAAACATTCCCTCAAGTTCTGAACAGAGGACAACTCTTTACTGTGATTTTTACTGTTGGAACTTGAACAGCTGCCTTTGGAGGATGCGGGCATCGATCCCGCTACCTCTCGCATGCTAAGCGAGCGCTCTACCATTTGAGCTAATCCCCCACACCGAAAGAAGTTAGTAGCATGAGGGTTTCACCAAGAACAATATAGTTTTCTGTTTATTTTTATTAATATTGATTTCTGTTTTCTTTTTGGAAGTGCGTTATTTTTCAGATTTGAGAAGATAGTTCTTTATTCAATGATTATTGATTTCTAGGGGGAAATGATCACAAGGATTTTCTAATGTAGTGAACTTTTGTTCATGTACTCCGTGACTTTTTCAGGGCTTATCCAATAGACCTTCCGTGTAACAGCGTCGTCGTTAAGTTTGGCGCAGGTAATAGCATAGGGGGAGATCTTAGGGCAGTTTAAGTGGTACTGAACAGACTGAAAAAGGAGCTTTTGGAGGATGCGGGCATCGATCCCGCTACCTCTCGCATGCTAAGCGAGCGCTCTACCATTTGAGCTAATCCCCCATACAATGCAAGGTTACACGTCATTCAGTGGAGAGCGGAGTGGTCCGCTTCTACTTCAGTTACTCGTTGCGAAGGAAAACAGATTCCTTCATTGGTGTTTCTCAATGTACAACCAATTGAAGTAGCAATCCTGACGATGTTCACACGTAACAAACTGCATTGAAATAGAAATAGTGCGAAATTCATGAATGCATATATTTCAGAATTGCTGAATAGCAGTGGTCCTAGAAAAGAGATCCTGAGATAATAGATTTGATAATATAGACAAAGCAACATGTGTGCATATTGCAGCTGAGAAATAGTCAATATTGCAGATATGCAGAATTGTAGGGGATCTATAAACAAGTAATGAGAGAATATAGATCAGAATCAGAATCAGAATCTCTTTATTTCACCAAGTATGTTACACATACAAGGAATTTGTCTTGGTGAGAGCAACACGGATGACAAGTAACAAAAAACACATAACACAGTCTTAACCTAAAGGAAAATGACACTAAACATAAATAGGGTAGGGGATAAATTAAAAAAGTAAAAAGTACTAAAGGTAATAAAGACCTGAAAATATATTTACAGAAAAGAACATCTGTACAGGTGTACAAATGTACAAATAGTCATAGTGCAAATAGGCAGAGTGCAAAATAGCTGTTCAGTCCGGTTTGGTACAGTTCAGTTGTATGCTGAGCACTACAGTTTAACAAGACCAGAAACAAACCAGCTTCCAGGAAAAAACAGAGGTTTCTTTATAACTCTATACACTCACTTCATTGGAGGATGCGGGCATCGATCCCGCTACCTCTCGCATGCTAAGCGAGCGCTCTACCATTTGAGCTAATCCCCCATACACCCTTTCAAGTTTTTGCAACAACACTGCAAATCTGCGCAAAAAGACTGGAAACGAAACATTTTGGTAAAACGATCAAACATCATTTTAATCTTATCTGCAAACATCGTTTCCTGCCTTTTTCTCCCCAGTGACATTTTGTCAGCAGTTACATTTTTAAAGTGTGTGGATTCAGGATCATTCATTAGATGTCTAAATTGGCAAAAGTGGGCAAATTGTGTTTTTATGCAGGAGAATATAAAACATTGCCTCAAGTTCTGAACAGAGGACAACTCTTTACTGTGATTTTTCCTGTTGGAACTTGAACAGCTGCCTTTGGAGGATGCGGGCATCGATCCCGCTACCTCTCGCATGCTAAGCGAGCGCTCTACCATTTGAGCTAATCCCCCACACTGAAAGAAGTTAGTAGCATGAGGGTTTCACCAAGAACAATATAGTTTTCTGTTTATTTTTATTAATATTGATTTCTGTTTTCTTTTTGGAAGTGCGTTATTTTTCAGATTTGAGAAGATAGTTCTTCATTCAATGATTATTGATTTCTAGGGGGAAATGATCACAAGGATTTTCTAATGTAGTGAACTTTTGTTCATGTACTCCGTGACTTTTTCAGGGCTTATCCAATAGACCTTCCGTGTAACAGCGTCGTCGTTAAGTTTGGCGCAGGTAATAGCATAGGGGGAGATCTTAGGGCAGTTTAAGTGGTACTGAACAGACTGAAAAAGGAGCTTTTGGAGGATGCGGGCATCGATCCCGCTACCTCTCGCATGCGCTCTACCATTTGAGCTAATCCCCCATACAATGCAAGGATACACGTCATTCAGTGGAGAGCGGAGTGGTCCGCTTCTACTTCAGTTACTCGTTGCGAAGGAAAACAGATTCCTTCATTGGTGTTTCTCAATGTACAACCAATTGCAGTAGCAATCCTGACGATGTTCACACGTAACAAACTGCATTGAAATAGAAATAGTGCGAAATTCATGAATGCATATGTTTCAGAATTGCTGAATAGCAGTGGTCCTAGAAAAGAGATCCTGAGATAATAGATTTGATAATATAGACAAAGCAACATGTGTGCATATTGCAGCTGAGAAATAGTCAATATTGCAGATATGCAGAATTGTAGGGGATCTATAAACAAGTAATGAGAGAATATAGATCAGAATCAGAATCAGAATCTCTTTATTTCACCAAGTATGTTACACATACAAGGAATTTGTCTTGGTGAGAGCAACACGGATGACAAGTAACAAAAAACACAGAACACAGTCTTAACCTAAAGGAAAATGACACTAAACATAAATAGGGTAGGGGATAAATTAAAAAAGTAAAAAGTACTAAAGGTAATAAAGACCTGAAAATATATTTACAGAAAAGAAAATCTGTACAGGTGTACAAATGTACAAATAGTCATAGTGCAAATAGGCAGAGTGCAAAATAGCTGTTCAGTCCGGTTTGGTACAGTTCAGTTGTATGCTGAGCACTACAGTTTAACAAGACCAGAAACAAAACAGCTTCCAGGAAAAAACAGAGGTTTATTTATAACTCTAAACACTCACTTCATTGGAGGATGCGGGCATCGATCCCGCTACCTCTCGCATGCTAAGCGAGCGCTCCACCATTTGAGCTAATCCCCCATACACCCTTTCAAGTTTTTGCAACAACACTGCAAATCTGCGCAAAAAGACTGGAAACGAAACATTTTGGTAAAACGAACAAACAACATCATTTTAATCTTATCTGCAAACATCGTTTCCTGCCTTTTTCTCCCCAGTGACATTTTGTCAGCAGTAACATTTTTAAAGTGTGTGGATTCAGGACCATTCATTAGATGTCTAAATTGGCAAAAGTGGGCAAATTGTGTTTTTATGCAGGAGAATATAAAACATTCCCTCAAGTTCTGAACAGAGGACAACTCTTTACTGTGATTTTTCCTGTTGGAACTTGAACAGCTGTCTTTGGAGGATGCGGGCATCGATCCCGCTACCTCTCGCATGCTAAGCGAGCGCTCTACCATTTGAGCTAATCCCCCATACACCCTTTCAAGTTTCTGCAACAACACTGCAAATCTGCGCAAAAAGACTGGAAACGAAACATTTTGGTAAAACGAACAAACAACATCATTTTAATCTTATCTGCAAACATCGTTTCCTGCCTTTTTCTCCCCAGTGACATTTTGTCAGCAGTAACATTTTTAAAGTGTGTGGATTCAGGACCATTCATTAGATGTCTAAATTGGCAAAAGTGGGCAAATTGTGTTTTTATGCAGGAGAATATAAAACATTCCCTCAAGTTCTGAACAGAGGACAACTCTTTACTGTGATTTTTCCTGTTGGAACTTGAACAGCTGCCTTTGGAGGATGCGGGCATCGATCCCGCTACCTCTCGCATGCTAAGCGAGCACTCTACCATTTGAGCTAATCCCCGACACTGAAAGAAGTTTGTAGCATGAGGGTTTCACCAAGAACAATATAGTTTTCTGTTTATTTTTCTTAATATTGATTTCTGTTTTCTTTTTGGAAGTGCGTTATTTTTCAGATTTGAGAAGATAGTTCTTTATTCAATGATTATTGATTTCTAGGGGGAAATGATCACAAGGATTTTCTAATGTAGTGAACTTTTGTTCATGTACTCCGTGACTTTTTCAGGGCTAATCCAATAGACCTTCCGTGTAACAGCGTCGTCGTTAAGTTTGGCGCAGGTAATAGCATAGGGGGAGATCTTAGGGCAGTTTAAGTGGTACTGAACAGACTGAAAAAGGAGCTTTTGGAGGATGCGGGCATCGATTCCGCTACCTCTCGCATGCTAAGCGAGCGCTCTACCATTTGAGCTAATCCCCCATACAACGCAAGGTTACACGTCATTCAGTGGAGAGCGGAGTGGTCCGCTTCTACTTCAGTTACTCGTTGCGAAGGAAAACAGATTCCTTCATTGGTGTTTCTCAATGTACAACCAATTGAAGTAGCAATCCTGACGATGTTCACACGTAACAAACTGCATTGAAATAGAAATAGTGCGAAATTCATAAATGCATATATTTCAGAATTGCTGAATAGCAGTGGTCCTAGAAAAGAGATCCTGAGATAATAGATTTGATAATATAGACAAAGCAACATGTGTGCATATTGCAGCTGAGAAATAGTCAATATTGCAGATATGCAGAATTGTAGGGGATCTATAAACAAGTAATGAGAGAATATAGATCAGAATCAGAATCAGAATCTCTTTATTTCACCAAGTATGTTACACATACAAGGAATTTGTCTTGGTGAGAGCAACACGGATGACAAGTAACAAAAAACACAGAACACAGTCTTAACCTAAAGGAAAATGACACTAAACATAAATAGGGTAGGGGATAAATTAAAAAAGTAAAAAGTACTGAAGGTAATAAAGACCTGAAAATATATTTACAGAAAAGAACATCTGTACAGGTGTACAAATGTACAAATAGTCATAGTTCAAATAGGCAGAGTGCAAAATAGCTGTTCAGTCCGGTTTGGTACAGTTCAGTTGTATGCTGAGCACTACAGTTTAACAAGACCAGAAACAAAACAGCTTCCAGGAAAAAACAGAGGTTTATTTATAACTCTAAACACTCACTTCATTGGAGGATGCGGGCATCGATCCCGCTACCTCTCGCATGCTAAGCGAGCGCTCTACCATTTGAGCTAATCCCCCATACACCCTTTCAAATTTTTGCAACAACACTGCAAATCTGCGCAAAAAGACTGGAAACGAAACATTTTGATAAAACGAACAAACAACATCATTTTAATCTTATCTGCAAACATCGTTTCCTGCCTTTTTCTCCCCAGTGACATTTTGTCAGCAGTAACATTTTTAAAGTGTGTGGATTCAGGATCATTTCACCAAGAACAATATAGTTTTCTGTTTATTTTTATTAATATTGATTTCTGTTTTCTTTTTGGAAGTGCGTTATTTTTCAGATTTGAGAAGATAGTTCTTTATTCAATGATTATTGATTTCTAGGGGGAAATGATCACAAGGATTTTCTAATGTAGTGAACTTTTGTTCATGTACTCCGTGACTTTTTCAGGGCTTATCCAATAGACCTTCCGTGTAACAGCGTCGTCGTTAAGTTTGGCGCAGGTAATAGCATAGGGGGAGATCTTAGGGCAGTTTAAGTGGTACTGAACAGACTGAACAGACTGAAAAAGGAGCTTTTGGAGGATGCGGGCATCGATCCCGCTACCTCTCGCATGCTAAGCGAGCGCTCTACCATTTGAGCTAATCCCCCATACAATGCAAGGATACACGTCATTCAGTGGAGAGCGGAGTGGTCCGCTTTTACTTCAGTTACTCGTTGCGAAGGAAAACAGATTCCTTCATTGGTGTTTCTCAATGTACAACCAATTGAAGTAGCAATCCTGACGATGTTCACATGTAACAAACTGCATTGAAATAGAAATAGTGCGAAATCCATGAATGCATATATTTCAGAATTGCTGAATAGCAGTGGTCCTAGAAAAGAGATCCTGAGATAATACATTTGATAATATAGAAAAAGCAACATGTGTGCATATTGCAGCTGAGAAATAGTCAATATTGCAGATATGCAGAATTGTAGGGGATCTATAAACAAGTAATGAGAGAATATAGATCAGAATCAGAATCAGAATCTCTTTATTTCACCAAGTATGTTACACATACAAGGAATTTGTCTTGGTGAGAGCAACACGGATGACAAGTAACAAAAAACACATAACACAGTCTTAACCTAAAGGAAAATGACACTAAACATAAATAGGGTAGGGGATAAATTAAAAAAGTAAAAAGTACTAAAGGTAATAAAGACCTGAAAATATATTTACAGAAAAGAACATCTGTACAGGTGTACAAATGTACAAATAGTCATAGTGCAAATAGGCAGAGTGCAAAATAGCTGTTCAGTCCGGTTTGGTACAGTTCAGTTGTATGCTGAGCACTACAGTTTAACAAGACCAGAAACAAACCAGCTTCCAGGAAAAAACAGAGGTTTCTTTATAACTCTAAACAATTACTTGATTGGAGGATGCGGGCATCGATCCCGCTACCTCTCGCATGCTAAGCGAGCGCTCTACCATTTGAGCTAATCCCCCATACACCCTTTCAAGTTTTTGCAACAACACTGCAAATCTGCGCAAAAAGACTGGAAACGAAACATTTTGGTAAAACGAACAAACAACATCATTTTAATCTTATCTGCAAACATCGTTTCCTGCCTTTTTCTCCCCAGTGACATTTTGTCAGCAGTAACATTTTTAAAGTGTGTGGATTCAGGATCATTTTACCAAGAACAATATAGTTTTCTGTTTATTTTTATTAATATTGATTTCTGTTTTCTTTTTGGAAGTGCGTTATTTTTCAGATTTGAGAAGATAGTTCTTTATTCAATGATTATTGATTTCTAGGGGGAAATGATCACAAGGATTTTCTAATGTAGTGAACTTTTGTTCATGTACTCCGTGACTTTTTCAGGGCTTATCCAATAGACCTTCCGTGTAACAGCGTCGTCGTTAAGTTTGGCGCAGGTAATAGCATAGGGGGAGATCTTACGGCAGTTTAAGTGGTACTGAACAGACTGAAAAAGGAGCTTTTGGAGGATGCGGGCATCGATCCCGCTACCTCTCGCATGCTAAGCGAGCGCTCTACCATTTGAGCTAATCCCCCATACAATGCAAGGATACACGTCATTCAGTGGAGAGCGGAGTGGTCCGCTTCTACTTCAGTTACTCGTTGCGAAGGAAAACAGATTCCTTCATTGGTGTTTCTCAATGTACAACCAATTGAAGTAGCAATCCTGACGATGTTCACATGTAACAAACTGCATTGAAATAGAAATAGTGCGAAATCCATGAATGCATATATTTCAGAATTGCTGAATAGCAGTGGTCCTAGAAAAGAGATCCTGAGATAATAGATTTGATAATATAGAAAAAGCAACATGTGTGCATATTGCAGCTGAGAAATAGTCAATATTGCAGATATGCAGAATTGTAGGGGATCTATAAACAAGTAATGAGAGAATATAGATCAGAATCAGAATCAGAATCTCTTTATTTCACCAAGTATGTTACACATACAAGGAATTTGTCTTGGTGAGAGCAACACGGATGACAAGTAACAAAAAACACATAACACAGTCTTAACCTAAAGGAAAATGACACTAAACATAAATAGGGTAGGGGATAAATTAAAAAAGTAAAAAGTACTAAAGGTAATAAAGACCTGAAAATATATTTACAGAAAAGAACATCTGTACAGGTGTACAAATGTACAAATAGTCATAGTGCAAATAGGCAGAGTGCAAAATAGCTGTTCAGTCCGGTTTGGTACAGTTCAGTTGTATGCTGAGCACTACAGTTTAACAAGACCAGAAACAAAACAGCTTCCAGGAAAAAACAGAGGTTTATTTATAACTCTAAACAATTACTTGATTGGAGGATGCGGGCATCGATCCCGCTACCTCTCGCATGCTAAGCGAGCGCTCCACCATTTGAGCTAATCCCCCATACACCCTTTCAAGTTTTTGCAACAACACTGCAAATCTGCGCAAAAAGACTGGAAACGAAACATTTTGGTAAAACGAACAAACAACATCATTTTAATCTTATCTGCAAACATCGTTTCCTGCCTTTTTCTCCCCAGTGACATTTTGTCAGCAGTAACATTTTTAAAGTGTGTGGATTCAGGATCATTCATTAGATGTCTAAATTGGCAAAAGTGGGCAAATTGTGTTTTTATGCAGGAGAATATAAAACATTCCCTCAAGTTCTGAACAGAGGACAACTCTTTACTGTGATTTTTCCTGTTGGAACTTGAACAGCTGCCTTTGGAGGATGCGGGCATCGATCCCGCTACCTCTCGCATGCTAAGCGAGTGCTCTACCATTTGAGCTAATCCCCCACACTGAAAGAAGTTAGTAGCATGAGGGTTTCACCAAGAACAATATAGTTTTCTGTTTATTTTTATTAATATTGATTTCTGTTTTCTTTTTGGAAGTGCGTTATTTTTCAGATTTGAGAAGATAGTTCTTTATTCAATGATTATTGATTTCTAGGGGGAAATGATCACAAGGATTTTCTAATGTAGTGAACTTTTGTTCATGTACTCCGTGACTTTTTCAGGGCTTATCCAATAGACCTTCCGTGTAACAGCGTCGTCGTTAAGGTGGCGCAGGTAATAGCATAGGGGGAGATCTTAGGGCAGTTTAAGTGGTACTGAACAGACTGAAAAAGGAGCTTTTGGAGGATGCGGGCATTGATCCCGCTATCTCTCGCATGCTAAGCGAGCGCTCTACCATTTGAGCTAATCCCCCATACAATGCAAGGTTACACGTCATTCAGAGAAGAGCGGAGTTGTCCGCTTCTACTTCAGTTACTCGTTGCGAAGGAAAAAAGATTCCTTCATTGGCATTTCTCAATGTACAACCAATTGAAGTAGCAATCCTGACGATGTTTACACGTAACAAACTGCATTGAAATAGAAATAGTGCGAAATTCATGAATGCATATATTTTAGAATTGCTGAATAGCAGTGGTCCTAGAAAAGAGATCCTGAGATAATAAATTTGATAATATAGACAAAGCAACATGTGTGCATATTGCAGCTGAGAAATAGTCAATATTGCAGATATGCAGAATTGCAGGGGATCTATAAACAAGTAATGAGAGAATATAGATCAGAATCAGAATCAAAATCAGAATCAGAATCTCTTTATTTCACCAAGTATTTTACACATACAAGGAATTTGTCTTGGTGAGAGCAACACGTATGACAAGTAACAAAAAACAGAACACAGTCTTAACCTAAAGGAAAATGACACTAAGCATAAATAGGGTAGGAGATAAATTGAAAAAGTAAAAAGTACTAAAGGTAATAAAGACCTGAAAATATATTTACAGAAAAGAACATCTGTACAGGTGTACAAATGTACAAATAGTCATAGTGCAAATAGGCAGAGTGCAAAATAACTGTTCAGTCTGGTTTGGTACAGTTCAGTTGTATGCTGAGCACTACAGTTTAACAAGACCAGAAACAAAACAGCTTCCAGGAAAAAACAGAGGTTTATTTATAACTCTAAACACTCACTTGATTGGAGGATGCGGGCATCGATCCCGCTACCTCTCGCATGCTAAGCGAGCGCTCTACCATTTGAGCTAATCCCCCATACACCCTTTCAAGTTTTTGCAACAACACTGCAAATCTGCGCAAAAAGACTGGAAACGAAACATTTTGGTAAAACGAACAAAGAACATCATTTTAATCTTATCTGCAAACATCGTTTCCTGCCTTTTTCTCCCTAGTGACATTTTGTCAGCAGTAACATTTTTAAAGTGTGTGGATTCAGGATCATTCATTAGATGTCTAAATTGGCAACGGTGGGCAAATTGTGTTCATTCATTAAAAAATCAAAAGTGGGCAAATTGTGTTTTTATGCAGGAGAATATAAAACATACCCTCAAGTTCTGAACAGAGGACAACTCTTTAATGTGATTTTTACTATTTAATGTGATTTTTACAGCTTCACAATGGTCACACGTTTACTGAATATCGCTGTGATGTAAGGCTCCACGTCATTCAGTGGAGAGCGGATTGGAGCTAATCCCCCACTGTTAAACCACCCATCGCTGTTCATCATTTTATAGATTTGAGTGCAATGTTCAGTGTTAAATGTTCAATGATTTTCCAGTCTACTGGAACTTTGTTCATTCAGTCCTCTTTTCAGAATTTTTTTTAAAATTTTTTTTATTTATTTACAGCATAGTTCTTAAGACGGGGTCGGTAATGGCATAGAGAGAAATACCATGACAGGTTAAAAGCTACAAATCAGACTCCGCCTGTAACGTGATCGTATATCTACGTAGTTTGGAAAAGGTGTACATGGAGGATGCGGGCATCGATCCCGCTACCTCTCGCATGCTAAGCGAGCGCTCTACCATTTGAGCTAATCCCCCGACATGCAACTGGGCCGTGGAGCAGCTCTCATGAATGAAGACAGACAGACACTCTCACACACACACACACACACACACACACACACACAGAGTCCTGCGACCCCGGCTCATGAGTGAAAACTGTTCCGAGAACACGCGATGACAATAAAACTCGCGCAGTGTCGTGAGAGCTGATAACTAGAAGAAACCGAACTCTCGTGTAAGACTGATTGATAAAAGGACTGGGTATAAATAAATGGAAAATTAGCTAGCTGACAGGGTAAAGCTTCCGGTAAGTGTTTTCAGTCAAAATAAAAGCTGAGTAACGTTAACTGTTGTGGCTGTTGTGTTGCAAATGGTTAAACAGCTGTAACACTCTTCTTTAACACAGATACTGCAGATAAACTGAACATCGGATCTGGATTTAGTCACAGCGAAGCTCTTGTTAAACAATCCTTACACTGTTTTGAGGACGTGGTTATAACCTTAGTATACTGGCTGACAGGGAGTCAGTCAGTTACAAATGCACAGGGTTACAATGATGCAGTCTCTAACACCGCAGCAGTAGCAAAACATTGCTATTAGGTTCACTTTTCATCTAACAAAGAACGTTGTAACAACGTTTTTCTAAACGTTCCAGGAAGGTTAGAAGTAACGTCCCAGGACAGTTGTGAAAACACGTGACGCCTCAATGGTTTGTATCACCACTTTAATAGTTAATTCTCACACACCGTCCCCCGATATACAAATACTAACGTTATGGAAACGTTTGAAGTAGCTAGCTAACTTTCCTAAAACTAACTATTAAACACACTGATACAACTGTACTTAATAAGTAATCACGCTGATACATAATATTGAAGAATTGTGACAAAATTGTTTTCCAGACTAAAGAATTTGGAAATGTATTGAAACATGAAATAGAGCATTTTCCGAACTTACTATTTTACTTCTAATATATTACCTTTATGTCTGCCAAGTGTGAAAAGCCCATATTCAATTGTGAAAATAGGGAAATGTTTAAAAAACGTATTATAGAACATACTAGGAACATTGACGGCTTGAACATTCTATGAAACAAAAGTCGTCACGTTTAGAAAATGTTGTACTAACCAAACAATCTTCTCATGTCACTATTGGAAAAAGGACACATCTACATTGAGGATGATGCTTCAGAAAAGATGTTAACGATAACGGTCACATGTTATAGACTGACATGGCAACCTGATGAGATTTCAGATTTCATAAAAAAAAACATATGCAGCGTTTCTTTATAAGTATATCCTGAGCAACTAATTGTGACCCAAATCCTAATCAGTACTCTCATGTTATTCCAACGTGCATGAACACATCATTGCATTGCCGATGTATCTGGACGACATTTATAGATGTAGACGTTTTTTAAAAAGACCGTTTATGGCGTGGACTTTTATTCCCGTTTAAGTCCTATTGGTAAATTTACACACCGGATATGCACCGTTACATTTGATAAGCAGGCGCTTGTCATGCGAGGCGCGGTGGGTCCAGTCCAGTCATGACAAAATGGCGAGCGGAGTTGGCAGTAAGTAATTCTGTGTGCATTGTCGACCACTGTGGGATCGCGATGTGGAGCCTGCGAGAGCTGCTTTTGTGAAGGCTGTGGTGCGTAGATGAAAGCCCGATGCGTTCACATTTATGTCCGATGCAGCTGTCTGCACCCACATCTCCCAGGAATCGCAGTCATCATAGATGAGAATGACATTCATTGGCTGATCCACAGGAGACACCAAGATGACAGCGAACGGTACGTTTACAGCCCAGAGCTCCGAGGAGAAAACACACAGTAAGCTAACTGTACAAGCATGCAGCCATGTTAATACCAAACCGTGTGCTATCAACGGTGGTCGATGCACGTTTTTTGGAGTGCGGTGGGCAAAATGGCTTCGTTAGCGTTTTAAATCTGATGGAGATCACACTCCTACACCCTCTCCTCCAAGTGCTCCTGTCAGCTGTAACCATCCGTTATGATGATAGAGAGTGGATTGTGCAGGACTGCCATATTTCAAAGCCTATTCAGCAGAAACGTTGTATACTTGAAATGGCTGAACATTGCAGTGTCTTGAACTAGCCCTGTCTTTAACTTTCTCTGGACAGAGCACAAGTTGCTGCTGGGCCCCACTGAGCCGTGGTCCATCAGAGAGAAGCTGTGCCTGGCCTCCTCAGTCATGAAGAGCGGAGACCAAAACTGGTGATGCCTAATCTCATGTGTGCTGCTATGTGTCACTGTAGGGTTGTGCAAAAGCCTTAAAAGGTGTCTTTATTTGTGTTTATTTGGTCATGAAAACACACTTTGGAGTAAATGCAAGTGTGATGTTTTGTGTGTGACTGCGTTGTCTTAACAATCTCCGAAGATATCCTCAAGGAAGCCCAGTATTCACAGTTACCTTCCAACACCTAGTTTAATCTAATCTAATCAGTATTTCAGTACAGGAAATCAGGTGAGCTTCTGGTGGACATGGACAAATCCATATAGTGTGTAGAGTCTATTCTAGATATTATGTCTTCTAACGGTGTTCTTCTAAGAAGCATGTCAAGAATTTTAACGGATATGTGTTTTTTAGAGCTTATTCTAGTATAATTTAATGTTTTTACTTAATAAAATGTATTGCTGAGATAATTAGTTCATGCCAGCCCAAGACTTTTGCACAGTACTGCATCTTACATTGTGTTAATAGTTAAATCCGAGACTTCGCTTTCTTTTGTGCATGTTCAGGCAGTTCTGTTTTATGTGTACGTGTCTTTTATTTTTTTCCAGGGTGTCCGTCAGCCGCGCCATTAAGCCATTTGCGGAACCTGGGCGACCTCCGGACTGGTTCTCTCAGAAGGTTGGTGACTGTACAAACGTGAAGTGCAGTGCAGTAGTGAGTCAGACTGCAGTAGGGAGAGCTTTGTTGACAGGACATGTTGTTGCGTGACATTTTTTTTCTGTCTCTGTCAGCACTGCGCGTCCCAGTACTCAGAGCTGCTGGAGAACACAGAGGCCCCAAAGTAAGTCACACTCAGGGTTTACCAGCGCTGGTAGGCGTTATTGGGAACAGTGCTAATACACACAAATGTCTATCTAAGCATGTGACATAAGTCATACATAATAATTAACAGTTGCAGACCTGACACGTGCACCTCATGGGCTTGGAGGTAAATCAGGTTAGGGCCAGAGAGAGACACTGGCCTTACTTGGGTGTGTGTTTTTGTACACAGGAGGAAGCGGGGTGAGAAAGGAGAGGTGGTGGAGACAGTGGAAGATGTGATAGTGCGCAGGCTCACTGCAGAACGGATCGAGGAGCTGAAGAAGCTCATCAAAGACACTCAGGAAAAGCACAGGTAGTCTTAGTGCACTTATAACATATTACTTACATTGTATAAAAAACATTATAAAAACTACTGTGTTGGTGGTTTTACATGAGAATTTCTGTGTCTGAAAAAGAGGTAACTATTGATTCGTGTTTTTATAACAGCATGGTTATCATTAATTTCTGGAATCCTGGGCATCATCTTTGGCTCCCCTAGATTTAGTATTGCTGGGGAGCTGTGTGGTAGTAAAACTCTTGGTACTCTAGGCAGCACATCAAGTATGAAAGGAAAGCACTGTGGCGTTTACTATAGGCTGTGAAGGTGCTCAGATCAATAATACACTGAAATAGCTGTACAAACATTAAATTTAGAAAGAGATCACAGTGTGTGTAGTGGGAGCTTGTGAAACCAGAGCTGTTAATCTAAAATATCTGTGGTGAAACTGCTAAATTATGGAATTTGGAAAAGCAAGTGACATTGTAATATTTATTTTTCTGTCATATATATTTTATTATAAAATAAATACAAGGATTTTTACCAGATTTCACCAGAAATCAGTAATTCACCATGTCACAATATTGATAAAGGTATCTGTATATCTAGGATTGGAGTAAAATACCAATACAGGAAATATATAAACTTCCTCTAGTAGATCTATCATGGAAAATGAGAACAGTGTGAATTTTCCTTTTGTATTAAGCAGCGAAAATTAAGAATTTCTTTTTGACGTTTTTGATGTGACTATTGCGCATGTGCACATTGTGATATCAGTGCTGAAACAATATATTGTGCAACTCAAATTAAAATACAGTGATAGTATATCAGTCTGTTATAACAGTATTGTAACTTTATATTGAACTAATATATAAACTATGTAGAATAGTTCCTATTCTGTGTCTCTCAAATAAACAAATAAACGTATGTTCTGTCTAGTCATTGTCCTGACAGATCCAGGTCTCACTCTCCTGCTCTTTGTCTTTAGGAAGCTGAAGAGAGAGGCGGAACTGATCCAAGCAGGCCACCTGGACACCAGATTAGAAGAGTTATGGGGAGAGATTGTACAGTAAGAACCACATGCACGTCCTCAGCACTCCTAAAGTAAAGATCTTTCAAGTATTGTACAACAAGTAGCTAATGGGAACTTGGGACAGATTTGTCTTGCTATGTATGTCTAGCATGTCACTTTGCATACCGTTACTGATGCATCTGTGTCCGCTAGGAGCAGAAAGCAAGAAGAGGAGGAGGCTGAGGTGAAGAGAAAGGCGACAGACGCAGCCTATCAGGGTACTGGAGGAAATCTCACCTTCTTACACTGCTCTCATGCTAACATCACACTTATAGTTACATTCACAATGTCCCAGTAGCTCATTGGGTCGACAACAGTTATCCATGTACTTTGTAAGTCTTTATTTTCATACATGGTATCTTTCTTTTTCGGAATGCTGAAATTAGATTGCTAGTTTTTAAAGTCATCAACTAAAGCTCTTTTGCAACAAGAGAGTGTTTTTATTTGATGATATTTTCACGTATCCTAGATATATTCAAAAGACTTTGAATTTTGCTATTTTGTTCTTTTTAAATGAACAAATATATATTTTTAAATTATAGATAGATACTAATCATAGTCATTGCCTAACTTATATGCAACCATCATTTTCTGCCAATACAAGTAACCTCTTGGTGCCCACTCTATTGCATACATCGCCTTTTCACACACCTGCCTTTTGTCAAGCCCACAATTCCAGTCTGCAGAGACTCACGTCTCCTGTAATGTTAATTTTTTAAATGTGCTGAGTGGGCAGGAGCTGATATTGAGTATTAAGTGAACCATTGGTGTTTCTTTGACGATGATGGCTGAGCTGGTTCTCTAGACTTTTACAACCGTGAATCTGAAGCACATTGTCTCTTTTCTCCTGCAGCCAGACAGGCAGTGAGGAACACCCCAAAGCGCTTGTCCGGTGTGACCATGCGTTCGCCATCTGGGGCCGCCTCCCCAGGCCTGGACTTTAACCTAGGAGACTCATCTGAAGATCTGGGCACAGCTGCCCCAGTAAGTTCCTTGCCTTTATGTTCGATCTTGTTGTCCCTTCATTACACCTCTTACACAAGTTCTTCATTTCCACATGCAGGGCGCTGGCTCGGCAGTGTTCACCCCCGTGGCCGAGCTGCCTGGGGCTGGGTTGGTGGAGGTGGGGCTGAGCTCGCTGCTGGAGGACTGTGCAGGTCAGAAGAAGCTGCTAGGTCAGAAAGCCACACCGCCACCCTCACCGCTGCTGTCCGAGCTGCTGAAGAAAGGCAGCCTCCTCTCCACCAGCCCCAGACTGGTCAGCCTCACAAAATAACATATGCCGTGAAAAAGTATTTGCCCCTTCCTGATTTTCTCTATTATTGCATGTTTGTAATATTTCATAAAGCCTTTTCAAACTAAAAGCACAGATCCATTGATTTAAAGAGCAAAGTTGTCCAAGATGCAAAACACCTGGGTGAAAAAGTAATGGCTCCCTTTTATTAAAATGTAATCTAAATCTATTAAAAATATCAGCCTTTCACTTTGTTGTGATGAAATTTGAGGCCACTCGTCTTTGGAAAACTCTGAAATGTAGGTTGTAGATGTGCAATATTATCTCTGTTGGGTTCAAGTCATTGAATTGAATTGACTAGATCACGGCAAAATTTTGTTTCTTTTCATCCTTTAAGATGTGGATTTTCTTTCCTGTTTTGGGTAACCTTCTCACAGCACAGCCCAATTATGGTTCCGCTTCCGTTCATGGACAGCTAACATAGACAGCCTACTTACGAAATCTGTGGTACAGAAAATAATTCATGGTTTATTCAATAATAACAAGCTGTACAGGTCTTAAGGCTGTAAAACACTCAAACAGTGTTCCACTACCACCACCATGTTTGCCAGTTGGTATGATGTTCCTGTTGTTGTTAAAAGCAGCATTACCCTTAATTACCCCATTACCCAATCAGGTAATGAATAATGATGAATATCATTATTATTTAGATTTAGTACTTATGTAACTAAGGAAATTACTTTGGCGTGTGTGATTTGCATGTTGGTTAACGTTTGCTTCAGAAATATATGAAATAATAATTACATTTGGTACAGACATCAGTGTGTTATAGTGGTAGAGGATTTGGTAAGAATAGCACACTCATGCCAAGTATGTTTCAGGTGGCGGATGGGGAGTCCCCGTCTGGTCAGGTGGCAGCAAGCCAGGAATCACAGCTCACAGCTTCTGCTCTATCTGCCTCCCAGGCAGTGACCGGTACCCACACAAACACACCTATAAGCATACATTTCTGCAGACATATACCTTACGTCCCTTAAGTTTCTTATGAATTCACAATGGTTTCTGGTTTATTAACACTTTCCCTTAATGAACCACCAGCTGAGAGTCCTAAATGACACAAGGAAGTGTTACAGTAATGGCAGGATGCTCATTCTGTCATATGTCACTTAGTTTCTGTGTACACTGTCTGTGAAATGTTTGGGAACCTGTAGCCTTTTAAATGCTTTAAAAGGTAGAAAAATAAAATAACACTTGAAAGGGACCTAGACATACCATAAAACGTCAAACACTGTCCTCCTTCAAAAGTATCGTGACACCTGGTAATTCATTGTTTTGTTTGAAATTAATAGTATCAATTATCCTTCTTTTGTTGGAGTAACTGTTTCTACTGTCCGGGGAATGCTTTCTACTAGAATTTGGAGCAATACTGTGACGATTTGATTATATTTAGCGACAGAAGAGTTAGTGAGGTCCGGATGTTGAATGATCACAGCCCCAACCTCATCTACAACTTCCCAACTCATCCCAAACATACTGGACAGTGAACCATCATTCCAGAGAACGCAGTTCCACTACACCAGCTCAGTGCTTGGTGGCTTTAAACCCCTCATTAGGCTTTCGTTAGGCATGCTGCCAATAGGTTCATGTTTATCTGTTCCAGAGAGTCCTATTCTATTGGAAGTACTTCTCTACAGGAAGTAGACAAGCTGTGTGTCATTACTTAATTTAATTGTTAATTAACAACAACAAACATTACTTGTCATTACAAACATTTTATCTACCAATACAATCAAGCAACCAACATTTCAAGGTATCCAAACTTTTGACAGGCACTGTATGCTGCAGTGTGAGGTTCTCTCTCAGCTTAACATCTAGCTTGCTCTCTCTGTATGCTGTTTGTTTGGTGGTCTGCCATGTGTGTGATTGGATTGTGTGGTCTGTGTGATTGGGTTGGAATGGTATGTGTGTGTGTGTGTGTGTGTGTGTGCATACATCCCAGGTGCTCCCACGCTGTCTCGTCTGCTGGAAGCTGGCCCCACCCAGTTTCCCTCTCAGCTGGGCTCTTTGGCTCCTGCAGAGTCCGCCTCCCGTGCTGCCCCACCTGCTGCTGTAGCACCTCCTGTGGACACCTCTGCTTCTCTAGATACAGGTGTCTTTCGGCCCCTCTCACTGTCTCGCAAGCCCTTTTCACACCCAGGTTACCTTTACAAGTAATTTTGGCCGTTGCGTTTACTCTGATGCACACGTTTATAAAGACCATAAACTACCCACAGGTCCATTCCTAATACATACATACATACATACATACATACATTGCAAAATACATTGCCTACATTGCCATCAATGCAAATAAGATATTTTCTGTGTCTCTCTGGAATCATGTTCAAAATTCATCACTCATGAGTTAATGCTAAAACTCTCAACTGCTAAACTAAATAGAACAGATTTGGTCTTATTTGTTGTTGGTAACAAGCATCAGCATATTCACTTTATAGCAAAATCAGACTCCAAATAAATAAGGAATGTCAAAAACTATAGATAATCAAAGAAAGAGAACATCAAGATGACAAACATATCTGTGTGGAACACAGTTCATGTGGAACACACACAACACCATACAAAAGCTGTGTTGTTCAGAATGGTACACTTGTTAATTCATTTCCTATTTACTACATAGTATTTTTCTACACAGTGAACTGACTAGACAACGACCAAGAGACTTTTCAGACACCAGTTTGGAAACACTGCTTATTAAAAATGTGACAGAAGTTTTGAAACATACATGATATAGAGTTGATATGGCAGTGGGGAAAGCCCCCCTCTATGGGGAGATTTACCCAAGTGCATTAGCCAGAACAAGTCAAAGCCAAATAATCTAATATATTTATGAAACAGTAATTTGACCTTCAGTTTGGGGTATTTTGGTCTCTACTCATTCATAAAGATGGGAGCCTGGTCTTGTGTAACTGGTGTTGCAAAGATGGCTGCTGACAGGCTGTGAACAGAATTATCTAGAAGGTCTGACACAAAGCAACAACTTGCTCTTTGTCGGTAGTAGGACACCATTGTATTGCATTATGGTATATGTTAGACATTCTAGTGTACATCATCTGTACACTACAGCTGAGGACAGGGAAGACCCTGTGACAGGGAGAAAATACATGTACACACGTAACCCCTCCCTGTTTATTTAATTACAGTTAAATACAAGTACACATAGAAGTGCATGTGTGAAAGGGGCTTTACTCTTTCCCCCTATTCCTCTTCCTCTAATCCTCCTGCGCACTAGCAGCTCTGGACAGTCAACCAATGCATCTTTTCCTTTGATGATGAGTCAGACTCACCTTGATGCAGCATTTTTGCTTGCACAGTTGTTGTTTTTTTTATGATAGAATCGTGGTTTCTGCTGGTCCTTCTGCATGCATGTGTACACGTGTTTGTGAGAAAGAAGAGATTGTTTGACTGAGTGTATATTTTTTAAATTCTAAAGCAGGAGAGGATGATAGACACTCAGTCTCAGTGGAGAGTAAAGCATCAATGTTGGAGGAAGAGGACCTGGTCACTGTGTCTTACATGGCAGACGAGCTGGATTTGGAGACAGTAGGAGACATCATAGCCATCATTGAGGACAAGGTGAAGTTTTAATTTCCTTTCTTTTAGTTAAGTAAACTGATTTATTAAAATTCTCTAATGCTCAACCTTTTCATCCCTATCTGCTGCATCTCTAGCATACCATCAATTATTATTAAAAACAACAACATTTAGTTAGCCGCAGTTTAGCTTTGTTGAGGAGAGGTCAACAGAGAATGACCAGACTTGTTTAAACTAGCAGAACTCAGATGATCACTCTGTACAATTGTTGTGAGCAGAAAGGTATCTCAGAATGCACAGCACATCAAACCAGCAGAAGACAATGTCAGGTTTCACTTTTATCAGCCAAGAGCAGAAAATTGAGGCTGCAGTGGGCACAGGCTCAGCAAAACTGGGCAGTTGCAGACTGGAAAAACATAGCCTGATCTGATGAATCTTGATTTCTGCCTAGAAGCTCAGATGGTAGGGTCTGAATTTGGCACCAACAGCTTGAATTCATGGATCCAACCTGCCTAGTGTTCACAGTCCAGACTGGTGGATAGGGTATAGTGGTGTGGGGAATGTTTTCTTGACACACTGTGGGCTTGTTAATCATTTTCTGTCTTAAACAGCTTTTTTGAGTATTGTTGTTATACATGCGCATCTCTTCATGACCATAATTTACCAATTTCATGTCGCATGAGGTGGGAAAAAGGAGAGCCTTACCGCTCACCCAGTAAGAGCCAGGCCAAGTATGTTGTCTTAAATTCCTGGCACAGACGTCTGCAGCATTGCCAGAAATTGAACTCAAAATCCTCCAATGAAATGGCCGACATTCAGATAATTGTACCACTCTGGAGCCTCATAAAATTAGTTTTACAAGGAAACTCATTAAAATGATTGTCTGTGCTAATAGACCATATGGCAGAGATGTGGCAGATGCACGTTAGGCTATAAAACACTGGAATATGCTTTAATACATAATACTGATATGTGATCCAATGCATTTTACAACCTCTTTCATATTTATACCATGGTAAGATAATTGTTGTATGTGTGTATGTATTTATATGTATGTCACCACACAACCAAAGCCCGAAACCAACGTTCCAAAGCTATACTAATAATCTAGGTCGTATTCTTTGTCATTTTGCTGATCTCCCATTTATTTTACTGCAGGGTGATGGGAATGCAGAGGCTCTAGATGCAGCAGCGGTGGAGGCAGCTCTGTCTCTGTGTGAGGACACAGGCCACGCCTTGTCGGGTCACTGGGAGTCCAGCTCCTTTAAGCCTGTGGGTTCTGAGCCACCTAACATTGCTTGTGCAGAATCTCTGATTGTCCCCTCACTGCACCCAGCCCTGCAGGGAAGGAGGGAAGGCGTTGGGGTCAGACACGAGCCCTGTGGCTCCAGTGAGGGCTGTGGGCAGGGTTACCCACTCCCCTCCTCATCCACTTTGTCTTGCCGCCCCTCTGGAGAGTTGGCGCATACTCACATGACAGGAGCTCATTCTGAACCAAAACCAGAGTCAGAACGCCAATGCAAAGAGGGAGGCCAGCATACAGCATCACCACCTGCTGCAGTCAAGAGTGAAAGTGTTGAATGGCCACAGTCCCAGATAGGTAGGTTAAACCTGTAAGTACAGCATACAGTACTGTGCAAAAGCAACATTGTTCACTGGTACACCTCTCTGGGTATATGTCACGTAATTGTTTATCCATAACTGTGCTGCAATAAAGGCATTTTAATTGAATGAAGAGTAATGAGAATATGCACTTTTTAAATTTAGAGAAATGTTGATAACTGATTTAATGAAGTATTTTAAGAAATAGTGCCATTTTAATTAGTTAAAGGAGACTTTGTGTAGTAATTACACATCCTGAATGTCTCCAACACGACATCAACAATAAAATCACAATTTATTTATGGTTATTTGTGTTGTAGTTTTATTCTTTTCACAAACAAATCTTTATTTTATCTTTTTCTTATCTTGCTTTTAGGTTCTCACGCAGACAACAATCCTACTGCCAGACAGCACTCCAAGGTATAATAGAATCAGAATCAGAATCAGAATCTCTTTATTTCACCAAGTATGTTACCCATACAAGGAATTTGTCTTGGTGAGAGCAACACGTATGACAAGTAACAAAGAAACACAGAACACAGTCTTAAACTAAAGGAAAATGACACTAAACAATAAATAGGGTAGGGGATAATTTAAAAAAAAAAAAGTAGAAAGTACTAAAGGTAATAAAGGTAATAAAGGTAATAAAGAGCTGAAGTTTCCAGGACATGTGAAGCTGCAGGCAATTTGTATGCACTATATGGGTATTGGGACACCCACTTATTCATTGTGTTTTTTTTTTTTCAGAAATGGCATTATAATTTTTTTAGAAGGGCATTATAAAATCTTACTGTCCAGGGAGGGCTTTCTATTAGCTTTGGTGTAAGGATTTGATTGCGTTCAGCTACAGGTCTAATAAGGTCTAGTAAGCACTAGTAAGGTCAGGATGTAGGATGATCACCACCCCACCTCATCCCCAAATCCCCAACTCATTTTAAAATAATGGATGGAGCACCATTAATTCAGAGAACACGGTTCCACTGCTCCACAGCTCAGTGCAGGGGGATTTATAACCCTTTAGCCCATGTCTGGAATTAGGCATGGTGCCGAAAGGTTCATGTTTACCTGCTTCAAAGAGTCCTATTCTGTTGGCACTTCTTCTCTACAAGGACTAGACAAGCTATGTGTTTGCATTCACACATCTGTGTCAGCAATGGGTGCAACTTAATAACTAAATGCATTCATTAGAAGGGCTGTCCACAGACATTTGGACATATAGTTCATGTATGTATTTAACAGGTGCTGTTTTTGACAGTGGTTTATAGTGGTGGGGGAATGTAGCACTTAGAGTCTTGTCTAAGGTCTCATAGAGGCTGTTTACACCTTGCATAAACATAGGTTTCATAATCAATAGTATCTGGATATACTTTGAACAGATTCTGTTTACATTGTTCACTAAAACAATGAGAGATTCCACAATGCAGTGGAAAAATAGATGGTTGCAAATACACTGGACTATTAAAAACGCTAAAGAACATTGCCAGCTGTACTCAGTCATCTAATGGTAGTTGTATCTGGCCACAGAAAATGCATTGCGTTTACACTTGTGTTTAAATGTGGTCAAGCTGTACCTCTGACTTCCTGTCAATGTGGTTTAAGTGAGACGATCGTAATCCAATCACAACTTCCTGATTGCGTTTACACCTGTTCTTTCATGTGATCAAGTGAAATCTGAACATGATCTGATCACCAATAACACGTTAAAGCAGAGTGTAAACAGCCTCTTACAGATATGTAAGCTATAGCCAAAATATGGTATTAATATAATTCCTGTCTATACAAGAAATCTAAGCTCCTACATCTCCTATATGGGGGATGTGGTGATAACCACTATGCTATCCAACCTTTTTTTTCCAATTTCAGAAGGAAGTCAAAGAGGAGGAAGAAGAGGATGATGAAGGAGTGAGTGATGCTGAAGAGGGCAGTGTATTGGAGGCAAAGGTGGGTTTGGCAGGTGATGGGGGTGAAGAGTGTGGGGGTGATGAGGAAGGAGAGGGGGTGGAGGGGTATCTTTCTGAGGCGGAGGGGGAAACGGAACTGGAGCCTCCGGCCAGCGAGAGTGAAGACGGCTGCAGCATGCACACGGCTTCCTCCTCCCTACAGCTCCACACCACCGCTGACTCTATCCCCAGCAGCCCCGCCTCCTCCCAGTTGTGAGTGAGCCAAATGCACAGACTCTCGCACACTTGTGGACAGTTGATTATTTGTAAAATAGACACTAATGAAATGTGCATGTTCTTTTTCAGCTCTATAAGCAGTGAGGATCAGGAGGCCATTCAAGCACAGAAGATCTGGAAGAAAGCAATCATGCTGGTGTGGCGGGCAGCAGCCAATCACAGGTCAAATGTCTTTGCAAGCAACAGCAA
This sequence comes from Salminus brasiliensis, assembly GCF_030463535.1. NCBI lineage: Eukaryota > Metazoa > Chordata > Actinopteri > Characiformes > Bryconidae > Salminus > Salminus brasiliensis. Next base: position 17,561,289 of record NC_132895.1, read on the forward strand.
TACCTTGTCCACTATCCAGTTAGATAACAAATGCTTTGGTGTGGAAATTACACATAGGATGTTGGTAGACTTGGTAGTTTGGGTGCAATTAAAATGAGGCTTGGTGCGATTGCTCTGTTAGTGCAGTTAGTTAGAACCTACTTAAATTGTGCAAATGTACACACACACAGCTTGTCCAGTCCCTGTAGACACGTATTGCCAATAGAATAACACTCTCTGGAGCTGATAAACATTAATCTATTGGCACAATGGCTTATGCCACGTGTGGGCATTGAGCTGTGGGGCAGTGGAACTGTGTTCTCTGGAATGATGGTGCTCCATCCAGTACTTTTGGGATAAGTTGGAGAGTTGGGGGTGAGGTTGGGTGGTGACTAACAAGGCTTCTGTTATTGAATGCAGTCAAATCATCACAGCAATGCTCTGAAATCTAGTGGAAAAACTTTTCTGGACAGGAGAGACTGTTACTCCAACAAAAGCAGGAAGAACCCTTGATTTCAGGAGAAACAATGAATGAGCAGGTGTCCCAATACCTTTGTCCATCTAGTGTATTTCCAGTGAAACTTTGTCATAAAATCTGTCCATTCAGGTGTGAATTCTAAGCCAACCCAAACTCAAAAACATCATCATCATGTTCTGCTTTGGTCCAAACCAAGGGAACTGAACTACGAGCATAAACCCACCCTTAAACTGACTCAAGCAAAAGAGAACACACACTTCCTTTCTATGAAGTGATCACACCTCTACTGAAAAGCAAGCTTTAGGGCATGTGTTGCCACAGCTGTCAAAGTAACTTTAGCCCTTGGTTCTTTGGTACAGGTATGCTAATGTCTTCCTCCAGCCAGTGACAGATGACATCGCCCCTGGTTACCATAGTATTGTTCACAGGTAAGAAGTCAGGAATTAGTAATTTCTTATTTGCCTCTTTATACCATTGCATAAAATGCATATGTTTTTTCATGAGTTCAGACCATGTCATCAGCGTATGATACAGGAGACTGTAAAAAAGGGAGAAGACTTTGGGCTGAAGTTTAGGTGGCTTCTGCTTTGGGGTAGAAGGCCAGACCCCCATGTGATACGTAGAGCTAGTCATGAGAGATGTGGCAAATTAAAGGGAGGTGATGGGGTGGTGGGTTTCACAGACTTTGTTGTAAACATGTGAACAAAATAGAGATGAAACTGGTAAGAGGAGGGCCTCACATATTTCATAACTCCACTTTCTTTGTCATCTTAAAATTTAATTCTGATTTATGAAGTGTTTCATTTTTACTCACTGTTCTGTTTAAAAACCTTTTAAAAATAGACACAAATTCTCTTTCTCTGTCTCAGGCCCATGGACCTCTCTACCATAAAGAAGAACATTGAAAATGGGCTGATCAGAACCACAGCGGAGTTCCAGCGTGACATCATGCTGATGTTCCAGAATGCGGTAATGTACAACAGCTCAGACCATGATGTCTTCCACATGGCCGTGGAGATGCAGAGAGACGTGTTGGAGCAGATCCAGCAGTTTCTGGCTACTCAGCTCATCATGCAGACCTCAGAGTCAGGCATCAGCGCCAAAAGCCTGCGCGGTCGAGAGGCCAACCGCAAGCAGGACCCTAATGACAAGGTAAGACAAGCCGTACAAACAGACTCTTTCCGAACACACACATCATTGCAGTCAGAACAGAAGCTGTAACATTAGCAGTAACAGTATAGGAGAGGAAAGTCTGTTAATATAGTGAGAATTTCATTCAAGTCATTTTGAATCATTTCAGCTTTTCTTCTGTTTTCTAAAATAATAATGATAGACACCCCATGTGATAAGTGGAGCTAGTCATGAGAGTTATGGCAAATTAAAGGGAGGTGATGGGGTGGTGGGTTGCACAGACTTTGTTGTAAATGTGTGAACAAGATAGAGATAAAACTGGTAAGAGGAGGGCCTCACAAATTCAGTTATTTCATAACTCCACTTTCTTTGTCATCTTAAAATTGAATTCTGATTTATGAATTATTTTAAACCTTTTAAAAATAGACACAGACACACATTACCAGTAACAGTATAGGAGAGGAAAGTCTGTTAATATAGTGAGAATTTCATTCAAGTCATTTTGAATCATTTCAGCTCTTCTTCTGTTTTCTAAAATAATAATGATAGACACCCAGCATGTCAACCTCCCCTTTTACCAGCTAGCTGCCCTGTCTTCAAGTATGCGTCCCAAAGATGGTTCCTCTCAGCTTCAACATGTGTCTTCTCTGGGTAGGGGGGGGTTGAAAATTGTGCTCCAAAAACTTTTGAGAGCACAACTTTTGAGAGCCCAAAACTTTTATTTTGGGCAACGAGATCCTTAAAATGTTTTGACTGGGGGGTGAGTTGGTCTGAATGGATAATCATAGGTCAGCTGGTGGACTGCATAGGTTTAAATTCCTCTGTAGGCATGAATTAAGAAAGGTAAAAATGTAACTCAGATTTCTCCTTGGCATTTTTGTTTTTGCAAGTTTTGGTGTTGTATACATGTGAAAAAATGGAGAAATAGATGAATAGTTATTGTGTTTCTATAACTAACTTGCCCTTTAGTGCATGGCTCTCCACTCTGTGTCTGTGTAAAGGTATGTATGAATGTATAATCATCCTTTCTGACACCTGTTTGTTTTCTTACAGGACAGCGTTCCCATGGCCTCTCCTGCATTCCTTCTCTCTCTCTTTGTAAGCATTTTTTTCTTGTCATTATCCCTCACTGAGCACTTTATTAGGAAGACTACACTTATCATATCTTACTCTCAAAACAGCCTAAATTCTTCACAACTCTGCCGAAAAGGAGTTTTAATGCTGTGACTCTCCAATTCCACAACATGCCAAAGGTTCTCAACTGAATTCAGGTCCAGCGGGTGGACGGTCACTGTAGAACACTGAACTCATTGTCAAGTTGTGAAACCAGTTTGAGATGAGTTACACCACCTCCACCAGCCTGAACTGTTGACAGAATCTGTTGGTAGAAAATTGTGATCCTACCTTTTTACCTCAGAAAAAAACAAAGATTCATCAGACCAGGACATGTTTTATTCAGTCTTAAACTGTCCAGTTTTGCTGAGCCTGTGCTCACGGCAGCCTCAACTTTCGGTTCTTGGTCGACAGAACTGGAACCTGGCGTGGTCTTCTGCTGTTGTAGGACATCCTTTTCAAGGTGTTGTGTGTTTGAGTGGCTATCTGGGTCCTGCTGGACCATATCTGCATCACTTTATGCACTACACTACTGCTAGATGATTGGCTGTTCAGGTGCCCAACTGCCTCAATGAGTAGATGCACAGGTCATCCTAATAAATCACTCAGTGAGTGTAAGAACTACCTGTTAGAGAAATTTATAGCTTTTGTCTTTTCATTAGCCCTGTAATCTCTATGGGTCTGTATGAGTGCTGACACGTTCATTTCACTCTGATAATTACATTCATTGCATATTTGTCTCAAGGCATATGCTGAATAGTAAGCCATGTATGTTTATTCACTCTACTGCTGCAGGACGGGGGCACCAGGGGCAGGCGCTGTGCAATAGAGGCCGACCTGAAAATGAAGAAATGATCAACTGTGGACTCCATCCACTCCCTGACTAGTGGTAGAGCCACAAAACCGTTCCTGTGTTTCCCTCAGAACTTTTACTGCTCGTCTCCTTCACCTCCCCCCACTCTTGGTAAACATAAGCACTTGCGCCCAGTGGATTTGAGTTTTGAGAACAGGTATTTATGCAGGAAGAAGAGCCGTGTGCCATCTTTAGTAAGGACTGGACTGTCCTGTCCTGCAGTATGTGTAGCTTTGTCAGTCTAGATTACTAATGGTACAAGTATAGTTTATTGTAAAGTGACATTTGCTTTGTGCGCAGATGATACAGCTGCACACGAATGTATGAGTACAATAAAATGATGACGACTGGGCACTGAGCCTAATATTGTAGGACCCCTCAGGTAAGAAAACTGTGTTTACACAAAACGTAAGCATTCCTGCAACTGTAAAGGTGCTGAGACAGCCACAAGGAGCAAGGAAGAGAGAAGCCCCTCAGTGCACCCCTTTACCAACTCACTAGGCATAGGCACATAGTGCTGTTTTTCGCTACAATAAATCTTGCAGACCAAAACATAAGTTTTAGGGACAAGAAACTTGGGTCAATATGTACCGTTATCGCTACTCAGGTGCCAAACATGAGCACATTCGGGAAGAGAGCGCTGCAGTGCAATGCATCTTGTTTTTCCCGTTTTTTTGTCTGACCTTGTCTGACCTAGTATTAAACCACTCACAAGACTCTCAACTTAACAATAATTATTATTTAAAAAATGTTTGCAAACAATATGGCAGAAATATGCTGATTCGTCTTTAGATTTGAGTGCAATTTACTGCTAAAGTTATTACTAATAAAATCTTTATCCAATTCTTAAGAAGCTTCACAGACTTTTTTTGGCTCCTTATGGGTCTCCCTCCATTGAAGAATCACAGGGACCTTGGTCTGTCCAACTTAAACTGCAAGCACTGAAATACTTTTTTTGTGTTTGATGATCTTTTTAAAACATATAGCTTTGTTTAAGATTAGAAGTAGTGTATTTTTCACACTTTCCATTAGGACTGTGTTCAAAAACCTTAAAAACGACCTTATTATGTTCGCATTATTTAGCCTTCTGAAGACTCTGTTTCAAATTGCACTCATTTTGAGTACAAAGATCAAGAGATAAATTTAGGCAAAACACAAAAAGTACATTTTTAAGGCCACTGATCCACAATCATAAGAAACAAAGATATTTTGATCAGCTCTGACTAACTGTTGTATATTTTGTCCAAATTCTAAACTGCATTAAGCCCCAAAAGAGTTGCTTGTGCTTAAAACCCATAATCACTGCTTGTTGCTATATTACTGTATTTGTAACCCTTTACAAATAAGTGCTCTAACTCTCTCTAACTCTAATCCAGGAGATCATCCCACTTTCCATATTTTATTAAAAAAAAATGTAAAAATGAAAAATTCAGAATATCAGAAATGGCCCAGAAGTACAATGCTAGTGCAGCCCTAAACCACTTTAGGATAAATGGAATCCAGGAGAAAAAGAGAATTCTTAGTGTTTTATTAAACCAGCACAAAAGGTCACTCAGCACCAACTAACCAAACACTGGTTTGGCTATAGAGTGGCAACAGGGTAACATGGCTACAGCTCACATAGGTTATTTATTTATTTATTTATTTATTTATTTTCAATTAGCCCTCCCATTAGTTCTTAATTAGGACTGTAGCATGGCTCTTAAGCCCCCATGTAAGCTGTATTAAACAGACAATCATATTCTGAATTTCATGATTACTGTTGACTGATAAGGTACAACATTTGAACAGTTCTACAACTGAAAAGTTACAGTTGATTCTTTTGTGCGTAGGATCTTAGCATGAGCTCTAACATAAGTCTAACCTAGCTGTGCTGTGTATAACACAAAGCAAAGGAAATCTCCCACTGGGCTGCATGCAACACAACAAATGTGGAATTAGATAAGAGGTAAATGTATGAACAAATCTATGAAAAAAAAAATACTGAGGTAATAGCTTTTGGCAAGGTTATAGCGCACAGAAAAAACTTTTTTTCCTCTCTCTCTCCACAACACAAGACTGAAAATGTGTTTTAGAGACTGGGTTAATGTATTGTGATGCCAGGCATCCAGGGCATACTTAACTATTAATACATTATTTTAGGGTGTGAACAAACTGTGAAATTAAAGTCAATGCTGTACTCTCCTTGAAGAGCTTTTGGAAAGCAGCAATGGTTTTGGTTTAGCCAATATGAAGGGGAAAAACGAAATACTTAATCTCAGTGTTCAGCTATAAGCTCTTCAGTGTCATTAGATACTTAAAACTTAATCTACGTCATCAAAATGATTCAAGTTAATATTAGGTTAAGTCAATTAAATTATCAGTAATACTAATAAAATTCCATCAAGCTCCAATAAACTGGGAGTGTGAACAGACATATCTCTAGCATCAACCTGAACAGCAAGCCTGGAGCCCAAGTTCCTTAATGTAAGGAAATAAAACCCAGCTCTGGCACACACACACACACACATACACACACACACATAAAGAAACACGCCCTCTGCAATGAGGCTTCACTTTCGCAGAAGGCGGATTGAATTTATCGCTTCCAGCAGTTCCAGTGCAATTCAGCATGCTAGCAGCCTTTTTCCCCATGCAGCAGGGCAAAAGGCACCATGCTCCCACCCAACTAAACACAGCTCAGCTCAGACTGACCCCCTCTACGCATCATCTCTCCCACCCAACAGAGTGACCTGCACAGATGAACTCAAATCAATCATCAACAATAAGAACCATTCTGGGGGAGACCATGCTGGAAAAGAGAGCATCCCTCAGTCTCCCCTCTGCCGGCCTATGAAGCGGTGCAGCTTCTCGCAGTGGTCCAGCTTCATGGTTTCGGCCTTCTGCTTTAGCCGCTCATCCCGATAAAGCTGGCCCAAGTTAGCCAGGTCTGACTCTGTAAAAAAGTTAACAGGCACACACACATACTGTTTGGTTGGTATAGGACACAGTCAGCAATTGACAACAAGCCAAAAACAGCTACAAGGTTTTTCCCCTTTTTTTATGTTTCAGAAAAAATGCAATGAAATATATATATAAAACATAAGTATACTGGACAGTGACCATTTTTGTAGTTCTGTACACCACCTGAGTAGATCTCAAATGAAGCCATTAAAATGTGACTGAAGTGTACTTTCAACTTTCAGCTTTAATTTAATATGTTTAACAAAAATACTAATTAATACTGGTCCCTTCAATTTTTTTACTTGCTCAAAAGTAATTGGACAAACTAACAATTTTTATGGCAGTCTAAAGTCAGTCATTACCAAATGCTGTTTTCTCCCTTTGTGTCTTTAGTTTTTTTCCTCAGTAAGTGAAAAGATGCTCAACTGGTATGAGCTCAGGTGACTGACATTTAAGAACATTCAATTTCATGCATTAAGAAGTTGCTGTTGCTTTTTGCATTATCCATCTCTACAGTGTATCACACTTGACCGAATCTGAGCAGACAGTATAGCTCTATACACTTCAGAATTTCAGCCATATCACCAATAAACACCAGTGACCCAGGTCTATGATTCGCTTGTGCATTCCTTCTAAACTTCTTTTAAATAGACATTTTAACAAATTGTTTATTTTATCATCTCTCTGAGGTTTGTTTCCTTTTTTTTATTATTATTATATTTTAAACCTAACGAAGGCCTCCTTCATCTGCACTGACTTTACTGTTGAAAGTTCCTATTTGCAGCTACCAAATACAGATTCAACATTTGCAATGATGCCTTACCTTTAATCTCCATAATCCGTAATATAAATACTATCCAAATACTTGGATGGGACTTGTTTCATACGGCTTCATTACAATCAGAATTCACATTTCAGTGACAGAACACTCACTCTGTTGTTTCTCTTTCCAGCAGCTGCTCTGTAAATGATCTATGTAATCGCTCTCAATAGTCTTCTCCAGCTCATCTAGAGCTGCCCCACGGTACTCCTTCTCAAAGCTTTTATCCACATAGTAAGGGACGCCCATGTGCTGGGTCTCTCTGCTCACCACCAATCCCATGGACCTTGTAAGAGAGTAGAAAGTTCTCTGATCAATATTCCTTAATGTACAGATGCCTTTCCTTCTTTGTAAGCCTGTTAAAAATCAATGCCAAGTGTGTGCTCAATAACTCCAACAACCCGGCTGCAGCTCAGATCTGAAGAATGGGTCACACTCACGGTTTGTAGAAGAGACTGTAAGGAGGGGTGGTTGCCATTAGCTGGGTTACCACAGAGATAAGGATGAGCACCAGCACAGGGAGAAGCTGCAGTAAGGCTGTGAATGTGTTCTTTAATAGAAAAAGAAAAAAAAAAAAAACACAATATTCACACAAACATACATACCGGGGAAATAAAAAAACAGAATCTGACTAAAGCATATCCAGATACTATCCGGACATGAAACTCATGCTGATGCTAATGCAAGGAACAACAAAAAAAAAATTATCACAGTGGCCCATGCAAAAGTTTGGACACTGTACAGAGACAGTAACGCGGCTCCACACAGTGGTGTGGAACAGTGAATCACCACCTTCCTGTAGCTCCTTGGCAGTCATTTGTAGGTTTTGATTCGAAGTAAGCAACAGGGTAAAGGAGTACAGTAGTACAGTAAAGGTAAGGGAAAAAGACAGTAACTGACCTGGCTGCGGTTCTCTTCAGGCTCCTCTTCTCGTCTCTCATATGCACGACGTCTGCGTGGCTGGTACACATGGGCATAAGAGGCTCCTCTGTTGGTGTACACATGAATGTTGCCTGCAATAATGCAATGGAGATTTAACATGCATTATGTCACACTGAATACAATACATACACACATTTGACAAACTAGGCTAACCTGTTGGGAACCTGCCCCCAAAGAAAATATTGAAGAGCTCCTCTGGGGAGATATCGGCCTCAAAGTCCCTGTGGAACGTGCGATGGTGTCCATGTGTGTGACGTGGCTGGGCTGATGAGTGACTAGCTGGCTCTGCGGCACCCTGTTCCCCATAGCGATCATACTGTTCCCTCTTCTCTGGGTTACTCAGCACTGCATATGCATTACCAATAGCTGCCAAAAAATGAATGTGGAGTTTAGGACAGTTATTGCAAAAAGGTGAATGTTTAAACTGTCTGTGGCGTAGCATACGACAGCAGTCAGAAAAAGCAAGCCATCGTCAAACAGTTAAACATGGACCCAGATGGACACAGTGAAAAGCTTACAGATCTGCTTACTATGTTAACAAACAGAACCACCTACCTTTAAATGCATCGGTAGCACCAGGAGCACAGTTCTTGTCTGGGTGAAAGCGTAGGGCAAGTTTTCGGTAGGCCTTCTTCAGGTCTTCATCACTAGCGTCTTTTGGGACTCCCAGAATCTCATAGAAGTCCTTACATCTCTTTATCCTGAAAGCATTTAAGAAAAGGACGTTTCCAATAATCCAACATGTACAACTGCAAAGAACAGTAACAGAGTAACATGCACATACACCCTTTTATCACAGCAGCAAAATGTTCTGACTAGAACTGGTGCAAACAGAAATAAAGGAATTAAGGTCAATTCTGTCAAATATCAAGTCTGTAATTAGTAATAGCTGTTTAATGCTTATACCTGAGGACTCCCTGTCTCTGCTCTTCAGTATAGCTCTTTTTATCATCACTAGGCCCCTCACTGTACTCTCCTGCACTGTGGCGCCGATGGACTCGCTGACTAGGACCGTCTTCATCTGTGTTCCTCCAGCCGGGTGGTGGCGTGTATGTGCGCTCTTCAGGGGCAGCCGCGCTCCCATTCTTCACGATGGCATCAATGAGGACTGAAGGTTTACAAAGAAGCACACAATGAGACTTTGCTGAGAGAAAGTTGATTTGTCTGGTGCAATTATAAAATTGATATCTTGCCTTCACTGAGAACAACTTAAACGTATGTGCACATCTTCCTACATCCACATATGCAAAGCTACGCTACATGACAAAATGTTTGTAAACACCTCTTCATCCATCTTCTGAAAGTAAGAATATTACTGGGGAGTCTGTGCCCACTTTACTGCAGTAGCAGCCTCTACTCTTCTCAGAAAGCTTTAAACTACATAATGGACCATTGCTATTAGGATGAGATTGCTTTCAGCCACAGGAGCATTAGTGAGGTCAGATACTGATGTGGAGGACTAGTACTGGATCACAAACACCACTCCAGCTCATCCCAAAGGTCTCAGAGAGAACAGTTCTACTGCTCTACCGCCCAATGCTGAGGTCTTCATAGCACTCTAGCCAAAGCTGGGCATTGTGAATAGGGACCATGTTTGTTATGTGGAGGTGGAGGTGTGTACAAATCACCAATCAGAAGGGTGTCTAACAACTATGATACATGCAGTGCAGCTCTAGCTACCGTGGTCAGCTTTGACATATATATATATATATATATATATATATATATATATATATATATATATATACAGCTTGATGAGCAAAGATATAAAGAAATTAACATTTAATTGAACATGTCTAAAAGGGACTCCAGTGTTTTGCAGTGGGAAAACAACCCAAGCACACCACCGACCCGAGCGTGGATTATGCAACGTCCAATATCCAGACGCTGCACTTTCTATTTCAGCGCTCGGCCACTGAGCGCCCCTGCTCTGCCAACCGCGGGGCTTGTTAAATCACAGGCTACTGACCTCTGGCTCGGGCGCTGGGGTAGATCTTCTGTGCTTCATACAGCATCTGTAGAGCCTTCTCTTTTCGTCCTGACCGCAGGCATAGTTTAGCTTTCTCTATCAATCGGTCAGATTCCTCCTTGTCCGTTTCAAACCCCGGCATCTCTCACAGCGGCTCCCCTGCCCGACACTGACACCTGTGCTGACGACCGAATGACAGCTGCAGCGACAGTTTGCCAAAGACTGCAAATGCAGATCTTTGGGAATTACAATTTCTTTACAGTAAACACGGCACTGTAATGGTGCACAAATGTACCGAGCTGTCAATGTTCACACCATTCAATAATGGTCTGCCTTGGCCAGCTAGCTAGCAAAACCGGTCCGTGAAAAGAAGCTAGTGCTAGCTCGCTAGCTAGTAATAACAACACGTACAGCGGCGGACTAACGGTAGCACTCGTTTCTGATTCTCAGCAGCTTTGTCCTCACATTCATGCAGTTCTCTTCTACAGGAATATTTCATAACCCGAAACAGCATGTCTGAAACTAAATGCCCCGCATGACTTCACAGAAATACGAGCTATGCGAGCAAGAGACGAACACATCTAAACACTAGTAGCAACCGCCATTGCTGAGGGGAAACGGAAATGCGGTAAGGACCAAATCCACGGTGAAGACGACATGGGGCTTTAAATGGCCTCCTGACTCAGTGCTACAGCAGTGCTCAGCTTACAGCTCTGAGCCAGGGCTTGGTTTGAGGAGGATGCAAAGGAATGGCAGCTCCTATGTATAAAAAAGACAGATATCATGTCCTTTGTGAAACGTCTGTCTCTACTTTGCATCTCTTCACACTTCAAATGAATGTTACTGGGTGATAACTGGAACTCTATTAGTGATATTTCAGATATTAAGCCTGTTGATGTAATATACAAAATACAAAATACAACTGGCTTAAATACAGTTATTGTACGTGTATGTTCAGTATGTGAGATAACCCAGTGTTTTTAAGGTGCTGGACAATAGAACAGTGGTATCTGAAAGATGTCTTTTTATATATAATAGTTATATAATAGTTATATGTATAATAATAGTTATATAAAATAGTTATATAATATATAATAGTTTTTTTTTCTGCACAGAAAGAAAAAAGCAGTCCCTCACTTTTTAGCATATGCTGTGTTTTAAATGTGGTCTAAGCTGTTTTTATTAGTGTTTTCAGTTCAACACAGTGCAGCAAATGGGTCTTGAATGTCAAGGCTGACTATACAGAGACAAGGGTGCAAAGAACAATTCACATACATTCTGCTTTGAGCTTTAGACCTCTTGGAGACCTCTGTGCAATTTACCAAAAACCTCCTTCCGGCTGTTTGCAATATAATAAGAACACCACGTTCACTGCTTTATTCCTTATGGTTGTTTAAATGTGAATAAATATTTTATTGTGAGAGACAAAGAAACAGTCCAATGAAAAAAACATGAATGTTTAACCTTAGAGTTTCATCTGTATAAAGTGATGGTCCATGAATCCTACCCCTTAAAATCTTGCATACTTTACGGGCTTCCCCTAGTCAACCCCACCTGAGTTACCTAATTATTTCCACCTAACGTTGTTGATTAGCTGAGTAAGGGACGTTGGATTTAGGTTGGAGGTGAAACCTGTAGTAAAGGGGGCATGAGAGTGGTTGTTGACCACTGCTATGAAAAAATAATTCAGCAAAAATCTCATTGACATGGGTTTTCTACCTATCCCAGATATGATCAATCAGATAAGACACGCCTGATTTCCAAAGTTAACTTCTTTTGTACTGGAGCTATAATGCTATAGGGGCTAACAAGTACTGGACGTCTAGATCTCTGTTACTTGTATTACATATACTACTTTCTTTTTTTACATAAGCAGCAGATTTCAGACACCAAACATATACTGAAAAATAAGATTATTTTCCCTAAAATACCATAATTTGCCATTTCTGAATGTATTATTATTATTATTATTTTACATCTGTTCATGCTGTGGTTGGCTACTTGAAAGCCAGTTTTAGGCAACCTGTAGGGTAAAGAAATTAGCAAGTTCTAAAAGTTCCTACCAAAACAACTCTGAATGATACTGCTGAGCCCCATGTAATTCTCCTTTATTTAAGCATGAATAGCCAAACCTCAAATAGTATGTCACTTATATGCTGCATTCCATTTTTGTTTGGAAGTCAGAGCTGGAAATGTCATCACTCCCAATTTCACTGTATTCCAGTTAAACATTCTGATCATTTTATACTATTTCAAAATATTTCCAAAAAATAGCTGATGTTAGCTAAAGACATGGGAGTAACACAGCTTGTTTGACAATCCTTCACCAGTGTTTTATTGCAAATCTAACTAAAATATGTCACACTCTTTATGTCCCAGGTTATTTTAGCATTGTCCCAGGTTAGCATTGTTAGCAATACCAGTTGTTAACAATGCATTATACAGTCCTTTGCACATCCAAACATCATGGAAACATATCCACAGATAAAAGTTAGACTGCGTGCTAATAAACTGTATAATACTACTGCTTTTATTGCTGTTGATGTACAGTGCGGCCATCTTGGATTTTGAATGTGGGGTTTGTGAGGCTCTCCCGACGATCCGAGTAGGAAACATCTTGTGGGGGGTGATCCAGCTGGAACTTAAGGGAAATTAGGGGAGCTTTAGAGCCTTATCCCCATAGAATGGCGACAAGATTAGTGTGCTCTGATACTGAGCAGATCTCTGCTGACCTCTTGATCTTCACTGTCCAGTATTGTACTGTGAACAGATGAGATCTGTGGTGAATCAGTGTCTGTAAAAGAAGAAGAAGACAGGGAAGCTCAATTGCAAATTCCTGGTTTGAGAGCAACATCTTTAAAGCTGTATTTCCAGCAAGTCTTCGCTTACCAGTGTCTGTGTTTATCGACCTCACAGAGACAAGTGTGATGCTTCCTTTCTCTCCAGCGCTGGTCATGTTGCTGTGAGAACATCAGACCAGTCAAAAACTGGATAAAACCAACTGTGACTGCTAATAAACATGCTTACATACATCCAGAAATGAAACCTTGAGGATTCCTTCATACCTTTCTGATATCACTGAGTCATAGCTCTTTACACCTGTAGGGTTATAAAAAATAAATACAAATTCTTAAAACACTCAACAAATGGATTCATGTGTCCTCTCAAACTATACACACACGGACCAGTACAATCTCACCCTCTTCCTTTGTGTTGTGACATCGTCCTTTGAGATTGACAGCTGTTACTAAGATGATCATAACGATGATCAAGACAAGAATGAAGCTCATCACACCTGCAAGGAGGACAAGTAAAGCGAACCATCACAAATATGAAAACAACCAGCAAAACACATCTTGATTACTGTTAGCACTTGGCATGCAGCCTACCGAAGGCCAACATAGTGAGACTGTTGCTTGGTGGCTGTGTAGGTGGGGCAACTGTGAGGTCCTCTGGTGATCTTCTTAAGGGACTGTTTGGTGTAGAAATTTCTGAGCGTACATCATGACCTGCACATAGCAAAACATCATAGCTGAGCTAGATCTGAACTATAGCACTTTTAGTGTTAGAGATAGTATCTTGACATAGCTCTAAAAAACAGAATATTTGAACATTTGATTATTTATTTCCTTTAAACGTCACACATCCTGTGTTTGTGATTGCAATCCCCCACTATGCTCTTGTCATTTATAGTGAACATCATAGCATCAGCTTAATATGGACCACAATGCATTGTTAATCTCATTACTAAGCAGCAGCATACAGTGCAACAAAATTAAGCCGATAACATTTGTTTGTATGAGCAGGTGCTAGTTACGAGCAACTAAATGCTGTGAATTTCAGTTATTTTCCCATGTAGTTTGTTTATTCCATAAACAGCACAATCCTTTTACTGACTTTATTTCAGAATTTAGTTCATGCGTGTGAATGAAGCTGTAAAGACAGCATAAACACTTGTGTATTTGTTTATGTGACCGGTGCTGAGGCTTATTGATGATGAGGAACTGTCTGAGTTCACTTGTGTTTTAGTGAACTAAACAGCCCCTCCCTATATAGCACAAAACTGATGAGGGTGTAGGGATCCATTTGGGTCACAAACATTGTTTTTGTAATCAAACATATGATAATCATCTCTGTTCTGATTGGCTGCCCAATAATAGTTGGCTATTGGCTATTCCAAAAACTCCTTATAACTTCCACATAAACAGGTAGGGCTAAATTGTTGTCAGGCCTCACACAAACACTCAAATTTGATTTGTTTCCTGTAAGTATTGACGTTCTTTGCACCATTCCTGAAAATAAGTAGTTGTTCCCAAAGCCCTGTCTTATTTTTTTGGCTTTTTGATGACGAATTGGATATAAACGTCATGCAATCTTTATGAGTTGCAAAGCTCTTCATAGAGATTTGACAGTTAATAAAGATATTTGCATGTTTTCCACAAGTCAGCAGAACACTGGTGTGGAAAAGTTAAACTGTTTGGGCCATGGTGCTCAGTTTTAAAACTGCAGAAAGTAAAAGAGGGAGAGAGAGAGAGAGAGCGAGAGCAAAATTGGCTTTGCTTTCTCTGCCTCACCTTTTAAAATGCTCTGTTATGGAGAGGCCTATTTTAGGATCTAGTTCAGAAATTAGCTGTTTCACCATATACTAGAAATGTGTCACCAATTATTTTCTATTTCTGACACAAGGATGTCCATTGAGTTTTAGTAATATACTCACTTGAAATACAAAGTGAAAAAAGGGCAACAAACCTGATTGATTGGTCTCTGTAGGAGAGGTGGTGATTTGCCATGATTTTGTATTAGAGCTTGCACTGACGTGGGACGTAAATGCAGCTGAAGTTGGGCTGACTGGCTTGGTTTGTCCTGCAAAGCAAATTATTTTCATAACATCCTCTCTGCTCAGCACAGGCACACATTACTGTAAGGCATTGTTTCATAAACTGCATGAGTCATGTGTGAATAATCAGTATGGGTCTTCCTTATGAGTCATGTGTTACATTGTGTTGTCCCACTTTCACAGTTAAAGCTTCATTACAACACAGACTTAAGGTTTTTGCATCCTGGTTATAATTAGGCTATGCCACGGTTTTCTGCCTACACCATTAACTGTCTGTTAGGTGAGTAAAGATCTGACCCTTTCTTACCTGATGAACTGGAATAAGAGATGGTACCGATGCCGCTGGAAGTAGTACCGCCTTCTGGAAGAGAAATGCAAAGACCTTTATTATAATATTAATGTAGGTAATTCATTTGAATATGCATTTGCATATGAATGCTGCTGGATAACTTTACAGTAACAGAAAGAAAAACAAACATTTCTAATATTAAAAGCTGCTCTAGAATGGAAAACTGTAAGTTTGCATTGGCATAGTTGTGCAATGAGAGTTAACTTTAAAGACTGCTGTGTTCCCTTTCAAAGCTAACATAACAGATAAAAAAATCCAAAAGTCCAAAGATTTTATTGACAGTCCTAGCTCACACACCCAGCTCACTACAGGCCAAATGCAACAGCTGCTTCAGGAGAATATGGAAGCGAGGATAAAAAGGCTATAAGCTAATGCTAGCCAACCAGGTGAAGTTGGCCTGGCCAGGGGACAGCAAGCTAGCCAGTCGCACAGTGTCAGCAGCTGGGGGAGCAACTAAATTGCCAAAAGCTAACTCTAGGCAAGCAGAGAAAGAATAAGGGCTGACAGGGGCCATCTCTTCAGCTGGCTAACCACACACCAAGCCAAAAGGACCCAGAGAGGACAGCAGATTTGTCCGGTAAGTCTTGGGTATAATTGCCCAAATTTTTGTTGTTTTGTTGCCGTTGTAAAAATGTTGCTAATCTAGACTAGGCTAGGCTAAACTGTGGGCCTGTGTGGTGGTGTAAATCAGCCTATAAAATGCTGCGTTGTGTGTAGAAATGTGAGAAACATCTAGATGGTAGACGAGTTTATGAGATGTGACATATTGTAACCTTTTACCTTTTACGTATGTTTTTAAATTCAGTGTTTAATCATGTTTTTGTTATTACACTCCAACAGTCAGCTAACTAATAGTAATTTATTTTGTTTGATATTTCACAGTGTTTGTGGACAACTCTTGTGTCGTTGTTTTGGGATATCCTACAAATCTCCATGCTATCCGTTATATGCAACCTTTAAATGAGACCAACATTAAATTCTAAGGCAAAATAACAGGGTTTTAAATAGTCTCGTAAAACTTAAAATACTTAATAAACGAATTCTTTGACATCTAAAAGTAGGGCTGGGCAATATGGTAAAAATCATAGATTATATTCCAGGTCATTTGTAATACAAACCATATCACAAAGGATTATTAGGATTAATACACAGTGGTAATAATGTGAAGTGATATGCTGTTGTATTACCAGTTTGACGTGTTAGAGATGCTGTAGTTGGGGTATCGGTCAGTAAGCTGTTGCTGGCCATTACTGTGGTCACTTGGTGGAAGGCAAGAACAGTGGGAGGCACAGGGAAAGCAACACAGCACCATAAAAAAGACAGCAAAGCGAAACAGAATATGGGCACAGTCTTTAATTTACATTTGATTACCCTTTTTCATAATTCATACTAGTATTGTTACAAAAATCTGTACAGTCAGAATAATTGCTGGAGAGGACATGGGGAAAAAACCTAAGTAAAGTATACAGGGTTTACATGGAAACAAATATAAAAATGTGTATTTCAATATCAATATTCAAAATTTGTTTCATATTTTACATTTTTAAATTTTTTTTCTAAACAAATTTAAATAGAACATTATAAAGACAAACAAACCTGTGCTGGAAACCGTTGAGGATGGTGAAATGCTGGTGGCTTCCTTTTCCATTTTTTCATCTCCTGCACCACGCAACACACATATTATTACAATTGAATTTTTAAACCTTAGTAATTAAGCACAGTGTCTGCCATAGTAGCAAATGATCTGTTAAGCCCACTGTCTGTGTCTTGCAAAAACCTTGTATCTACATTTTGCACTTTTTGACAAAATGTAAATCTGGCAGTTGTTCTTTACATTAAATTTGACAATGAAAAGATCAACAGAAATGACATCAAATGATGTTGAATAGAATTGTTTTACAGTGACCTTCATTGAAAGATAAGACATTTTTTTCCTCCTCCTGTAAAGTTGTCATTTTTGAGATAAAAGTTTTTTTGCTTGCCTGTGACTATATGGAAGTGAAATGTCCCTATAAACAATAAAGGTAGTGGTAATCAGGAGCCTAAAATTGATCAGGAATGGGTCACTGCTTTACATTTTAACCACTGATATGGGAATTAATGTTTGAACAAGATAATAAACTAAAATCATTTGATTTAAATGTGTAATCTGTTCCATATATATATATATAATAAAATATATAATATATATATATATTCTCTAATGTGCTTTGTATTCCAATAAAGTTGTCTCTACTGACAGGCGTAGAGTTACACAGTTTCCTAATGGTTCCCTTACTGAAAATGATCTGTGAATGAACCAAGAACATGGCAAACTGTAACCCCCCTTCCCCAAGGCTATTCAGTTCTGTTATATAAAGAGTGTATAATCCTTCCAAGGAACATATTCACTTTTCTATTGTGCGGAACTACAGCATCTTCTAACACCAGCATGTAATGAGTTTCTGTGAATAGGCATGCCTCAGACTTACCTGCTGAGATGAAGGAGACAGACACACAGAGCGCAATAAAAGAGCACAAGAGCAGATCCATCCTTTAATCCAGAGAGGTTTGCCGTGTTCACATGAAAAAGGCAGATGGCTATTAATAGAGGTCACCAGGCATAGATGTATATGAGTGGAAAAACAAGAGAACAGGCAAACTTTTAAGTGTGTATGGGTGAATAAGTCTGAGGCACTGTGCGCCAATGATTTCTTGAGCTGATGGTACAATGAGACAGCGTATAGCAGAGCTGTGTCTGTGTAATTGTGTGAGTGTGTGTGTGCTGACCAGTAAATGCCCACTCCTGGTTTGAGGGAGGTTGCTGTGGCCCCTGACGGTGTTCCAGAGTTTCCTGTGGAAGAATGGAAGGAAGCAGATGCAGTTCTCTCATGGAAAATCAACCCTGACTGGCTGAGTGTTCGGGCCATGGGCTGGCCGGGAGGAAGCGGTTCCGATAAAAAACAGTGCAGCGGCTCCACCAAATTACGCACAACTGCACAAACACGGCACTGTAGTGGGATTCCCATTAGACTCTCGCATGGCTTTTTAAAGAACGCTTGGCCTGTGGTCTGATGGAATTTTAGTGATTGAGGTTGTGAGGCAGAAAGACTAGAGTATCTAACGTCTAACTTTACAGTATTGAAAATACAGGTTCCAAAATTGTTCTTGATTTAGACAAGCTCCAGTTGGTATAGCACCATTATGTGTAAGCCTTTAAATCTTAAAAATGGTTCTTCCCACTGACACAGTCTACTTTTTAAAACATTGTTTCAATATAAGGTTCCTATAAAGGAGAATTTCACAATTTTTCAAATTAGTTTGATTTAAAATGCATTATTCTGAGAATTGTACTCTTATATATACACTGATAAGCCATAACATTAAGTTCTCCTTGTTTCTACACTCCATCATATCAGCTCCACTTACCATACAGGGGCACTTTGTAGTTCTATAATTACAGATTGTAGTCCATCTTTATAAGTTGTTAGCGTCCTTTCCCCTTGTTCCTCAGTGGTTAGGACCCCATAAGACCAGCTATTATTTGGGTGCTGGGTCATTTGTGACCCATGTCTTAGTATGTGTTGTGCTGGGAAGAGCCGACCAGACACAGCAGTGCTGCTGGAGTTTTTGAACCCTTCAACGTCACAGCAGGACTGAGAATAGTCAACTAACCAGAAATATCCAGCCAACAGTGTCCTATGGGCATGAATTCCAAGACCACTGATGAAGGACTGAGGAGGATGACCAACACAAACTGCATCTGTGGGTGGACACACTACCCACAATAACACACCAACACTATGTCAGTGTCACTGCAGTGCTGAGAATGACCCACCACTCAAATAATACCTGCTCTTATACATTTTATGTGTGTAGCATATAAATAAAGAAGGGTTCAGACTGATGCTGTAGTTCATGCATATTTTATTCAAGAGTAAAAAAAGTGATTTGTCCCATAGGGCATGCTTACAATGTGTGTTATCATTTAGGAAGTCAAATGCGAAAACTTAGTTCAAGAGAAAATTACAAGAAAAAATAGTCACAAGTTAAAATCCATTAAACTCCTCCTCTGAAATAAACCACGTCTGGACCAAACAAGGATCAGAAAAACAAAAAAGAACCGTAAGCTTAATTGTAAGAATAAGAAGAATATCATCAATAATTATAATGAGAATATATTTTTTCCTTTTCAAAGTGAGACACAGGATTTTTCGTTGTGTCCAATTTTTAGTTTACATTTGAATAAACCATGCGATCATGCTTTGGCAGCCTGAATGTTGCTTTTCACTGAGTAATATGTTCATTCACACTATTGAACAACTTCTGTACACCAACTCAACAGGAAATCAAAAGGAGAAACACAAGGCGTCACACCTCAAAAAGAGCGCCGGTGCCTGTACAGCAAAACAATACAAAAATAAAATCAACCTTAAAAACAAAAATAACATTGATGAAAAACAAACCAAAAAAGAAGAGGAAATCAATCAAAGACAGAAGTAAAGATTACAAAATCATATATTTATATATATATATACTGTATATAGATATAAAAAACAAAGTTGAACTTTACAAATATAATCTGAAGAGGGAAATAATTCAAATCTACTATATTGAAACACATCACAATTATAATTTCACATATCAATAAGGAACTTAACTGCATGCACTGATGCGTTCCGTACCATAGATGCTGTTAAAAATCATTGTCCTCAATATTGTCCTTTGTTGTTATTAATCATATATTTATATATATTTATTTATATATATATATAGATTTGTTTGACTTGCGAAACATACTATGTGCATTCTCTCTCAAGTTACAGGCAGGTGAGAAACAATCAGGTAGGTGGTACCAAAGGTCGACCCCAAGTTCCTACTGCAGCCCCAAAATCCTCAGTGCTTGCTCCACACAACAGATGGTGGGGTTCACAAGTCCACAGCCAACAAGCGCAAGCACCACTACTCCCTCCCACCAAACCACCCACCCGGCTTTATGGCCAAAATCTTACCGAAAACAAAAATAAAAAAAAAAATAATAATAAATAAAAATACTCAGGTAAGATTGCATTGCAAGTAATAAAATGTACATATTTTTTCTCTTTAAATGTCCTTTCATACAAACATTTCCTTATTCGTTTTTTTTTTTTTTTGTCGTTTCAAATTTTGTATTCATTAATACTAGTAGCAAAACATGTTTCAACAGTGAGATAATTTCATTATGAGATGGGCTCAGAAGAAAACTCTTAATCAAAATATTAAGATGTGTGCGTGGCATTGGTACTGGCTGGCCACCCCCACCGATGAGCTGCGATGGATCAGGCTTAAGAGAGAGTTCTAATCCCTAGACCCCGCCCACTTTTGGCATATGGGGTGGAGTCAGAAAGAAAGTAATTGGCAGGCTGACCCAAAGGGACCGCCTCCCACTCTGAAAAAGATACTTTCAGCCATAGGCTGACATATCCCCCTCAACCACCCCCGAACAACCCTCCCACAGACCTTCCCACCCCCCTAAACCCTGGGCAAAAAAAATCCCACCCCCGTCCCACCCTGCTCAACACACTCGCAAAGTGTCAGAACTTTTAACGTTTAACAGCAAGAAACCCACATACAGTAAACTGGCAGCAAAAAAAGACCTCCTTCCTCCCACTTCCATGACAGATCTGAACGTGGATAAGTTGGCTTGTCTAATTGGATATTGTATCAGAGGTGGATGCATATGCAGTGTTATGTTGCAGGGCGCGGGAGGGGGTACTGTTGGTATCGGGAGGCCTTAAATTAAGGGTTTGGCGAGATCCTGCCACATGGTGCAGCGGTGGCATGGGCTCGTGTGTGGGCCAGCAGGTGGCCGCTGCATCACTGGACGTTGCTGTTGTCATCAGTGCCATTAGCCTCGGACATGTTCATTTTGCCCATGGAATGGCCTACATGGTTCACCCCGTCCTTACGGGGAGGCATGCGCTCATTGATGCGGTCTAGGCCCTTAGCCTCCTCGAAGCTGCTGATCTTGTGCTGGGGAGAAAAGCCACGGATGGCTGTGGAAAGGGACGGCACAGAACACAGTGAGCAGCGGGACTCCAGTTTCATGTGAGCATCTATTTTAAAGCTGCATTCTTTTTTGTAGTATTTTACATAGAATATAAAATACTACATTAAATTCTCCCTCTTTAAAATCTTGCTCCCTAAGTTGTGTTCACATACACCATACACTACACCGATCAGCCATTATATTAAAACCACTGACACTTCACACACACAGGCAAATAACATTGATGATCTGTTTCCAATGGCATCTGTCAAGGGGTGGGATATACATCTTAGACAGCAAGTGAACAGTCAGTTACTGAAGTTGGTGTGTTGGAAGCAGGAAAAATGGGCAATAATAAGGATCTTTTTGACAAGGGCCAAACTATGATGACTGGATCATGGTCATGACTGGGTCAGAGCATCTCCAAAACATCAGGCAGGTCTTTTTTGATATGCAGTGGTCAGTACCTACCAAAAGTGATTTCAGAAAGGACAACCGGTGAACCGGCGACAGGGTCATGGGTGGCTAAGGCATATTGATATGATCCAAGGCGGACGCACTTCACAACTTACAGGACTTAAAGGATGTGCTGCTAACGTCTTAGTGACAGATACCACAGGACACCTTCTTGTGGAGTCCATGCCTCAACGAGTCAGAGATGTTTTGGAGACACAAGGAGGACCAAAACAGTATTACAGTCTTAAGGTTATGGCTGATCGGTGTATATACAAAACCACTGACAACAACCTGACATAGTATTTCATAGCTCTCACTGCTTTAGGCTACCTACCACTGAATGTAAACAACGGTAATTGTGTTGTATGCTGCTCTAGGTTCTGGGTGAACCTACTCATCTTCAAGAACAAAGGCTTCAAGTTTCCAAGTTGAAATCATGAACATGACTTGAGAGTAGTGGTGTAACGGGTCATAGATTATCGGATCGCCCCCTGTGTGGTTTGGGACGCGTGTGAACAACAGATTAATCGCCAAAGTTGAACCATAACAGTGTGGAGTACAGTTCTACTGCCGCTGTTACTTTTTACTGTAATAATTCCCTCAATCTGGACACAGAGCTGCAGTGAAAACACACAGACTGAGAAGCTGTCTGCCATGTGAACAGAGCATGTGGATAAAACCAGTACAGTTTGTAAACACTGAGACACAAGAGCCATAAGGCAACACATCGCGCACGACCACAAACCTGCAGCAACATCGACGTGTAAGTGGAGAGCAGAGTTCTATTAATGTGAGGTGTGAAAGTCTCATAAGGATGGACAGGCTTTCACTAATACAATGAAAGAAACAGTCCGTGTCAAAATAAAAATCACTAATACAAACAAACAAACAAAAAGTCAAAATTAGTCACTAATACAAACGGACAGACTGTGTCAAAATAAGTCACTAATGCAAATGAATGCAACTGAAAAAAAGAGTCAAAATAAGTCAAAATAAGTCATTAATACAAATGGACAGACTATGTCAAATTAAAAGTCACTAATACAAACGGACAGACCATGTCAAAAAGTCACTAATACTAAAAACAGTACCACAAAGTTCTTTCAAATGAAAAGCAATTATTGTCTTGCATTTGTCTCAAATTTTACTTTTTTGATCTGTAAGTCAAAACTGAACCGTGAGATTTGTGATCCGTTACACCACTACTTCGGAGTAGTAAATAAGAAAAGAATGCAGCTTTAAAAGCCTTTCAATGCTCTCTGGCAATAATTCCTGAATATCAAAACTATCAACTCCTATCACCTACTTTCAAACACCAGACCGTTTGTTCTTGTATCAATAGATAGAAGACTAGAGAGGAAATAACACCCAACTGCCTTTACTGTAGCCCAATCCTCATGTTTGAGCAAATGAGGCGGGCCTATTTTACAGCGTGAGAGGTTGTGGAAGAGGCAATCACACTCTGGTTGGCTGGGAGTTCTTGAGAGTTCCAGTTACCACATGCTCTGCTCTTATACGCCTCATGAGAGGTTGAGAAAAAGACTGAACAAAAAACTGAACAAAACAACTCAAGTAATCATGCCTCTTTGTCAGACGGCATCTCAAACCACCATGCATTCTTCACAGAGATGTTCTTTCGCTGTGCTGAGAAAGAGCACTGAAAATATCTGGTAAAAAGTAAACTCCCTTTACTGCAGAGGTGCCAGTACTTGTCATTAAAGTTTGATGATACCCCTGCTGTAACACATCTGCTAAACCTGAAACTAAACTAACTGCTAATTGTGCAAATTTTACCAAACTGTACTAAGCCCACCTAAGACTATAACTACAAATTTTTCTGAACTACAAATTTTTCTTACGAGTTTTTCTGAAATTTAATAAATATCAATGAAGAAACATTCACAAACATTCACTTATTTTAAATAACATTATAAATGGTCTGGGGAACACTGGTATCTTTGCCACTTTGACTGCAGCAAAAACACAAGGCACTATGTGTTACATTTCTTTGTTCCAAATTCATTACCCTTGAAATAATTGAAGTGTTCAGTCTGACTGCCTGAGTGCTATTGAGCTTAATGTCCCAGATATCTGCCTTGCCCTTTCTCAAAGCTCAGTGCATTGCTTCTGTCAGTATTTCCTCTACACTAGTGATTTCCAAAACCTAGTTCAGGAGTACCTCTGCCTTGCCTATTCTGGTGTTTTCCCTGCTCAGACACTCACTTCAACCCAGAAAGGGCTTGGTGTGTTAGCACAGGGAAAACACCTAAATACGCAGGGCAGTTGCAGTCCTGCATCAGGGCTAGAAACCACAGCTCTCTGCCAATGTACACTGTTAGCGGATGTTGGCTGATCATGGTTTGTCAACAGCTGATGGAGGCTAAGGCCAAGATGCATGTCCTGAATTTACCTTCGCCGTCACTTTCTTCTGTCTCGATGGCTTCGATGGCCTCGATGGTGGCTGGGGGGAGAGGAGGGGAGTGGGTTACACTTGAACAAGCCATGCAACGGCAGTAAGGCACAGGCAGCAGTGATGCAACGAGCGGTGCACGGACGACCCTGCACAGACGCATGCATGCCAACCAGACTATGGACCACAGAGTCAGTCAACCCCTCAGGCGCAAACATACTTTTTCCCGGACACCAGCCCATCCTTTTAAATGGCTCCTACTGGCACAGACTCACGCTCACCTCACCCCAGTTTCCCACTATGGGGAAACTGACCCCCTGCGGTCCAGACTTTGGGGCTACTCCCAGCATTTTGTTGCAGAGAAAGCAGCACCCAAAGTCTGGAGTCTGTCAGAGGATACAGAGAGAGACAGATGGAGAGACAGGTGGAAGAGACAGACAGAGAAAGAGTATAGATAGAAAGAAAGTGTTCAAAAACAGGGGAAGAGACAGACCCAGTGTAGGGTCGCTATGCTCACCACTCTGTAGAGTCTGCTTGCCCCCAGACAGCACTCCACTAGGCAGCATGCCAGTTGGAGTCAGACCCTTCAGGGTCAAGACGTTCTCACTCTCCTCTCTGTATAGAACAGAAATAAAGCAGATACATATTTTTACAATGATTTTTAATGATATTTTACATCAACCACAATTACAAATTTAAGCAAAATATGCAGCACATGAAGTGGGATAGCATGACTCAAGAACAAAAACTAATGAAAGAAAAACTTTGAGCACAACTAACAAGTTAACAAGTAAATTCTACAAGATAAAGATGAGTCTCCTCACACGAGGCACCGGTTTTGTAGGTGCTATAATTGATGGCTTTTTCTTTACACCAAGTATGTTAAACTGGATTCCTTCCTGCCACAGCTCTGCAGTGATTAGCATTTTCCCTCTTAGTAATTCTCTAAATCTAACCATTGAAGGCCTCAACTGGTTGTGTTCCATGAGGAGTATATAACAGTACAGTGCTGTGACCTGGAATGAATCCAGTTTCACACCTATGCCTTAAACTGAAGGCAGAATTATAGGTTATCCCCATAAATCAGTGACTCTCAAACCGGTCCTTAGGGACGCCCAAGCACTTCCACAGCAGTGTTGTGAGAATCTGGACCATCTGGGGCTCCCTGAGGGCAGGTTTGAACTTGAACCTTCAGTCTTAAATCTCATGAAGGGGTTGGATAATTCTGAGCCTGCAATAGTCCATTAATAGTAGCCTTTTGTGTTGGAGAAAGCACTTGTTCTATTAGTAGTGTTGAGATATTTAAAGTGGTCTTGATGACTGGTTTATTGCAAACTGCTGAAAGTTTGAATTATGGTTGAATTATTTTGTAAACACACAAAGGTTTCTCTTATTTGCAAGATGTTTCATAAATAGTTGCCACAGATGAGCAGACAGAAATGACTCAGACTCTGGAACTCCCTCTCATACCTGAGCACAGAGAACATCTTGGCCATCTTCCCAATGGCGCGGATCTTGTTCCTAATCACCTCTTTCCGAGCAGCTGCTGCGTTGGCTGTAGGTAGACAAAAGAGTTCAGGCTCAGACTGCATTGCCACAAGGAGACTCTTCTACAGTCAATAGCACTTAAATGCAAGGCTAGCTGGAAGCAAAAAACGACATGATATATTTTAGGGACAATCTCGGCTTTCAGTTCTGTACAGCTCCTGTGAGGATAGGAAGAAGATGGCTGTAAAGGCAGCAAGCCTGCACAGATCATTTAAGGGTCTTACCATCAAAGATCTCATCCCCATCGTTCATCAGCTCATCATCGGAGCAGATGCTCAACACATTCACTAGCATCTCTGTGACTGCAGGAGAAAGCAGATGTGCTATTAGACCAGGACTGCTGCAGGATAAGGTTTCCATTTGTAGCATTTTTGCTTAGTGTTGCTAAGCGCTTTTGGGGGGTGAACAGCAGTTGTGGTACATTTAAGAGTGATAAACCAGCAGTACTGTTGTTCTTATTACGGTAAAGACCTCTCTGAGAACGGTCTGGGCGTTGTCTTAATATTCTAATGAACATCACTGCCGAACAAAATTTGTTTACATCACCATGGCAACGCACATATGCTTGAGACAGAGATGTTGCGGTTGTGACTTCATAGATCTTTAAGGTTTTCTGATATCTGTAACCGAGTTACCAGACGCCCCTTCCGTCCAGTGCCCATCACCTTTCCACTTTTCTGCCTTAACAGACGGCTGTGCACTGTGCCAATATGGCTGGGTATGGGTGGGCGGCATGCAGCGAATCTCCCCAGGTATGGTGCTGCGTTGGGCCCTCCCGTCCGTCCCAACACCCAGCTGTAAATTCCACAGTGAAACGGAAAAGTGACGGGCGCCAGAAAGGAAGAACGACAGCCGCTCCCTGAGTTCCAGCTTGAGCTTTAGCCGCCAGATTTAGCTTTAGCTATAGCTCTTCAGGTTGCTTAGACCTGAAGAGAGGGCAGAGCCATGTTAGCCTTAGGGTTATGCTGACATAAGCATGAGCACTTTTTATGCGGAGAGTAATACTGGTGAATAACAGCAGACATTGGAAAGATATTGACAGGACATACTTTGTACACTTACAGTGGGGGCCCTGAGGAGCCAGATTAACTTCATTACAACGAAAATACAGATCTAGGTTCCCAGTGGCTTTACCAAACTACAACTTTCATGAATACTGCTGTATACCGGCTGACGGAAACTAGTTATAGATTACCTTTCTCTCCCACAAAAGGCAGAGACCAGGTGAACACGTCCATGAAGTTTGGTAGCCAGTAGGGATGGGGGGAGCAGTTGAACTGTCGAATGTTCATCACATTGTTCTCATACTTCAGGACAGCAGCTGGTATAGAAAACACAAATGCACATATGTCCAAAAGTTTGTAGACACCCCTTCTAATAAATGCATTCAGCTTTTTTAATACCCTCGATTTCGGAAGCAATGAATGGTGTCCCAATACTTTTGTCTGTATAGTGTATTGCTGATATATTGGTAAGAATGTCAAAATATGTGGAAGGTGAGTGTTTGTATTGGCACACATTTAAAATATGTAGGCTTTGATTCCCCCCAGTGTTAAAAGTGTCCTGCTGTCCAGCACAACTTTGACCGTTGGTCCTTTTTAGCTATTCTTTGACTTTGCTGTTTAATCTTAGCTGTAAACATGTCAGCACTGGAGACCACAGACTGACTGCAGGGATTCCCTCTTGCATTGTGTCAGCCTTCTGCTCTGACTTGTGCCCCGCTCTTCATGAACTCACTTCAAATTCCAGCAGCCACCACTATTTTTGGTGTGGACAACACATGCTAAGTGCCATCCCCAGCTGGAGAGATTGGAAAACCTGTCCACTGGAACTGGCGTATCAAACAACTGTAGTCAAAAATAACACTGCTTGGAGAGTCTTAATACTTTCGTGTCAGGCAGTACGGAATTAGTAAGACCTTCCAGCAGTACAGCAGCACTCCCCCCACTTCCTGCCAGTCCAGGGGATCGAACCGGTTACCATTCAGTCCCAGACCAAATGTTTTGGACATTTATTTGACTTTGTATCTCTATTTGTAGTGTAGCACCCTTACAAATATATTCTTTTGTATGAATTATGAATGTGAGTGGTTATTTCTGGGTTGGGGTGCATATCTCTGTGTTTGCAAAAGATTATCTGTATTCTGTAGTAACACTGAGCTTTCAGAAGAGTCTCTCTTTGTACGCATGTCTGTGCATGTGCTTGCTTATATATGGATGTATTAGTCTGTGTGTTCTATAAGAGCTCCACTAGATGGCCCCACTAAGCCCTAAGCAGATGACCCTGTTCCATCAGGAGAGATAAAGGCACACGGAAGGAGTCAGTCAAGCTGACAGCTTCTCCCCCCACATATACACACATCTGCTCTGCTCACAATCATACACACACACACACACACACACACACACACCTCTCCCAC